>NW_022106189.1:46996869-47026203 GCF_000313985.2 Echinops telfairi
CCCGGCGGGCAGCTCCCCGCCGCCCGCCTCGCGGTTTGCTGGCCCCTGCCCGGAGGGCCGTCCTCGCTGGTCGCCCCTGGGGGATCTGGATGCCCCTGTCCGTCCGCCCCCTTACCTTTTAGGTCATGCAACACTTGCTCACCTGCATTTTGGATGAAGACGAAAGTAAGGCCGACCGCCCCCCAGCGCTTGGCGCCTGCAGCCCCCTGTGCCCATGAGGACATGTCACAGCCATTGTGTCCGTCCCTGGACATCTGTTCCTTCCGTAGGTCTCCTTGCAGCAGCAGCTCCAGGAGTTGCAGGCCCCATGAGGAAGAACGTGGCGTCCAGAGGGCCGCTCTTGGATTTCCAGTGATTCCGTGTTTATCCTTACCTTTGTGGCTGGAGGCCGGACAGCGCCTGGCATGGCTTGGACGTGGTTTGTGGGTGTTGTTCTTGTCGATCATTGTTGGCTATCTTGTGCCTGGAGTCGAGTATTTTGGCACGCCACTCATATCTCTTGAGGCTTGTTGGCTTTCTTGTGAGGGGTTTCTCCCTTTGGAGACCTTCAGGGGGCTCTTTGGAGTCTTCTGAGAGCAGCCTTGGATGTAGACTTGCTCTTGAATCTGGCTTCCGTCTCCTCCTCCTCCGCCTGCCTTTTCCTCAACCAGGCTCCTTGGTTGTGACTTTAAAAACAAGACACTCCATGGCTGGCTGGCTCCTTACTCATAGAGACCCTGTAGGGCAGAGGGGATCTGCCCCATGGGGTTTTCAGCACTGAGATCGTAATAGAAGCAGACTACCACAGCTGTCTCCTGCAGAGTGGCTGGTAAGTTTGAACCGCTGATCTTTGGGTTAGTAGCCTGGCACTGAACCATTGGGCTCCGAGGGCTTGCTGATGGATGTAACTTAGGGCTGCCTGACTCTGTAGCCGAAATCCCAGCAGGTAGCTGGTAGGTTCCCCAGTGTCAGTATATCTCTTTCTTAGCTTCCTGTCAGCAGCCTGAACCACTGGTAATAAAATCCTTCCCGGATTGTAGCCAGAACGTGGCCTTGAGAACTCCTCAGTAGGAAGCTGCCCTGGGCCCTGCTGCTGAGATCTTATTTAGAGTGAGTGGGATACTGAGGGTGGTGGCTGAATCGGACACAGGAGTGCTGTTTCACGCCTCTGCATGATTGGTTTTTGACTCTGGTATTAGTCTAGGAAAGATGCTCTTTTCATCTGTATGGAAGTGACATCTTCCATTTGCTTAGGGTAGTTTTAGGCTTTTCTGAAGAAACCTCTAAGGAAAAGGAGATGGAGCAAGGGTGGCATAGATAAGGCACGTAATTGACTTGGAACCCAGAAGTTGTCCTGGAGGTGATGTGTCTGGAACGGCTTTCCACGCCCCCTCCCAGTGTTTGCAGGACTCTTCCCCTTCCCCTCTCGCCTTCCTTTTCGTAGACCTCGTGTTATCTGGTAGAAAATGATCGAACAACAGTTGATGGCTTGTGTCTTTCCTTGCTCATTACCAAATCTGCAACTATCATCTCTGACACAGTTTGGAGAGACTCAGATCCCAGCACATGGGGCAAGTCAGTTCTTGAACCCTTGACAACAGGCCAACACCACCAGCCTCCGTGAGCTTGAAGGGTATTATTGCTATCCAAGTAAGTTTAATGAAGAACTGAATATACACCTGTGGATTGAAAGGCTCCGTATGGTTGAAATGGATGTTAGAGCTTAACCCCAAACAACCCTTCCTTTTGGAGCTGTAGAAACGGTGGAGGCGCCAGGTGAAGGTCATGGTCCCCACCTAGTGGCAGAGTCTAGACTGTTACCTTTACCCTCAGTGAGAGCCAGTGGGGAGTAAAATGGCATCTTTTCTAGCTGTATCAAGTGGACCAAGGGCAGAAGTCAAGAGGAGGTAGTGTATGCGTGCAAATGGCTTTGGAATCTCTTGGAACCTTTAAGAATTATCTGTGTACAGATAACCGACCGAGTTTTCTCAGTGTCCGCCCTCTGCTGGGATGCCCCAGATTGTTCACAACTGAAGAGGTTTCTTCAGAAAAACCTAAAATTTCCCAGCAACTGTCTTATTGGAATTTTGGAGGATCAGGAACTTACAGGCCTTGAACTTCTTCCTTAATAAGCAAGTGTTTGCATGACTGGGGAAGTTATCTGTGTTGATTTAAATTGTCACAGGGAGAGTTGTGTTGTTGTTGCTTTTAGTTAGGTGGGGTCTACATTCCAGTTCAACCCTGTATTCAGTCTGAACCACTCAGCAGTGCTCCCAAGAGTTGGCCCTTCCTCTGTCCTTGGTTTCTCCCCTGGACTGCTATTCACTCAAGTTAACATCCTTATCAGTAGGCTAGCCCTTGGCTTTGTCTTTTCTCCCTGGCCTGCCCCTCCCATGGGGAGGGAGGGAGGGACAGGCAGGCCACATGATGATCTAGGTGGTGCTCCTTAAGTAAGCTGCCACTCGGGATAGATGGTTATTCTGGCAGACAGTGGGGGGAGCCCTTAGGAGCCATGCCTTTCATTGGGTGGGCTGCACTCAGGGAAATGTGTGTACCTCTGATGATGTTGAAGGCCTGTGTCATCCCAGAGTAACTCTGCAAGTGCCATGTTGGTTAGGCGGAACTCTGAGACGCCCGCCCTCCGTTTGTCTGTGAGGCTCATCGCCTTCACCAAGGCCAGGGAGAGGCGTCTGGGGAGCATGTCTTGACAGTCACTTAGAGCACTGTTCGTCCCACCGTTCAGCATTCACTGGTGGCAGAGTGGACTACTGAATGCAAGGCCAACAGTTCAAACCCACCCTCTGCACTGAGGGAGAAAGATGAGACTGCTCCCAACCTGAAGGGTTGCTATGAGTCAGTGTTGACTCAGTGGCAATGAATTTGTTTTTTGGAGACTCGTTCATTAACCATCTCCTCCAGACTGTAGGAGCCCTGGTGGCACCATGGTTACAGCACTCCGCTGCTAACTGAAAGCATGCTACTGTTGCCGCTTGAAATAAATGACAGCCACTATAGGGTTTTGATGATTTAGAAGAGTCTTTATTCTGTTATAACTGGACTGTTAGAATCTAAAAGCGATTATTTGATTGCCATCGAGTAGACACTTCAGTCCATCTTTAAAGGCAAAAGAACTCATCTATCATTTGTCTAAGACTTCAGCAAGTGTGGGTGGAACCAGGAAGCAAAATTCATGTCACGATCCTCTAGAGCCGCGGTTCTCCACTGTCCTAATGCCATGGCCCTTTCAGACAGCTCCTCGTGTGGTGGTGACCCCCAACCATAACATCGTTTTCGTTGCTACTTTATAACTGTAATTTTGCTACTGTTATGAATCAGGCGACCCCTGTGAAAGGGTCCTTTGAAAACATTGCCCCCCCCCCCACAAGGGGTCTTGACCCACTGCTTGAGAACCATTGTTCTAGAGTTAGTGCGCATGACCGGGTACAGCACTGATGATAACAACCTGGCTAATAAAATTAGTAATACCCTGGTTACAAGATCAAAAGGAACATGATTATTCATTAGAATGTTCTGCTGTCCAGCCCATGAGAGCACGCTCTAAGACCAGTCACTGGTAGGGCTGTACGAGGTGGGGGGAGGAGGCAGGTCACTCAGCACTCAACAAGGTGGCCTCACAGTGGCTCGTTGAGTCTGCCTCACTACTAACCTGGCTGTCCCTCTCTGGGGCACTGGTCTTCCTAATAAAACAACCAAAGACATGAGACAAAGTCACTGCTGTCCTCGTTTCTTCTGTTTTTCTAATCATTTTATCTTGCAGATAGCACATTCCACAGTTCAGTCACACCGAGCAGTTTTGTACAATTGCTACCACAGTCAGCTTCAGAACAGCCATCCTCATTTCTAAGGAGCGTTTTGCTTGTCTTTCCCAAGCGTGTTCGTCCTTCGGACAGGCCATGGTATTTTCATGATTCTTCACCACCGTATGTAATTCAAGCGGTTGATTGCTTTAGGCAGCGCCCTGCTGGGGCGTGCCTGTGACATGCTGAGAGGCCACGGCTGGGCCGAGGACAGCTCCGGGTTTTCTGCAGTGGACTGCCCAGGGCATTGCTTTGTTGGGTTTTCCCGGTTGTTGCTTCCACGGGTGTTCATTACTTACTGTGGCCCCAAGTAGAGGAGCTCTGGCTACTGGTTTTCTGCAGTTTGCGGTGTCCTTAGGGCTCTGGGTCTCCTGTGTGTTGATGAAGCCGCTCGGAGGCTGAGTCTGACCTTCGTCAGCACGTGCTTTGAGCCTGTCATCTTCGGCAAGCAGCTTTCTCATCTGTTTCAGGTTGTTAATCTTGATGTTGGGTTCGCACAGTTCATGTCAAAATTATTAGCTCAGTACAGGGAAAAGTTGCAACCTTGATGCAAACCTCTTCTCATTTAAACCATAGTAAATCAAGGATTCTGATGCAAAGTTCTAGACAAGAAAACTGTCTTTAAAAAAAGCAAGCAAGCAAGCTGTCTTAAGTCACAGGTCTAGCCCCAGCCGACACATCTCCGACAGTATTGTCAGTTTACTGAGAACTGGGCTTGGCTTCATTACCACGCTCCTCCCCCCACCCCACCCCTGCGTTTTATATTCCCCATAGAGTCTAGTGCCATTGTGCACAATATAAATTGTTGATTATTGTGTTAGACAGGGTTCTCTAGAGAGATAAAACCAAATTGCTGATACTTTAATATATTTATTTATAAAGATAATTAGATATAACAAGAAATGAACTGTTAAATCATATACAGATAAATATATAATACAAGAAATGAACAGTTATATTATAAAGCAGTACAAATGGCTCAGTGCAACTCACTCCCCTGACAGAGAGATGTGAGACACTAGCAGTCCTTCAAATCTAGTCTGCTGCCAGGTTTTTCCTCTATATAAAGAGAGAGCTAGGCTATGTCAGCACAGCAGCCAATCAGAAGGCAGGTCACTAACTGCCAGTCCTCAGCTCCAGCGATCTCTTAAAGGGACCTCAACTTACAGCGACACAGTCCACAGGCTAGGCGTCCCACAGGTAGTGTAGCCTGTAAATTGAGGCACAGGACAAGCAAGGCAGCCGCACACTGCTCCGATGATCAAAGAGCGGGAGACAAGAAAGGCGAGGCTCACGGAGCCATTTATCTCGCCGCCCCTCAGTCAATCCCACTTGTGTTTATCGGCCAGGTGGCACAATAAAGTATCTCAGTTATATTAAGAGGAAGGCTTGGGAGATTTTCAGACAAGGACTCGGCTGTAGAGCACGAGGTGAAACTCAAACGGAATGCCCTTTCCTTCCATGGTTCTTTGTCTTCTAGGCAGTTTCTTTCCTACAGTACTCGGTCATTCAGAGAGCTGAACCACCATGTTTTACAGTGAATTCCTACACCAGCTTCAAACACGGACAGACAGGACTGATTGGGTGGTCACTCCACACAGTTCTTTCACTGAGCATGTCTTGTGACCAGTAGTCCAGTGTCGGCCCAGACCCTGAGCTAAGTCTTCCTGACCATCAGCGAGAGCCGTGGAAGCAGGTCTTGGTTCCCCTAACCTCTTCCTTGGCCTTAGGCACTAACATCAGTGGGATCTGAAACATCGGTGCTGACTGACCCTGAGTTCCGGATGTGTGCCTCCAGGTTTCGACCTGTGGTGGGAACGCAGGAAAGAGCTGCCCTCTCCTAATGCCTCTCTTGCCCTGTCATTGCAGAACAAAGAGTGGAAGATGTCCGGCTTATCCGAGAACAACATCCTACTAAAATCCCGGTAGGTAGCTTCTTCCATGGGCTCCAAAGGACCACACACATTCCACTAACTTTAAAGGGCACAGACATGCACGACAGCACTTCACAAACCCGGTGGCCCCCTGAGGAAGGGGTGGGGCTAGGGCAGACTGTCCAAGCTGGGACTGTGGTCATGGGAGGAATTGGTTCAGAAAGCAGGGAGCACTGTGGGTCCTGACCTCCTGACTCTTAATGGGGTAGGTGCCCCAAAGAACTCCCTTGGGGTTGGATTTTTGGGAAAGTAGATGGGCACTCTGCTCTCCTTGTCTCTTATAGGGGTGCCAGCCGGTGTGTTGCTGACCTAGCTCAGGGCTCCCCCAGCCATCAGACCTAGAGACCACTGGGCCTGTAGAACCTGCCTTCGCTTTCAGATCCCTGAAGTCAAGTCCTGGTTGAAGATCATTAGATGACCTTGGGCTGGGGCCACTTTCTGAGATTCTGCCAAGAACCGCAGCTTCCTCCTCTGAGATGTGGGGGAGAGAGTCCCGCCTACAGGGCATTCTGAAGATTTGCATAATTCTGGGCGCCAGGGATGACCTAGAGCTAGCTGATGTGACATGTGATTTCATACCACTGGAGCCCAGGGTGCTGCCCTGCTGGCTGTCTGGCGGTCTCTGGCTCTGATGGAGAGACTGGATGCACGGTGTTCTGGAGTTTTTGAGGAGCCGTCTCTGGCCAGCCTCCTCCGTCCCTTCCACCTGACTGGAGTGCTGACAGCTGGTCCTTGCCCTCTGGGTTCTCTGAGCATGGTCAGGGACGCAGCTCACCGTCTTCTGCCCATCAATGGACTGCCTCCTTGACCCTTTAAGGAAGCAAGTCTGCTTGAAGCTGACCGCCTTCCCTCTGTGTCGGCGCTGCTTCTGCGGGGCAGGCCGTGCTGCATCTGGAAACAAGCTGCTCAGCCGTGACGAGCACCCCCCAGGAGGCCGTGTGGAAACGTGTGTGTGGCCACGCCTCAGGCGCAGGCACCGTCACTGTTCATGGAGGGTACAGTTTAGCACTGGGAATTGGGTGAATGCACTGCTTTTATCAGTGAGTTCAAAATCAACCACAGGGTTACCACGTGTGGTCTCTTTCTCCAGGTGATAATAGAGAGATACAAGGGCGAGAAACAGCTTCCTGTGCTGGATAAAACCAAGTTCCTCGTCCCCGATCACGTCAACATGAGCGAGCTCATCAAAATCATACGGTATTTCATCTCCTCCTTCCGGGGGGAACCTCTCACTCACTGTCAGACCTGCAGATGCATTCTGAAGTGAGGCTCTGGTTAAGATCTATCAAGTTCAATAAAACTAGAGGATTCCAAATTCTCTAGGGTGTATGATGCGCACACTTCAAAAAGAATCGTGGAAAAATAATAGGACTAAAAGAAAGACAGGATTTCATTTCTCACCCAGCACTAGCTGCATGGAGGCCAAGGCATCCTTCTAAGTGTTGGTAGCAACGATTGGGTCCACCCTCAGAGTGGATGGTCCTGGGGATTTAACAAGGCCAGTGCAGTCTTTGTACAGTGAGTGAAGAAAAACAGGTGCCCTTCTAAGATCACGTGACAAAGGAAGGAGCCAAGTTTGAATGGTGAGGTTGATGCGTGCCTAGTGGTTTCCCATCAGAGGGCTCCCCGTCCTGCCCTGGGCTGGCGAGAGGAGCGGGCAGGAGCACTTGGGGGAGAGGAGGACTGGTGACGCTCTCCTGGGTGTTTCTTGGCAGAGCTTGGTTAGCTTTCTCAAAGCCCTTAAAGTGAGCAGGTGTCGCTCGGGCTTGTTGGGGCTTCTCTCAGCCCTCCAGCAGGTCAGTCGGCGGCAGGCACGGTGGCTCCAGCACTGCAAAAGCTCTTGCGCCCACGGGCTCTCTGTGCTAGTCGTGCTGGTCGTGCTTTGATCCCGCTTTGTCTTCAGGACACGGGTGGAGAGGCCGTGTGTCGCCTCTTGGTACAAATGCTTCCAACAAGCCCTTCGCAGTCTTGGCCCCACGTGTGTGACATTGTCACAGGAAGGCCTGCACTTGTCTGCAGCCCTCTGGGCATCGCCGTTGGCTCCACTCTGACTTCAGTCAGAGCTCTGTGAGCGGGACTGGGGAGATGCTTCCGGTGTTGGCTGTGGCCTCTGCGAATCGCACTTCCTCCTCACGTAGCGGTGAGCAGAGGATGTGGCCTTAGGCTTCAATCTTCAACATCACCTCATGCTGCAAATGAGTTCATTCATTTGTGAGCTACTGGTTTCTTTAGGGCAGCGGTTCTCAACCTGTGGTCTTGGGAACCGAGACACCGTCTCCAGGCAGGTCCGAGTGCCCGGTGTGATGATGACATCGCCCCAACCCCATCACACACACCCATGCAAGTGCAGGTGTGTGTGACAAGGTTGGCGCCATAATGTACTGTGAGGACCAGGCTCACGTGTAGAGAGCAGCTGCTGCGTTGAAAGCAGCAGTATTGGAGGTAAAATGACTTCGTGAATCATAATTACCTAATGTTTTTGTGATTATTCACTATGCTTTAATTACTGCATATACTTGAGTATTAAGCTGACCCGAATATCTGCAGAGGCACCTAATTTTACCACAAATGTGCTGAAAAACTTGGCTTATGCTCGAGTATACGGTATGTTGTTTATAACAATAGAAATACATCCTGCCTATCAGATATTTACATGACGATTCATAACAGCAGTAAAATGACAGTGATGAAGTAGCAACGAAGATGATTTTGTGGTTGGGGTCAGCACCACAGGACCACATTGAGGGTGGCGGCACTGCGAAGGTTGAGAACCGCTCACTGCTCTAGGGCGTCTTCCCGTCTGTCTGTGGTGCTTGGTCCTGCCCCAGCACATCCCTCTGAGCGGCTCTTTCTTTGGTGGTGCCTCAGCAGACCCTGCGGACACAGGCAGCAGGAGCTTGTTTTGGTGCAAGTAAAAAAATACCGAAACCGACGCATTTCTGTAGTAGGGTTTTTCCATGAACTTTTTTAAAGGCTCCTCCTAATCATTTCTGTGGGACCTGCGTCCCTTGTGCGTAGTAGTGCAAGAGTGCACGCTCCCCACGTCTCCGTGTCCTTTCTGCACTCAGCAGAATGGTGTCTCCCAGTGGACACCACTGCTCTTCAGAGAGTGCATGAATTTAAAGCTGGCTGAACACTGTCCTGGGTGTCGCCTGGCAGTGCTGGAAGCTGAACTTCACCAGCGATGGTCACCTGTGTCCTCTGAGCAGGACACCGGTGTCACTGAGCTGTGGTCGACGTCTGCGAGAGGCAGCAGCTACAGGGCTTTACAGCTTCCCTGTGAGCTGTGAATAGAAGACAGACAGGCTTTATTCTGTCGCACTGCGCTTAGACGAGTCTTGCAAAGGCTACTGACCGACGTCAGGTCCTGACCCAGGGTGGTCGTCCGTGTTTGTGTTCCTCCCTGAACAATCTGTCTTGGGGTGGGGGAGGGGAAGAGGCAGTGAACCAAAGAGTTAGGTTGTTGGCCCGGTGTGCAGTCGTCCCCCGGCCAGTGGGGGACGTGCACAGAGCAAGCAGGTAGCATCAGACCCTCCCCCAGAGCTGTGTGGACCGTCCTGACGCATTGCTGTCTCTGCTCCCCACAGAAGGCGCCTGCAGCTGAACGCCAACCAGGCCTTCTTCCTGCTGGTCAGCGGCCACAGCATGGTGAGCGTGTCCACGCCCATTTCCGAGGTGTATGAGAGTGAGCGGGATGAGGACGGCTTCCTGTACATGGTCTACGCCTCCCAGGAGACGTTTGGCATGAAGCCGGCCGCCTAAGACCGGCCAAACCATGTCCAGAATTGTCACCCCTTACTAAGGGGCGGGGAAGAAAAGGGATGTTAGCGCGGGGTCGATGGGTCAGCGCCTCTAGCACAGGCCCTCACCGCTGCAGCGCCCGCCCACGGGGCTTGTCCGTGTTTCCCTGCGCAGTGCGCGCCCCAGCTTCAGCAAACTATTGTTATTTAACCCAGATGTTAGGTTTACAAATAAAGTGCTTTGCATTTTAAGTTGCCAATAAAATAGACATTGGAGTTACCCTAACACTCTTTTCTGCCTGCCCATCCCTGGGAAGGTGCAAGCCAAGCAGTAACCCAGCGCCTGCCCACCTGAGAGGTGGCTGGCTTTGTGCCCCACTAGGAAACTTCCAAGAGGGTCACACCTAACATCCCCAAACACTTGCTCTTGTAGTTGCTGCAACCTTGGGAAGTCTCATAAACACAAGCTGCTTCCGAGTTGTTCTCTGGACCGTTGCCTGTAGGAAGCCACAGCTTATAGTGCGGAGTAGCTCGATTTTGCTCCAGCCCCAGAGGAAGGGTGCCCCCACCCCCAGTCCGAGAAGGCCAACAGTGCTTGGTTTGTTAAGGGAAGAGCTGTCCCTTCCACCCCTCATGACACAACAGCATTGAAATCCACGTGCCCCCCCCAAGTCTCAGTCCACGTTGTGTCTGGTGACCGAGATGCATTGTGTTTCAAAGCGCAAGTACATGTCCTTTTGAGGAAAATGTAGGAGACGGGAGTGCATGTCCTTGAAGAGCAGCCTGGGACAAACAGCTCGATGCCTTGCTCCTCACGAGTACAGGGCCGGTCCGTCAGAGAGAGGTTAGCCATGTGTCCCGGTGTGTATGCGATCCCCGTCTGTTGGTCACCCTCCCTCCATTGGAGGACACGCTCCCCCGACCTCAGCCCCTGCATGCACCTGGCTGCCACGGCCACTTCCAGTGTGTCTTTGCCGTGTTTTGTGTAAATTCCTAGCAGCCTATCTTGTTCAGATTGTATACGGCGTAGGCCTGACCTTGTAACTTAATTACCGTGCGACACTTCCAAGGGGGTTGTGGGGGAAGGTCGCGGAGAAGGAGAATGCAGAGCCCGGCGTGTCACTGGTTCCAGGATCTGCACGTTTCAACAGACCGGGATGAATGAAGGCACTACAGGGAAAACGCTCTCGGTGGGACGGGCTCCGTGTCCGAGGCTTTGCTCCTTGCGGCATCCCGGTCCTCCGTGGCGCTCACCACCTTGGGCTCGATCTTGTGCCAGGGTGCATGCAGGTGTGCTCGCCCTGTGCTTGCCAGCTGAGCCCTCGGGTGCACAGGGTACACCTGGACCACACTTGTCTAGGAATGTGGCCGACCTGGCCAGGAGCATCAGAGGGTGGACAGGGACCCAGGGTGAAGACCCTCACCAGTGCTGCACAGGAGGGCTGGCTGCTGCCCCTGTAGGTTTACTGCTGCCCAGCAGCAAACCTGAGCCCACTGCGCTCGGGGCTGCTTTCTAGTGCTGGGTTGCAGGGCTCTCCAGGGGTCACTTGCTCAGTCATGGGCTCCTGCTGACCGGGCTCCTGAGCTCAGACAAGGCCACTCAGCGAGTGGCTGGAGCTGAGCTTGCACACGTGTGTACTCTGGTCCTAATGCCGAGACCCAGAGGGGGCCGCCGGGGGTGGAAGGTGACGGAATCCTGCCTCTGGATCCTGACACTCGGCTCGCATGACTCCAGCCTGGGACCGTCACCTACCCCCAGATGCAGAAAGGCGAGAGGGTGGCGCTCCTGGTTAGCCTGTACAGCCACCAGCAGCTCTCTAGGTTAGACCTCGGCCAGGTCGCACCACCAGGCCTCCTCCGCAGGCAGCTCGCCTCTGGTCCGTGGTCTGAGCACGGGCAGGAGGAGGACTCCACCGGTGACAACGGGTGGGCTTGCAGCTGGGGGTGGGGGTGTGGTGCTCTGAGACACAAGACCTTATAAAACAAAGCAGTAAGCCTTTTAAAAATTTTTTATTTCAGTACATTAAATTTACTCATAAAAACATTCTAAAAATGTACAATTTTTTTCCTTTTTAACAAAGTATAATAAAACATAAAAATCCCCAAAAACAGAGTACTTGACATTTACAATTCAAAATCAAATTAGCGTAATATTAAATATTTACAAAACTATATCTTTTAAAAATATTTATAAAGTTACATGCAATTTTGTAGAATTGACATAAAAGAATGGCTCAAAAATGAGAAGATTTTCCTTCATTCCTAAAAAGAAAATGCTGCCCCCCCACCACCCCCCCCTCCCCACAGGAGCTGGAGTGACCCTTGAGCACACGGGCTTTGCAGACGCTCCGTCCCGCAGGCTTGTCTGCCCGAGAAGCCTCACACCTCGTCTGTCCACTGCGGGGCTGGTCACCATGCACAGGAAGCTGTCTGGACACTGGTGCCCTTGGTGTGGCCCAGCACCCCTCCCCCCCCTCGATGAGTAGTGTACTGACATTGACCTTTGGCCTCAACCCACAGGAGGTCTTGTTCTACAAAGCTGGGAGTGTTGGCAAGAGCTGCTCACCTTTGTTCAGACCCCCCAGGACTGCTCAGCCCGTGGCTGCCAGCATCCCTCCCTCGAGTTGGAGACCAGCCGGCCACTCTGGACCTGACCCATGGGCTGGGCAGGTGGGCAGCAGCAAGGGGAGACATCTCCCTGACAGTCCTGACCCTTCAGTGTGCAAATGCCACCAGTATACAAAAGGACCCAGAGGGAGTGAGGAGGAAGGGGCTGCCCACACCCTTGGCCGGCTCACCAGTGCTGGTGCAGTGGGGGCCACCGGGCCTGGTTAAGTCTGTAGTGTAAACTAACTGTCGGCTTCTTGCCGTAAAAGACCTAGGGTTCTAAATACTGAAGTAAAATACTGAATGTACTAGCTACTGTATTAACAAGCCGACTCCTGCTGTCGGAGACTGCAGGTGATGCTGGTTTTAATACCGAATCGCGAGGCGTCAAGAACAAGCTCGGCTGTCTGTCCCCAGAGCTGGCGCCCGCGTCCGAGGGTGCTCCTCAGACACCCGGGGTCAACGTTTTCATCATGGCCCTGCTTTCTGGGTTAGCATGACATGAACTTTACAGACATGGTAGGAAACCGAGCTTGTGGCTTAAACAACCAAAGAGGCTGGAGTTGTGTGACCCGACGTTGGTGTCCACTGTGGTCCGTGTGGTCTGTACACCCCGCCCTCTCCATTCCTAGAGCGGTGAAAAGGTAGCACGGGCAAGGTGCACACGTGCTGCAGCTTTCCGGTGGTGGCGACAAGGTGGTCAGAGGCCCGAGGGCTCTGTGTCCAGCAGGCTCAGGTACCGGGAAGGCTCGGGCGGCGCGGGGGTGTGGAGAGAACGCTGTCAGGGAGTGCGGAAGCCTGGGGGGTGCCCAGAGAGGAGGTCTCGGTGTCGACGGCTGCTTTTCTCTGTACCGTGTAAGGAGCTCACATCGCATCTCAGGGGCTCCTGACCCTGACGGCCTTGGCAGAACAAACACTGCCCACTGAGGCCGTGGCGAGGAGCCGGCCACCCTCCCCCAAGTCACCCTGGGCGGGTGAGGCAAGCTTCAAGAGGATCGCTGCTTTCTGCTAGGAGATAGTTTTTGACAGTGGGCGTGTTTAAATAGGCTTTATTTAAAATACCTGTTTGAAAAGATGCAGGCGTTTGGCTCCCAGCTCACATCAGCCTTTGGGGAGCACGCTGAGCCTTCCTCCCGCGGCGGGTCGAACTCCCATCTGGGACTCTTTAAGGCAAAGTTGTGTCGTTCCCGTGATTTTGGCGGCTCTGTGAGAGGTCGCTGTCCCCTCAGACCACGTGTGATGCTGCGTGTCATGAGTGGGGTCGGGCTGCAGCTCTGAATTCTGCATAGAAATGAAACGCTACAAAAACAAAATCACAAAACTACCGGAAGAACGGAGAGCAGCCTTCCACACAGCCTGACGGCGGGCAGCTTTCTCTTCCACGGGGAAACGGATCCAAACAGACCCAACAGTTGGGGCCTCGGAGTCCAGGGCGTTCCTGTGACGGCACCCATGTGCCTGCTCGCCGGCGGTGTGAGGGCCGTGAGTCGTCTTCTTTTTATAAATAACTATTCCACTGGGAAATCTCTGGCACAAGCTTATCGGTCGATATCTTAACATGAAGGTTTTAGGATTTCAAATGATACCATTTTAGCAGAAAACTCCTTTCAATAACCACGAAGAGTCATGTCCCTCGATTTCAGACCGAGAAGCTCTCGGCGTTTCGATGCACTGAGATGGAGCCCACGGTTAGGACTGATTTTCCACGGTCACGAAACAAGACTTCTGGAAATACATGAGACCGGACTCTGGTGTGGTCTCTGTCAGAGCCTCAGTACTTTCCACTGTAGTGCTCCTGGTTGTTTTTGTTTTTAACGGAATTAACTAGTAATACACAGTCCAATACAAGAGTTGACAGGAAACACTGGACCCTCGCTCGTGAAGGGACAGGCTGTCCCACTGTTGGAGTGTCCACTGTCTGGAGTGTCCACTGTCGGGAGCGAAACGCCCCGCAGGCGGCCTCGGGCTGCGCGTCCCTGCTGGAGGAAGCTGCCTGCAGGCGTGGCCAGGACATGCGCCGTGCCTGCCAGGCCCTCAGCCCGGGGCCAGTCCTGCTGGGTCTCTGGACGGGCTGGCGTGTGCCCAGAGAACCCAGGGCTCAACAGCTCCTGTCGGGCGGTGGGGTGGGCTCCTCGGAGCCTGACGGCGGGACTCCGTGGGGCTTGGGCCCTCAGACGACGTGGCTGAGTCAGTGGTTTCTCGTCAACAGCGCAGTTGACGTTTATTTGCAGAAAACAGTGAAACGAAACGGAGCCTGAAACTGCTGCCCGAGTGGGAGGGAGGAGATGGCAACATCTCGGTGGAGTGGGAAGTCCCGTCTCCTGCTGGTGCCGGTGGTGACCGGATGGGTCCGTCTCCCCAGCCACAGGGTCCCCGCCGCCTGACATCCTTCTGTGGGGCCATCCTTGGGATTCCAGAGATCAGTGCCGGACCACCTGAGGGGGACGGTGTCGGTGACAACAAAGGGGACACTACCTAACCAGGCGGCCAGAACTCCCATGGAGACTCCACTCAGAGGCGGCCTGCCTTCAGGCTTCGGTCAGGTCACCCGTAGCTGCCCTGAGCGGCGTGCCGGCCTGGGGGCCAGTCACGGCTGTGCTCCTTGGGGGTGGAGGGTCCTGTACTGCCACGTGGACACCACCACGGAGACCGCAGGTGGTGAGTTCCGGCCACAAGCTCCAGACTGAGGTTTTGGCAATAAGGAGGAGTTTGGGCACTCCTAAGCTAAGCTTTCCTATCCAGCCCAGTCCAGTAAAGCACCTTTGGATGAAAAACATTAAGCTCAACAGCAACTAGACTGTGCAGTTCCGTGTTTAATTTCCTCACGGCTCCATGGCTCAGTCACGTTCTGTTGCCAGAGGGAACGTCAGTCTGTGGGATCCAGACTCTCTGCTGGGGGGGCGTATTTCAACCTAAAAGTACCTGAGGGGAGGGAAGAAGTGCACATTTCAATCACTGCAGGACACCCCCCTACACACACACCAATGTCTCCACGTTTGATGCTGGAAAGCTAGGCCCCTGTCTCTGCCCACCCCTTCCCCACAAGCTGGACTTTTATCACACTGCCGGGCAAGCAGGAAAAACTGATCAAGAAAAGTTAAGACCCTTGTGTGGCTCTGGGGACGCCCCTCCCACCCTCCCCCTTCCCTTCACTGGGGCTCTGGCTCCCTGTGGCTCTGAGGCCTGGCTGTCCCCATGGGACACCTCTGGGAGGGGCGCCTGGGGAGGGGCTTGCTCTGCTGTGTGGTTGCCAAGAGCCACTGCCAGGCTACAGGCCTCACGGCTCTCCAGGCCCAGGAAGAGCTCCTGGTCAGCCGGAGGCAGGCCGTGGACCCAGAGCAAAGTGGCCATGCAACGGGGGCAGGGCAGAAGGGGCTGCCCAGGGCCCGGCTCCTCCCACAGGCCAGGCCCTCAGTGCCAGCTCCAAGATTTCAATGTGTTTCCCTTTACAAAGTGCTTCTCAAGAACTTCGGCAGGAGCCACGGCAGCAACTGCCGTGGGGTGTGGGCCCAGGGACCCCGAGGTGTTACCTGGCCGGTTGAAGTCCATGGGCGGCTGCTTGCAGTCTTGGGCCCGGTGGCCGGTGGCCCCACAGTTGTAACACGACAGGCTCCCACTCTTCTTGTGGCCCGGGCCACTGCTGTTGCCCAGCAGACTCTGGGCCTGGTAGCCGCCGGCAGAGGCCGCCATGAAGCTCTGCACCGGGGGGCCGGGGAACGAGGTTGGCTCCGTGGCCAGGCTGCCACCATAGGGTGAGTGGAGAACAGGGAAGGCGGCTCCCCCGCCGTACTGCTGAGCCCCCACATAGCCGCTGCTGCACACGGGGCTGAAGGGCAGGAAGGGGAAGCTGAACACGGAGGGGCCAGGGAATGCGTGCTGGAAGTAGTTGGCGTAGCTGACCGCCAGGCCACTCGAGCCGCAGCTCCCGCTGCAGCCGCAGGATGTGCAGACCATGCAGCCGGGGGGCGGGGGGGCGGTTGGCGCCTGTTGCTGGTGGTGGTGGTGGTGGTGGTGGCTCTGCCCGGTCGCAGACATGCTGCCCGCGGAGCCGCTGTAGAAGCTGTTCTCCGGGCCTGAGGAGAGCGTGGGGCTGGGGCTGGGGGCCGGGCAGCTGGTCAGGCCAGCCATGCTCGCAAACGACGTGGATGGGTGGCTGCTGGAAGAGGCCGTGCTGCCGCTGGCACAAAAGCTGCCAGGCGCTGGGCCCGGGGGCCCACTGCTCACAGCGGGGAAGGCGACTTTGGTGCTGGCTGTGTACAGAGCTGTCCGGGGCTTGATGACCGCAGGGGGCACACAAGAAGTCTGCCCGGGGAGGGCCGAGTCTGCGGGGACCGACGAGGACACCAGGAGTTTGATGGGCGGCCGGGCCACCTGGAAGATGGAGCCCGAGGCCCCTGTGGCCGCTGAGCTGGTGTCCACCAGGGCAGGCTGCGGGGCTGCCTTCATCACCCGCTCCAGCGCAGAGGCGTGCACGACTTTGGCCCGGGGACCAAAGGCGACGGTGGGGGAAAGGGAGCTGCCCTCGGGGACGGCAGCGATGACGTGCACAGGCTGGTGGGGGGCAGGTGCAGGCAGCACGTCCATCAGGGTACTCCCGAAACCCTTGTCCACCTTGATACCCCCACGTGGTCCGGACACCTTGCCCCTTTCCTCCGGGGACAGGAGCGAGTGGGCAGAGGTGGAGAGCAGCTTCCCGTCGGCCGTGGCGCTGCGCTCGGCCTTGTGCACGGAACTGAGCAGCCGCATGGGCGCCAGGTGGGAGGCTGCGGGCAGCATGGGTGGCGGCAGACCGTGGAGGCCGGAAGCGCTGGAGCCCGCCACCTCATTCTGCACTGGCAGCACCTGGGCAGTGGGGCGGGCCGCACCCGAGGGGAAGTGGTTCAGCAGCAGCACCGGCTTCTCCTTCTCCAGGGTGCCCTCCGGGTGGGCTTCGGCACCTATGGGGGCACGGCGTCAGTCGGTGCGTGCTGGGCTATACCCGGCGTGCCCATCCCCCGGCCCGCCCACATGGCGCCCTTACGCCGGTCGCTCTCCTCGGCGCCGCTGTCCGAGCTCTCCTCGCGGGCCTGCACGCCCATCGGGCTGGACGAGGAGCTGGAGGACTCTGAGGAGCTGCCTTCCCGGGCGCCCTGGTGGGCGGCTGGCTCCACCTCCACCCGCAGCTCTGCATGGAGGGGGGGCGTCAGGTGGCCGCAGCACGGACCACCCACTGGAGACGTCTGATGCACACGGCTAGTGCTGTGGCCCCATGTGGGTGCCACCACCCTGTGAGGCAACCAGACCCTCGCCCCCACCAACCCCTTCCGAGGACAAGCAGCTAGTCCCAACAACGGCAGGAGTTGGCGGGGACAAGGCCGGTGGCGGCCACTTCCCTGCTGGGAAAAGATGGGCAGGAAAGTGGCAGTGAGGGCAGCCGAGCGTTCCCCAGCAGACTTGGGAAGGCGGCGTTTCCACGTGTCGCCCCCGCCCGTCCACGGAGGAGTGTCTGGGCCCTATTGCTTTGCTCCAACAGCTCCCGTCATCAAGCCTCCACTGCCTGCGTGGCCTGGGGAGGCCGCTGAGGTCGAAGCAGGCAGCACCAGGGTGGGGGGATGGAGGAGCAAGGGCAAAGTTTACAAACAGCTGTGGCAGAGCACACCGGCGCCTGCCCCACCCTGCCCTTACCCACCTGCAGTGTGGTTGCCACGCACAGACTGCAGGGGCCCGACGTGGCTGGTAGGGGGCACACGTGCTATACCACTGCTTGTGACCGAGGGGGGCACTGAGGGGTTCAGACACCGCTTCTCCGACTTCTCCCTAAGACAAGGAAGCCCGGGATGAGAAAGCACAAAAAAGGACCCCCCACACCCAAGGCAGGTGGTAAGGCTTGCCACCAAGGCTGTCGGCCA
This sequence comes from Echinops telfairi, assembly GCF_000313985.2. Classification (NCBI taxonomy): domain Eukaryota; kingdom Metazoa; phylum Chordata; class Mammalia; order Afrosoricida; family Tenrecidae; genus Echinops; species Echinops telfairi. The sequence goes on from NW_022106189.1 coordinate 47,014,836, forward strand.
GGCTGGGGCGTGCACCCACCCCCAGTGGCAGCCCACTCACTTTTCCAGCTCCAGCTGCGTCTTGAGTTTCTTCTTGGCGCCCATGGTGAGGGACTCGAACTTGTTGAGGTCCTCCTCTGTGAGGCTCAGGAACTGGGGAGGGACAGACACCACGCATCACTGACCATGCCGGGCCAGGGCCCAGAGGCCAGCCCAGTCCTCCCTCCCTCGAGCGTGCATCACCCGTTAACCCAAGCACACTAAGCTGCGGTGGGCAGAAGGGTCGCCTGGTGGGAAACACGCCGTCCCTGGGTGGAGATATAAACCCCCAAGTTGCCAACTTCCTTGGCTGAGCCTTCCAGCCCACCCGGCCCTTTAGGGGCACTAAACTGACCCAATGTCAGACGGCCAGACAACGCCAGGTGGTCCTGACTCGGGGGCACCAAGCAGAGGGTGCACAAAAACACGCCCATTTGCTCCTTTCCTGAGTTCCGCAGTGGATTTCCGGATCCATGAGGCTGACCGTCCACAGAAGAGGCCTCCGCAGGGTTTCAGCTAGCAGGGGGCGCCCACACTGAGGGCTGGGCGTGGGCAATCCTGACCCAAAGGATGCTCCCTAAGGGAGAAACCCTCCCATAGGGAGGGGCTGCCGGGAAGGCCTGAAGCTCACCTGCCCCTCCAGACCAGGAACCCACTCAGGAGCCTGTGACAGACGCCATCGGGGCACCAGGAGGGCACACACACCACACCTCCCTACCCCTGGATGCCTGCTGCCCCTCACCTTCTCCATGGTGAGCTGTTTGAAGACGGGATAGTACTTGTGCAGGCGCAGCTTCCGGAGCCAGTCCAGGATCCCACTCTGCTCCGGGGTCTGGGGGCTCTGCAGGCCGGAAGACATCAGGACCGCAGGCGCAGCGTCCATCTGGGCACGGAAGGTCAGCGCGGAGCCAGCACCCGTGGGGTGGGCACAGTGGGGCAGGGTGGTGGCCACGCTGGCCGAGTGCTGCACGTGGTGCTGGGTGCTGCCCTGGGGCGACGGGATGCCGGCCACGCCACACACAGGCCTGCAGGGACAGGGACAGTGGTCCCAGGCCTGTCACCTGCAGGCACAGGCGCGCGGGCGTGGATGGCATGGGCCACGTGCACACAAGCACAGCGGCCGGGCGGTTAACGTCCACATCCCTCCCACACAGTGAGGCCTGTGGACCGGTCATCCGGGAACCCTGAGGAAGCAGCGCCCTCATGGCCAGACCCTCCCTCGTGGGCACAAGGAACGGGAGCCCGGGACACCCTGGAAGCCGCCTGAGGGACTGGGGATGGGTCGCCACTCTGTGAGCCCAGAGTGGACAGAGCAGGGGCTTCACTCAGGACCAGCTGTGCAGGGAGTGAACACACTGGGAGGACAGTCTGCACACTGCCCGCGGCCAGCCGTGGGGGATGGAGTGGGGTGGGTCCTCACCTTCCGGCCACGGCCACCAGGGAGCCCACTTTAGCGAGGGAGGGGGTGGCAGGACCTGGACGGAGAAACACCGAGGTGAGTCGAGGCGGCCCGGCTTGGTGTACACCAGGTCCCCTTCGCACACTCACCGGGACTGGGGAGCGGCTGGGCTGGAGAGGAGGTGCTGAAAAACTTCTTGACATGGTCATTTTTCAATACGTGAGACGGTAACGCAGCCAGGTACCTGGGGATTGAAGGGCCCGTTACTGTCTCGTGGCATTATCTCAGCCGGAGGAGATGGGGGGCCAGAGGCACCAGCAGACCTTGCTGCTTGGGTTCATGGTGCGTCCCTGCTGCTCCCCCAGGGGCCCCAGTGGCACGACCTCAGGGCCAGCTGTTCACATCCACCGGTGCTCCAAGGAAGGGAGGTGAGGCTGCCTGGGTCCTCAGAAGCACCAAGAGTCCTTCTCCCACTGCCCCGGGTGCCGCCCCGCCCTCCACTCTCACCCCCTCACACTGCACAGCACACGGAAGGGACCCAAGGGCGTCTTCAGGAAGCCCTGCTGTGGGCCTGCCCACCACCTGCACCCAGGGAGATGCTGTAGGAGTGCTCGGGGTGCGGTCCCAGCCCAGGGTGGCAGGCAGCTCTCTCCTGAGCTTGGGTCCATCAAGTACCCAGAAGCTTCCCAGAGCCTTCACGTGCCCCACAGCCAGGGGCCAAGGACAGATCCAAGCATGGCAGCCAGTCTGCCTCCCACCCGGGAGCTGGCAAGGAGGGCAGAGGAGGTCCCGCCGTGGTTACCTCAGGTCTGCTTCCAGGTCCAAGTGGCTTCGCTCAACATAAAACCCGTCCGGGCCAGGGAAGCAGGGAATGAATTTCTCCAGGTTTTCCTCGGGGTGCAGCTGTGAGAGCTGAGAGATGAAGACGCAGGGGTGTGGGAGCAGAGGGCACAACAGGAACCAGCACCCTGCCCGGCTTCCCACCAGCTGTGAGGAGCACGCTTGTCTGAGACATCTGGCTCAGCCCCACAGCAAACACCGGCAGAATGAACCCTGAGCCCGGCAGAGCAGGGGCTGAGACCGAGCCGGGGTGGGCCTCCGAGCAAGATGAGCCTGCTGAGATGGGGCGGCCCCCAGCCAAGAGGGAGTGTGCCTGCTCCCTGCTCCCCAAGCTGTGTCCTCACTGCCCCTTGGGCTGTGCACGATGCACCTCTCCAGTCACTGGAGCTGGGGCAAGAACTGAGCCCGGGGAGGGTGCGGGGCCCTTCTGCTCCTAGAGATGGAACAGGGGACCCACCTGCTCCAGGCTTCAGGTAGAAGCTCAGGGCTGTGGGCAAAGAGGTAGGTGTGTGTGTGTGTGTGTGTGTGTGTGTGTGTGTGTGTGTGTGTGTGTAGTAATGCGTGTGGTGTGTACTGAGTATTCTGTGGTGTGAGTGTGTGTGTGTGTGAAAGAGAGAGAGAGAGAGAGAGACTAAAGGGGGGAACAGATGGATGGAGAGGACTCCATCCAGGATGGAGGCCGGGGACCCTTCCCTCCCTGTCACCCCGCCAGGTGACAGAGCAGGGCAGTGGCCCTGGGGGCGGACGAGGCCTGCTGTGGCTGAGGGGAAGGCAGACCAGGAGGAGGCCCATTCAAATGTGGTGTGAGCCAGGGCGGTCTCAGCCAGAAAAGCGTGACACATGGGGTCTGCCTCCCCACCCAGCACCATGAGCAGGATGCGTGTGGCTGCTTCCAGGCACGGCCACTGCTGCCATGGCCTCTGGGCTCTTCTGAGCAGGCACACAGACGGGGACAGCCAGGCGACCACTGGGTTTTGAGCCACATGATGAAGCTGGACACAGGCGTGGACACGCGGGGCGGGCAGCTAGGAGCGAGCGGGACCTGGCATCAGCAATGAGAAGGCCTGCGTCCCACAGGCCGGCAGCGGGGGAGCACTTGCTGTCAGTCACCTGACAGAAGGCAAGGCCACCAACACCACACAGCAAACACGAGGGGACGGGCCGAGGCCCGAGCTGCTCAAGACGGGTGTCACCAGGACCCACGAGAATGGGGTGCAGGAGAAATCTGGGGTCACATTGTGGACGAGAATCTCCCCAGCCCCCCAAATCTCTGGATGACAAGTAAACCAGACACGCGACAAGGGCAGAGCACATCAGCCAGTGCAGAGGACAGTGCTCCGGCCGGGAGAGGTGTCCAGAGAGATGGCTGAGAGAGAGAAGGGGGCGGGAGCATGCAGGGTTCGGAACGTTTCAAGGACATGGGTGCGCATCCGGTGGGCACTGCTAACCGTCCATGGCTCACACTGAGCATCTCTCGTCCCCAGTGGGCGAGCCTGGTCCAGCCCCCAGACAAGCCCACCCACTGTGCCCCACAGGACAGCGCCCGTGTGTATCACGTCTCAGACGCTCCATGCAGCCACACAGCCGTGTCCACAGAACCCTCCCTTCTAACGGAGGAGAGGGGAGGAAGAAGCAGGACAGACAGGCGGGATGCGAGGTATGCAGGCCGACCCGGCCAGCCTCGGGCGCCCTCGGGTTCACCCGAAGCCAAGCCAAGGGGCCGCAACAAGCCATCTGCGTGCCACCATCTTCCTGGCTGCTGCCACCAACAGCAAAGGGACGGAGAGCAGACCAGCGGCTCCCGGCTCAGGGACCCTGGCACTCCCTCTGGGGCTGGAGGAAGAGACCCGCTGTGGGCAGAGCCGTGCGGCCGCGGGCGCCTTACCTTTGAGATAAAGTCAGCCACTTCAGAGGAAGACCTGGCCACTGACGTGACTGAAGAGTCGGACCACAGGACCTGAGAACAAGGAGACAAGCCTACAGCTGGTGCCGCATGCCAGCCCCGGCACGCACACGGCTCTGGGGGCCCACGGTGCGCCTCCGTCCCGGGAAGGCAGCCCCTGACCCACCATGCCCCTCGGCGCTCAACTTCCTGCCCTGTGCCGTCCTCAAAGACCACCCGTCACCCAGCTCGGAGTCCGAGCCTTGCTCCCTCAGCTCTGCAGACACGCCCTCAGGGAGCCTGCTCGCCCGCACACTGCTGCCCACGAGGGTCAGGTGCTCTGGATGCGATGACAAATGGGACAAGACCTGATCCTCAAGAACCCACTGGCCAAGCCACAGGGCTCTGGTTTCCAGGACAGAAGAGCTCTCCAGAAGAACTTCTACAAAGTGGGCCTGGTGGCCTCACTCGGGCCAGACATCGCACGGATGGGAGTGAGCCGTGTCAGGAATGGCATAATGAGGCGAGGGGCAGATCAGGAGGGTAACCCGGACCGTGAGCTCTGCCCAGGTCCGAGGGGAAGCCGAGTAGTACGGGTGACCACAAAGACAGGAGCAGTCAGTGCTGCAGGCACCGTCAGCTTCGGGTCCCCGTGCACCTCGTAAGAACACCACCAGGTGCTCTGGAAGCCTCCGCCTGTCCCTCAGCCCCGCCCCGCCCCGCTGCGTGGTTCCTGCTCCACCCGGGTCCCGTCAGACACACGGTGGCTGGGGCAATGGCACTGCTGTCCTCTACTCAACTGCCCCCACCCCACCCCTGAACACCCCTACCTCAGCACCCGAGCCCCGAGACACAGCAGCTGGGGCAGCGCTGCTACCAGGCAAAGCATCAGTGACACCCGTGGGTAACAGGGCGCCTCGCCTCCCACCAAGACCCCGTGGGCAGGGTCCTCTCCCACAGTGGAGGAAACCTCTCCCTCACGCCGTGCACGCTGCGTCACCTCTCTCCAGGTCAGAGCCCTGGAAGGCGGGCGGACCACTCCTTGGGCCCGGGCTCTCTCTCAGTGCTGCAGCTCCCCTGTAGGTGGCTCGGGAGGAGGTGTGTGTGTGTCGCTTACTACAGCTAACGCAAGGCGCTATTTTGGCCTGGCAGACACAGCCCCTCATCGGCTAGGTGGACCCCGAGAGCCTGCAGAGTGGTCAGACCCTGCTCCCATTCAAGGGCCCAGGGTGGGCTGACCCTTAGCCGCTGGACACTGCAGGGTCTGCTCTCCCGAGGGGCCGCCCCTGAGTCCCCCAGGCAGCTTGTGTCTGCTGGCGCAAGGTCGGCACTCCCGTGAACAAGCCCCGTCAGAGGCAGGAAGTCAGTGCTCCATTACTGGGACCAGTTCTACTGTCCGACACCCACCAGTGGCCATACACCACCTCTGGGGCCATGGCTACAGCCAAACCACGCACCACCGGTTAAACCTCGACTTAGTATGTTCTCAGGAGACAGCCCCGGCGACAGTCTGGGCCCGTTCTGAATGGGGGCCTCCTGCAGCCTGGGCTCAGCCCTCTGGCAGAGAAAGACCTGGCCCCTGGCACACCTCCCAGGAGCTAACAACTCAGGAAGGGAGGTGCCCGGGGAGCTGTGCAGGTGCAGACTCCACTGCGCTGACCCGCTCCTTCCTGGAAGTCCTCTCCCCGTACCCGTGGCGGCCCCCAGAGCGTGAGCAGGCGAAGGTAGAATGAGGGCAACAGCAGCCTCGGCAGGAGACTCCGAGAACTACCCCCCTTGACCGAAGGCCGGAGCCGGGGGTTTTCTACCATGTCCTCAGTTGGGGGGTGGGGGTGGGTAGCAATCTATTCAGTGTGCCATGCCGGGCAGGCACATGTGCCCATCACACACATCTCTCGCATGTACAGCACCCCATCACCACCCGAGAAGCAGCTAACAGTCATCAGATCAGTGTGGGTGGACGCCCAGGCGCGAGCCCCCTGTGCCCAGTGTGGGTCCAGCGTGGGGCAGGCTAGACTCGGAGGGCTACCCACACAGGCTGCCTGCCGGGGGCAGGACCGTGTTTGTCACCAGGAAAATAAAGAAAGGGCACAGTGCAGACTTGAGAGGGCAGCAGGTATGGGCAGGGAGGGAGGGGTCACGGGAACCGAGCCTATGGCTGGGCCACGTCAGCGGTCCGTCTGTCCCAGCATCAAACCCTGCTCTGAACCACCCACGCGCGCGCACAGGGGTGTCTGTTCAGCAAACAGACCGATCAAAGCGCACCCCCTGCCGGGGAGGAGGGCCAGGGACACGGCAGAACTGGGAGGGTTTTCAGACAAGGCAGGCCCGGCAGCCACACTGCACTGGCTCTGAAGGAAGCACCACGCAACAGCGGTCTCTGCATGGTAGAGCAGTCCGAGAGCCACAGCGATCTTCCTTTGTCAAAGCGGCAAACGTGAGCAGCAGGGAAAGGAGCTCCTCCCGTGGCTCAGCAGCGGATGTGAAAAAGCTGCAGGAAACAGGCCTGTCCGTAGAGTGGTGTGGAGCTGGTGTGCGTGGAGGACAGCCACCACGCTGACGGATGCCTCCTCGTGAGGTGTCTGCCACCACGCGCTTCCCTGGCCTGCCTCGTGCGTTTGTCTGTCTGTGCTTCATGGGCTGTTTCCTGTCCCTGCGCTTTCAGAGAAGGGTCTGGCTGGGTCGTCTGTTCTGTCCCATGCACGGGTCAGCGCCCGGTCCACTGCGAGTCTGGTTCTGAAGACGGTAGTGTAAGTTTTCTAACCTTTTTTTGTTCCTTATCAAAATTGCTTTTGCTACTCTGGTTCTCATGACAAACTTTAGGATCACTTTCTTTAAAAGCAAGCAAGCACCCAGGGCAGTTGTGCCCACGTTTCCCGTAAACCTAGAGGTGGATGTGGGGCACTGGCATCTGTCCCACCAAGACACTCACAAGTTACTCAACTGAGCAAGGTGTGGGGGCCCCCCTTCATGCAGGTTTCTGGGGTCCCACTTGGGTCTTCGGCTTTGAGCACATCAACATCCCCTCGTGGTTGAGAGTCTGCGGGGCGGTGAATTAGTCTCCAAGCTCCACCAAATGCCCTCTCCCTGTACTGGCCTGGTCAGAAGGTGGGAGAAGACGCTGACAGGATTCGCCTGTCATTGCAAACAGGATTGCCACCCTGCCACGTAGAAAAGGAGCCTGCTGGGAAGCAGGAGGAGAGAGCGCATTGCCAGTTAGAGCCAGGGGTGACCCACATCCTTGGCCTCCAGATGCGTCGGAGGAGCAGTAGAACCAGGAGCCGGAGCACGGAGCACGGTGACGACTTCCCAAGTCCTAGAGCGAGCTGAGACAAGTGCTCGGGGCAGGAGGCAGGCTGTGGCGAGAGGCGCCTGAGCACTTAATTCAGCAAGTGGAGTGGAGTGGCTCGGGGCCTCTGGGAGTAGTGCTTCAGGGAGCTTGAGGTGAAGGCCTGTCGGTGGACAAAGGTCCGTCCCCCAGGGACTGTCAGCAGACTGACGGCACTGTGCAGCACGTCCGGCGGGCAACTCAGCCCCAGCGTCTCAGGCCACCACAGCCCACGTGCTTCCTTGGGAACCTTCCAGGCGTGGTCACGCCCGAGTCTTCCGTGGCCACCCGAGGAATGGCATAGTCTCATCCGAATCCTCCGTGGCCCTGCAGTGGACAGGTGTGGTCTCCCGAGTTCTCCAAGGCCACTGCAGCGGACGGGCGTTTAGAAACCAGAGCGGGAATGCCAGGAACAGAGCAGATTCCTCAGCTGCTCATTCCCAACAGATGTGGCCGGCCGGGTGCCATGGGACCCATAAGTGCGTTCCGGGCTCTGGGGGACTCGGGGAGGGTCTGCAGGTGCCGTCCTGCCCCATCTCCACCCACTGGGACGCCAGTGGTAGTGGCGCCTGCTCTGGCGGGCTGGCCGTGCGTACTGCTGAGTCTTTATCCTGAGGGTGGGGCCTCCGTCAGACACTGGCCCACCACCCATGGAGAGGAGGCTGCTGGCACGGGGTCCAGGAGACCCCGAGGCTTCCCGGGCGGCTCCTTGGCAAAGCCCCCCCTCCGACGCGTCTCATCAGCACTGTACACGTGGATAGCACCGCAAGCTCTCTCCAGCCGCCGCCTGCTGGTCGCTCACCCTCTGTGAGGGGTCCACGTCTTCCGAGGCAGCTAGCTGTGTTCTATGAAGAATGAGCAAGCTGCATGGTGCAGGGGGTGGGATTCCCTGAGAGCTTTCTGAAGCCCCCTCATGTACACGAGATCCCAAGACCACGGCCCAGCAGCACGGGAGCAAGGTGCTTCCAGTCCAGGAGAAGCGAGCTCAGTGAGACAGGCCCCAAGCTGCCGCCTTGGGTCATGAGATTGAGGGCCACGTCCTGTCGATGTGGCACAGTGGTGGCCGGAGCCCAACAGCTGCCATGGCAGCCTCATGTCTCCTGCAGACTCTGCTGAGCTCCGGGCCAGCTTCTGCATGCGGAGAGCCTGTGCTGTGGGTCGGCCTCAAAGTCCCACTTCACCTGCCCGCAGACCCCCACCGGGCAAGGCAGCCCTCTGCCATGGGTGCTCACAGCCCCTCTGCCTAGAGATGGTCACATAGCCCAGCCTCTGGCCCAGCCACCAGGCTGTTGGGGCCCCCCCACCCCTTCCCTTTGTAGGTGCAGTGGGCCCAGCCCCCGCCCTGCTCCCCGGCACACAGGCCTGCCTGTGAGAACACAATGCACTTCCAGCTCCCCTGGAGGAGAGGCCGGAGGGGAGAACGGAACAAAGCACAAAGCTAAGCATCTTACCTCAAAGGAACATTCACCGTGTCTCTCACTGTTTGTGTGTGATAATCCCTTCAGGTCTATCTTTTCAACACTCACTGCAAGGTAAAAACACAGAATTATAACGGGAAAGAGCGCCCGGTGGCACGGATGGACTTGCGTGCAGGTGGCCGGCTGGCACATCACCGGGGTCAGAAATGAAGCCGGGACGCGGCCCGAGCAAGACCACGCACAGAGAAGAGTGCGGCTGGACATGGAGCGCGGGGCACCAACTCGAGGCCGCCTGGCGCCTGTGCAGCCTCAGGGCTCCCCTGCACTCAGTCCTCACTGGTGACAGGTCTTAACCTGTCCTCTCCCCAAAAACCACGCGGGGACCCAGCAGCCCCTCTACTCAGGGTGCACCCCAGACAAAGAAGGGAAGAGACATCCCCACGTCCATCACAGCACAAGATGGACACTGCCTGAAGCCCAGCAGATGAAGAGAGACAGACGGAGGTCAGGGCCACTCAGGACAGAACCTACAGGGTATGGCACGGGCCCACGGTGGGCACCTTGCCCCTGGTGACCGGGAGGAAATGGAGGGCAGATGCTGGGTAAAGACAATTGCCCTGAACAATCATTCGTTGACGGCTACTGGAGGTAGGAGTGAGTCGCAGGTAGAAGGTGGACAACGGTGATGGGTGAGGGGGGCAAAAGGTGCCGGAGGCAGGAAGACACGGAGCGAGAGGCCTGTGAACCAAGAAGCCTGCAACTGAGCGGTGGGATTGAGACACACACTCTGGCTGGGAGGAAGCGCAGTAGACCGTGCACGCACGCACGCACAGCGTCTGAGCGTGCACCTTGCCTGTGCTGAGGCAGAGCGTGCTCCTCAGCTGTGACGATCCCCCAAGGGAATGAGGGCTGCAGTCTGAGGGACACCAGGGTCCACTGCGGGGACAGCACAGCTCACACAGACAACATTCTGGGTCCTGCTCGCACAGCAGCGGCAGCAGCTTAGGTCTGAGTGTGCGAGCCTCCCAGCCCAGTGCGGGGAGCAGAGCAGAAGAGCCATCCGGAGCCCGGCTGCCATTCACTGTGAACTGCCCGGCAAGGGCCACGTCGGACTCCTGGCACAGTGAGCCAGGAAGAGCCGCACGGCCAACTCCTTAGCCCGCGACCCCCACACCCACTGACCACATCAGAACGCTCTTCCAGTCACGGGCCCCTGGCTGCTGTGAGGAGAACTCCTCCCCCACACCCCATCCTTCCCCCACCCCCAGCAGCGATCCTGTAGGACAGAGGACTGCCCCTCTCCTGTCAGGAGCAGCTGGAGAGTCACACTGCTCGCCTGACCCACAGGGCCACCAGGGCTCCACTCTCACGAGGGTGACTGTGAGTCAGGACTGAGTCCGACCCCACAAGCACACTTTGGGGAGGAGCCTAGACGGCCTGCCCAGGGTTGTCACCAGGACCATGAGTGACATCGAAATGGCACTGCATGGGGATAGGTGACACCAGAGGTGGTGGCTCGCAGCTCCCTCTGACCTGCGCTGAGGACGGACGGACGGCTGCTCAGTCAGGACAGGCGGGCGGATGGGCGGGCAACTGCCCCGGCCTGCTTCCGGGCACAGTCTTGTTGGTGGCAGGGACGAGGAACTGCCACCAGGATGGGGTGGCCCCTCCTTCAACACCCCATGTGCCTACGGGGTCCCTGCTCCAACCTAACACCACCGGCCAGCAGGTCGGGGTCCCTGTGCTGCGCAGGGAGGCCGTCTGGCGCCCACAGGGGTCTGTCTGCAAGACTTACTGCCGTCACTCCCTTCCAAGACTCCCAAATTTAGCTAAGAAATGCGTGTTTGGAGACACTAGGATCCATTTCGGTTGGAACATTCCAGCAGAACATCAACAGGAAAGTGCCAGAAACTCAAGCCAGATGCTGGCAGCAGTGTGGAAGGATCCTGCTGAAAGCAGAGGACCAGGAAGCCACTTCCTGTGTTCCAGCGACCACGCCAGGGCGTCTGACTGTGTGGACCGTAATGACAGGGGCCAGGAGAATGGAGTTCCAGAACACCTGGGGGTCTTCCCGCAGAACTGCACATACCACCAGGTACTTGTCCCGACCAAACAAGGGGCTGCCAGATGGCTTCAAATGCGGAGAGGTGTGCGCCTGGCGACCTCGAGCCCTGTCACCATGCTCCTGGTCTCTGGGTAAGCGGGGACCCTGAGCACCAGCACTGAGGGGCGCATATGCCACCAGCCTGCTCACTTGTGGGAAGCAGAGGGCATGAGGAGCTGGCTGAGATGGAGACCAGGGTGCGGCCTCCGTGCGGGACAGAAAACAAAACCCTGTGTGGGACCCATCAGCAACCTCCTGACAAATGAGGGCAGAGGGACAGGCTCGCGGGGCTCGTGTCCAGTCAGTGCCCGTGGAGGCTGCGGCCAGGAAGTGGTGCCGTGTCTGCGGGGCTCGTGTCCAGTCAGTGCCCCTGGAGGCT
>NW_022106189.1:47026586-47030442 GCF_000313985.2 Echinops telfairi
GTGGTGCCGTGTCTGCGGGGCTCGTGTCCAGTCAGTGCCCTGGAGGCTGCGGCCAGGAAGTGGTGCCGTGTCCGTGGGGCAGACTGGCTGTGCATCACAGGACCCTGGCCAGAGGGTCAAGGAGCAGACGTCTCTTGAAGGCAAAGGGGCCTCAGTCAAGACAGTGACTCCGATGGCCGCCTGTGCGTGTGGCAGCTGGACCGGCGACCGATGCCTGAGGAAGAGCCGAGGCCGTGAAAGCTGGTGCTGCCACAGAACACGGAGGACACCACGAGCTGCCACAGAATGGACAGAGCCGTCTTGGAAGAAGTCCAAGCAGAATTCTGCTCAGGAGCCAGGATGGCGAAGCTTCGGCCTGCCATCGGGAGGGACCGGCCCAGCGAAGGGCATGCGCTGGGTGAAGCGCTCTGAGGGGTGGACTGCCAAGCCCAGGGTGCAGACACAGCAGGGTGGGCAGTGTTTGGTCTGCTCTTCGCGGACCGTCATCCAGAGCGGAGCTGATTCGATGCCACCTTGCCACAGGAAGCAGAGGCTAAAATAGCACTTTACAGGACAGAATCGCCGGAGAGATAAAACGCCGACTTCCTTGCCTTCCAGGCAGGGAAGTGCCGCCTGGAGCCTGCTCACGCCCCCCTGGGCCAAGCGCTCAAGCGCTCCGGCCTTCAGCCATGTGACAGCACTCAGCCCCTGCTCCGAGTTTTCGAGACAACAGTGTTTACAACGTCCAGCCAGGAGCCCAGACAAGTGTGGCCAGCGTCGCCCCGCCCACAGCGCCCAGCACCCCAGCTGCCTCACACTAGGTTAGGACAGAGCCGAGGGGAGCGCTCTCTGGCAGAGCTGCAGGTGACTCCTATCTGGGCAGGAAACCGTGAAAACCAGATGGCCTTACTCAGCTGCAGTCACCAAGGGTGGCACTGGGCACCCTGACTCAGCTTGGGCCGGTCTTCCGCGGCAGCTCTGGACGGGTCCACAGGTGTGGCAGCCATGACAGCGCCGGCCGCCCCTGCCCTCACAGCACAGTGTGACCCCGTCCGTCTGCCGTGGCTCTGCAGCTGGGTGGTCACTGAAGACCAGGGTTACTGACACAGCAGCAGCTCAGGCAAGTGTACGCTCCTGACACTGTCTCACTGGGGGCCAGTCGGGGCAGCAAGAAAGAGGGCGACCCTCAGTGAGACACAGGGGTCCATACACTGCACAGAGTGCGCGTAAAGACCCCTTTGTAGCAGAACTGGAACCAGTACACGTCCGTGAATGCAAGGGAGCGCGCCATCCCCTCTAAGTCAGAGCAGTGCACGGGGCGGGCGGTCTCATCACACTGTCACCCAGCACACACCCGGCCAGTGGACAGCCCAGACCTGACCCTCCCCAGAGCACAGTCCATCAACGAGACGACAGTCAGCAGGTGCACAGGTGGTGACACCCCGAGGTCCTGGTTTTCCAGGGCCACTTGCTGCCCCTCTCAGGAAGCCACTGCCCCCTTTAAACAGCCCAAGGCTGGTGGCAGCCCTGCGCCCAGCAAGCCCGTCTCTGCCTGCTTTCAAACAGTCCCCTTGTGCTGCTGCACGCTGCACGCGCACGCACACATGTGCATGCACACAGTGCCAACACTGCTGCTCTGTGCACGTGGGGACGGGCCTGGTGGTGAGAGCCAGGGGCTCCAGTGCCCAGGAGGGCTGCATGCTTAAGGCAGGGCTGGTTCCGAGAGCCATCAGGGAGCAGGGCCCCAACGCTCACACCAGGGCAGGAGGAGAGGCGAGAGCTGAGCACAGCCCCACACCCTGGTCGGGAGGCACCTGCAGGGAGGGCCAGAGGGGACAAAGCGGGGCAGCCCCCTTGCCTCTCTGTTCATCCCTGTGTCCCAAGCAGCCCAGCCCTGAGGGGTGGGGGAGGCAGGGAGGGGCTGTGAGCCTGCCTCCCTCCCGGCCCTCCTGCCACTGGACCCCACTCCAAGGCTCGGTCAAGGGCACAGTGAGGAGGGGTAACGGGACAAAACAGAGGGCTGGTCTCCCAGTTGTCTGTCAGCCAGGCTGCCCACTGTCCTCTTCATGGCCACGGAGGCCACTGAGAAACCTTGCTGGACGGCCTAGGAAACGGAGCCTGCAGGCCAGGCCACCCTGCCCAGCCAGCACTCCCCCCAGCCCTGCCCATGACCCTGAGACTCAACTGTTACAGCAACTGCGTGCTGGCCATCGGGGCCACGCTGACTCCTGGGAACACCGTGTGCAGAGCTGACGGGCTGCACTCAGACTGACACGGACGGCCCCGCTGGCCCCGTGCGGCCCCTCCTGGTGCCTCGCACGCAGCTTCACACGCGCCTATCACCACCTCGCCAGGCCCCACCCCCTCCTGCCCGTCCACGTGTCTGTCTATAGGCTGCCTCGCCAGGCCGTTCCAGAGCTCTGTGTGTGGTGACAAGGAAGACCACACTGAGTTGAAGGAGCTGCTGCGGGCTGCCCTGGACCCTCAACCACTGCCTCATGCCAACTGGGCAGCAAGCCCACTGAGGGGCCCATGGGACAGAGCCCTTCCACACGGGCAGAGCAGGTGTGACGTGCCCGCACCCCTGGACAGCAGACACAATCAGAAAGTCAGTGTGCCAGAAGCGGGCAGGCCAGGCGACCCCGCTCGCTCGAGACGCCAGTGCTTGTGCACTGGCACACTGGCACACCCACCACCGTGGGCCCGGGGGAGGCAGGCCCTGTCGGGAGAGCTTCTGCTGTGGAAAGGGACCAGAGGGAGGGAGTGAGCAGAGGCTGGAAAAGACACAGCAGCCCAGGCAGTGCCGCCCAGGGCACGGGGCAGGCTGGCAAAACGCAGACCCAAAGTCCGAGCGGGACGGTGAAGATGGCGGGACCGGCACTGCACGCCCTCAGGCCCGCCCAGCTGGCCAGGTGTCAGGGTGTCCCTTACAGCCATGGAAGCAGCACTGCTCTGCAGACTGACCACAAACCTCCAGCCAGTGTGGCTCACAGCTGGCTACGCACAGCACGGCCGGCCAGTGGAGGAGGAAGGTGAGAGCGGTGCTGGGGCGGCAGACCCGAGGAAGGACGGCCAGGCTGCTCTCTAGAAAGACGGCAGCGAGACGTCATCCCCTGAACTTTGGGAGAGCTTGTCAGGAGGGACCTGTCCCTGGAGAAGGACACCATGGATCGTCACATGGAGGGGCAGCCCAAGAGGAAGGCCTTCGACAAGACGGGCGGACACAGGGCTGCTGCCAAGTGGACCCCGACTCACAGTGACCCTGCAGCACAGAACGGAGCTGCCGGTGGCCTTCTGGAGCTCGCTCTTGACTAGAGCCTTCCCTCTCCCGAGGAGCAGCTGGCCGTCCGGTCAGCAGCCCAAAGCACAACCTGAGGCCCCAGGGCGCCACAGCTGCGGCCACAGGCTCCGACAGAACGACTGGGCCAGGGGCTGTCCATGAGGTGCTCGGAGTTGGGCCGACTGGCCAGCACCGACAGACAAAATGTCCAAGGGTGGGCCGGAGTCTAACGCCTCCTGGGCCCACGCTTTCACACCAGACCACGCACAGGGTGCAGTTGGTAAGAAACGCTGTGGAGGGCCATCTGACAACTGCTCACTTGACACGTGTGCCCACGCCTCAGGGGCACAGAGGGGCAAGGGTCAGAGCCAACCCTGAAGCTTGAAGAGTGGAGAAAGCACAAGGGCAGGTACTGGGCGGAGAAGCAAGCCCCTCGGCGGGGAACCCCGCTGGGAACTGACACCCCTTCTGAGCACGCTGCAGACTCCAGTGTGGTTTCCGATGCTTGGACATTGTTATGCACTTCAACTCAAGTTGTGCGTGTGCGTGTGATGTACCTGTGTGCGTGTGCGTGATGTGCCTGTGCGTGTGATGTAC
>NW_022106189.1:47030795-47050619 GCF_000313985.2 Echinops telfairi
TGTGCGTGATGTGCCTGTGCGTGTGATGTACCTGTGTGCGTGTGCGTGTGATGTACCTGTGTGTGTGTGATGTGCCTGTGCGTGTGATGTACCTGTGTGCGTGTGATGTACCTGTGAGTGTGCGTGATGTGCGTGTGATGTACCTGTGTGCGTGTGCGTGATGTGCCTGTGCGTGTGATGTACCTGTGTGATATACCTGTGTGCGTGTGCGTGTGATGTACCTGTGTGCGTGTGCATGATGTGCCTGTGCGTGTGATGTACCTGTGTGATATACCTGTGTGCGTGTGCGTGATGTGCCTGTGCGTGTGATGTACCTGTGTGCGTGATGTACCCGTGTGTGTGTGAGACGTACCTGTGTATGTACCCGTGTGTGTGTGATGTACCTGTGTGTGATGTACCCATGTGTGTGTGCTGTACCCATGTGTGATGTACCTGTGTGTGTATGTGTGATGGATACGTGTGTGATGTACCTGTGTGCATGTGTGTGATGTACCTGTGTGTGATGTACGTGTATGTATGTGTGATGTACCTGTGTGTGGATGTGTTATGTACTGTGTGTGACGTACCTTTTTGTGTGTGGTGTACCTGTGTAATGTGCCTGTGTGTGTGTATGTGTGTGATATATACCTGTGTGTGATGTACCTGTGTGTGTGTGGTATACCTATGTAATGTGCCTGTGTGTGTGTGGTATTCCTGTGTGTGTGATGTGCCTGTGTGTGTGATGTACCTGTGTGTGAGATACGTGATGTGCCTGTGTGTGTGATGTACCTGTGTGTGAGAAACATGATGTACCTGTATGTGAGATACGTGATGTGCCTGTGTGTGTGTGATGTACCTGTGTGTGAGATACATGATGTGCCTGTATGTGTATGTGATATACCTGTGTGTAATGTACCTGTGTGTGGTGTACCTATGTAATGTGCCTGTGTGTGTGTATGTGTGTGGTATACCTGTGAGACACGTGATGTGCCTGTGTGTGGGTGTGATGTGCCTGTGTGTGGGTGTGATGTGCCTGTGTGTGAGACACGTGATGTGCCTGTGTATGAGACACGTGATGTGCCCGTGTGAAAGACATTGATATGATGCACCTGTGTATCACCACTATGTGCAGTTTTTAACGCCTCATCTTGTGAATGAATGGGTGAAGCTTCCAGAGCAGATCATCCCACCTCTGTCCCCTCTGATGGGACACGGCCGCCCCTCCAGCGGAGGGCCATTTGAAACAGACATGCTGCCTGCCGAGCTGAACATCCACTTCCGCCCACATGGGAGCCTGGCCCACACTGGGACTGCCAGGGTGAGGCTTCCTGCCCCAGCCTCCGTCTCCGCACACACGGGCATCAGAAGTCACACTGGGCTCCTGTGCCCACAAGCAGCCATACAGGCAACGAAGGGCAGGATTGGACAGACCGTGGTGCAGGGGTGGGCGACTGTCAGCAGGCACCTATGGCTCGTGTGTGGGTAGGTAGCTAGGCAGCTGAACCTGTGTCCAGCAAGCCTACCTCGTACTGCTGCTGGGGGTGGACTGCAGTGTCCATCTGCAAACTGCTACACTGCTCCTCCCTCCCGAATTCCCCAGCTCCTGCCCCAGGCACGCAGGCCTGCCCAGGCTGCAGCACGGGGCAACCACCCTCAACAGCCTAGTCAATTAAATCAAAACCCACGCCCTCGTCACACGAGCCACGCTCCGTGTGTGTGTGTGTGTGTGTGTGTGTGTGTGTGAGAGAGAGAGAGAGAGAGAGAGAGAGAGAGAGAGAGATTCCTCTTGCCCCTTCATCATCAGCGTTCACAGTGAGGTGAGGACTCACCTTTGGCATGCTTTCCTAAAGGCCTCTTGGGGAGCGGAGGCTCCGTGGAATGTGCGGACGTCTGCAGTGCGTTTTCTAGGCTGTTCCTGACGCTGCTGAGGGGGGTCTCGGTCCTCGGCGTGACCTGAGGGGAGGAGAGAAGCGGCTTACTCCTGACAGCCGGTGGAGAGCAGTTCCAGGGTGCCCTCCAGCTGCTTGAGTTCACCCCATTTCAACCAATCGTCAAAGGCCTGTGTTCCCAGGGAAGGACGTCACCACTGCCTGCCCCTCCCAACACTTTGCTGACAGCCTCGGGAAACCCCAAAGGGGAGCACGCCCCATCTGGTGTGCGTGTAGGGGTGGCTCTGCCAGACCCACCACGAGCCATGTAGACACCTACAGACGTGGCAGGGCCTTCCTCGGCATTTCCTGATCCCACGGTTCCCTGTACACCCCGGTGACAACTCCACCTGGGGGCTGCATCACACAGACGGGCTCACACGTGCAAAGTGGGCTGTAGGGGGCTCCCTCAGCCGAGCGTGTAACCGTGAACCTGCACATCCTCGCGGTCCGCCCCCAAAGTGCGCCTCAGAGCAGTCCACCACGGGAGACCCACGGGGCAGCGGGTCCACGGTGGGGGTTTCCACTCAAGGCTACAAAGCAAACACGCCGAATCGTTGCACGGAAAGCCAGCGTGCTTCGTACGCGTCTACCCGAGTTCCGATAGAAGGAGCAGGCTGAGGACACACAGGAAGAGAGCAAGACCACGCGCACTGGGCAGTGAGTGCCGCCCAGGGCCCCTGCAGGAGGCTGAAAGCCAGGGTGCCGGGGTGGGGGGCCATATGCAGAAAAGGCTGGACCGTGGGGGCTCTGCAGAGGGGACAGAGGGGGGTGAGAGTCGTGTGGGGGAGGTGGCAGGAGACACTACCACTTTCCACCCCCTTAATAAACTGTTAGCTGCGAAGGTTAGTGGCCTGAACCCACCAGTGCTCCTGTAAGGGCTGACAGCCTGGGAAACCCCATCTGGGGGTGCTATGAGCAGGAACTGATGGGATTTGGGGTGGGGTGGGGTTTCAATCTGCAAACTTCATGCCCAAGATACTTACGCTGCGTTGACTTTACAATAACATTACAGTCTCTAAGGTACTGCAAAGTTTTAAGCCAAAGTAGAGACAGGTACAAGATCCTAAAGTTCATCAGAGGTGGTGTGCTGTGGGTGAAAGCCGTGCTGTGCAGGAGTCCAGACTCACAGCCGCACTACAGCAGAACTGTCCCCTGGGTCCCCTTAGAAATCTTTACCCACCCAGGCAGTCCCATTTCCCCCCAACAGGGTGGAGGCCCTTCAGTCAGCGGCCGAGTGGGTGCTGGACCACCACACCACGAGGGCTCCCCTTTTGTGGAGATGCGGGCAGGCAGCCCCCAGGCTACAAACACCCACCTGAGGGGCAGCCAAGTCGATACTGACCCGTCGACCCCACGTGTAACAATGGTGCCCAGTCTGCAGCACCCCATCACTGCTGCAGCCTGAATCCGTGCCCCCTGCTCACTGACCCTAGCTAGACCCACCACCTCCGTTGCTGAGCACGCGGCGGCGGTCCGTCCGACACGCTGGGCCACATCTGTGCGGTAGCCCCACGCCCAGGGTGCTTCTGAGAAGGACCCCCGCACCTCTTCTCCCAGCCTGCGGGCAGGCAGCCCGCGACCCCCGCAGGGCAGCTGCCCGTGTCTTTGCTCGGCAGGACACGCCTGCGCCTCCGTGGGCTTGGCTCGGGCTGGGGTCCCAGTGCACCAGTCTGCTCACGCTCCTCTGACGAGCACAGCAGTGCTCTCCTCCCTCATGCCGACCCTCTCACAGCTCCTCGTGTGGTGGAGACCCCCCCAACCATAAAATTATTGTCGTTGCTACTTCCTCACTGCCACTTTGCTACTGTGAAAGGGTCAACCGACCCCCAGGTTGAGAACGCTGCCCAGCGTGCCGCCGTCCACTGGCCCTGGTGTCAGGACCTGCTTTTTGTCATGCTGTCGCCTGGCAGCACCGGTAAACTGCTTCTGGTGCTCTGCCTAGCAGGGATGCCCCGCCCACCTCCTCCGGTGACTCTGGATGGAGGTTCCGGCAGCTGCGCTGTGAAAGTCACGGCGCTGCTGCTGCTGCTGCATCCGTTCATGAATAATCTTCAGCAAAGTTTACTGCCTGTGCCATGGCTGGTGGCCTCCCATGAGACTTCTGCGTCCTGCTGGCTCACCTCTCTCTGAATGGGCACAATCGTGGTGAGGCAGCTCGTTCTTTGACAACCAACGGCAGAATTCCCGACCTCCCTGGTCAGTGATGCGCTCGTCTTCCCAGGAGGGTGGGAGCACTGGGCCGCGGGCCAGTGCTGTCAGCAGCAGAAGCCCGGGTGCGACGGGCGAGAAGCCTGGCACCAAGGCAGCACTCCTGTGTGCAGCTGGGACCCTGCTCGGCCGTCTTCACGCGCTCTGCGGTTTAAAGGCATCCTGGTGGGCAGGAGGATAAGTGCTGGGGGTGCTAACCCAAAAGTCAACGGTTCTAAGACACCGCCACATGGGAGCAGGTGGGGCGCGTCTGAGTCTGCATGATGGCAAGCTGGGGACCGCGTGCTGGACTCGGCCGGAGTGAGCAGGGTCTGGCGCTGATTAGGGTCCTCGACGCTCCCCGGATGATTCTAGTTTGCTCTCTGCTCTTGTCCGCTGGCTGCCAGCTGGGGCGAGTGAAGCCACAGAGCACAGGAAGCCCCTTTCCAGGCCGTGGCCTGCGACATGCGGGAGCGTGAGGGTCATGCAGCGGCGGCGGCCGGCTAGAAGGGCGTTCCCCAAGTCTCCCAAACACTCACATTTTCCAGGAGCCTTCGTCCCGACTCCGCTCCTTTGTTTACATTGAAAGCTGCCTCCGCTGCATTTCCCAGAAAGGCTGTTTGGAGTTATTTTTGGTGGCGGTAATGTGCCCACGTGACCTGGCCCGTTCCCTCGCATGCTCTCTGACTCACACACACACACACACACACACACACACACACACACACACGGCAGGGCAGCGGCAACAGCAGCAGCAGCAGTGGATATACATGAAGACGCAGGCTCCACGTCTCCCGTGCTGCCGCTGATGCTGCCAGGCCCGTGGGATGCCCACAGATGGTCTCTCTCAGGTCAACATCCTGGTTTTCAACAAGCACCTCGCTGCCTGCTTTAGGCTCATTCAAAACACCTATGTGCCATAGCCCGTCATCCAGGGCAGAGTGTGGGTGCAGGGGCTCTCGCAGTGCCCCTGCCTGCTCTAGGGCACCCTCCTCTGTACAGGGTCACTAGGCAGCCCCACGGTGCTGCCCACTCTGGGTCACCCACAGCAGGGCCTTCGCACCACTGTTCCCACCACGGGGACACTTCCCCACCCTCGCCTGAAATAGCCTGTTCGTCTCCTCTGCTCCCAGGTCACCTCGTGAGCCAGGCCCCCTCCAGCCGGCAGGGCGGGCTGCTGTCCACTCTTCACTGAAGCCTCTGTCAGGCACAACACAGGCACCTAGGAAGCGTCTGCTTGAGAGGCGGCTGCAATGACCCCTCCACCCACCACCCACAGCAAAGCGCCAACCTTGCCAGCAGAGTTCAGTGACTACCCCTCCAACACACACACAGACACTCCCCTCCCCCCCAAAGTGCCAATCACACTCCCGAAGGCCACGGACCACGGCAGCATGTTCACGGGGCTCTCGGGGAGGCCCGGGCTGCACAGAACAGGCCCACGGACCACCGGCAGGCCTGCTGCATGTGCGCTTAGGGAGCAAACCTCGAACGCGACCTGACCTGTGCAGCCCTGGCTCTGGAGGGGTGTGTTGGGGAGGAGGGGGGATCTGGGAGCCCCTACATGTCCCCATGGCGAGGACGTGTGAGGTCACTTCAAGGGGAAGCAGTTGGCTGGCCAGTCAACCTTGTCTGCAAGCCCCAGGTGCCAACATCCAGCCCGACCATGGGCTGCACACAGCATCGGCCAAGGGCCAGCCTGCTCATTCTCAGTCAAGGTCTGAGAGGCGTTGAATCTCACACAGGCTTCTAAGCTTGAGGCGCAAAACACCCCGAGACGCAGGCAGTTCCTGGGTCTCCAAGGGCCCTTCCCTAAGCGCGTTTCTGAGTCTGTGGTCAGCAAGAAGGGGCACAGGGAGTGGCTGAGCCTGACTGGGGCAAGATGAGGCTCACCACTTTTCTGAGGGCTTAAGTGCTGTTTGTGCAGAAAGCGCTCAGTTCCCGGGAAGTCAGGCCCGGGAGCCCGGGCAGTTCTGCCGTGGCCAGGTCGGGGTGACTCCACGGCAGTGGGCAGAGTCGCTCCGAGTCCGCATCCACTCCTCGGCAGCGAGACAGATCTGAGTGGGGTTGGTTTCACAGCTTCCAAAGAAGGGCAGATTTACATCACAACAGTGCAGCGCTTACGTGCAGTGACAAGTGTGTGTTGTCTCTGCGTCCTGCTCAGAACTCAGGGGCTGTGGTCACTTCCAGAACACCAGCCACCAGCAGGGAGGGGGTGGGGGGGTGGAACATGCTAACATCCGAAGCCGGCCTCGTCCTCCGCTGGGCCCAGGCAGACCCTTGCACAGGCTTTGGGGACTGGGCCCGTCTGCAGACATGTGGGCCCCCAGCAATGACAGCCAGCCCCTCCCAGCACTACACTTCCAGCGTGTCAAGTGCCTGGGCGGCAGAGACTCCACCGACTGAGCCCCCAGGCCCAAGGCTGCTGGGGCAGGCAGACCACTCACAGCAGAGCCCTCTGGTCCAGGGGACCAACAACCGGCCCCCAGCAGCACAGACCGCAGTAGTCTTAGCAGCAACACTGCCAACACGGGGGTCCTGACAGAGACCCCCCCACACACACTGCTCTTCCTGGGGAGGTTATCTCTCCACAGCAGCAGATATGCGGGGGTAGGGTCCTGACCCAGGCCACCCCTGCCCTTCTCCCTGGAGTAGGCAGGCTGCGGTGACCACCGTCCGCACATCCGCCCCACATGCCGCTGCGGTCACGAGCCGGCCCCGAAGGCCCTCTATCCCATCTGTGACGCATGTGCAATGGTTCATCCTGACAAACAGGGGGCGGGGGCACCTGCTTGGGGAGCCTCAAACGTGACAGGGACCGATGCCGTGTCGTGTCTCCAGAACTGTCTCTACTGTCTTCTCCACACGGAGGCACCAAGTCCACATGCCAACACAAGCGCTTTGTTTTCTGTTTTTCGTTAATCATTTTATTGGGGGGGGGGGTGTCTTACAAGTCTTATGACAACCCATCATTCCACGGTGTGAAGCACATTTGCATAGGTTGCCATCATCATTTCCCAAACAACTTCTTCCTACTTGAGCCCTTGGCACCAGCTCCTCTTTTCCCCCTCCCCCCACCCTTGTGGATCCTTGATCAATTATATATTACTGTTGTTATGTCATGGCTTACAGGTCCGTCGTCTCCCTTGACCCAGCTTTCTGTTACCAGCCCCTCCCCTCATGACATCACTACTCCCACTACTGCTCCTGCGGGTTATCTGTCCGTGTGTCCAGAGCCCTGTCTGTACAATGCGACACAAGCATCTGACAACCTGACACGCGGATGTGGGCTCAGAGATGCCTCGGAATCCACAGAAAGCCACCCACCCAGCTCCACCCCTGCAGAGCAGTCCACCCACGGCTATCGGTTTGAGTGGAGTGCGTAGGCAGGGGGTTCTGAAGACACAAGAATCTTCAGACACCAGGGCTGTCAGCCTCGCCCCGCTGCAAAGCCGTCAATGACCCGGAATGCAAAGTGGGACGGAAAGGGGCTGAGGCGTTCTCCATGCCGAAGGCCACAGCTCCCCTGCACCCCCATGCCCAAGCCCACCCTCAGACACAGCCAAACACACAGTGGCAGGGAGGGGCGCACGGAGGGCCTGGGTCACGAGGCCTGGGAAGGGGCACCACCTGTGTGGGCTTGCGTGAAGGGCAGCTGCAGGCGCACGCCCAGTGCAGCGCCTACCCTGCTCCAAGCGGGGGACAGGAGGACGAGCCGGCCACCTCTCCGGGTCACACACCCTCCGGAACGGGCTAGCACGGTGGCAAGCTCCAACCATGTGCACCACTCGTACACACACACACACAGGGAGTGGCCGAAGGCGTGAGCCCTGCCCTGACCAGTGACGGATGCTGAAGCTCTGGAAGCACATTCTCGGTGCTGCCCTGGGTGCAGGCAGGCCGGATCCGCAATGAGGCAGTGGCAGCCACATCCACCTTCCTCGGGCTCTGCCGGCCCAGCGCCAGGAGTTCAGGCCCAGAGGGAGCAGGGGCATGGCCACAGGTTGGGGACAAGGAGCCCCTGCAGCTTTGAAAGAACCAACTGCCAGCCTGAGGGCAATCCCCAGCACAGACGTACACCAAAGCGTCCGTCCGCTGGCTCCACAGGGCAGCCCAGTGTCAGCACCTCCTCCATGCTCACCGCTGTATCCGAGGGGTGGCTGTAGGGGCACGGGTAAGCAAACTGACACCCAGCTGTCGAGATGCTACATCACCGGCTAAACTTCAGGAAAGGGCCTGCAGCATGGGAAGGCTGGCGTGTACATAAGGCGCACACATGGCCCTTTGTGCACGGCAGGAGCTGGCCAAACGCTGCCAGTATCTCCTCTCAGAGGCCCCGAGTTGACACACTTCTGCTTCGCAGCTGCTGTGTGTGACGGGGCAGCCACTCCCCTTAGAAGAGGGCTGGAGACTAAAAGTCCAGACACGCGCGTGCTCCCCCAGGACACGGTCACAGTCCCGCCCTCCCCCAGCACCTTCACTTGGGGCACGGGTCACCTACATATGGGGGTGGCCAGTGACCCCAACAGAAGAGCTTCTGTCCTCATCAGGAGGTCAGGGTGCGCAGGCCCAAAGGGAGGGCGGTGTTTGCAAGGGAAGAGAGCTGGGGGCAAGGTCCCCGCTGACACCCGCTGCTGGCAGCCTGGGGCCCCTGGAACACAGACACCACCTCTAGGTTCCCAGGACGCCCAGCAGGTTCTGGCAGGTAAGAGAGAGACCCGCTTATTCCCAAGTTCTCCCCCAACTGGCCCACGTGCGCCAAATGGACATCTGTGAAATGCATCTCCGTCGGCTGCGCAGACCGGGGATGAAGGGGAAAAGTGGTTTGCCAGCATCTGACTAAAATAGCAATGATGTGTTTCTGAACGCCAGCGCGGGGAACAGAGTTTAATCGTGGAAGTTATTTGCTGACTTAGGCGCCGTGAAAGCCAGCGCTAACCAAAAACCAGTTTCCACATAAGAACATTCCTTTCCACGTCTTACCCTAGAGCTCCAGGCATTAAAGCACAGGAGAGAGAAAACTCAACAAAGCCGGCTGTGTGGGAGGCCGGCCAGCCGGCTTGTGACCCAGCGAGGAAGAAACCACCCCACGCACCCGAGGTGATGACCAGGGCTGAGGCGAGAGGGCTGCTCTGTGGAACTGCACCTAGCACTGCTCCTCAGGGCAGTCTCGCACCAGGAGCCACGGAGGGGCTCAATGCCCCCATGCCCTGAAGCAACCAGATCCCCTGTCCCTCTCTCTCTCACACACAGTGCCGGAGGGGCCACGGATAGTTGTGAAGGCAGGACTTTAAAGGGCCTGCCCCTTGGGGTTCAGTAGCCCAGACAAAGCTGTGTCCAGGCAGTGAGTGACATGTGGGTTGGAAGCGTGTCAGGTGGTAGTGGACTCAGGGGTTAGCCTGGGACCTCAAGGATCCCTGGAGTGTCCCCCTTCTGCGCCTGCATGCTGTGCCCACATGCCCGGCTCCGACTGCTGCGAATGGCAGCCTTCGGAAACCAGTGAGTCCTAAGTAGATGGCGGCTAAGGGGTTGTAGTGGCTCCCAGTGAGACACTTGGCAGCCCGAGGTAAGCATTCACCTACGACCCTCTGGGGGCACCCACCACCTACAAGCACGGGTACAGGGCACCCAGGGTGCAGAAGCAGCTAGGAATGAGTGTCTGACATCTGGTGGAAAACAGAAGTCTACCCAGTGTCTAGGGGCTCAGTCGACAGGTGCCGGGCTGATTCCTGAGGGAGCCAACCCACCCATCTGTCTTTACTGGAGCCTCTCCGGGACAGGGCAGCACTGCTCTGAGAGCCCAGGGCTCCCGTGGCAGGACGGACAAACAGACATGAACAAAGGTGACACTTGGGTCTCAAGAAATTCAAGCCTCACCTCTCACAGGAGCTACCCACGGGGTGAGTGGGTCTTGCTCAGATGAAGCCCACTGCCCCGTAAGACAGCCCCAGACCACATCTACCAGCAGTGGCCTCTGGGACTCGGCGGCTGCGAGGGCTGACTGAGCCCTCGGTGCAGTGGCTACGGCACTGGGACGCGGATCAGAAACTCCGTGGTTCGAACACAAAGGCAGGAGCCCTGGCTGCAGGGTGAATGGGGTTTGCGAACCAGCAGGGCAACAAGCCTGCCCAAAGGAGGCGGGGTAGCATCTTCCCATGGACAGCTGCTCCTCCCCGAGTGGCCGTGGCACCAAGATGGGGCTCGAGGGGCCGGCCACCAGCTTCTTCGTGGTGGGAGGAAACCTGGTCTGTTTAGAGACAACTTCCACAAACACCCTGGAGCAGGCAGAGCAGCGGGGAAGGTGTCTGAAGGAGGACGAGGGGAGAGCTGCTCTACACAGCACCCATCTCCGAGTGGGCGCTGCGGACCAGAACAAAGCCAAGTTCCTGGAGCACAAGGACGTCCTTCTAGCAGTTCTATCCGAGTTTTCAGGTGAAATTCCTCAATAACTAGAAATGAGCGTGTGATGTCCCCTTCTTGTAATTCCCTGCAGAGGGACGTGGGCATGGTGAGCAGTCACCAGGTGCAGACGGCGGTCAGAGACAGACTGCTGTGACGCGCGTATCTCCGAGGGGCACTCACTCAGGAGCAGCACGTTCTCTGCACGGCACGTCCAAGGAGAGGCGGCCGCTCAGATGCACTGTCCTTGGGGGGGCAGAGCCCCACGAGAAGCAAGATGTCGGTGGCCACAGGCCCGAGGGGAACCGTCGGGGAGTGCAGGCCAGGTTGGGTGCCCATGGGAAGACCATTCTGATGCTAGCGGCCAGCCGTCGGGCCAGGAAGAAACAGGCCCAGGCCCAGGTCAGAGCTGTTTGGACGCACGTGCCAGCACTCCAGTTTCTCAATGCCGGGATGAGAGCAACAAGCACCGACGGTCGGCGGCCACCCCATGGTCCTTTGCGCTGTGCCCCCCACTCTCTCTGCGCAGGGCTGGGCAGGTGGTCCTTTGCGCTGTGCCCCCCACTCTCTCTGCGCAGGGCTGGGCAGGTGGGCCGGGCTGGCACTATTTTAGTCCATGTCCTGGCACACATCGAAGTCGGCTGACCAAGTGGTGTGCCGTCCCTGTGATCGCGTGCCACGTGCTGGGAGGGAAAGGGAGGGTCAGAGGGGCTCGGAGGCGCAGCCTGGGGCAGCAGGGAGCACAGGAGGGAGGGCCCGGAGCGTGCTGGGAGCCCCGTTGGCGCGGAAGAGTTTGGGCTCCTCAGCAAGCCTGGCGGCGGCGGCAGCTGAGCCAACCACAGAGGTGACACTCCCCGCGCCCCTCCCTAACAGGCGGGAGGCCAACCAAAGGCCACACCACTGAAAACCCGCCTTCAGTAAAGGCAGGGCCATGCAAATGAGGTACATGGACCCCATAAGAAAAGGATTGGTCCGTCTAGACTTAAAGCCAGTCATCCTAGAGGTGGCCAGAAAGAACCTGGCTACCACAGGGCAGAAGCAACAGGGCAGGGCCCTTTGGGCCTGGGGTCCCTGTGCTGGGAGCCTCACAGACCCAGGAGGCAGAGTTTAGGAATCCAGAACCACAAACCAGCATTGGCGGGGGGTCGGGTGGGGTGACGACACACACCTACGTCTCACATTCGTCTTCTAAAGAGGATTCCCCTCCTCCAAGAGTCCCACCCACGGGCAGCCCCTCAGATCTGCCTGGCCCAAGGCGGCTGGACTGGAAAGTGTCCCAAGAACGTGTCTAAGGAGAGGAGGCTCCCGGTGAGAAATCAGCGAAGCAGGGTAATTGCATGGAAAGACTGCCCTGGGCCACTAGGCAGGCAGCAAGGGCTCCAGGGGACCGGACCCTGGGCTCCGTGTGAGGAGTGGGACCAGACGCCCCAGGGGAGCCCACGTGGGAGGACAGACACATCACGGCGCCCCACCCCCACCCCCGCAGAGGACAGACTGTCACTAGACCAGCAACTGTGTGGCAGTCAGACACAGAGAGCCAACCCTAGTGAATACGCTTGCCCCCTCTCTGACCCAAAGGGACAGTGAGCGGCCTGGACGTGAAGGTTCTGGCCAAGAACCATCCCTGGAAGACCAGCAACCCCAGAGACAGACTAGGACAGGGCCACCGTACCAGAGACAGCTGCCCGCATCGCCCCTGCTGAAGGGGGAAATAGAACGGGCCCCATGAAGACGGGAGGGCTGAGGAGGGGTGGGTTCCCTTACAGACGCGACAAGTGGGGCGCAGCCTGCTGCGGGAAGGGCTGGGGACAGGCAGTGGACAAATTCAGCAGGCACCTGACCCAACAATGTCCTGAGAGCAGGAGGGTGAGATCCAGTGGGGACAGAGAGGCTGGCCGGGCAGACCGGGAGGACAGCTCTCCTGCTGGATGGCGTGGGTGCCCACTTGAAACACCACAGCCCTGCCCTGGGGTCATTTCCAGCTCACGCGACCCTGTTCAGTTCCAGACAGCCTCACTCTTCTCCCGCTGGGCAGCTAGCTGGTGGTCTCACACTGGTCACCGAGCACTAGGCTCCGTAAGGGACCCCCTCCACGAACCTGCCAACTTCCGAGTCAGACCCCCAGCTGCCCGCACTGCAGGCCACGCCACTGTTGACCAGCATGCCCTGAAGCCCGCTGGCAGCAAGCTGGCCAGTCAGCACTGGGACCGCCAAGGTCTGAAAGGACAGTAAGCAGCAGGACCACCCGAGCACGGGCTCCGCTAAGCACTGCGGTCCCCCAACGTACGGTGGGGGAGGGCTGTCTCCATCCTCACGCACTCAGCCAGCCTCCCCTGCTGTCCATAGGAAGTGCGCTTCTCAGACATGCCAGGGTCGGTCACCAGCAGGCACACCACCAGAGGCACCCGCGACAGCGCCTGCCTCGGGCAGCACCCACAACTGCTCAGATGCAGTCCCTCCCTCGGGGAGACACGTCAGAGGACAGTCTTCACTCGGGCGGGCAGAGATAAGATACTCCAGTGAAACGGATTTCTTCTAGCACCCGCATCTCTCACCGCAGCAAGTAGCCCTTTCTGCCCTAAGTAGCGCTGGGATGTGTCCACACAAGGGTGTTGACACCAGGCCTCTCTCCCTGTGTTTCCGGGGGGCCTCGAGCAGCCACCTGTGAGCCAGAGCACGTCACCAAGTGAGGCCACCCAGGGACACCTCCAGGCAGTCAGTACCCGGTGCCAGCCATTGACCTACAGCTCAACTCTTTGTGGGGCAGTCAGCCTCCCTCTCTCCCTCAGAGCCGCTGGTGGGTTCGAACTGCTGACCTAGGTTAGCATCACAACCAGCAACCACTTCCGGCACCCTCACCCCATAACCTAAGGGACCAGCAGCCACCGTTATTTCATCAAGTAAACAAACAAAACACTGTCCGCAAGTAAGAAGGTGCACCTGCCTCTCAGGCTGTTTGACTCAGGTTGTGTTAGAAAAATTCGCACAAATCCACATGCCTCCATCCACAAGAAGAGGGAAGGAAGTGGGAAGATATAGAGTCCAACTAGAAAACAGGTCAAGGGCCGCTCAAGACACTTCCCGGCCAGCAACGTCCAGCCCTTGGCAATCACCCTGGCAGTGACAGCTGAGCTCCCACCCGAGGAAAGTGCAGTGCGGGTGCGGGTGTGGAGAAAGGTGCCCACGCGCTTCGGCATCTAGACCCCAGAGAAGGAGGAGCTGGGGTCCCACGCGGCCCACACACACACACACATCTAGACCCCCCCAGAGAAGGAGGAGCTGGGGTCCCACGCGGCCCATACACACACACACATCTAGACCCCCCCAGAGAAGGAGCTGGGGTCCCACGCGGCACACACACACACACACACACACACACACACACACACACACGACTGGAGGGTCCGGAACAGCCTGTCCACTGACAGCAACTCCTGGGCCTGCCGCCAGGGCGGGAAGTGAGTCAATGACCAGAGTGGACGTGGAAAGAGGACTCAGAAAGTCTGTGGGAAAATGGGATCCAGAGATCATGGAATTTTCCCACAACCATAGGGGAGTCCCCGCATACAACCCAAGGAAGGGAGGGAGGGTGGTCACGAGAGCCGGGGCCGGGAGGCGCCCACAGGTACACTCTCCAGTAACAGGAACAAGCGAAGGTGGGTGATTGGGCGCACAGGTAGGCATGCAGCTGGACAGGAGTGGGATGGCGCGTGCCTCCTCACAGCATATCTGTACTGGGCTGCAAATACTCCTCCTGCAGCCGAGCCCCAGGGGGGCAGAGGCAGGCAAAAACACTTAGTCATAAGTAAGCACCCTGTGGGTCCCCATCCCTGGGCTTGGGGGCAGGCATGAGGCCATGGTCCTGGGGACAGCTGTGTCAACTGACATAGCACAGTCCAACAGGAGGACCAGGGGCCTGAAACTGTGTGTGGCCCACCATCCACAAAGTGACCACGGGGCTCCTCTGTCCACGCGTGAAGAAAATCCCAGGCTCGTGGAACAAGTCCTGCAAAGGACTCACGGCCGGCCAGCTCCAGAGCAGACACACTGACACACCGAGTCTCTGGTCAGGCTCACAACAGGCGGCCACGGACAAAGGGGGAGAAATGTAGAACCAAGTCCACACAAAAGGCCAGGCTTGCTTGTCTGATAGACGATGGTCCTCAGAAGTCCTCCCCCCACACGAGCAGTGGCTGGAACATGAACAAGGTCTGTGCTGAGGAAGGCGCCCGGACAGATGGACGGACGGATAGATGGACAGACAGCTGCAGGGGCCCAAAGTGGGGAGCCCCTGGGGTGCATTTAGGAACATCACTATGTGTCAGGGAGACACCGGTTATGCCCAGGCATTAGAGAGTTCTGGAGGGCAGGAGTGGTGGGGAGACGCCGGCAGTGGCCCAGTGGTGATGTGCTAGGCTGCTAACCACAGGTCAGCAGTCTGAAACCACCATCCGCTCCTCGGGAGAGAGACAGGACATTCCTGCTCCCCACTCCCTGGTGTTGTTCCAGCCCCGGGACAGCCGGTAGTGTTGGATGGAGACCCCATGAGGAATAAGGAACTGGGCACAGAAACGGCCAGAGCCCAGGGTGGAGCACCGCGGTGAGGGTGGCCACGCGCATCCTGTGGCCACTAGGGCGGCACCAGTGGTTCTCGGCATGGTCAGCAAAGTTCTGGTCAGTACCAATCGTGAGGAAGGGCTGTGCTGCAGCTTGTATCTATCTGTCTCACACCTGAACAGAGGCACCCCTGCCCGCCCCGGACAAGGGCTCTGGAAACAGGTCCTCAGAGAGGAGGCAGCCAGACCCACTGCCTGAGCAGGGCCAGGCGGGACGTGCTGGCCGACAGTGAGGACGTCAGGTGTTAGCCTGAAGGAGGTTAAAACAAGAGCCCACTCACCCTGAAGGGAAACCGTTTAAGGATCGAGCTTCTGAAACCACTCCAATAACGCCCATGAGGAAGAGCGGTGCCTTCGGACCAGCACAGGAGGGCACCCTGCAGAGCTGGGCGAGCTGACCCATGGCGGGCCAGTGGCAGGGCAGGATGCCACATCCGAGCAGCTAATGAGAAGGCAGGCCAGGTGGCAGAGAGGTTGGGTGCGGCCCGCTGGAAGGAGGCTGTCCTGATCTAAGAACCATACATACCTGAGCTATCACCCGTTACAAAGAGACCTGGTAGCTGGGTGGTTCCGAGCTGCGCTGCTATTTGCAAGGTCAGCAGTTCAAACTCAGGAAAAGACGAGGCTGCCTGCTCCCAGAGTCACAGTCTTGGAATCCCACAGAGGCAGTCCTGCCCTGTCCTGTAGGTTCCCTGTGAGTCGGCATCGAGGGCCCATTACAAAGCACAGGTACTGTGTCGGCGTGCTGGCTGCTGCGAGTCCTCAGAGGAAAAGTTAAAGAGACAGCAGGTGTGCCTGACCTCCCCCTCCCGGGAGCCCACCTGAGGTGGACACTGACTCTCTGCCTCATAGGGAGTTAGCAGAGGTCAGGCTCCCTGGCCACGCCAGTTTTACGTAAGCAAACGCAGCAGCGGCAGCCCTGGTGGCAGCGGCTAAATGCTGGGCTGCTCATGGGCAGGCTGGCGGTTTGAGCCCACCAGCCCCTCTGTGGGAGAAAGACCTCAGGTTCAGGAAGCCCCAAGCAGGATGCACGAGGGGGCCGTTCCTGAAGGGTCGCGGCCTAATGGCCGGTGCGTCTGCGTGTTTGCTGAACTAAGAGAACTCCCCCACCCCCACCCCCAGCACATCATCCCGCACACAAGGTAGAGGCTGCAGGGCTCAAATGGACGATACTTCCAAAACCACAACTTCACGGGCAAATGAAACCCCTGGGCGCAAGCCCACACTCAGGACGAGCAAGGCTGTCCGTGGCACTGCCACCTCCTCAGCAGAGGCCATCCAGCCTCTGTGACACCTCCCTCCCTCCTTCCCAGAGGCAGCCACGCCCAACCCCCTACCACCACCCCTCCCTTTCAGACGTCCAGCATGCCTTGGGGCAGCCTGTCTTCCCAACAGTGATGCTTCAGAGACGCAAGACAGGACTCTCCCCGAACCCTCGGTGGGGAGAGTGCAAAAACGCTCAAAACACTCTTCTAGGGCGCCGACTTGGGAGTCCGAACCAGGTCTACGTTTGGAAAACACATGAGCAGGGTTTCAAGGGGTGACTGGGAACGAACTCTTCGGAATGCAAAATGCCCAAACTCGAGATTTCACCAGTACAGGCAACGGGCTGACCACCGGCAGGCCTTCGAGTTCAGCCTCCGGAGGAGCACAGCACTACCGTAACGTTAGCGGGAGGGCAGAGGGCAAACAAAACACCAGCTCAGTTCCCAAATCAGGAGGCCATGGCCTCGGGGCTGCTCACACTCACTCTGGTTATTAAGGGACGCTTGGAATTAGCCAATTTTCCAGGGACGAACAAAAACAATGGCTGCGGCCCAGCAGCTCCTCAAAAGTCAATGGAGAAAACACAAGCGTTTTCTGGCGGAGACAGAAGATTTCATCCCATAAAAAATGCACCCTGCTTCCCGCGAACAACACGCCGACCACAGCACCACCTCACCAGAGGGGTGGGGAGACCTGAGCGGGCACTTCACACACATTACCTCATTGTTGTAACGGACACTGGGAGGCCAGGGCACCTGGCCAAGGCCACACAGCTGGGAAAGGCAGCCCTGGGACCTGGGGGACAGCTGGGCCCTTGATGCCGGGCTGTTTTGTTGGCCGGAAAGGCCTCTCCCCAATACAGGAGACTCTTGTTCTGGACGTAGCTCAGCCACCATCTTCTGCTGCGTCTGTCCACACGCACGTCAGGAAGCACTTCGGCAACGGCTGCACGTGACCAGCACTGGAACCGCAGGCTGGCAGCCCGGGAAACTGCCCCCTGGGGGCTGGAATTCCTCCGCCTGCCTCTGATTCACTCAGCCTCCTGCCAAGCGGCTGAAGTGGCAGCCACCAGGGCCCAGCCTCCAGGGGCTCACACCTGGCCCTCCCAGCTCTCTGCCTGGCACACACACGAGCATTTGGGGGAAGGAGTATGCACACACAACCGAAGGATGCATTTTTTTTTTAAAAAACATGCTATCTTTCCAAAAACAGTGATTCTGGAAGGAAACTGCCCCAGAATAAGGGCAGAGGGCACTAGAAACCCACGTATACACCCCAGCCACTTCCTGGGGGAAGACATTCTTTAAAGGCCACGGTCCCAGTGGACCGACCGCCAGAAGGCGAGCAGGCAGGAGGGAAGCTGCAGAAGGCTGGCTCTGCTCGGCCCATCAAGGCAAGGTCACATCCAGTGTGCTAACTTCACAAGCCCACTGGAAAGCCAAGAGCTAAAAGACACCGCGGAGAGGGTGCAGTGTGGGGCGTGCTCCCCAACTTCCCAAAGGAAAAAACGGCTGACAGCTGCAACCTGCACCCCAGATGGGGCCGGGGAGCAAGTTGTAACCCAGGTAAGCCAGGAGCAAGGCTACGGGGGCCTGCTGGGGACAAGTTTGTGCCCCAGGCGCTTGGAGTTTTGAAACCTCTCAAGATTTGGGGACATTTCACGGTGCGCCCGTAGCTGAGAAGAGGGCGGTGGGGCGGCTCGGACCTCCATGATCTTTTTTCCTTACATTTCTCCCCAACTTTCTGAAGCTTCCTAGCCCATGCAAATACCCTTCCTACAGGCAGATGGGGTCTCTACACACACACACATCCAAAGGGGCTTTCAAAAAGGCACCGAGAAGACCAAGGCAAGCCCTTCACACACACATGCACACTTGCACACACACCTGTGCACAGACACACACACCCCACCCCACCCCGGGGGCGCCGCGGGTCAGAGCACCACCGGCAATCTCTGCCTCCCTCCCCTCTTCTGGCAATCACGGCCAGATTCGGAAAGGAGGTGACAGGCGTAAAGTGGCAGTCTTATCTTCCACCCAAGGGCCCGATTAAGGGGACAAAGGCCTTATCTCTTTTCCAGGCGACAATCTGCGGCCAACGGCACAAAGAAGTCATGAACTTGCTCGGCGAGCGGAAAGGAGAGGGCTGGGCGCTAACAGCGGTAAGTCCCCCCACTTCTCTCCCCCATCACAAGGCCTGCCGCCTCCCTGGGCAGGCTAGCGGGGCCTCCGCCTGGCCCTTTCCCGCCTAGCGGTCCATCATCCTCGTGGGGGGCTGTCTCCCCATCTGGGCTCCCTCTTCCCACTTAGAGACTCTTCTTCTCATGTGAGGTCCTAGAGGCTACAGGGTCGCTATGAGTCGGTTTGGAGGGCAGGGAGCTTTGGGATCTTGTCCCTCTCCTCCCTGTCCTGAGGTCCTGCCTCCCCTGGGTCCCTCCTCCTTACCTGGAGTCCCAGAGTCCGTCTCTCCACCCGGGGTGCTGGGGTCCCTCCCTCTCTGCCCGGGGGAGGGGTGTCCTGCCTCCCCTGGGTCCCTCCTCCTTGCCTGGAGTCCCAGAGTAAGTCTCTCCATCTGGAGTCCTGGGGTCCCTCCTCCCTACCCTGAGGTCCTACCGCCTCCTTGCCTGGAGTCCCAGAGTAAGTCTCTCCATCTGGAGTCCTGGGGTCCCTCCTCCCTACCCTGAGGTCCTACCGCCTCCTTGCCTGGAGTCCCAGAGTAAGTCTCTCCATCTGGAGTCCTGGGGTCCCTCCTCCCTACCCTGAGGTCCTACCGCCTCCTTGCCTGGAGTCCCGGAGCCCTTCCTCCCTCCCTAGAGTCAGTCTCCCCGGTGCCCCTCCACCCCGTCCGGGTTCCACGCGAGTCCCACCGTCCCCGGGCCCCCGGGGCTCCCGCACCTTGTGGCAGGCCGGGCAGGTGGGCCCGGGCGCGCCCTTGCCCCCGCCGAGGCTGCTCTGGATCTGCGTGAGCTCCTGGCGCAGCACCTGCTTCTGGTGGAAGCTGAAGGCCGGGTGGTTGGAGGCCATGGTGAAGAGCAGCAGGAACTCATCCCCCGTGCGGCCCTCGTTGAGCTGCAGCCCGTAGTTGTGGATGACCGAGTCGATGTGCGTGAGCGTGCGGTAGAGCACGCCCGCCGCCTCGCGCTGCTCCGAGCCCAGCAGCGCCAGCGACACCAGCAGCTTGCTGCGCACCACCTCGTCCGTGAGGTTGGTCAGGCCGCCCAGGTCGGCCGGGTTGTTGGCCTTGATCTCCGAGTCGCGCAGCGAGTGGTAGTCCTTGCGCGCCAGGTCCTCGAGGCACGAGCCCAGGAAGCGCAGCTCCAGCGGGATGCACAGGTCCAGCAGGCCGCACAGGAACTCCACGCGCTGCGGCGACGGCAGCTCCGAGAACCAGCGGTACACGCCGTCCCTCTGCAGCGGGCAGCGCTTCTCCACCATGCTGCCGCCCGC
>NW_022106189.1:47051878-47066871 GCF_000313985.2 Echinops telfairi
GCGGGCAGACCCGTTACCGTCGTCCGTTCCGGCTCATGAACCAAACCCGCGCTGTGGCGTGCATGCAGACTCACTCGGGCTTTCCCTGGCTGTAATTCCTTACGGCAGCCTCGTCGTTGCCCCCTGCAGCCGGCAGGTAGATTTGAACTGCAACCCGACGTCTAATCCGCAGCTCCTCCAGGGCTACTTCGTTAGAGGTCGGGGTAGACCCGCTCTGTGGGTTTCCAAGGTTGTGCGTCTTCACCAGAGCAGAGAGCCTCCTCTTTCGACCGCAGAACAGCTGGTGGTTTCTAACTTCTGACCTTTCTGCCCGCTGCTCCATCTATAACCCACTGCGCCAGCAGGCTCGCTGCCATCCAGTTGATGCCGACTCTCAAAGACCCTGTAGGGAGCCCTTGTGGGGTTTTACAGGAGCAGACAGCCTCCTCTTTCTCCCTTAGTGGTTTTGAACTGCTGACCTTGTGGTTAGCAGCCCAGTGCGCAGCCTCACAGGGATGCCTTTCTGATGCATAGCAACTCTACCACAAAACCCCACGACAAAGCAACCATTGAGTTGGTTCTGACCCCTTCCAAGCCTGTGTGACAGTAGAGCTGTCACCTAAGAGTTTCATGACTGATCGCCTTCACCGGAGCAAGCAGCCTCATTCTGCTCCCATGGAGTGGGTTTGAACTTCTGGCCTTTCCCATAGCAGCCCACCAGGGCCCCTTAGTGCCTCTCCGGAAGAGTCCGTGGGCCCCATGGGTTTCCAATGCTCTCATCTCATCATGGACAGCCCCGGTGTCACCAGCCGCTCGGAGGGAGAAAGAGGAGGCTGGCTGCTCCCGTAGAGCGACAGTCTCAGAAACCCACGGAGGCAGTTCTACCTTGTCCTATAGGGTCGCTGTCAGTCAGAATCTGCTCAGTGGCCGGGGCAAAAAAACCCATCCTGACGGGTGACAGCTGCCCCGTGGGCTTCCGAGGCTGTGTTCTCTAGGGCGAGAATCTGAAGTAGAGGCTGGTGGATTGGAGCAGCTGACCCAGCGCCTAACCACTACTCCACCAAGGTTCCCTGGTGTGACTAGTGCCCCCCAAAGCTCACCCAGCAACCCCGTGTGACCGCGTGAAACTGTCCCACAGGATTTAGGAGGCTGGCAGCCTTTACAGAAAGCTGGTGAGATGGAGGTGCCCCTGTGTGTGCAGACAGATCCCAAGTTCATGCACTCCTTTTAGGCCCGACGGCCCCCAGCCTGACAGAGCCTGGAGCTAGGGACAGTACTGATGGGCAGTGGCTCTGCCCTCCTGAGCAGGACAGTCTGTCTGCGTCTGCACTTCTGTTCCCCCCCAAACTGGTTAGCTCTGAGTGTGATCCTGGGGAGAAGTGAGGACTGGGGCTCCCACCAGGCCTGCAATCACACATCCATGTTAAACTTTTTTTAAAAATTTTCATCTGAGAGGTAGATGGGCTCCACACCAGACCCCACTGCTGTCAGGTTGGTTCCAGCTCACAGGTAAGGAGCTGCTAGCTAGAGATGACAGGTACATGGAGAGGCCAGATGGGCCAAAGGGACAGAGGCTGGACAGGGATGATAGGTAGGTGGGTGGACAGATAGGGTGATGGAGTTCACCACCACTCCGCAGACAGACGTCCCTGGGGAGAACTGCTGTGCCTGGACCCAGCCTTGTGTCTAGACAAGCCGGCGACATTGACAAGCTGGGAGAACCGACTCGTGGACCATCCGGTCTCTCTCTGGACACGGTCCTCTTCCTCTCAGAAGGACCGGGCAAACGGGAACACCAGAACGCCGGTTGGGACGAGGACTTCCCGCAGCCGCTGGGCCAGGAGCTGTCCACGGAGCTCCAGGGGGGTGTTCAGTCACAGGTTGGGTGGTCTGCTGGGACATAGACTGTTCTTTTGTCCTCGGGGTCCACTGCCGTGTGCCTGAGAAGTTTCTGGAACCCGTCCAGGTCCTTAGAATGGAACCCAGAGAGAGGTGGATGCGACATCCCCCGAGGGGACCCTGGCTCCCTGCCCGAACCAAGAGGTGACATCTCACCACAACCCGGTGATAACCACCTTGGTCCTTTTCCTGCCCACATTGGTTTCCTTCCGCAGGTTTGGGAAGGGGAAAGTCCCCGCCCCCGCCACACGGCGGGTGTGTGCCAGAGCCCGGGTCTCCCCTGTGTTGGTTACCCACAAAGTCTGTCACCTTAACCACATCAGCGCCCTGCTCTCCGGGAGGACATGACAAGTTTGACAACACCATGAGTGGCATCAGCGTTTCTGCAGACCAGAGACTCCCAGGGCACCGCCTGTCGGCCCTAACCACGACAAGGGGCAGAATCCACTCCTCAACCGCCTGGGGCCATCAGGTGACACCGCTGTGCGTGCTGAGGGCAAAGAAGACACGAGGAGCCCACGGACATAGCCGCCGCCCCTGTGGGCGTACGCCTTGACGTCAAGAAAGCCGGACCATTGCGCGCCATCGCTGCAGACGGAGAAGGCAAGGTCGAAGCGGCCAAGGAGTCCATTTTACTGGGGCCCCCACCCTTGCCCCCGCTGGCAGAGACCCCTCAGGACAGGCTGCCCTGTCCTCCCTCGCACCTTCCTCGCTGTCCTCAGCCTTGAGCAGGAACATGTCCCAGTGCAAGGTGCCCTTGTCCACGTCCTTCTTGACTCTCTGCAAGGCAAGGAGCGGGCCCTCGGGTGCCTGCACCTGCGGGTGTGTGCACCGCCTTTCCCGTCAGCTCTCACGGCTAACAAGCTCCCCTGGAGCTGGCCTAGCCAAGCGGGGCCGTCAAGGAATCCAGCTCCACCACCTAGGTCAGTGGTTCTCAACCTCCCTAGTGCAGCGACCCTTTCATCCAGCTCCTCATGTTGTGGTGACACCCCAACCATGAACTTATTTTCATTGCTACTTCATCAATGTAATTTTGCTACTGTTATGAATTATAATCTGATATGCAGGGTGTATTTTCATTGTTACAAATTGAACCTAATGAAAACACAGTGATTAATCACAAAAACAATATGTAATTATATATTGCGAAATAGTTATTTCTACTTATTGATTTCTAATATAAATAAATGAAATTTTGTCTTGAAACATGGTGTAGCATGGGTAACAGTCTTAATATAATGTGTTAAAATGTGTTTTCCGATGGCCTTTAGGTGACCCCTGTGATGGGGGTTCAGAACCGCTGACCTAGAGCATCAAGCAAATCCCCACGAGACCTTTTAAATGTGCTGCAAACCAGAGATGTCCCTTTGGGGACTGGTGCGCCCAACCCAAACCAACCTCCCTTCAGTCATCGCTCCCGCTGAGAAGGGTAGACAGCAGATCAGGGGGCGCAGGGACAACCGGTCTTCTGCATTGTGTTGGTGGAGAGCGGGGGGCATGGGGGGGAGCAGAGACTGCAGGGACAGGGAACATCTGTGGGGGCGGAATGGCCACCATGCTCCTCCGAGGCACGGGGGACAGACCGTCTGGGTTCTGTGGACATGTGGTCAAGAGAGCACCCCTGGAAAAGAGCATCGTGCTCCGTGACGCAGACTCTGCGAGGGAAAGAGGGGCCCCCGAGAGATGGAGGGACACAGTGACTGCAGCAGTGGGCGCGGACGCTGGGACTGAGGTGAGGCTGGCGCAGGACCAGGCAGTGCACCCTTCTGTTCCCACGGGGTGGCTAGGAGTCAGAACCATGTGGCCCGAGCAACAGCAGTGCCTGCACAGAGCCCGGCCCTGGTCTCTGCACGACGGACGGATCAGGAAGCAGTTGTGTTTGCAGTCGGGCAGTGACTCGGTGTCGGGGTGTGTGGGGCTCAGAGGCAAAATGCGGAGGCCTGCAGCGGGCTCCAGTTTTTGAGTCCGTTTCTCCTGGAGCAGGGCCTTGGAAGCAGCATGGGTTCTGGCTCCCTGGGGGAAGCTCGCTGGACACCGATGTGCAAAAGCACCGCGGGTTCCAACATGCCAGCCCGCAGGTTGGAGGGAGCCGTCGCCAAGGCTGTCGTGTTCCGGACGAAGGCCAGCTGGTGGCTCCTCTGGCTGGTGGTGTTTTCTGGCCCAACAATCTCTCCCCGTCTTCCCACGGCACTCGCTCCATTCTGGGTCGCCGCGCTGTCTGGTTGGGGATGAGCATTCGGCTAATCCCCCGCCAAGGACACAGGTGGTTCCCGTGCCCAGAGTCTCAGAAAGCAGTTCTTGACACCCTGGACTTTGCACTTGGCCGCCGAAACTCCACCCTCTGCCTTGCAGGTCCCTCCTCCGGGCCTTCCGGGAGACGTGGCGATGGAGCGCCTTCCCAGCCAAGGGTCCCTGCGGGCCGTCCCTTGTGCGAAATGAAGCCCCAGAAGAGGAGACGCCCCGACTCCCGGGGAGGGAGAAGCACCTCCATAGGCAGACAACGTGTGACTGGGCGACCGGCCGGCCGGAACTCTCGGTGTGGAGGGTGACTTTCCAACCCAGCACGCCAAGCCTCACCCTCCGCACCCCCGTCCCCGCAGCAGTGTGCAGGCACCCGGTGCCCATGCTCCGCCGTCCTCCCCTGGCAGGCCGTGCAGGGTCTGGTTCCGTAGAGCCGCACCCCTGTCACACGTCCCTTTCCTGGTCGCTGCCCCCCGAGTCTGCCAAGCACAAGGCCCTTTTCGGGGGACTGGTCCCTGCTGACAACGTGCAACGCACACCAGACCAGTCGCACTGCCTTTGCTTTCAGGAGCCTCCGGGCTGCGCCGCCTCCCAGACAGGCAGACCGAACACCAGACCCCCTGTCACCCAGCCACGGGGACCCTACAGGACAGGGCAGCACTGCCACTGTGGGCTCCCCAGCCTGTCACGCTCTGCGGGAGTAGACAGCCTGCCTCGTCATCTTTCTCCCCTCTCCGAGGACCTGGTGGTTTTGAACTGCTGACC
Source organism: Echinops telfairi (assembly GCF_000313985.2). NCBI lineage: Eukaryota > Metazoa > Chordata > Mammalia > Afrosoricida > Tenrecidae > Echinops > Echinops telfairi. Next base: position 47,056,763 of record NW_022106189.1, read on the forward strand.
TTGTGGATCAGCAGCCTGGTGTAGAACCTCTGCACCGCGGGGCCCCAAGGCAGAGACCTGTGAGAGGCTCCTCTGTGCCCATCAGTGCTGGGCGGGGGGACCTGCCTGCCTGGCCACTGGGCCAGCTCTTTGTGACCAGCCACCCTCACCGATTGGTGCGCGTGTGTCTCTGTCCCTGTGTGTGTGTGTGTGTGTGTGTGTGTGTGTGTGTGTGTGTCACAGCCTCCCTCCCCCCCAGACAACAACCGCCATTGCTTCCCCATGGTTAACAACGCACCCATCTATCTGTGTCCAGGGAGCCACCTCGTCTTTTAGGGGAATCACTCACCCAGGACCCCAGCCATCCGAGTGGAGCACAGGCAGGCCTGCCCTCACTTCCAGGGGGCACAGCGCCGCTCAGCATCTTGCCAGAGGGCAGAGGGAGTTCTAGCACTGGGCCTGGGGCCAGACAGGCTCACTGGCCGCCTGCCAACACCTATCTCCCGAAGGGCAGGGCAGAAGCGCTGAGGACAAAGTGCTTTCACACGCTCGCTCCCTCGCTCTCCTCACCGGGAGGAGGAGAGCAGCAGGTGCCGGGTGCCCGTCCCACTTGTGATTTGCTGCCCCACTCCCCACCCCATGGCATCTGGTGGCCCCGAGGGCTCCCAAGGGCTGCGTGTCTGAAGTGATGGCCCTCACTGCTGGGTGGGCAGTGGAGAAGAGCGGCCTCTGCCCCTGACATGGACACAGAGTCAGGTGGCGGGTCCCCACAGGTGATGATGGGGCTCTGACCTCAGAACAAAGGCACAGGTGTTGCACTGGACCCCCTCCATTGCTGAAAGCCCCAAGGCCTTGCCCAGCAACCTCCCCAATCCCTCCACTGGACACCCCCACCCCCAGAGGCCATGCCAGGACACAGCAAGCCAGTCCCAGGAGCCCCGCCCAGCGGGCCTGCCTCCATCCTCCTGGTAGGTGGCACCAGTGCCCCCCCTTCACCCCCAATCTTCCAGCTCCCCCAGCAGCCTCGACATCTTTGAAGTGGCTTTTGGGGGTCTCATGGAGAAAAGCTGTCAGAAAATCCCCAGGTGCACACACACACTTCTGGGGGGCTCCCAGCTGCTCCCTCGGCTGGACAGGTGGACTTCATAATGCTGGACTGACTGACTACCTCTGAGGGAACGGAGGCACCCTGCAGCAACACACTGCAGGGCCACAGGAAGGTGCAGGGAGCCTGCCCCAAACGGAGCACGGAGTGGGGTGGGGTGGGGAGGCCTGTCGACTGACTGCGTGCACCCACAGGGCTTTCAGAGGCTGGTGCTTGCAGAACAGGTGGCCGCATCATCTTCTGAGGTGGCCCCGGGCAGACTCAGCCACCCGCGTGTCTGCTGTGCACCCCCAGGCCACAACCGCCAACACGCTGCTGCCATCCAGCCGAGACAGAGGAGAGCTGCTCCCTGTGTCTCTGAGACAGACAGCCTCCTCTCTCTCCCACAGAGCAGCTGGTGGTAGCCCAGGGTCTAACCCACAGCGGCACCTGAGCTTAGCCACCTGCTAGAGCTGTTTCTCCACATGGGCAAGACCACCCCTGGGGGGCGGGGGGCGGTGGGCACTGGGATTAAACAACCAAACTCACCTTCACGGAGCCAGTCCTGACTCTCAGCCACCCTGTGGAACAGGGTAGAGCTGCCCCTGGGCCTTTTGAGACTGGAAACTGTTATGGGCGTAGAAAGCCCTTTCCCAGTGCTCCAAGATGTGAACGCAACATACCAGCCGAAAGCAGGGAACCAATAAAGAGTTCTGCAGAGCCGGCCCCTGCCCAGAGAATTCACTTCAGAGGACAGCACTGAAGCTGCAGCTCAGGGAGAGGGACATGTCTGATCAGAGCCCACGGGAGCAAATGAAGGGGGAAGAGAGAGTGGAGCACATCCTGGCCCACCGAGCCCTGAGGATGATATTCCCGCTCAGAGCTGCCAATGCACAGAGAGGGCATTATGACCGGCCCCACTATGAGATACGACATCCCTCACTGACCCATAGCCCTACAGGGGACCGCGCTGGAGACACAGTGTGGGAATTGTGCCCCATCTGATCCCGCCACACCGAGACAAAACACTAAGGATGTGCAACAGAGCAGCAAGAGGAGCCGAGCAAGGAAGTCCCCGGGGAATACCAAAGATAGACTTTGGGTCCAGGGCTTGGCACCCCATCAGACTCGACCAGAAAACACTCCTAAAGGTCAACAAACAGACCTTGAACTATTTACAGACTTTTCTTTATTTTGTCATTGGATTTTTGTTGGGTTTTGTTGTTGTTGTTGTTGTTGCTTGGTTTTGCTCTGTCTTGTTTTTGTGCATATTATTATCTCTGCAGGTCTATCTAAATAAGATAGGCTGGATAAACCTTCTGGAGGAGAAAACAACGGGACCGACAGTTCCGGGGGACATGGGAGAGGGGGAGATGACGGAAAGGAAGTGGAGTTAACAAACCCAGGGACAAGGGAACAACAAGTGATCCAAAATCGATGGTGAGGAGGTTGTAGGAGGCCTCGTAGGGCTTGATCAAGGGCAATGTAACTGAGGAATTACTGAAACCCAATGAAGGCTGAACAGGATGGTGGGAGAAGAGGAAAGTAAAAGGAGATAGAGGATAGAACTAGGAGGCAAAGGGCATTTATAGAGGTCTAAATACAGGCATGCATACATGTATATATATATATATATGATGATGGGGAAATAAATCCATATATATATATATTTATAAGTTTAATATTAAGGTAGCAGATGGACATTGGGCCTCTCTACTCAAGTACTCCCTCAATGCAAGAATACTTTCTTCTATTAAATTGGCATTCCATGAAGCTCACCTTCCCGACACAATCACTGAAGACAAAGGGGGTGCATAAGCAAATGTGAAGAAAGCTGATGGAACTCGGCTATCAAAAGATATAGCATCTGGGATCTTAAAGGCTTGAAGGTAAACAAACAGCCATCTAGCTCAAAAGCAACAAAGCCCACATGGAAGAAGCACACCAACCTGTGTTATCACAAGGTGTCAAAGGGATCAGGTATCCGGCACCAAAGAACAAAAAAATATCATTGTGAATAAGAGGGAGTGCAGAGTGGAGACCCAAAGCCCATCTGTAGGCAACTGGACATCCCCTTACAGAAGGGTCACAAGGAGGAGACGAGCCAGTCAGGGTGCAGTATAGCACCGATGATACATACAACTTTCCTCTGTTTCTTTAATGATCATGATCCCTCCACTATCATGATCCCAATTCTACCTTATAAATCTAGCTAGACCAGAGGATGTACCCTGGTACAGATAGGAACTGGAAACACAGGGAATCCAGGACAGATAAACCCCTCAGGACCAATAATGAGAGTAGTGATACCAGGAGGAGAAGGGGAAGGTGGGTGGGGAGAAAGGGGGAACCATTCACAAAAATCTACATATAACCCACTCCTTGGGGGATGGACAACACAAAAGTGGGTGAAGGGAACCATCAGGCAGTGTAAGACATGACAAAATAATAATAATTTATAAATTATCAAGGGTTCATGACAGAGGAAGGCTGGGGAGGAAGGTGGAGTGAAACAAGGAACTGATGCCAAGGGCTCAAGTAGAAAGAAAATGTTCTGAGAATGATGATGGCAACAAATGTACACATGTGCTTGACACAATAGATGGATGGATGGATTGTGATAAGAGTTCTACGAGCCTCCAATAAAATGATTTTAAAAGAACATCCCTTTGGGTTTCCAAGACTTTAAATCTTTACAAGAGTAAACAGCCTCGTCTTTCTCCCTCCCAGCCACTGGGGGGGTTTGAACCACTGACCTTGTACTTGCAGTTCAATTTGTAGCTCACTATCCCAACGGGCCTTTGGAATGACCCAGGGGCCCAGAAAAGGGAGATACCTACACTTCAACCTGGATTAGGGGCCATAGTACAAAAGTGACTAATTGCTGAGTAATTTGGGGCGGGGGGTCTGAAAAAGGGGAGATGGGCCAAATAAGTTGGAAACCCATATACTACACAAACAAAACTCACGGCCACCAGGTTGGTGCCGGCTCCTAGTGACCCTACAGGATAGGGTAGCTGCCCTGTGGGTTCCTGAGACTGTAACGCTACACAGGAGGAGAAAGCCCAGGCTTGCTCCCACAGAGCTGCCTAGTGGTTTGAACAGCTGACCTTTGGGAGGCCAACCCAATGTACAACCCCTGTGCCACCAGGGCTCCACAGGCTAAGGGCTTCTCGGTGGCTTTCTCAACCAGGTGCTTTGTGTCTCCTCAGCTGAGACAGCCCCCTCGCTGTCAGTGCTCAGCGTATCAAAGTGAGGTCGGTGGTTCCCAACCACCAGCTGCTCCATGGGAGAGAGAGGAGGCTTTGTGCTCCTGTAAGAGTGACAGTCCTGGAGACCCCTGGGGGCTGCTCTACCCTGCCCTGCAGGCCCGGCATCGGTGGCGGTGGTGGGTTTGAGTTAAGGGCACAGCACACCCCAGGGTTTCGGGGCTTCTGTGCTGAGTGGGACTGACCAGGGCTCCAGCCTGGGCTCCCCACGGAATGTGCCGGTGTCGGGGACCTTTTCAAAAGCCAGCCTGCGTTTTCGAATCTGTAAAAGATGGCAACTGTGAGCATTGTTCCTGCCCCAGGTGGGGGTGCCCCTGGCACGGATGGCAACAACAGGGCTGGCCGGCTGGGCAGGTACACACTCGCTCCGAGGGCGGAGAGACGACAGTCCCTGGCCACTGTTGTTATTCCCCACCACCTGTCCAGTGTGGTGTCACCTCCCCGGCCAGCTGGCAGTGTGGTGGCGTCAGCTGTCCGGGGGTGGCCTCTGTGTGGCTGTGATGCTGAAGGGGGCCCCCTGTGTTTCAGATGCCAGCGGGGCTCACCCAGGGCGGACGGCTTTCCCCAGGGCTTCCAGGCTGAGACAGACTGGGACAGCGGCTCTCAACCTGTGGGTTGCGACCCTTTTGGGGGTCAAATAACCCTTTCACAGGGGTTGCCTAAGACCATCAGAAAATACCTAAATATTTGACAATGTAGAATTCCGTATTGTCCTGTGATTAATCACTATGTTTTAATTATGTTGAATTTGTAACAATGAAAACGCATCCTGCATATCAGATATTTACATGAGGATTCATAGCAGTAACAAAATTACAGTTATGAAGTAGCAACAAAGATCATTTTATGGGGCAAAGAATGTACAAATGCGCTTTACACAATTGACGTATGTATGGATTGTGATAAGAGTTGTATGAGCCCCCAATAAAGTGATTAAAATAAATAAATTAAAATTTTAAAAACCCTGTAAATACAAAGAAGAAAATCATTCTATGGTTGGGGTCACCACCGCAGGAGGAACTGTGTGAAAGGGTTGCGGCATGAGGAAGGTAGAGAACCCCTGAACTCGGAAGAAAGGCCTGGTGATCCACTTCTGAAAGTGACCAGTGGACACCTGTGGATCCCCACAGAAGGTGCTCTGACCCTCGGCCCTGCACGCACCCTCGGCGGCCCCTCCTCGGGAGGGCCTCGCACCTGTGGGGAACGAGGCCGGCGAGGCGCAGGGCCCTTGAGGAGTGGGTCTGGCACGAGCGAGCCTTACTGGCAGACTGGCACAAGCCGGGAACCGTGAGGACAGCACAGGACCGGGCACGGAGCTGCTCTGCGACACCTGAGGCTACCAAAGTAGCGCCACAGCAGGGACTCGCCTGACTACCTCGAGTTCATTATGTGCCGGGCTGTGCTCCGAGACACAAGTTCGGCGGTTCAAAACCACCAGCCTCTCCTCTGGAGAAAGATGAGGCTCTCTGCTCCCATAAGCAGTTACAGTCTCGGACACCCACAGGGGGCATGCTGGGAGTCAGCATGGGGGTGGTGGTTTGAGATGATAAGATGGGAACCATAGAAACACTTGGAGAAAAAAAGCCCAAGCCCCCAAGCACGCACAGCCCCACCGCCTGCTCGTGGAGGAGGGGGAGTTGGGTTTCCGTGGGTACGTGTGGCCAGCCCACAGAACCCACTCGACCGTGGGACCAGTGTCCTTGGTACACATAACGGTCAGCCGTCCAGGCAAAACCCACCACACACGTCCACGGTCCCGCAAGGCCACAGCTGCTGCTGGGTGTGGTCAGCTGCCATCACGTGGATCCCCACTCACAGCAACGCGATGCCCAACAGAATGGAACGTGGCCGCCCCGTGTCAGCCCGTCTTGTGGGGGGCTGTGTGTCTTGCCACTGGTCCTTCTCTGGGGCTGGTCTCTCCTGACAACCCGTCCAAAGTCCGCGGGACGAAGCCGCCCCTCCTCGGCTCTAAGGAGCACCCCGGCGGCTAGCCTTCCCGGATGGATCTGCTGGGTCCCTTGGCAGCGAGGTGCTTCCCGGGTGCTTCCCAGACAGCGTCGTTCCAAAGCGTCGGCCCCTCCTCAGTCTCCGACTCTGTGTCTGATGTCGCACACACAGCAGGCCAGGGAGAGGACGGGGCGTGCTCCGCCAGGCGCACCTCAGCCCTCCAGGGGACTACCTTGCTCTTCGGCCCTTTAAGGAGCTGTGTCACAGATTCCCGAGGAGTTCAAAGGTGATGGTAGCATTCAGAAATCCCAGCCGGAGAATGGAAGGGAGCAATCACCACCGCAGCTCCCATCTCGCCTAAATCGAGCGAGGGCGCTGCTCGGTGAGCCGGCGGGGTAGAACTCGGACAATCCAGGATTCGCCCACACCCACGGCAGCACGGGGAAGCGCAGCCCGCTGCCCAACACAGCCAAACCGGAGTGAGGGACCGCGGCAGCAAGTCACCGAGACCCATACTTGGGAAGTGGGTCAAAGGTCATCACACTACACCCAGGTGGGGAATCCGTGAAAGTGCCTGCTCTGATCAGCACACCCCACCCTGCGGTCCAAGCACCCTCCAAGGACACGGACAGTCCTCCAAGCCTCTGAAGGGCCAGCCTGGCTGAACCACACCCAAACACCAACAAAGAGCCCACTGTCGAGTCGAGGCTGGCTCACGGGGACCCACACAGGTCAGGGTAGGACTGGCCCTGTGGGTTTCCAGGACGGTCACTCTTGACGGGTATAGAAAGCCCAGTCTTTCCCCTGCAGGGTGGCCGGCGATTTCTAACTGCTGACTTTGCAGATCGCAGCTGACCACATCACCACTGCACTACGAGGAACCTAAAAATGCAGGTTGGAACGTTACCAGGCAGGCAGTGGTTGCTAGGGACATGGAGTCCCTCTCCACAGGTTGAGGGCCCGGCTGAGCCCCTGCACTTGTTCTAAGAAATGCTGGAAGGGGAAGCAGGGCCCGCAGCGTGTCCAGCTCACTGAGCACCCTCCGCCCTCCATGCACACGAGCTTTCCCGCATACAGATAAATAAACAAAATGCTTCCTGGCCCTTTAGACAGCAAACGAACTAACTTAGAAACACTGAGGACCTCTCCAGGGAGTGGCACCCTCTTTACGTTTCACGGTTCTGGAATCTGTCTTAGAATCAAAGTCAGAGGTGTGCCAGCTTGCTCTCTCTCTTCTGTTCTCCGCCCACCCCCTCCCAAGAAAAGGGGGTTGGGGAATGGGCGGTGCATCAAAAACAGCACTGATAAGTTGATGGTGCCAACCTGGCCAGTGGGAACGTGTGGGATTAATCAGGTCAGAGTTTGATTGGAGGGCAGAGATAAACGTCTCTGCAAGGCCCGCCCCCCTCTCTCTTATTCTCTGGTGGTCGGACCTGTGTGCTGCTGCTGTCCCTGGTTCTCTGCCTCAACCTGCGTGCTGCACCACCTGTGGGCCCAGCCAACCTGTGGACCATGTTGCCGAGCTTAAGGCTCCTTTGAAGGGCACTTGAGCCTGTCACCGTGCACTGCTTGGGTTCCATACCCCACCCAGGCTGACCCACCACCCTGCTGTCTGCTGCCTGTGGACAGACTCTGCCTGCCACTGTCTGCCTCCTTGACCTTGGGCCCAGCAGCCCACGTGAGTCGAAGGACTTCTGGTCTATTAACTGTTCCACAGAAGTGAGTTGAACTGAGCCCTCTGTACTGCTGTGTGGACTAATGAGCTGTTGTATTCCTTCTTGCTGTATAAACCCATCCATATATGTGTGTGTGTGTAATCATATATATGTAATCATATATATACAAATATGCATATATATATGTAACCATATATATGCAAATACACATACACATGTAATCATATATCTATATATAAAATGCATATATGTAATCATATATATACAAATATGCATACATGTGTAATCATATATATACACAAATATGCATATATATGTAATCATACATACAAATATGCATACATATGTAATCATATATATATATATACACAAATATGCATCTATATGTAATCATCAGGGTCCTGGTTTTGTTCCTCCAGAGAACCCTTCCTAACCACAAGCATAAGTACCTTGACGTCAAAGAAACGCGGTCTCCTTAGACGCTCGTTGGCAGAGCTGAGTCATGATGAGCTTCGCCCACCCTGTTTGGGGGGCACATCAGCTTCGTTCAGCTGCTCACGGTTGGCTGTGCTGCTGCCATGAAAATGCCCGGTGGGAACTGAGCTCGGGGCCACTGGGCCCAGCGGCAGAGGCGGTGTGGGAGAATGGGCGGGACGCAGACCTCCGTGGTCACAGCAGATGAAGAAGTGGCGTGTGACTCATCCCACGTCCATGCCACAGGGTGGACCGGCCCTCGGGCCGCGGCTGTCGTCCCTACGAAGAGACGCCGGTGCCTTTGCTCCCTCGGAGCCACCAGGTGGGTTTGAACGGCCGGCCTGTGGGTTCTCAGCCAAGCGCTTAACTGCCTGTGACACCAGGTCACAAAGCCCTCACTTCCTGCTGTTTTCTGCCTGGTCTCCGTCTCAACCCAACCCAACGAGAAGCGGAAGCAGAGGGGCTGGGACCCCGTTCTTAGGCTAGACTCAGGGTCCTAGTGGTGGCCTGGGCAGCACGGTGGGGCCCGCACCCCCGACCATGCTGGACGATGGGAGTCTTCAGAGCCAGGCTTTCCCCTCACCCTTTGAGAACCAAGGAGCAGAGAGCTCAGGGGGCTGCCTTCCTTCCCAGCTCCGCCCCAGGGCCCCCAGCTCGCTTTAAGCACCTGGCATGGTGGGGCTCCAGCCTGGGCACAGGAGCTCCAACACGGGGGTGTGTGCTGGGCTAGAAGGGGCCGTGTGAGGTTGGCAGGCTGGCTGTGAGCACACCCTGCCTTGGACCCTGCAGGGGGAGGACACGTGTGGCCACACCCCACTTCTGGAAAGGTCCCTGCTTCTGGCTGCATACATCTCAGCCACTCTTCCTAAGGTGGCTGCCGTCCTCCTGGCCAGCTGGGGTCCTGAGAGCTGGGGCTACTGTGGGAGGCAGGAAGCAGGTATGTGGGGTCTGGAGAGGGCTTGCAGTCTGTGGAGAAGGGGCTTGTCATTCCCTCGGGTTGGGTTTTTGGGCTGTAAGCAGCAGATCGGCCCTCATGCTCACTGTGTTCCCAGCATGTCAAGATAGTGAATGGGCTCAGCTACCGCCCAGAGGTTGCTGGTTTGAGTCCACCCAGAGGTGCCCCAATCAACTCTCCCAAACCCAGCCCTGAGGAGCCCCCAGAGCACCATCCGGCTGGGCACACACTGGAGTCTGAGCTGACGAGTGGGGGAGGGGAGGGGAGCATGCGGCTGGGTCAGGGCTGGGCAGGAAAGCTGGACAGATGCTGGACAGTGCCACCCAACAAGCCTGGTCCTACAGAGGAGGCCCCCTGGGGGCAGCCAGGAGAACTGGGGCCTCTTGCTGTGGCCCTGAATACTCTGAGTGCTCTGAACCCCCAGGTCCTCTCTCCAAGGATGGGTGCCCCATCCCTTCCCCCACCCTACCACTTCATGCTGTAAGAACAACAGGCAGGCAGAGGGTGGGGCCGCCCAGGGCCAGCGGGGTGACTCATCTCTGTGTACCCAGCCTCGTCCCTAGCCTGCAGAAGGCGGGTCCCAGCCACAGCACGGCTGAGCTCTGCTCTGCCCAGAAAGGCCTAGCGGGCCCTTCAGCAAGGCCAGCTGGCCACCCTCCTCTCCAAGTCCTGGCACCCCAGAGGCCCCTCCCTCACCACGCCCCATGGACATCAAGCAAGCCCCC
>NW_022106189.1:47066997-47102475 GCF_000313985.2 Echinops telfairi
GGACGTGCGGAAATACATGCCAGGCAGCCACGTCACCTCCCTGTCCTCATTTGTAGCACAGAGAAGACTGGTGTGAGGTGTGCAATCACCCCGCAGGGCCCGCGAGAGGGGTCAGCGCCGACTGCCTCGGGCCCAGCCTGGTGGAAGGCTCTGGTTCCCTGGAGCTGAGTCATGCTCGGGCCTGTCCCACTGCCACTCTGTTCTACCCCCGGCAGGAGGGAGCCTGACCCCACAAGCAAACCAATCAAAGAGCCTGTAACGTTTCACACGCTCTCAGACCACATCAGAGAGCATCCAACAACTTTAAATGCGTCTCTCATTCGCTTGCACGCGCACGCGCTCGCTCGCTCGCTCAGCTTGGACCTGGCTCCTGAAGTCATGGCTGAGGAGCCGGGAGCCTTGTTGCCTGACCTGCCTGCCTTGGGTCGACCAGCCCCTGCAGCTGCGTGTGTGACTCAGGAGAAGCCCCTACCCCGACACCTGGCCCACAGACTTGAAACATGCCTGCCTCTACAAGTGGTAAGTCTGCTGAAATACAAAAACCACACTTCCATCCAAGCCATGCCTATGTGCATATGCGTCGTCTCAGAAGCTGAGAGAAAAACCCAGGCCCGTCGGAAGAAGAGCCACCAGTGGACCATGTTCGAGATTTCTGAAGCGGTAAAGGCTGAGACCACTGCCACGAAATCGCACCGTCCTGGTCTCTAAGGAGTCCTCTGCCGTGATTCTTCCAAGTCAGGTCTGTCTGTTCTCTTGGCCGTCCTGCCAGGGGTCTTCACCAGCACCGTGATCCAAAGGCAGCATCCATTATCCTTTGGCCCGCCTTATTCAACGTCCAACTTCCATCTGTGTACGAGATGATTAAAAACACAGTGTGCTGCGATGGCACTCACCTCCAGACTCGATCGCTGCAGACAGATGGGGGCATGAGCAAATGTGGTGAAGAAAGCTGAGGGTGCACGGCTGTCAAAAGATACAGCGTCTGGGGTCCTAAAGGCTTGAAGGTAAAGAAGCAGCCATCTAGCTGAGAAGCAACAAAGCCCACGTGGAAGAAGCATACCAGCCCGTGTGACCATGAGGTGTTGGCATGATCAGGTACCAGGTATCAGAAGACCCAAAAGAGGCAATTATATGGCGGTGAACAAGGGCGGGTGGTGGTGTGGAGACCTAAAGCCCATCTGTAGACAATTAGACATCCCCTCTCAGAAAGGTCACAAGGAAGGGACGAGGCAGCCAGGGTGCAGCACAGCACCAACAAAACACACAACATTGCTCTAGTTCTTTAATGCTTCCTCCGCACCACCATCATGACCCCAGTTCTACCTTACAAATACGGCTAGATCGGAGTATGTCCGTTGGTACAGATAAGAGCTCTCGACACACGGAATCCAGGACAGATAAACCCCTCGGGAACATAATGGGAGTAGCGATACCATGAGGGTAGGGGGAGAAAGAGGGGACCTATTGCAATGATCGACGTATAACACCCCACTCCCAGGGAGATGCATAACAGAAACATGGGTGAAGGAAGACAGCCGACTGTAAGATATGAAAATAATAATAATGATATGTAATTGATCAAGTGTTCATGAGGGTGGGAGGGTGGGGGAGGGAGGGGAAAAAGAGGAGCTGATGATACCAAGGGCTCAAATAGAAAGAAAATGTTTTGAAAAGGATGATGGCAACATAGGTACATATGCACTTGATACAATTGATATTGATTTTTAAGAGTTCTGTCCCCAATAAAGTCATTTATTAAAAAAATATTAAATGGCCAGGGGGGCAGGTGATAAAGAGGAGCTGATATCAAGGAGTTTAAGAAGAAAAAGAATGTTTTGAAACCAATTGTGGTAGCAATTGTACAATACTGCTTGATGTGATTGAACTATGGATTGATATCTGTATTCCCTCCCAATAAAAAGGTTTTGGGGAAAAAATAAAATAAAGCCACAGAATTAAACAAAAAAAAATTTAAGTGACAGCTATTTTGTCAGGCTCCTTTTGTTATTCTGGGATAACAGTCCCTGAAGACCTCCCTGAGCCAATGCAGGCACCGGCAGTGGGCCACAAAGGTGCGGCAGTTACAGCATCTCCTGTCAACTTGAGCAAAGGGGTGGAGTCTAGCCTGTCAATCAGGCAGCAGCTTATGACCTCATTTGGAGGCGCCACAGAGATAAATAGTTCACTGGAGGCCAGACCCACTCTCTCTGCTACACATTCCATACAGATGGAGCCAGAGCCCTGGAGCTGGAGGAGTCACGTGGAGACCCACACCAGCATTGAGATGTTTCCACTGCCACTGGATCCACAAGACTTCCCACCCACAGGCCTGTGATCTTCCTGCATTCAGAGGCATTGCATGGCTGCATAAGTCTAAAGAGGAATTTACGGACTAGTATCAGACACATGGGCTAATATTGGACTTACGGACTTGATCTGGACTGGGCTGGGCTGTCCCTTCATATACAATTGCTCTTCCGTATAACGTTCTTTCCTAGACATATGTGAGTCTCCCTGGATTTGTTTCTCTAGTCCACCCGGACTAACCCAGACATCCTCACACTCATGAGAACCAGGAAGGTCATTTTCACAGAGATCACCTGGCTTGTCAAGGTCTGTGTTGGGTCTGGGTGTGCAAAACTGCAAGGTAGTCAGACATGGGATGGGACAGCGAGAGGTGCATGGAAAGTAGAAGGGTGGGGGGCAGCGAAGAAGAGGCACCCTCCGAGAGATGGTTGGCACCACGCTGCTGCAACAAGCACATGCACTGCCACAATTGGGAGGTGGCACAGGACGGCCCTGTGCTCCGTTCTCCTGTGTGGGGAGTCGCGCAGGACGACGCAGTGCTCCGTTCTCCTGTGTGGGGAGTCGCTCCGGGTCAGAGCTGACCCACAGCACCTCCCGTCCCTGCATGGACGGCCTGGATCTGCAGTGGGCATTATGTAGCTCTGGGGACTCAGCGCTGAGCAGCAGGCCGGTTTGCTGGGGGTGGGGAGCCTGCCCTGCAAAGGCCCGTCTCTGGACTGGTTCGGTGAAGAGGTAGGAGAGGACTCCGCTGTGTAGTTGTTTTCAGTCAAATATTCTGTCCGAACCCCCTGTGTCAGTCCGAGTAGACTAGAGAAACACATCCACGCAGACTCATGTGTGTGTGAGGAGGAGGTCTACATACAAGAGCAATTGAATGTTGAGATAACAGCCCAGCCCAGATCAAGTCCATAAGTCCGATCTTAGCCCATATGTCCAATACCAATCTGTGAAGTCCTCTTCAGACTCACGAACACATGCAGTGATGCCAAATGCAGGAAGACCACAGGCTGGTGGGTTGTAAGTCTTGTGGATCCAGTGGCTGTGGAAGCATCTCAGCACTGGCAGGGGTCTCCACATGGCTTCTCCAGCTCCTAGGGCTGCATCAGGGTAGGTCCATGTGGCTTCTCCTCAGGGACGTCTCACAGGGAGTGAGTCTCGTCAGTGGAGAGTCTCCAAGGGAGTGAGCAGAGAGAGTCTCTCCTGCCTCCAAGGAGGAAATCCAGGAATTCCCAGAATTCCTATGATCTGATTGACGGACTAGACTCCACCCCTTCACTCTCAACCCTCTCCTGTCCCAAATTGACATCAGATGATGTAACTACCACACACCCGTACAGCATACGGGCTCAAAAAGAACTAGACAGTCTGAATAGTCCCATAGTCGTCAAGGAATGCAAATAATTGCTTAAAATCTACCCACGAAGAAAACACCAGACCCAGGGAGTCTTTGGTGAGTTCTACCAAATGTTTAAAGTTTGTCATTCTCGTCCAGGGATTGGAAAACTCAGGGACACTTCTTCACTCCTCTGAGGCCTGGTGGGAGCCTGGATGGTGTGGTGATGCAGAGTTGGGCTACTACCTGCAAGGTCAGCCGTTCTAAACCACCAGCTGCTCTGGGGGAGAAAGATAAGGCTTTCTACTCCCATAAAGAGTTTCAGTCTGGGACACCCACCGGGGTTGTTCTACCCTGTCCTATAGGGTCACTAGGAGTCGACATATCAACTTGATGGCAGTGGGTTGGGTTGGGTTGGGTTACATTTAGGCAAAGGAGGAAGACGGGGCTGCCTGTTTCAGTAGAGTTGCAGTCAGGGAAACCCACAGGGCCAGTCCTGCCCTGTCCTGTAGGGTCGCTGTGAGTCAGCGTTGACTCTCTGGCAGTCATCTGATTGCTTGGTTTTGTGGCCCAGACGCACTCTGGGTCCCCCTCTCTTCCACATGCTCTGGAGGCTCCCAGCTGAGCAAAGCCCCGACAAATAGATGGAAGACGCCAGAACCGGAGGGAAGTACTCACAGTCTTACTCTCAGGTGATGCTATGTCAGCTCCAGGAGACTCTGCAGACCAAAGAGTTTGGCCAGGTCAGGGCCGGCCGGCGGTTAAGAACTCAGATCCCAGAGCCAAAGGGTACAGAGGCAGCGACATCATCTCTTGTCAGCTTGAGGAAAGGGTGGAGTCCAGCCGGTCAATCAGCTCATAGCCAATGGTGCCACTGTGTGGGCATGGCCTTCTCCTGAGGATTCCCAGAACTCCTGTCTTCCTCCCTGGAGTGGAGTTGCACACTCTCTTGGCTTCACCTTCCTGGTGACAAGCCACATGGAGCCATGCCGATGGAGCCAGAGCTCTGGAGCTGGAGGAGCCATGTGGAGACCCACGCCAGCGCTGAGATACTTCCACAAGATTTTCCACCCACCGGCCTGTGATCTTCCTGCATTGGGAATCATTGCATGTGTTGCGTGAGTCTGAAGAGGAATCTGTAGACTGGTATTGGACATATGGGCTAATATGGGACTTATGGTCTTGATCCACACTGGGCTGGGATGTTTTCTTAATATACGAGTCTTTGATATCAAGCTCTTTCTTGTATGTACATGAGAGTCTCTGGATTTGTCTCTCTGGTCAACCCGACTAACACAGGCACAGAGCAGCCAGGCTTGACCTGGACAGCAAGCCAGGAGTCCCCAGCATGATTTCTCCCCCAGCTCAGAACTCCTTCAGGAATGTGGCGTGGTCTGGACCAGAGGCAGGAATGAGTGGTTCTACCCACATGGAGGGTCCCAGAGGAGGGTGGGCAGCAAGGCTCAGGGTGTTGGTCTCTCCCTCTCCATGGCACCCCCACATACTGTCTCTGGGGCAATCCGCATCAAGCAGCCCAAGGGTCCCTGCAGATGCACCCAGATTGCAGGCACCTTACCCCCTGCCTCCCGCCGTCCTCCCTCCCCGGCAGAAAGGATCGGACTAAGCGCTGCCCATCCTGGTCACCCATAGCTGCCAAATGGGACCTCACGCCTGGGGCTACGTGCAGCACCCACCTCCTAATGTCATCCCTCTATGAGCCGAGCAGGCAGCCCTGTCACCTCTGCTCTTTGTGGCTCTGGGTCTCAACTGACCTGATGCCCGGAGCTGATGCCCGGGAGACTGCCTCACTCACAAGGCGGTGGCACCTTAGCTGGGATGGTCAGCTAGGACACCTGCAGGTGGACCGCCCACTGACCACTGGGCTTCATGAGCGTGTATCCCAAGCATTCCGGATAGAAAAGTACATCACGGCCGATGGCCCGTCTCGGATGCCAGAGTGACCTTTGCTGTAGGGAGAAGCCCACCCAGACTCCAGCCCCCACCTCGACCCTTTCTGTAAGGAGACAACGTAGAGGATGGGAGAAACTACTGGAAAACGTATGGATCTGATATGGCTCTAGTCTTCCGAATGCGGTAGTTACATCATCTGGTTTCAATTTGAGGCTTAAGAGTGAAGGGGTGGAGTTTAGCCTGTCAATCAGATCGCAGCTTGATGACCTCATTTGGAGGCACTAAGGAGATAAATAGCTCACTGGAGGCAGGACGCAGGCTCACTCCCAAACAGACATCCCTGTGGAGAGAGACATCTCCTGGTCCCTGCTTCTAGCTACCTAACACCTCCCTATTCCTGCTGTCCAAACACCCCAGTTAGAGCGGCTTAGAGCAACACCCCTCCATCCGCGTGCAGGCCTGGAAGTCAGAAGCCCACCGCGCTGGTTCCTCCTGGAGGCTCGTAGGGGAGAGAACCCACCCACTTCCGTCTCCAGCTTCCAGGGGTCGCCTGCCTTCCTGGCCTGTGGCCCCTCCTCCACCTTCAAAGCCATCGTCTCGGCATCTTTCAAGTGGGACCCCGACTCTCCTGTGACGACTTTGGGCTCCCTGGATAACCCGTGGCAGTGTCCCCATCTCCAGACCACCTGGAAAGCGCATCTGCAAGGTCCCTGGCCGTGGCAGTGAGCGGGGGCGTCACAGGTGCCTGGGCTCTGGGGACAGGGTGGTGGGTCTTGTGCTCCCTCTCATCCAGAGACGGACACTGGGGTGTCTCCTCCTTCTGGCTCTCGGGAGTAGCATTGGCATCAATGTACGTGCACGAGTATCTCTTGTGTCCCAACTGTCCTCGGGGTCTACACCCAGGAGCGGAAGGAACTGCTGCGTTCTCATTCCTTTCCATTCCACTTCTCCCTTCCGTTTCCTGGTTGGCCCTGAGCATGGGCTTCAGCTTGTGTGAGGACCATGGAAGCTCAGTGTCTCGGGAGACCACCAGCCCCGCCTTCCTCTCTGGGAGGCCTTTGCCCCACAGGAAGCACATCTCCTACCTGCCCAGGGGCTGGTCCAGAGTCTAAGGAGACAGCACACACCCTCGCCCAGCAACCTGATGGCTGGCTGGTGGCACGTGTTGATCGAAGCTGCCTCCCAAAATGCACGTGAACTGGCCCAGGCCATGGTCCTGAAGAAGGGGAAATGGTTCTCCATTCTGTGAGGTGATGCTGTTATTCCCTGCGTTGTAAATCCTCAGCCCTCGGATGCTGATCCAGCACCGGAAGCTCTCAGCAGCGGGCCAACGGCTGGGAAAGGCTCATGCGCTTACCCAGTCCCATGAGGGTGACCGACAGAGTGCAGAAATCGGTGACTACGATTCTAAATATCACATACAGGTCATTTGGGGGCTGAAATTCAACGACTGTGGTAGCAGGGCCTCAACTGGGAGCAGCCAGAAATCCAAACTGGATTCAGAAGAGCTTGTGAATGAGGACGTCGCTGCTGACATCAGATGGAGCTTGGCTGAGAGAGCAGAGACCCCCAGAAAGGTGCTGACTGGTGTTTGGCTGACTGCAAAGGCATTCAGCGGTGCGGACCAACGCCCCGTGGGTGACGTTTCTGGGGTGCATTCCAGAGCACGGGCTTCCCTGTGCCGCTGCCGGACCAGAGCACGGAGCAGAGGCGTCATTTGAACGGAACTCTAGAGTCCCGCAAGGTCCAAAATCAAGCGAGCTGAGCATCGAGGTTGTATCCTTTCACCGCCCTCCTTAGAGCTGTTTGGTGAGCAGTCCATCCAAGAAGCCGAATCGTAAGAAGAACTCAGACTGAGACAGGCTTATCACCCACCGGTGACACACGGGGGCCACAACCTGGCCCACCAGAAGCAAAGAGAACCGGAAGTGCTTGTTGGCGAAGATCAAGGGCTGCAGCCTTCATCATGGACTGCAACTCGGTGTTGGGAAAATGAGCACACAACCGGAATGCTCGCAGGTGGAGGAATGGGCACACAGACGGGGGAAACTGCCAGGTTATTCCCCAGGGTGTCCCCCTAATACAGGCCAAACCTAAAGCGCGTTTGCAGACACGTGGTCACTGGCTATCCACTGGGAGGTCAACTGCTTAAAGGTTATCTGCCTGAAGGTTGTCAGCCATCTAAGGCAACCAGGCCCTATTCTCTGTCCCACCGGAAGGAGGGCCCATCCCGTCTGCTAAGGAGCATGGGTTGATGCCCTGAAGGAGAGCCCACGGACTCCTAAGGTCAAGCCAACTCAGGGACGGCCCAGGTTAGGCTTCCGTCTTGACTCTAGAGCCGCCCGTCTTGTTAGGTGTGTGCCTTCCTGTCCGTGTGTGGCCCCGGGCCTCCCCTTCCTATAGCGTGCACACCCCTAGCCCCCCCTCCTGTCCCGCGTGCCTGCTGTACCACCCCTTCCCATGACGCATGTGGTCACCGTCATGAGGGGGACCGGCGCGCCCGAGAGTGAATGTCAGCCTTGGCTGGAAACAGATCCGCTCTCTGTGAGGATCAGGCTCCCGAGGTCGTGATGGTCTCAGAGGTGAGCACTCGCACGCTTGACCTTGTCTGATGTCTCTTTCATTTTACCCCTCAATGACACCACTGCCCCGGCCGTTCGATGGTGGGGGCTGGTGCCCCACACGAACTTTGGTACACACACCACCGTGGCATGGAATGCTGTGCATCACTAAAGCGTAATTCAGAAGACGCAGCTCACCTGTCAAAAAAGGAAAGGACCGTGGTGAGACTGTCCGATAGCTCCTGACGTGGACACCTGCAGGCGATGGTCTGCTAAGCGGAGTCCGTCAAGACAGATGCTGCGTGAGACCGCTGGGATAAACGGAGAAGAACAAACAAGGGAAGTGGCTTGCTTCGCAGAGAGGAAGCAGGCACTGATGGCTGTGGAGGGCGGCACGAGTGGCGAGGGGAGTGAGGACGCGGGGAGAAAACAAGGAAGCCAAATGCACAGAGATAAAGCAAAACCCTTCACAGCCGGACCAATAGAGAGCGTGCCAGCAAGCTGAGAGAAGATTGAAGTGCTCCAGGGCTTCCATTTGAATCACGACGCACTTGGCTGATGGCGTTGAGCCAGCACATCGAGAGCACCGTGAACGGCCAGAAAGCACAAGCAAGTCTCCCGGAAGAAGCACAGCCAGACGCTCCGTAGAAGCCGGACAGCAGGGACTTCGCGGCACGTGCTGTGACCGTGCTGTCAGGAGGGGCCGGCCCTGGGGAAGGAGATTATTCTTGAAGCGGAGGGTCAGCGACAAAGAGGGCCTGACGACCACCGTGAGGAAGGTGCAGGACACTGGGTCACACGCAGCGGAAGTGACACCCCCACACCTCACAACAACAACGTGATGTCAATGAGACCGCGTGACGGGCCGTTGTGTGAATCGGCAGCATGTAATCTCTGGGGTTAAGTTGTGTCTTGAGCCAGACTCTTTTGAGGTGATCAGAATGAGAGGGACCTTCTATCACCAAGAAAGAAGAGCCGGAGCCAAGCATGTCCTTTGGACCCAGCAGGGCCCCTGTGGGATGGAGATCTCCTAGAACCCCTGAGGAATACTGATCCCAGGTCGCCTGGAGAGCTCCATGGGATACCGGGCCCTCAGATGCTGAGCAGAGGCAGGGTCCCCAGAGCCCACGCGGAGGGAACGCCTCCCGGGCAGCTGTCCCTTGAATCCAAACTTCTAGTGCCTTAAATGATGAGAGAATAAACTTGGCTTTGAGACCGTCCAGGTGTGGCCTTTCTACGATGGCAGCACAGGGACACGGTGAAGCAGTTTTGTTCACGCAGACTGGTTGCTGTGAGTCGGGGCCTGTGGGTTGCTCTCCATCTTCCTTCTTCCTCCTGATCCCCTGCATCTAAGGGAAGTAGGGGGGATGCATCACATGTTCACCGAAAGGTCAGCAGTTCAAAACCACCAGCTGCCCCGAAGGAGAAAGACCAGGCTGCCTGCTCCTATAAAGACTTCTGGCCTCAGAAACCACGGGGGCAGTTCTTCTTGCCCCACAGGGTCGCTGTGAGCTGGAGCTGGGATGGAGCGGAGTGGACCACCGGGGTGGGTCCCCTCATCTCTGCGGGACTGAACGTAGAACGCCTGACGAGGTCTGGGCACAGCCACGCGGTGCAGGACTGAAGGGATGGGAGGGAGTCTCCTGCAAGGTCCCAGGTCCCACCTCAACGGAGGCAACCAGTGCCATTTTTTTTTTTTCAGGAGCATCCGACAGGTGTATACGTATGCACAGGTGCAGCATTGTGTGTCTGTGTGCAGACACACCTTTGCACACCTGCTCCAGGGCTCCAGGGACGAATCCGTAGGGAGAACTGCTCCCAAAGGGAGGCTGGCGTTTGTTTCCAGGGCTAGAGGGGGCTCTGTCAGGCTCCCTCCCTGTGCAGGGTGGCCACAGGTTGAGGGGCCCTCCTGCTTGTCCCCCCTGGGGGCTCACTGCCATCACCAACGGGCTGGTGTGGAGCAGTCTTCCTCTCTGCAGGCTGTCGCTGCAGACGTCCATCTGTGCTCTGCCCTCAGCTTTGGGGACGGGCCCTCCCAGCATGCTGAACCCGTGGACAGGGATGCAGGAGTGTTCTGAGTCAGCTGCATGAGCCAATCTCGAAAGACACCACCCCGAGAGGCCAGCTGGGTCCCAGGAGGAGATGCCATCTCTGGTGGGCTTGGAGACGCCCGGCTCAGTGCCCAGGCCCCCAGGGGGACCCTGACTTTCAGATTCTCCCCATTGTCTCCTTGGGTCTCGGCTTCTGAGACGGCCCCTGGGTGCAGCCATCCTCGAAGGTCTCCACCCACATTCTGGCTGCAGGGGCCACTCAACCAGCAGGCTGGACGATCGGGAGGGTCTGACCCAAGGCCCTGGTTGTAGCTAGCTTCCTGGACAGTGGTCCACCCCGCTGGTCACCTCGCAGCTCAAGGGAGCCAACCCAGCCCGTCCCCCAGTGGGCTGCAGATCTGGACGTTATTTATAGGTCTGAAGCCGTTCGTTTGCCGTTGCTGTGGAAACGGGCCCTGAGCAGCTCAGGGCTTTGAAGGGGCCCATGGAGGCCCAGCGGCAGACCGAGTTGCCACCGGGAGCCTGGGACAAACCCCGGCCTCTGAGGTCCTCCTGGGAATGAAGAAGCCCTTCCCGTGCTGTTTTTGGTGGCGGTGTCCCAGGGTGCAGCAGTGGGGGGTTGCTAGGCAGCCTCGAACCCCATGGATGGAAACGTCGGTAGCAACTTGTCCCCAGCCTGGCTGAGAGCCATCACGAATGCTGATTCCTGCCCAAACCACAGACCAGCCCCTCAGGCTCCTGGGATCCCGGTCCCAGGGATCTGTATCTAACTTTTGAATGGGAAAACATTCTCAGGGCTCCAAAACTGACACAACCCCCACTCCCCCTCGGACGCCTCAAGTCACCACTCACATCTGCTGCTGGGACACCTTCTCCCCTCCCCGATGGGCACTCTGTCCCACGGTGCAAATCATAAGAATCTATGAGGCGGCCGCGAGAATGCCAAGGCTCGTGTCCACTTGGTGGAGCGAGACTCTCTCGGGCTTGGTCGAGGTGTGACGGTGACCGCAGGCAGCTAGGCGGCTGTGTCATCCACCTCCACCCTGTGAGTGGGTGGGATTGCCGCCCTCCGTTTCCCCATAACGCCAAGTTCCGCCCAGCGCCTGGTCTCAGAACCCGATTGCTAAGTGAGGTGAGGGTGTAAGCCCTTCTGTCCTGTGACAAAGCCCACATGGAAGGAGCACACCAGCCTGTGTGATCATGAGAAGTCGAGGGAACAGGTACCAGAAGTTCAAAAGCACGCAACCAAATTGACGTGAAGGAGCGTAGGTGGAGACCCAAACCCACCTGTAAGAGCATCGGGCAGTCCTCACAGAAGGGATGCTCTATCCGGGCGCCGTCTAGCACTGACGAAACACATGACTGTCCTCCCGTCCCTTCGTGTCTCCTCCCCTATCAGTCTTAACTTCACAGGTGTAACGAAGACCGTGTGATGCACGAAATCCAAGATAGAGGAACGCTTCAGGAATTGTAACAGGAGTAATGATTCCCTGGGGGCACAGCGGGGGGACGGGGGGCTGATAGCAAGATGGATGACTACATCGCCCCACTCTCGGGGAGAATAAGAGAAGGGCAGGTGAACAGACACATCGGACAGTGTAAGAGATGGAGAAAGGAGTAACGACAACATTTAATACGATGACAAGTGTTCTTGGGGAACAAGGCGGGGGTGGGCGGGGATAAAGGGGAGTTGACATCAGAGAGTGCAGGAAGAAAGAAAATGCTTTGACAATGTTGGTGGCAACACTTGTACGATCATGCTTGACCTGATTGAGCTATGGATTGTGATAATATCTGTAAGAGCTCCCAATAAAATAGAAAAATGACAGAACAAACAAACACCTTCTTATCCTTAAGGAAAGCAGAGTCCTGCTTGGACCGTGGTCACACATCCGGCTGCTAACTGCGAGGTCGGCAGTTCAAAACCACGAGCCGGCTCCCTGGGAGAAAGGGAGGGCTTTGTACTCCTGTCAAGAGTGGCGGTCTCAGAGACCCACAGGGGCAGTCCTACCCTGTCCTCTAGGGTCGCTGTGAGTTGGCATCCACTCGATGGCTTTGTAGCCACATCATCTGGTGCCAACTGGAGACTGTTAAGAGTGAAGGGGTGGAGTCCAGCCTGCCAATCAGGTCGCAGCTTGATGACCTCAATTGGAGGCGCTACAGAGATAAATAGCTCACTGGAAGTGGGGCACTCAGACTCTCTGCTCCCTCTCCCTACGAGACATTCCTGTTGACAAGACACATGGAGCTACGCTGGAGTCCTGGAGCTGGAGGAGCCACGTGGAGACCCCTGTCAGTGCTGAGATGCTTCCACTGCCACTGGATCCACAAGGCCTTCCACCCACTGGCCTGTGATCTTCCTGCATTCGGCGTCATTGCCTGTGTTGTGTGAATCTGAAGAGGAATTTATAGATTGGTATCTGACATATGGGCTAATATTGGACTTATGCGCTTGGACTGGACTGGGATGTTTCCTTAATGCAAAACTACTCTATGTAAATAAAGCTTTCTTATACACATACGATTGTCTCTGGAATTGTTTCTCTAATTGTGTTAGTCCGGGTAGACTGGAGGAACAAAGTCATAAACACACATATGTGTATAAGAGAGAGTTTTATATAAAGGGTAATTGTACATTAAGAAAACATCCCAACCCAGTCCAGTCCAAACCCATATGTCCAATATTAGCCCATATGTCCAATATTAGCCCAAATGTCCAATAATAATCTACAAAGTCCTCTTCAGACTCACGGCACATGTGCAATCACGCTGAACGCAGGACACTCGCAGGACAGGATGTGAAGTCTTGTGGGTCTCGCGGTGTTGTAAGCATCTCAGTGCTGGCAGGGGTCTCCACATGGCTTCTCCGGTTCCCAGGGTATGGGGTCTATCAGCCTAGTGCCAAGTGTCTTGTCAGTAGAGGGTCTCCAAGGGAGTGAGCCGAGAGAGAAAAAAGTCTTCCACCTCCCAGGAGGAAATGCCGAAGTTCCCAGAATCCTCAGGAGAAGACCACGCCCACACAGAGGCCTCATTGGCTGTGACCTATTGACAGACTAGACTCCACCCCTTCACTCGTAACCCTCTCAAGTCCCGAATGGACAGGAGTCAACGCAGACTAACAAGGCAGGGAGGCGTCTTTAGAGGTACAAGGAGACACGATCTCCGTGCTTATTCTATCTTCTTCCAGAGGACCAGAGACGTGCCCTTCACAGTCTTGCGCCCTGCGTGCGTCTGAGCGTCTCCGCAGATGAAGGGTCTCTTCCTGATCCCACTCCTCACAGCTGCAAAGGATCGGGTTTTGTATCCAGATGCACCGAGGCATCTGCTGGGTTAGCAAGGCCCGCGTGTCAGGTGCTGACCCACACGGCCCGATGCCCAGCACGTGAAATGCCGCGCCGTCCGGCACCATCCTCAGCATGACGGCCTGGTCTGTCCCTGTGGCTGCAGCCACTGTGTCCACCCATCTCGTCAAGGGTCTTCCTCTTTCACTGCCCCTCCGCCTTACCAAGCATGCTGTCCTCCTCCAGGGCTGGTCTCTCCCGAACGCGTCGAAGGACGTGAGAATAAGTCTCCCTATCCTCGCTTCTAAGGAACGTGCCGGCCGTCCTCCTTCCAAGACAGCTCCGTTTGCTCTTCAGGCCATGCGTGCTCCCCCAGTGGGGGTAGATGGGCTCGAGCCCCCACCCTGGTGGGTGGTTGGGGGAGATGCTCTGAAATGTATATGGTGCTCAGGGCTGTCTGACCAGAGGAGGGGGCTGCCTTCCACACACCCACTTCGAAATCCTCCAGCCTTGGGTTCAGGGCTTCCCCACTGCCCTTGAGTCAATGAGGACTCACAGTGACCCTCTAGGACAACAGGGCAGAGCTGCCCCTGTGGGTTTCCAAGACTGTAGCTCTTCACGGGAACAGACAGCCCCGTCTTTCTCCTGTGAGGCAGCTGGTGGTTTTGAACCACTGACCATGCGCGTAACCAGCACACCACTAGGGCTTCTTAGAGCAGCGGTTCTCCACCTTCCTAATGTCACAACCCTTTCATACAGTTCCTCATGTGGTGGTGACCCCCCAACCATAAAGTCATTTTCGTTGCTACTTCATCACTGTCATTTTGTGACTGTTCTGAATCAGGCGACCCCTGTGAAAGGGCCGTTTGACCCCCAAAGGACTCACGACCCACAGGTTGAGAACCGCTGTTCTAGAGGAACGTGTATGGCGGGGGTGTCCATGGGTGAGAGAGCAGCGCCACGTGGAAAGCTGAGCGGGGCAGGACCAGAGAGTGGCCCCAGTGCAGGGCGGTGGGCAGGTCCCCAGAGCCAGGCCATCCGCCCCAACCACCTTAGCCCTGTGTCCCCACTACATGCAGTACCTTTGCCGTCCAGCAGGTGGCACAGCCCTGCCCTGAGCTTTGCCACCAGGATTTGCAGGACATCTGTCCTGGATGCCAAGGGCTCCGTGCCGAGACCCTGTGGAAGTTGTACTCACCAGCAGAGGGACTTGTTTGGGTTCTGAGGTTGGCCTGGGTGCAGATGGGGAGACTGCGGCAGGCGGGGGCTCTCAGGTCCTCCTGCCCAAATGCTTCTCCTTCCACACAGCTGACACTGCCCACGCAGGGTCACGAGGAGGTGGAGTGGAAATGCCCCCTGGGTTTTCAGACTCATCTACATGGAAGGCTGGCTGCTGTGTCTGCCTTCCCCGGAGCGGAGCAGTGCGGCTGGTGGGTTTGGACCGCTAGCCTGGGGCAGGTGGACCAAAGCAACAAAATGCATCGTACCCCCAGGGCTTGCCCCACTGCAGCCCAACACCAAACTGACTGCTGCCAAGTCAGTTCCGACGCATTAAAAACAATGAATAAACTCAAGTTCATGGACATCAGGCCGCCTCCACCTCCTGGTGACCCCACCTGGGCCTTCTGGGGCTGTGGACTTGGAGGGACCATACAGCCTCGCCTTCCTCCTGCCGAGTGGCCGGTGGGTTTGAACCATCAACCGTGTGGTTAGCAGCCCAGAACTGAGCCCACTGCACCACCAGGGGCCCTTCTTTCGCTGCTCCGGGGTAATGACTGTGTCCACCACAGAGGGTCCTGAGGGAGCAGACCCTGCGTAGTAGTGCTGGTGTGGTCCGTTGGGTCTCAGCCCCCCATCTGCTGGAGTCAGACCCAAATGGACCTCACAGCCAGGCTGGGAGGAGATAGTCCCCTCGTGGAGCGGGGACAGCCACCTGCAAACAGCTCTCGGAAGACAATGTTGTGTGAGGGGCGGGGCTGGGGGTGCCGATGGAGAAGCCCTGGCAGCAGGAGAGCAGAGCGGGGTTCCCCACGGGACCTGGGGGCTCTGCACGTGACAGGACAGTCACAGCACATGCAGACTCTGACACGTGTGTGCACTGGGATCATGACCTACGACGTGCACAGACACTGACACACGTGTGCACTAAGGTCATGCCCTACACCGTGTGCAGATTCTGACACGTGTGCGTGTTGAGTTCATGCCCTACGACGTGTGCAGACACTGACACACGTGTGCACTAAGGTCATGCCCTACACCGTGTGCACTCTGACACATGTGTGTGCTGAGATCATGCCCTATGACGCGTGCAGACATTGACACATGTGTGTGCTGAGATCATGCCCTACGACGTGCGCAGACTCTGACACGCATGTGCGATGAGGTCATGATGGGTGCAGACACGCACGTGTGTGCGGCGGAGTCACGTCAGGTGCAGGCACTGAGCCGCCTTCCTGGACAGGCAGGAGGGAGTGTGGCCAGCAGGACCCCGGGGACAGGGCAGCAGGGAAGCAGCCTGCTTCTCTCTGGACAGAGCCGGCTACCGTTGCAGGCATCAGCGATCAGTCACTGCTGGCCGGGCGCCCCGTTCAGGGGGCCGAGGCGGAATGCTTCTTACGCGGGGGACGAGCGAGCAGAGGTCACTGTCCCGCCCAGGGCCTGGACATTGCACTTGGCCTCCAGAGGTCTGTGTTCTCACTGGCCCGAGGCGGGCAGGCGGTGCCCGGCCTGCTGTGTGCAGTTCCCACGACCGGGGCGCCCCCAGGGGGTTCTCAAGTGGACTTCAGGGTCTGTGAATTTCCACAGGAAATGCATTTCCAAGAACCTTGAACTGAATCCATGGCCTCCTCAGGGAAACCCGCGGGCCAGCAAACCACCATCTCTTCAGAGGAGCAGCCCCAAGCCAGTACCCCAAACCCAAACCCACTGCTGCCAAGCAGATTCCAATCCACAGCAGCCCCACGTAAGGTTCCCGAGGCTGGCACGCTCCGCGGTGCAGACAGCCTCACCTTCCTCCCTCGGAGCGGCTGGTGGGCTTGAACTGCTCACCTCATGGTCAGCAGCCCTGCACCTGACCCCCAGTGCCACCAGGGCTCCGTTAGGGCCGGCACCAGACCAAACCCCGTCTCATTGACATGGAGTCAGTCCTGACTCACAGCGACCTTGCAGGACAGGCCAGAATCACCCCTACGGGCTTCATAGGAGCAGACAGACAGGCTGGTCTTTCTCCTGAGGAGCTAATGGATATGCAGATAGGTAGATAAGCACACTGCCATGGAGCAGATGCCCCCTCTCAGAGACCCTCCAGGACAGGGTAGAGCCGCTCCTGTGGGCTTCCGAGACCCGTCACTCTTCACGGGAGCAGAAAGCCTCCTCGTTTGCGGTGGAGCGGCTGGTGGTTTCAAACTGCTGACCTTGCCGTGAGCATTCCCAGTGCTTACCCAGAGCTCCACCAGGGCTCCTCCAGACCCGTCAATAAGGGAAACCGAAATACCAGGGAGGGGGTGGTATGGGGGCAGTGGTCAGACGTCACCCTGGACAAGCATAGACTGAGGGTCAAAGGACAGGTGTGCCTGGGCGAAGGTGGGCAGGCAGAAGGGTTAGGAAAGGAGGCCGGACCAGGAGGGGAGGTGGAGGTGGCACAGGGGCCACAGGGCGGGGATGGCGAGCTGGCGGGCAGAGAGCAGGGATGTTGAACGGAGAAAGGACTTGTTAGAGGCAGCGGCAGAGCCACGTAGGCGGGGTACTGGGTGGACGGGTCAGATGGGAAGGGAGGGAGCAGACTGGCCCAGGATGCAGCAGTCACGAGAAGCTGAGAGACACAGAAGGCCCTTCCCTGGACTGGGACCCGGACCAGACTCCCAACCACCCCACCCCCACCCGCCGGCATCTGTCCCTGGAGGCCGCCCACTGTGGGTTGTACAGCAGCAGGACACCAAGACCCCCGCCCTGTCCCAGCCCCCAGGAAGCAGGCGCAGGCCTGGTTTGGAGGGCAAACTGGAGGCAAGGCCTCCCTGCCGGCCGGAGGACAGGGCAGCCAGATGCCAGGTGAGACAGCAGATGGTGGCCGGAGGGGGTGCTGTCAGTCTGTGAGGTAATGAGGTAGCTGTTTATCAGGCAATTTTTGCTGGTGGCTGAGAGCCCAGCCCTGCCCAGGAGACCAGGTAGGTCAGGGGTCTGTCTAGACAGACCCCAAGGCTTCTTGCCCCTGCAGCACCCCGTGTTCACTCCTCCCAGGCCTGCCTCCCGGACACGTGTTTACCACACAGATCCCTGGCTGCAGCAGGCATGGCATAGGCGCAGTAGGCCCAGGCCCGCCCAGGAGCCTGCACGGGAGACTAGCTTTCCGGGGTGGGGGGACAGGCAGCTGGCTGGACTTGCTGGTCGCAGTGCAGGTGGCCACTGCAAGTATAAGCGGGCACAGCTTGGGGCACCCAATACTGCTCAGGGAGGCAGCTTAAACCGCCCCACAGAAGGGCCCTGGTCCCTGTCCTGCAGCCTTGTGGGGGGACTGACTGGCCGAGCCGAGGCACCCAGTGTGGCCCAGAGGCCCACCACCCTGCACCCGATGCATCCTGTCTTGTCAAACAGCCATTCTCTGACTCCCTGCTGGCCACCCTTTGCAGTGTCCCAGGGGTGTAGATGTCCCCAGGGTACTTGAGAGCCCACACTATGTCCTGCTCACAGATGGGGCAGACAGAGGTCTCCAGGGGCCTGGCCCTGCTGGACAATGCCACTCACTCCTGTCTGTGGAGTGGAGGACAGACTTCCCTCGCAGGTCATGGTGGCCCAGTAGAGGAATCCAGCTTCCTATGTCAATGGGGTCCCAGGCAGCCCACCTCCGGGCCCATCTGTCTTGGGAGGCTGGACAAGTCTCCAAGGTGCCTACAGACAGCTTGGACCAGGGGAAAGGCATGGGAACCAGCCTCCCAAAATAGCCTGTGGACCCTGTGGCCCTAAAGGTCCAGCCTGCAGGCCCGTGGCAGAGATGGTACTGGACAGGGCAGGCCTGGGACTGGGCAGATATGTGGTGGTCGGCGCGGGACCCGGCAGCATTCCCTTCTCCTGGGCCTCCATCCAAAGAGTCAAGTCCACAGCGGTGAACTTCTCAGCAGCCCTGACTCTCCTGGGCCCAGGTGGCCTCTGCCCACTGTTGGAGCAGATAGGACTCCAGTGGCCCCTCATTCTCAACCACTCACTGTCCAGAATGTGCCCCTGGAGATGAGCAAGTCCCCTTGGGGCTGGCCCTGTCTGCAGAGAGCCCCTCTGTCACCCAACCACACAATCCAGGTGGACTCTGGCCAGGGTGACCCAGCTCCGGACACAGGGTCCACAAGGACACGTGTGAGAGAGGAGACCCCTGGCGCCCCACTGAAGCCTATGCTGGGCTGAGGACAAAGGCTGGGTTCTGCCCTCTGCTGAGTGACCCCGGCCTGTTCCGTCAATGCTCAGGGGAGGGGACTCACTGCAGAGTGGCCAGCTGCATTTGGACAAATTTCTGGGGCCGTGGCCCCCCAGGGATGCTCAGTGCCTGCCAGCGAAGCCCTGGGGCCTCCCAGTGGCAGAAGGAGAAGGGCCGCTGAGGGAGGCTGGTGGACAGCTCCACGGTGGCCAGCAGGGGGAGCTGCTGGGGCAGCTGGTGGCATTTCCCCTCCTTGCTCTGCGGACTGTGTGCACGAGCTGCCACTGCTCTGACTGCCACTGAACCGACTGCGTGACCCCATGGTTCCAAGGCTGCACCTCTCCACAGAAGTGGGCTGTCACTCGGTCTCCTGCTGGCTCCTTTGAGAATGACCCAAGTGTTCCTGTGCCTGAGCCCATTGTCGCAGCCTCTGTGCCCGCCCCTCATGGAGGGCCTTCCTCTCTGTCGCTGCCCTTTCCGCTTCACCAAGCAGGACGTCCTTCTCCAGGGACAGGCCTCTCCGGACACATCCTTGCCTGTAAGTTTGTTCTTTGACCGACCAGGGGCGCCCCATCTTCCTCCCCGGCACTGGGCTCCACAGCACCAGTTCTTCCCGGCCCTTCCTGCCACGCATGTGTGCATCCTACAAATGCACCCCCTGCGGTCTGGCCCTCTCCCGGTCCTCCCCGCGCCCGGGCAGCGCCTCACCCCCAACTACCAGAAGCAGGGATGAGGGTGAGAGAGACCAGGTCACACAGCAAGTGCTCGGACTGGCTCTCTGGACACCCCGCTGTGCCCTGTCCCCGCCCCCCCCCCACACACACACATACACCGGTGCCCTCGATAATCACGTTGTAAGCAGTGGTGGAGCCCACGCAGGTCCTTGTCCACGGGGCAAGTGCAGCGTCAGGGTCAGGACCACTGCACACCTGTGGACCCAGCCACACTGATTCATGTCACATGACCCGACAGGGCAGAGGGCAGAGGTGAAGTGCCCCCAGGGCTGCATGCCAGCCCTCCTCAAACCAAACTGAGACAGGTCGCCAGCTCTTCTGCTCACACTCCCCTCCCTCTGCCCCCCAGGGCCGGCCTGTAATTACAGCTGACTCACTCTTCCAGCCTACCGGGCGGGACAGGGTAGAACCGTGTGGGTTTCCGAGGCTGGACTCTTCCTGACAGTGGGCAGCCTCCTCTTTCCCTGCGGAGCGGCTGGTGGTTTGAGCTGCTGGCCTGGTTGATCGCAGCCCAACGCGTCACCACCGTGCCACCAGGGCTCCTGTATTCAAAGGGCCAGACACCGTTTTGAGGCATTTTCTGGAGGGGCCACAGGGCTGGGGCCTACATTTAGGAACGCAGTCCTGACGGTGGAGTGGTCGCACATTGGGCTTTCACCACAAGGTCAGCTGTTCAAAGCCACCAGCTGCTCCGCAGGAGAAGAAGGGGCTTTCTGCCCCATAAAGAATCGCAGTCTCGGGCACAAACGCGCTTGATACCGTTGATGTATGGATTGTTATCAGGGCTGTAAGAGTCCCCAATACAATGATTTCTATTTTTAAAAGTGTGGTCTCAGAAACCCACAGGGGCAGTTCTACCCTGTCCTGCAGCGTGTCTGTGGGTCAGCATGGCCTCGATGGCAGTGAGGAGGCCCTGAGCCCAAGGCTGAACCGGTTCCACCCTGTCCTATACGGGGAGTTGGAGTTGACCCAATGGCAAAGAGCTTGGTTATGTCTAGGAGGCTGGAGCCCTGGTGGACCGGCGGGATACACATCAGGCTGCTGGCCCCAAGGCTGCAGTTCACCCCCAGCCTCTCTGTGCGAGAAGAAAGATGAGGCCGTCTGCCCCGGTGAAGGCCGGGGCCTCAGAAGCCCGGTGGGGCCACCGGGAGCCCGGCTCTTCTCAATGGCAATGGGTTTGGGGGGGTTCCTGGTGACGCAGGTTCCCCGAGTGGCACGAGGTCAGCCGTTTGAAACTACAAGCCAGTTCCTCAGGAGAAAGATGAGGCTT
Organism: Echinops telfairi; assembly: GCF_000313985.2. Lineage (NCBI taxonomy): Eukaryota > Metazoa > Chordata > Mammalia > Afrosoricida > Tenrecidae > Echinops > Echinops telfairi. Next base: position 47,087,847 of record NW_022106189.1, read on the forward strand.
TCTTCTCCCATAAAGAGTCACCATGTCGGAACCCCCCGGGAGCCGTCCTGCCCTGTCCTATGGGGTCACTGTGAGTCACCATGGACTCGTCCTGGGTGGAGGCCTTCTGTCGGGGTCCCTTTCTCAGCTGGGGGAGGAGCAGAGGCAGGGGAGATGGGGGGAGGGCCCGGCTCCCCGTGACAAGGTGGGTAAGATCGGGGAGAGTCTTGCATGTGGGGCTTGGAGGCAGGCAGGGTCAGCTCTGCCCCAGGCTGCCTGCACCTGCATCCCGCCCTCTCCCACCGACCCACTGTGTGTCTTCAGGAAGACCCTACCTCTCTGAGCCCAGCACCCTCACCTGCAAAGTGGGGGTGACCCATTAGAGGTGTGGACACGACACGGCTTTAAATGCCCCCTGAGAGTTGCCGCCAGGGGATGGGCAGTTCAACAGAGATCTTATGGACGACCCTGTACTGCAGGGGGGGGGAGCCAGAAGAGTGTGAGACCTGCTGCGAGGCTCAGCCTTGCCTCTTCCCGAGTGGAGGGGCCCTCACCAAACAAGCAATCAGACATGAAAAGCCCCCACCACACAAGCCCACAGCAATTCAGAGTCGCAGCCGCCGCCGCCACGTCCACTCGGCTGCGGATGGTTCAGCGAGCGGAGGGCTGGTCCTAGAGTCAGCAGCTGAGCCACGCTGGAGACGAGTGTGCACAAGAGCCGCGGGAGCCACGCGGACACGTCAGACTCAGACGTTGTTCTGAGCAGATGGGGGGCAGGTCTGGCCAGGGAGGGCAGCGGCTTCGGGGAAGGTGGGCTGAAGGGCTGAGGGCTAGCGCTGCCCCACTGGCTAGCTGTAACATCCTGGACAAAGACCTGCAGACAAACAGGAGCAAGATGGACGCTGTTAAATCCAGGTGACAGGTCCCTGTCCAAACGGCTTCATTTAAATTTAACTTATGAAAACAGAAACAAAACAAAAATCTCCCATTGAGTCTATGCGGACTCAAAGCAGTCCTGTAGGACAGGGTAGAACTGTCCTGTGAGTTTCCAAGACTATTAAGTCTTTACGGGAGTAGAAAGTCCCATCTTTCTCCGGAGAAGAGGCTGGTGCTTCTGAACTGGTGACCTTGTAGCTAGCAGCCCAGCAGCCCAGTAACCACGATGCCACCAGGGTGCCTGGTTGTCTTGTAGATGTAGAGACTAAAAAATAAATGAAGTGAATAGATGACCTGGGTGGTGACTCATCTGGAGACACGGGCAGCAAGAATATATAGATACAGGCATGGATCCATCCCTCCCTGCCTTCAAGTGAATTCTGACTCATCGCGGCCTGTAGCACAGGGTAGAACTAACTGCCCCGTGACTTCCCCAGTGTGACTCTTTAAGGAGGAGACACATAGACACATAGAGGGTAGCAAAAAATAGATACATAGTGACAAAAATAGATACACAAATACACAAATAGTAGCCGAATAGATAGATACATACGAGGGGGTAACCAAAAACACCCCTAGAATTGCACTGGGCAGAATGGAGCTTTCCTAGTATGCATTTTTCCCACTAGTTGAGCATCGAGCAACTCGCTCTGAGCTAGTGCACCCAGTGGCGTCTCCTGGGAAGGTCCTCTCTGGTCACAGTGAATGTTTTTCTAAAAGCAGTTTCACTGGAACCTCATTTTTTATGGTGGCTGATTTAAGAGAACAGTCTGCAGCTGTGAATTTTTTTTCCTGCTCAGGAAAAAAGCCACCGATACTGCTGTGATGTTGAACACAGTTTACAAGGACAGCGCTATGGGAAACACTCAATTGTTCGAGTGTTTTTTTTCGTTTTAGAAAAGGTGAAATGTCGATTGATGACAAGCCTCGTTCTGAACGTCCGTCAACTTCCCAAATGGATGGAAATGCCGACTCAGTGCATTTGGAGGTCGTTCCGTCAGGTCAGACTGTTCATCAAGGTTTCTATTTACAGCAGCGGTTCTCAACCTGTGGGTCACGACCCCTTTGGGGGTAGAATGACCCTTTCACAGGGGTCGCCCGATTCATCACAGTAGCAAAACGACAGGTTGGGGTCACCACAACATAAGGAACTGTATTAAAGGGTCGTGGCATGAGAAAGGTTGAGAACCACTGTTTGGGGGTTCTGAAAAGATGTCCTCACCAGTGAGACAAAAAGGCCTGCTGTCGGACAGACGGACGGGGACTGGTTTTGTCACCAGGACAAGGCACCTGCTCATACAGCCATCTCCGGGCGCCAGTTTTTGGCAAAAAAACCCAGCATACCTCTCTTGCCCCACACACCTGACTCACCTGACCTTGCTCTGTGTGACTTCTTTTCGTTTCTGTGGATGAAGAGGGACATGCAAGGACAGCGATATGAGGACGTAGAAGAGGTGAAGAAAAAAATGAGGGAGGTGCTCTCAGCCATCCAAGCAGACGAGTTTGAAAATGTTTCCCAGAGGGAATCGCGGGTCTGACAGATGCATTAAGTTACTGAGAGTACTTTGAAGGTTGCTAAGGTTGTTTTGTAAAAAAATTCAAATACATAGCTTTGAAAAAGATGTTTTCCTCTTTTGGGGGGGTTACCCCCTTGTAGATACAGAATAAAACATAGATAATAGTATAGATACATAGCAGTGCAAATCCATACATAAATAGCTACCTAGACAGATACATAAATACTTAGTAGTATAAATAGACCTATAGATACATAAATGGGTACATAGATAGTGGTATAGATACCTGGATACCTAGAGACACAGATAATAGCATACAGGCATGTCTACATAGATACATAGTAGCATAGAGAGATACATAGATCATAACTAACAGAAAGATCAGGGTATAAGTGCATTGCGCTCTGGTGGCAACGCTGTTATGCATTGGGCTGCCAACCACAAGGTCACCAGTTCTAAACCACTAGCAGGTCTGAAAGAGAAGGATGAGGTTTTCTACTCTGGCAAAGGTTTACGCTCTGCAGTTTGATGGCCTGCGTTTTCTCCGATGGAAAGTGGCTGGCTTGCTCCCTGCACTCCCGGAGTGGCCTGGCTCCTGGCTCCCTCTGTGGCTGGCTGCAGCGCCCAGGCAGGCCGGAGCTGGCAGGCTCGGTGGTGCACGGAGCCCTTCTGTCCAGGTGGGGTCTCCCTCGTCCCGTGTTCTGTGCTGCTGCCACAGGTCCGAGGTTGCAGGCCCTGAGGCTGGCCGAACGCACCCTGGGGTCCCCACCCACAGGGCTCCAGCCCTTCCTGGCCAGCCTGAACCGTCTGCTGCCCAGCTCTAGGCAGGAACTGGCCTCTGTCTAATCCTCCTTGGAGCGGATCCAGCTCACAGGAACTGGCTGCAGGACCAGCTCTCTGGGCTCCACCAGCCAATGGCCCCGAGTCAGGGCAGACCACAGGGAGGGCCTGGCAGGATCTGGATGCAGGCAGCCGCCAGCATGGAGCTTCCCCAGCCTGGAGCGGCCCCAAGGAGCCCGAGCTTCCTGTAACAGGGCTGCAGCTGGTGGGGTGGGGGATGGAGCTGTACCACTGGGGACCATCCCATTCAGAGTGGGGTCCCGGACCACCAGCAGAATTCGGCCTGCCTGGGGGAATCTCTGAGCAGAGCCTGTATTTTAATAAAAGCCCAGATGGTTTGTCCTCGGCTGCTAATCAGAAGGCCAGCGGTCCAAACCCCCCGGCCCCAGGCCCGGCCCTCTGTGTGCACAGAGATGGCGGCCATCGGGCCCTGCACCTGTGACACGCCGCCAGAACGGCCTCCCCAGGGCACAGTGGGTTACACTCAGACTGCTAACTACAAGGTCAGCGGTTCAAAACCGTCAGCCGCTCCTCTGGAGATAGACTCGGCTCTCTGCCGAGTGCCAGCCTCAGCAATCCACCGAGGCGGCTCGACCTGACCTGCAGGGCGACTGTGAGTCAGCATCGACCCCATGGGGTGTGTTTGGGTTTGGTTTGGGGTGCTGCTGGTTCTCATGGTTCCAGGGACGGGCACCCCATCTGTAGTGACCCAGGCAGACTCTGCCATGGGCAGGGCTCAGCCCAGGGACCAACAAGCAACGCTGTGGCAGGTGGAGGAAGGTGGAGGTACCAGGGACTTACTTGGCTCTGCCATTAACACCCATGGGAGTGCGGTCAGGAGAGCGAGGGGTGCGTTGCACACCTGCTGCACCATGCCTCTCCCAAGGGTGCAAGAGCAAAGCTATCTCAGGGACCTGTGTGTGTGTGTGTGTGTGTGTGTGTGTAAGAGAGAGAGAGAGAGAGAGAGGGGTGGACACAGAGTAAGGAAGACCGGAGCAGCATCAGTGCCTCTGACTGACGCAGACAGCCAGTCTCACAGACTGCCGGGAGAACACACAGATCTGTCCAGGAGGACGTATGGCCAGCGTGCTCCTTCGAGGAGAGGACAGCGAGGCTTGGTCTCACATCCTCCGGACGGGCTGTCGGGAGAGGCCAGTCTCTGGAGAAGGACACCGAGCTTGGTCCGGCAGAGGGGCAGCAAGAGCGAGGAAGGCCCTCACACCATGGCTGCAGCGATGGGCTCGAGCACAGGATGACCGTGAAGATGGTGCAGGGCTGGCCAGCATTCTGCTCGGCTGTCCATTGGCCCGCTGAGCATCAGACCCCACCAGACAGCGTGGACAGTGATGCTGGCAGGGGGCTGCTCAGGCCTCTGTGCTTTGCTTTGGGAAGCAAGCGTAGCTCTCGTCAGGACATGAGGGGTGGCCCCTCTCAGCACAGGGGTCCCAGGGGCAGGTTGGGAACACCCCCTGGCCCTTAGTGGGGTGAGGGACAGGTGGGCTTCCTGGAGGGAAGGGGACAGGCCATGTGGTGGTGGGAGTGGAACTGGGCAGGGTGAGCTATGGGGACAATCAGGCTGGACTCAGTGTGTGTGGGGGGTGGGGGAGACATGCAGGGGCAGACTGGGGGTCTATGGACCATGCTCAGGAGGCCAAACATCAGCCCGTGGGCACTGGTTTCTGAGGCCCACAGAAGACACGGCCAGGTGGCAGGTAGGAGCTGGGCACACAAGCCGACTGGTGACCGGAACCTGCCTGCTTCCCATGGCCTTCGGAGCCATGAGTTTCTGGAAGCAGGTCACCGGGCCTTTCTTCTCTCCAGAGCGCCTCTGGATGGACATGAACTGACCCCCATTCATTAGTCCTGGTCTGTAAGGACCCTCAGCGCAGCCCCTCGGGGCAACCGAACCCATTTGCTCTGAGCGAGCCTGGCTCCAGCCCCCCAGTGCCCCCTCTGTTTGCACTGCTGCCCACAGAGCTTTCCCAAGCCAACCTGGACCCTCGGACACACCCGCTCACCTGCCCTCCTGCAGCTGCCAGCCGGGAGCCAGCAACTCTGGGTCTCCTGTCTGGACCCACAGTCTCCCCACCCGGCTTGCCAGGCTCCATGGGGAGGCACCGACCGGAAGCGCTGGCGATAAGAACGAGGCCTAAGAGTCCACAGGCTGCCGTGTTCTAATGAGGCTTAATCACACTCATCAGCCCCCAGAGGCAGGCCCGGGGCGGGCCCAGGGAAGGTGACACAGCATGGAGGGTGTTTTGAGACGGCTGTGTGCAGCTGACTTGCTGCACAAGAGGGGAGACTGCGAGGACCGTGTCCCCAAGTGCCACGTCTGGGGACAGCAGCTGGTCAAACCAGGCCGACAGCCACAGCTGGGAGAGCCTCTTCCCAGAGCCCCCTGGCTGACGGACCCTGCAGCACGGTCGGCCGGTTGGCGAGCCAGGCTTCCAGGCAGTACATATTGGGGACACCTGGCTCACTGGTCCATCCACCGACGCAGCATGCAGGCTGCGGAGGGAAGAGAGAAGTCTGAAGGGCCTTCCTTACGGGGTCTCCTACCACTGTACGAGGGGGCGCGACCTGGGAGGGAATGGTAAAGGAGCAGGTGAGGTGTGGTGCAGGGAGAGGGGAGCACGCACGTAGGGACCAGGAGAAGGTTGTTGAAGGAAAGACCTCGTGTTAGTCCGGGTTGACGAGGAGCCAATCCACAGACACTCACGTGTGTATAAGAAAGAGCTTTCTATCCAAGAGCAATTGAGTCTTAAGAGCACGACCCAGTCCAGATCCGGTTCTCAGTCTGATATTAGCCCATCTGTCCGATCTAGCCCACCAACTCTTCTCCAGACTCACGCAGCTGCAAGCAAGGGTGCGAAATGCAGGAAGATCACAGGCCGGTGGGTGCCAAGGATCCAGTGGAGGTGGAAGCATCACAGGGTGGCACAGGTCACCGCTGCATGGCTCTCTCAGGGCTCAGCATGGCCCCCAGTGGCTCCTCCCCAGGAAGGTGCAGCAGAGAGAGGATGTGGCCCACCTCCAGGGAGAAAGAGAGGACGTTCCCAGAATCCTCCTGAGAAGGCCACACCCACAGGGAGGCGTCATCAGACTGTGACCTGATTGACAGGCTAGACTCCGCCCCCTTCCCGCTTCATCCCCTCGGGTTGACGGGAGATGATGTGAGGACCACAGTGCTGAAGAGCAAGTGAGCATTCCCGGTCCAGAGACGAGGTCCGGGCAGGAGTGCGGGCACCCTGCTGGGGTAGGTAGCCCCCGAGTGAAGCAGCCTTCACGCCCACTGACAGAGAGAAGCTGGGATGTGACGCGGCACAGAGGACCCACGCGGGAGCAGAGGACGCAGTTCTCAGGGTGTCCTGTGCTTGGCCCCCCATGGATGCTCAGGGAAGCAGCCATCAGGAAATCAACGGACTTGATGCTTCGAGCAAATCGGATGCACAAGAGCTCTGTGAAGTGTCGAAGGGCCAGGGTGTCATTCTGAGGACTGAGGTGGGCCTGACCTTATGGGCTTTTCTTTTTTTCAAACCATTTTACTGGGGCTCATGCAGCTCTTAGCACGATCCATCCATCCCTTGTGTCAAGCACATTTGTACATTGGTTGCCATCAACATTTTCAAAACCGTTTCTTTCCACTTGAGCCCTTGGTATCAGCTCATTTCCCTCCCTCCCTCATGAACCTTTGATCATTTACAAATTATTATTATTTTTTCATGTCTTACACCGACCAATGTCTCCCTTCACCCACTTTTCAGGCCTCGTGGGCTTTCCCACGGCCTTGAATTGGACCATGGGTAAGGATGACCGCAGAAGGGTTGAGGCGTTTGGATTCCGGTGTTGGGGAGCCTGCGGAAGAACAAACAGGCCTCTCAGAAGAAGTGCAGCTGCGATGCTCCTGAGCGGCAAACAGGGAAACTTCATCACAAGGGCTCTGGAGGAAGCAGCCCTGGTAGGTGACATCGTGCTTAATCAGGCAGCCGAGCCACACCTACTGCCATGCGGTTGATTCTGACTGCTAGCGACCCTATAGGACAAGGTATAGGACCCTATAGAACCGTCCTCCTGGGTTTCTTAGACTGTGACTCTGTACGGGAGTAGAAAGTCCCATCTTTCTTCCACAAAGCGGCTGGTGGTTTCGAACCATTGACTCACAGTTAGCAGCCCAAGCCACAACCAGGACTCCACCAGGGCTCCTAGTCCAGTCAAGGGTGGACGCGGAAGAGGAGGACCCTCAGGGAAAATCTTTGACACCGTGGCTGCCCCAACGGGCTCACATGCAATTGTGAGGGTGGACTAGGACTGGGTCACTCTGAAGGCACCCGTGAGCCCCAACCACAGCGTTGGGGGAACCCCACCTGACAGGACGCCGGCACCACAGTTCAAATGCATCATCCGCCACCCAGCCTCTGACAGCACACGAGGTGACTGACAAGTCCCGGCCTGGGCCGGACACACCGTAGCCCTCAAGGGACATGCCTGCTCTTCACCACCCTGGGAGAGGGCCTCTGCGGGAGGTTCGCCTCAGGCGACGGGTATGTCCTTTGACCTCTGGACTTCTCCTGGGGCGTCGGCTGCACAACGTCGGCATTGTCTCCATGGACGTGATGCTGTCTGTCGGTCCGGGTGTGGGCATTTTTGTCTTGTTTAAGAAGAGCTGCGACCCAGATGGATAGTGGTGGTCCTCCTCTCCATCCACCCGGCAGGCCCTCACGAGGCAGGCTGTGGCGTCTGCCAGAGAGCCTTCCTCCCACGCGGATCCCATGTTCTTCGTTTCTTCCCGAGGATCAGAGTCTGCTCCACACACAGAGCGAGTCAGCGTGGTGAGAGGATGCAACCGGACCCACGCCTGCCCTGGTTTAGAGCCTGCAGCCTGCCCTGGCTCTGAAGGAGCGGCTGCGCCGTGGGCACAGTGGAGTGCCCTGGCATTCCTGCTCCTCACCGTCCTCCGTGTGTTGCGATCCACACAGTCGACGGATGCCTCTGCATAGTGACCAGGCACCATTCAACAGCTTTCTGGTATTCTCTCTCAGCCAAGATCCAGCTGACACCAACGCCGACCCGCATCCCTGGTCCCACGTCCTCTGGTGAAGGTAGCTTGAGTTTCCCTGCATGTACCGCATGCCACGGGGATAACAGTGTCTGGGAATTTCTGCCCTCTGCTGGGCCACCTTTCTTTGGAACGGGCACCGGTATGGATCTCGTCCCGGGTCGGCCGATCTCTTGGCACAGACGAGGGAGTGCCTGCAGCGCTCCCTCAGCTCCTTGAAACATTGCAAGCGGCTTCCCTTCCTTCTGTCCGTTCCGGACGTCTGCTAATGCCGTCCGTCCGTGCAGCCCGGTCACCTCCCTTCAACGTCCTCCGTCCTCTCGTATGCTGCCTCTTGACATGGTGGAACGCGCACCAATTTGACTTTACAGGATCCTTCCATTTTCTCTCCTTCTTCGTCTTTTTTTTTTTAAACACTTTTATTGGCACCTAATCCACCTCGATCCTATCAAGGAGAATTGTACAATCATCACCATAATCCATTTTAGAACCTCCGCTCACCCCCCATGGTTAAATCGCCTGTAAAATGAGTTGTGTAACCACAGCCAGTTCGGGGGCTCCCTCCCCACCCTCCATTATTTACTCCCAAGCCCCCTCCCCCACCGGCCCCACTCCCCGACCCCTGCGTCCTCTATACACCCGGCATCAGTTATCCTCTGAGCTGTGGTTACACTCTGGGGTGCTAACGACGAGGCTGGCAGTTCAAAACCACCAGGCCCTCAGAGGGAGACAAACCCGGCTTTCTCCTTCCATCAAGAGCTACAGCCCTGGAAACCCCCACCCAGGGCAGGGCTACCCTGTGCTGTAGATGCCCACTGAGAGTCAGGAGACTCGATGACCAGGCGTTTGCATCTCTTTTGTCTCCTAAATTTGCCCTTTGAACTTTCCTGTTCCGACCTTTCACTTCCATCTTTTCTTCCCTTCGCTTTATCTCTGGGCCGGCAAGAGTGAGTGTCAGGCTCTTCTTTGACACCCACGTTGGTCTTTTTGTGCTTTTTGATGACCTTTTACTCTCTTCCTGTGTGTTCTGAAGGTCATCCGCGACTCGTCAGCCTCTGGTCATTCGTGTTCAGTGTGTCACATCTATTTTTTTGGCAAGTAATTTTGCATATCAATGATTCAATAGCTCCATCGTCCAGTCACGTCAAGGAGACATGTGCAATCACCCCCACATCAGTTAAATCGCCTCCACGATGAAATACACAACCACAGTCCTTTCCAGTGCCCCCTCCCGTCTGTCTGTACCCCTGAGATCCCCTTACCCTCCCCATCGTCCACCCCCACCCCTCATTCCCTGTAGCCCCTGTATCAGTTATTCTCAGTACGCATCCCCTCCTCCTGTGCTTCACAGCCGGGAGACCCAACAGAAAGCAGACTGGCGCTAAGGTGGTCAGGACAAAAGACAGATGTACAGCTAATGCGTGCCAAAGGAGAGGCTGCAACAACATTCAAAAAGCCAGCAAAGAAATGTTCTGTTGTGGACCAGTAAGAGATACTTTCACCCAGAACATAGTCAGGTCCCCTCCATGGGGTGGTCAGTTGGCCGCCTATCAAGGTCGGTCCAGCACAATCAAGATGACGGGGGACTCTGCCTGTCACAAGGCTGCTGGAGGCTCAGCCTCTCCTTGACCCTTGAGCTGTCCCCTGGACTCAGGAGGCATAGGCGCCAGGCTTCTTCTTCAGCTTCAACCTGAGCTTCCTAGGAGCAATTGATGGTCTGTCCCACAGCCAGCCCCTGGGCTCGATTGGCTGCTAAGAAGGAGCTTCTCCGTCTCCTTTCCCACAGGTGTGGACAATGACCCCCCACACAGCCCGCCTGTCGAGGCCCACGTATATCGTCCAAGCTCGTGTTGTGATGAAAAGGCATTTGGAATGCATAAGCTGCTGGTTTTGCAAGACTCCATCACATGATCTCCAGCTCCACCTCTGTCCCCAAGGCCACCATTTCCAATGGCCGTTCCTCCTGTGTCCAACTTTTGCATTCCGGCCACCCGTCAGCATCAGTGCAGCTGGACTGCACAGTTGATCGACTTGGGCTGAAAAGTCAGGCGCATTCCTCATTTTCTTAAGTGTTAGCTTTAGGGAAGGCAATTTAATAGTGATTCTCTCTCCTTGTTAAGGGCCTGGGGGTGGTTTTATCACAGATAGCACTGTGCTTCAAGATCAATCTTCAAAGGTTCTTTTAAAAATATTTATGGGCACTTTACTCATCATCGTCACATTTGGAAGCAGACACGACGTCCTTCGATGGGCGTACACGTAATGTTCTTTTCGACGATGAATGTGGCAGACGTCCCTCCTCTTGAGTTGCCATTCCTGCCGCAGTAAACCGTAGGACTGCCCAACTCAAAATCGGCCAAGGCCAAGCCAGCTGACTGACGTCGGGGGTATCGATCGCTCGACGTGGTGTTTCCACCTTGATGCCTGCTTGGTCTCCTGGATTCTACACATCATACTCGCCCGTTTCAATGCCGACAGTGGATGTGGGTGAGTCACGCCCCCCCCCCCCCAGCTCTCCTCTCCACCCTGTGGAACCCAAAGTCTAGCACGGTGTCCTCAACTGTTTCCATTGGAGCCACTCTGCACAGCGCCGGACTGATGTCTGTGATTCATGCAGTGTTTGAAAGTCAATCATCTATCTATGTATCTATCTATCATCTATCTATGTATCTATCTATCATCTATCTATGTATCTATCATCTATCTACCCACCTACCAACCACCCATCTTTACCATCTATGTATCATCAACTATCTATCATCTATCTATCTATCTATCTATCTATCTATCTATCTATCTATCTATAATCTCTCTCTACACACACACACACACACACACACACACACACACACACCATCTATGTATCTGTGTTAGGCCGGGTGGACTAGAGAAACTAATCGAGTGACACTCATATATGTGTAAGAGAGAGCTTTATGTCAAGAAGTAGTTATATTTCAGGAAAATATCCCAGCCCAGTCCGGATCATATCCATCAGTCCGATACTAGTCCACAAGTCCCTCTTCAGACTCGCGCAGCCACAAGCAATGATGCAGCGTGCAAGATCACAGGCGGTGGATGGACAGTCTTGTGGATCTAATGGTGGTGGAAGCACCACAGGGTTCTGGAAGGTTTCCAGCGGGTCTCCGAGTGTCTCATTGGCGGCATGAAGGTGAAGGCCGAGAAGGAGAGTGGCCCATGTCCAGAGAGAGCCGTGGATCTTGGGGGCACCTCCAAATGAGGTCATCAAGCTGTGAGCTGATTGACAGGCTAACCTCCACCATTATCTTCTCATGGGTGTCATGTTGGTACACAAGCCTCACTATCACACTCTCGATTGATCAGTCATCTATCTGTCGTCTATGTGTGCATCCCACCCATCATGCCTTGAAGCTTTCAGGAAGTTCTGCGTGTGCAGCCTTGCGGTGACCCTTCAAACACGGACCAGTGCCACCTGCTCTGTGGGCGGACAGGCTCCCGGCAGCACTGAACAGATGCCCCTAGGATCTGGGCTCAGTGGACAGACTGTGCCACCAATAGAGGTAGGCAGTCCTTGAGAGACACCCGAGAGCCAGCTGGCGGGGAGGGACGTGGCCAGGGAGAGAAACCAAGCACCAAGTCCCAACAAGACTCAGTGGTGATCCATTGCTGGTGACTTGGCAGCACGGGAGATGGAGGTCAATGGAAGAGAGAATACACAGAGTGCACAAGCGAGACGGCGGTCTTAGTTTACGCCATGTTTGGTGCGGTGGGGGTGGCACCTCCTTCTTAGGAACCCTAGGGCTTTGGGGGCCCTGGCCCCTGGGGACCCCAGAGCTGGCCACCATCCAAGAATGCCATGGGCCCAACTCCTGGAATCCCCACTGTGGGGGAAGCCAGACCCTCACATTATCACAGGTTCTGTAAGCACAATTGTATGGTTATGATATATAAAGATTATAGTAAAGTCATAGAGAATAAGAGAGATGGAAGAGAAAGTAAGATAAAGGAATCAGACACATTTCATGGTAGCATGCTCACTTCCTGGACGGCCATGATCTCAACAGCCAGGTCCACGCACAGCGTGGGCAGAGAGGGCAGGAGAGAGGGAGAGAGATTTATTTCTAACCAAGGCTCATATATCTTTTAGGGACATCCAAGCCCCCTAATTGCAGATAAAGACATACGTCACAGAAAGGGGTTGCACTATAGGTAATACAGTAATGGGAGGGGGATGATCTAGGGGCATACATGCAATAGGAAGGGGAGGGATTAGGGGTACACATGCAGGTTTAACCACTTCTCCAGGGAAATAATTACTACGCTCATAAGTAGGGTGTGAAGCCCCACCTAAGGTGGACCAGACAATAGGGTCTGCTTGCTCCGATAGCTGGTGCCTTCAGGGAGATAACGTGACAATCATTCACCATTAGTTGCAAGCAGTGTCCTAGGACTGACATATATTTGAGGTGGGGCGGGGAGCTGGGAACACTTTTTAAATCCCACACCCCACAGCAATCCCATCAGGACTGTTACTAGGCCCTTTTTCCAGAGGAGATTAGCAAGCTCAGAGATAATGATGTGATGTCCAGAAGCCAGTCCTGGGAAAGGCTGAAGCCCGTTGCCTACAGAACCACAACCTTCTATTTCTCAGGTGTCCCCACCAGTGCAGACATGCCAGGCCCACTGAGAGGGGCACCCAGAGGGAGGCAGATACAAAGTAAGAAATCTGGTAACGCAAAGATTGGGGGGGGAAAGCAAATAAATGAACAATGTAAAAAAAAATCTGGTAACGCCAAGTGTAGGTGAGGATGTGGGGAAGCAGAGATGCAGGCACACAGCTATAAGCCAGGTGCGTGGGCAATGCCTAACAAAGGGCCCTCGTGGCGCAGTGGTTATGCATTGGGCTGCTAAACAGAAGATCAGCAGTTCAAAGCCAGCAGCCACTCCGTGGGAGAAGGACTCCCGTGCAGAGAGTTACAGTCTTGGAAACCCACCTGCCCTACAGGGTTGCTGTGAGCCGGAATCCACCCAGTGGCAGGGGATTAGTAAAGTCCGAGGGTGCCCAGTGGTTAAGTGCTTGGACCGGACCAACGGCTCAGCCCCTCCTGGGGAGAAAAGACTTGACGACCTGCTCCTGTCAAGGTGAAACCACACCAGGTGCCGTTGAGTGGATTTGGACTCAGTGCACCTGCAGAACAGAACACTGCCTCCAAGGGCGTCTGAGCCTGTCTGCAAATCCTTATGGCCCCAGACGGCCGCATCTTTCTCCTGCGGGCAAGGGTGATGTTTCCATGGGCCGCCCTCCGAGTGACAGCCAGGCTCCTTCCATTCAGGTGCAGACTGTGGGGGGGAGGTGGGAGGGTGGGGGAGGTGACGTCAGTTCTGACCCACAGCGACTCAGCCCACAGAACAAACTCAGACCCACGTGACCCCTGGGCCCACGCTGCAGTCCCCACAGCCGTTCCTTCGCTCCAGCCCATCATTGCAGCCTCCGTGTCCGTCCATGTCATGGAGGACCTTCCTCTTCTCCGGGGACAGCTCTCTCCTGAGGACATCTCCAAGGATCCTGAGATGGAGTCTCTCTGGAGCACTCTGTTGGTGCTTCTTTCTGGATGAATATGAGAACATGGGGAACACCACTCTCGGAGGACAACACCGCACGAGGCGCCATCAAGCCGATTTGCACAGCGCCGCTGTAGACCAGGGTTGCAAACCTTGCTTTACAGGAGCAGCAAGCCCCATGGTTCTCCTGCAGGGTGGATGATGGGCTCGGACTGCTGGCCTTGAAGTTGGTGGCCCAGCACCTAACCCAGGACAACACCAGGCCCCTTAGCCCTGCGGCAGGAGAATGAACTAGTTGAAGGTTCAGGAGAAGTCTGGACAGTTCCCTCCAGGAGCCCAGAGCAGGCACAGCCCCCATAGTCCCCCTGTGCTGTGGATCCACGGGCTCGAGGTCCAGGGCCAGAGTAGGGGTTGGGTGGAGTTGAGCAGCTGCGTTTGGGAATGCGGACTGAAGGAAAGGGTGGCCCAGGCCCCTTGGATACTGGGAGGTTTCAACTGACCTCTCTCCCTCGTGCTCTGGAAGTTAGCATTTCTGGCTTCAAGCCCAAGTCACCCCTCCTCCACTCCAGTTAGCAGGGACCCCAGGGCGTCCCTCCTTCTGCAGTCCACTACACTGATGGGCGATGGTTCCGGGAGAGCTGGAACGCTGCCTTCTGCTTGCGGCCTTGCGGTGCAGAAACTGCATTTAGACTTGGTCTTTGGATGCGCTGAGCTGGAATCAGACACTGGGGCGTGGGGCGGTGGGGGTAGGGGGTGGGAG
>NW_022106189.1:47103636-47117434 GCF_000313985.2 Echinops telfairi
GGGAGCGCGAGACGCTGGTCAGGCTCCGCGGCGCAGCTCGAAATGAATAATCGCCCCCAATTGACTTAGATTCCTCCGAAGCCCGCGCTGCGGCCGCCCGCCCGCCCGCCGCTCCAGACCTGGCGGCTGCCTTTTTCGCTCTCTATTATTCCTTAAAAAACCCAAAACCCGGCCGGCCGGCCCCCCAAGAATCCGGTTTGTTCGTCGCCTTGTTTTTGTTATCATTATTTTCACCGTTTGCGGGATTTGCAAACCGAGTTTCATGCATGTCCAGTGGGGGTAGGTTTAATTTTGACGATGGAGGCTCCTACTGCGGAGGCTGGGAGGACGGCAAGGCGCACGGTCATGGCATCTGTACCGGCCCCAAGGGCCAAGGCGAATACACCGGATCGTGGAGCCACGGCTTCGAGGTGCTGGGCGTCTACACCTGGCCCAGCGGCAACACGTACCAGGGCACCTGGGCGCAGGGCAAGCGCCACGGCACCGGCCTGGAAAGCAAGGGGAAATGGGTGTACAAGGGCGAGTGGACGCACGGATTTAAGGGGCGCTACGGAGTGCGGGAATGTACGGGCCACGGGACCAAGTACGAAGGGACCTGGGGCAACGGACTGCAGGACGGCTACGGGACGGAGACGTACTCGGATGGAGGTAGGTGCTGCCGGAGGGCGGGCAGGCGGGAGGGCGGCGCGCGGGGCCTACTCCCTCTCCCGCGCGCGCGCGCGCACACCCGGCCTCCGGGGAAGTTAGACTGGGGGCACCTGGGGCATCTTCTGGGGCCCCCGGGGAGGCCACAGCGGCCCCTGGCTACAGGTTGCTCTGCTGCCAGGTGGGGCTGGTGCCCCGGTGTTGGGGAGGGGGCCTTCCTGAGCTGAGCAGGGCCTGGGGAGCGCAGCTGGGCAGAGCATGGAGCATCCTCTCGGAGCAGGCCGGGACCAGAGAAGGCCGGGTGGGGCCAAAGGCCGCCTTCGGACGGCCGCGAGGGTGTGCGCAGGGAGAGGGTCCCCTCCCCTTGATGGCAGACCCCCCTGGGCATGGCTTCCTGGGGGTCAGGTCCCAGCCTGGCATCTTGCGTTCACATAGCAGCGCCGCTGGGCCTCCCTCAGTGCTCAACCGAGCAAGCCAATGCGGAGGGAGTGCTCCCCAGCTGGAGGCGGGTGATGTGGACCTGAACCAAAACAACAGGGCAGTAAGCTTCTAGGTGGTTGGATGCGGGCTTGCGCTGCCTCCCAGGCTGCTGGAGGGAGGGAGGCCCATCTGCTTAGCCAGACCCAGGAACCTGGGATGTTAGTGGTTGAATCATTTTCCCCATCAGCTCAGGGGCTGGGTCTGTACCTCCATTCTAAGAGCTGCCACGGTCCACCTTCAGAGGCAGAGCCTGGGCGCCGCTGGTGCTGCGCTGAGATTGTCTCTCCTTGGCTGGATGCCGTGGTCTGGCTGGCATCATCCCCTCCTGCTCCTGGACCCTCCTGTGTGGGCGCCCCCCTCCCCGGGTCCATCTGAGACAGACGCGTGGAGCCTTTACCATTCCTCAAAGCCAGAGTCCAAACAAACGTGCTTCCAAGATACCCTGTCCCCCTCCACGCTGAATCCCCAGAAGCAGACCCCCTTGTCCCCCTCCCCAAAGCATGGTTGTGCTTTAGGCGTGGATGCCTGGGGCCACCCGGGGCTCTGGGCAGTGGCTTGTGTGCTTCTGCTGGGGAGACCAGTCAAAGCGCATGCCCGGCCTCCCTGCCTACTGGCTTCCTCTGGGTCCCCAGGGGGAAAGCGCTCGACACCTGCTCCCAGGCCACCCCCAGGGGCAGCGGAGGGCTGGAGAGTAATTATTATTTTGGCTTATGCAACTGAAAGGCAGGGTTCTCGATTACCCGGAGAGGAGGCGTCTGGGGCAGTTAATTATATAATGCCTCCGCCGCCCGCATGGCCCTGCCCAGCCCGGGTCCCTGGCGGCCTTTTCGGTCCTGTTGTTGTTTTCAAGGATCAGGTCGGCCAGCGCCCCAGCCCTGGGTGCCCAGCAAGGGCTGGGCGGGAGCAGACAGCCCTCCCGCTGCCGCCGCCTCAGCTCAGCCTGGCGCAGGCAGGCAGGCTGAGGCCAGGAGGCAGATGTGGGTGGCCACGGTGGTGGTGGTGGTAGCGGTGGCGGCAGTGGCAGGCGGGCAGCCTGGCGCTCCCAGCTGGTCTGTTTGTGAAACAGCCCCCCCTGGGGGGGGCAGCTGTCCCCACCCCTCCCACCGCCAGGTTGCAGAACCAGCTCTCGAGCATGCTTCCAGCTGCAATGGGCAGAGAGGGACCCAGGCCCCTCAGCTTGGTGCCCCTTCCTGGGAATTTCAGAGCACTGTCTCACACCCTGCTCTGTCCCCCTCCCACCCCGCACCTCACCCTGCTTCCCAGAGGACTCCGTGTTTCCATTGAGCCGGAGAGGCTGGAGTGCTGGCTCTGCTGAGCGCTGCCCGTCCTGGGGGGGCAGCAGGGACACAGGCAGGCAAAGGCACTCCCCCTCATGAAGACTGAGTTTGAACGGGGGGTGGGGGGCAGGGGTGTTGTCCAGGGTCCCTGGTTAGTCTGCACTATTGACATGAGAGATGTTTGCTGTGGTCTGGGTTTCTGATTCCTTGTGGTCTCTGCCCGCCATCCATCCCAGCGCTCCAGCTTTCTGCATCATAATGCGCCCCCTTGCCCCCACCCAGATCCTGTTGGAGCCTCATGTGCTGGGTGGGGGGGGGAATCAAGCCCATTTTAGGGTTGAGCTGGTGAGAGCCAGGCAAGCTCCTTGGTAGCAGAGGTGGGGTGAAACCCTACTCCGCCTGGGCTGAACCCACTGTCACCCACCCACCCTTGAGGGGACTGGGGCGGCTCCCTCTCCAGTGGTGACCCAGGCGGGCACACAGAGGGGCTTCAGGGTGCCCACTCCTTCTGGGTGTGACAGATAAAACCCAATGCACCTTCCTGGGTTAGACACCTGTGACCATTGTTCCACAGGAAGGAGGGGGCCCCTGAGAATGTGTGTCCTCGGACTTATCGTTGGCCAGAGTGCAGGGAAATGGCCCGGACTCCTGGGCTCCTCCCGTCAACTGGTGGCCAATGACATGTCCCATCTGAGTGGGCAGCAGAGCCTTCAGGCTTCATGGCTGTGTCTCCTGCCCGTTCCACCCCCCCAGCCCCCCACCCCGCCGCGCGGGAGATGGATGGGCATATTGGGCAGACATCAGCAGAGCTCCCGGTCGGCTCCAGTGCTGACTTGGGGAAACGCCGGTCGGTCTCATGAATAATGCAGGAACCCCACTTCTCTCCACATTAGCCAGAGCTGGTTTGGAACCCATTTCCCTGGGGCACGTTCCTGCCAGCCTCTCCTCCATGGCGCTTACCCTGGCCTGTGTGCAGGGTGCAGGGTGCGGGCTGGCGAGGCACGCCATGGGAGCGGAGCGCATCAGGTCTGACCCCACGGAGTGGCTGTGACGGGGGCACTGGCTCTGTGTCCCGGGGAGAATTCCTTCCCCTCTCTGAGCTTCTGCTTTGCTGGCTCAGGATAGCACTTGCCAAGTAGGGAGATGTGAGTGGGATGCTGCATGCTGTGGAGTCCCTGAGCGGTACAGGGCGCTCGGTACAAATGGTGGGTGGTTTAAGTCCACCACGAGGGGCACAGGCAGAAAGGCCTGGAGATCCCTGTCCCCAAAAGCAACCCTGGAGACCCTGCGGAGCCCAGGTCCACTTGGAAGCACGTGACACCGCCACAAGCCGCGCTTGGCTCGCCAGCGGCTGTCAGGAAACAAGGCTAGCTGGCGACACAGCAGGCCTTCCTGATGGTCCTGTCACCACCCACCTGCAAGGGACGGACACCACCTAGAACCAGCACCCTTGTCCCCAGGACCCAGGACGTGAGGATGGGGACCATGAAAGTGACGGTGCGCAGGGATGGTCAATAAGTTAGCGTGTGCCAGGAGGGGCGGGCTGGAGGGCTGGTGTCCTCTGACTCTGTGGGCCTGACCTGGCCATGGCACCCATCTGGCAGAGTGGGAGACTGAGGCCTGGGAGAGCCTGCCCGCTCAGTGAGTGAGTTCCTGGTGGATCCGAGACTCGTGCTCACCAGAAAGGCTGCATCGTCTGTGCTTTTGCTGGCCACACTGTGCGCGCGCTCCCAACTTCCTGGTGGAAAAATTCCTCCCAGCTGTTTCCTGCCTACCCCCCACCTTCCTTCTCGTTTGGGGAAAGCAACCTGGAGTTTTAGCTGCATGGGTGCCCACCCCCCCGCCCAGACCCTCTCTGACCAACCACGCTTGCGCCACCTGGCCTCTGCCCTCAGGACCCTGGCATGTGCTGCCCAGGTAAATATTTCCCCCTGGGTGGCACGTACACAGCACCCCTTGGGCCAGAAGTTCCCCCCACAAATAAACCCACCCACAGCCTGAAGGATGAGTCAACCACACGCCCGGCCTCTCCCCCCTACACAGACTCTGTTCCCCGGCCCAGATCCCCCAGCCCACACAAATCACACCCACCCACCGCCGAGATCCAGAGCCCCGGGGCGCCTGCGCACACGCACGTACAGCCCACCGTTCACCCGGAGGTATTCCCCCACCCGGCCCCCCAAACACAGCCATGCGCATTCCCCCGGCTTGGCCCACCCTCTGGTCCCCAAGTTCTGGGGCTCTGGGCTGGTCCCGGCTCCCAAGAAGCAGAGGATCGGCTCCCAAGAAGCAGAGGATCGCTCTTGGAGGCAGCGGCCGCGGAGGTGGTGGGGGTGGGAGCGTGGAGGAGGGCTCAGATCCCAGATGTGCGTGCTCTGCTTCCTTCCCGTCTTAAAGACAAGCTTGTGCTGTGAGCACCCCGCCCCCACACCCCTGGGCATATTTCTGGAGGCCGGCCACAGGGACGGGGATCCGCGAGCTCCTCCTTCATCCCAAGGCCCGGGTTAGGAGGGGCAAGTCCCTTCCAGGCCAAGACTAGCAAGGAACCACTGGGCTGTGGTTTGGGTAACAAAGAGGTGCTCAGGGGTGCAGACAGGCTGCTTCTCTGAGATCCACTTCCTGCCAGCTGGGGGGCGGGGAGAGGGGAGAAGGCTCCTTAAGGTGAAAAGGGGGGGAGTAGATGGCGCCCGTTACCAATTATAGCTGGGAGCTCAGCGCTGAGGAATAGTGTCCCCTCACCCAGACTCAGCCCTCAGCGACTGGAGGTGCTTTATAGAAAGAAACTGAGTGGGTGGGGGTGGGTGGGCGTGGGGGGAGACAAGCCTCTGCGTCGTCCTGAAATGGTTAGTCGGCCGGATGGTTAGTGAGGAGCCCTTGCTGCCATTAACAGTCAGCACAGCTGACCGGAGGATGGGACAGCGACAGCCCCATCTGTTTCAGGGACTAGGGACAGAGGAAGGAGGGCCCAGGGCAGGGGGCGGCCCCTCCCTCCACGGTCTCTCTTCCTCGGGCGTCCCCCAGTCCTCCCCTCTCTAATTAGAAGGCGCTTCCAGCAAGGAGCTGATCACCCTGGGGCATTCCAGCTATGCATGTATGTCCTTTGTATGTCGGTGACGTGTGGGGACTGGTGGGCGGCATCTGTGAGTTCCCCAAAAGGACCCACACTCCCCAGCTTGCAGTTTGGTGGCTGGTGAGGTGTGGAGGACAAACTGGGTGGGGTGGGGGTGGAGCTGGCTTCCTCTGGGCCCCCTCTCTGCCAGGGGAGGGGCCTCCTGGCCCAGAAGCAGGAGGCAGACACTTCAGCACCATGGAGAGCACCCTGCTCCTGCTGTCAGAGGCAGCAGCCTGGTTCTGCCACAGCGTCCCCTGGCAATCCTCAGCCAGACCACAGCACCCACGCCTGACCACCAGGCCCCCTGACGCGCTCGGAGGCGCGCCGGCCCCTATGCTGCCACGGCATGGGGTCCACACTCTGAGAAACACGGCCACATGGAGAGCTTGCCTGGTGTTGGAGTGACTTCCAGTCTTCCACGGGGTGGGGGTGGGGGCTGCCAGCCCTCCCCTCCCTGAGAGAGCAGACCATGTGCTGGCCGGACCGGTCCTGGTCATATGAGGCTGTGTTGCCCAGTGGTGGAGTGGCCTAGGCGCCCGCTATGTCTTCCAGCCAGACTGACTTCTCCCTCAGGCGAAGGATACCGTGGTGTCCTGTGGAGCGGGACAGGGTACAGCAGGGACAGAGCCACAGGCAGGTGGAGGGCGGACACCGAGCCTGAGAAAGGACATCCCTCCCCCAGGCCCCTGTGGTAGCCCGAGGGTCAGTCCTGCCCAAGACGGCTGGCTGTGTGTGGTCACTTGATTTTCACTTTAGTCCGTTAAAGGGAATGCCATTGGGAGCCCTGGTATGCAGAGGCTGGGTGGGGCGGCGATCCGAGAGGGGAATGTAACTGAAAAAATCCAGTTTCTGGGTCAAGCTGGCCACTTTCCAAGTGGCTCATCGTCGCTCGTGACTTCTTCTAGTTGTGAGGAGCCATGGGATCGGTTCCGACCCACAGCGGCCCATGCATGGCAGGGCCAAACACTGCCCGGTCCTGCACCGTCCTTGCCATTGCTCCTGTGCCCAGGCTCAGTGTTGTGGCCACGGTGTCCGCCCATCTCCTAGAGGAGGGCCTTCCGCTCCTTCCCACCTCTGCACCTTTCCAAGCAGGATGCCCTTCCCCAGGGACCGTCCTCTCTGCTACCTGTCCCAAGTACGTAAGATGAAGTCTCTCCATCCTGCCTCCGAGAAGCACTCTGAATGTCCTTCCTCCAGGAAAGATTGGTTGGACCTTTTAGCCGTCCACGGTGCGTTCAGTATTCTTCTCCAGCACCACGTTCCAAGTGCATCCACTAGAGGCCACAGAGCGGTGGAGTGCATCTCGGCCAGGGTGGGACGCCCTGGGGACATCACCAGGCTGGAGCGTAGGTTGGATGACCCATGAGGTGTCTGTCGGCCACTGTCGTGTGTCCAGTGGTCACCCAGGGCTAGCACGTTGTGACCATGTGACCAGTGTTTGTGGACCAGGTGGACGGTGCAAACAAGGATGCTGGAGTCTGTTCACGCCGGTCACTGTGGGTCACCTTACCTGCCCACCTCGTCGCAAGAACTTGCCCAGATAGAGGGCGTTAACGAGAAAATCGTCCCCGGGAGCCTCATGCCAGCAGGTCAGCCCCACCTTAAAAATGCCTTTGGAGCATCACCGCCTGCACCCTGTGGCCAGGTCCACTCCGATGTTGGCTTGGGCGATGTTGGCTTGGGCGAGGCTCCTACCAGGCTTTACTGCGTCTTTCATGAGTAGGACAGAGGGTGTTTCCTGGAGGGAAGAGCACGGTGGTCGTCTACTGAGAGCCAGGTGTGGCCACGGCCCTTCTGCGGAGTCCACTTGTGGGTCCACTCACAGGTGGTGGCCCCTGCCGAGTACTAGGCAGAAGCCCCCTGGGGTCGGTTCACTCTCTGCCTCCTTCCAGCCACCGTACCCTTCCCTTGGTCCTGGGACTCAGGAAGCCTGCCTGAGCTCTTCGATTGAACAAAGATGATAGGACAGGTCCGATCCGACATCAGCTGGCCAGCTGTAAGGGCTTCACTGGCACCGACTGTACGTGGCCCCAGTGTGAGGTTGTGGCCACAGGCTGGCCACTCGGTCCCAGGCCCAACCAAACGCCCGCTGTTGCATAAGGCTGACACATAGGACAGGGTAGAGCTGCCCCTGTGGGTTTCCCAGAGGGCAACTCCTGACAGGGGCAGAGAGCTCTGTCTCCCACAGAGCGGCTAGCGGTTTCGAACCACTGACCTTGCGGTTAGCAGCCCGACGTGTAACCACTACTCCACAGGGCTCCTCCAGCACTGGTTCATTCCAAACAGAACGCATCTAGACAGGCCCGTGTGACTGTGTGACCAGTGGGCGGCTGCAGGCAAGCTCTCTCAGCCTGGGGGGGGGGAGGGCCTCCAGAGCACAGATTCAATCCAGGCAGTGACTCCGAGGGGACCTGCCAGGCCAGTGGAACTCAAGGCAGAGGGGTCAGCTCGGAAGGTGGTGGTGATCTCGCTTTGTGGGATCCCAGGGGGGTTTTCTTGATAGATTCTCATGAAGGACCAGGATGGTCATGGGGGTTTTGGAGGAAGGACGTCTTCAGAACATGGAAGGCCACGCTGGTGAGAAAAGGGCTGGGAGAGTTGTGCTGGGATTTTTTCCCCTCTGTCCCCACAATGCACCTGCTCCTTCTTCGGAGGTTTCCAGGTCTGTGCTGTCCTGGGAGAATGTCCCTGGGAGCCCTGAGCCCAACGAGGAGGGACGGGACCTGAGCCTCTCGCAGATGTCTCTACGGCGGCTTTGATGTCCACAGGGGGTGGGGGGGCAGAGTCTTGGGGGGAAATACTCACTCACTGCCACCAAGTTAATTCCAGCTCACGGTGACCCCACCGGCCAGGATAAAACTGCCCGCGTCATTCTTTACGGGAGTTGAAAGCCTCTTTGTTTCCCCACAGGGTGTCTGGTGGTTTCGAACTGGTGACCTTTGGATTAGTGGCCCAATGCATAACCGCTATGCCCCCAGGGCTCTCTGGGGGAGAGTTAGCAACATCTAGAGATGGAAGCCCCACCTTCAGCAGTGTACAGAGCTAGATAGGGGACGTGTGGGGAAACACGAGCTCTGAGTCCAGGTGTTTCTGTTTAAGAAGGGTTTCTACGGTTCTGGAGAGAAACTTTTTGACCAGGGTATCTGACTGGTCCGTGTGTGCGCGTGTGCACACGTGAGTGTTCATTGCTGTCCGACGGGTTCTAGCTCAGGGTGATCCCACGAGAGGCTGTGGGGAGCTTTGAGCCCCAGGGGTTCCTGTGGAGGACTGCTCGGCAGCCCTTGCTGACCAAGCCAGCAGAGGAATGGATGGGCGTGCGTGCAACCTCGGCCAGAGGAGGGAGGGGTGGAGCCCAGGCTGGTCTGGCCCCAAGCTGCCCTGCTGCTGCGGCCAGGCCCCCTCCACGGCGGGGCCCACTGTGTTGCAGGTGACAGCTACGCCTCCACTTTCTGCAGACCCCCTGTGTCCTCACCCTCTGTGCTGCTCGCCAGCCAGGGGCACAAAAGCCCCACCCCTTTATCTCAAGGTGGGGTGAGGAGGTTCCCAGCACTGCCCCCCCTCTGTACCCCTCTCTCCCCAGTAAACCGTGCTGCAGGGATGGGCCGCCACGGCTCTGCTTCTGGGGCCAGCCTGAGACGCTGGGCACAGGCTGCATGCTAAATGGAGCAGTAGGGAGGGCGTGTGCCCCACAGGCTCTCTCTGGCCCTTTGTGGGGGTTCCAGCCCCTCGGCCAGTGTTCCCTCCACACCTCTGGGCATCGTGTGAGGTGGAGAATAAAGTGCTGGAACCCAGGGCCCACCCGCCCGCCTGCCCTCCCTCCCTGGGGAGAACACACCATGCAAGTGGAGGATGCCTGGGGGAGAGGCGGGAGTCACACAGAGCTGCACCATCCTGCCTTGGAGTCCAGGGTCCTGATGGCAGTGGGAGGCTGGGCTACGTCACTGGTTTATGTCCCTGGAGCAGGGCCGGCAACCTTTAGAGCTGGAGGAGCTGGTCCTGACATTGACAACAATTTAAAAATGATTCACAAACAACTGAGATCACCGTTATCTGAATAAGACCCTCTTAAGATATTTCCGTTTTACTTCAGGGCCACAGGTACGGGCCGAGGGAGCCTCGCGTGGCTGGTGAGGTGGTGTGCCGACCCCTGGCCAAGAGAAACAATACCAAGGCCATAAGGGAGCCAATTAGGGAGAGCATTTCACCCAGAAGGACAGACAGCCCAGCCCAGCTCAGCCCAACTCAAGTGCAAGGTCCTGAGCCAGCAGGAACCCTGCAGAGACCCACGCCTGCAGGGCAATGGTGCAGAGGTGAGGCAGATGCAGGGACGTCCCAGGCCAGTGGGGGCAGAGGCCCATGGATCCAAGGACAGTGGAATCGTGGCAGGCCACGCCCACAAGGAGGCATTGCCAGGCTACCACCTGTTTGACAGGTTGGACTCCACCCCTCCCCCTCCACACCAAGGCTCCATCAGGGCTGCATAAAATCTAACAGCCACATGGTTGACCCACCCCGTGCTTGCTGCCGGGAAGGCTGGGGGTTCAGTCCATCAGAGGCACCTTGGGAGACAGGCTTGGGAGTCTACTTGCAACGAAGGACCCTCAGGGGGAGGGAGGTGTCCCTGGGGGCAAGCTACCTGCTGTCATTCACAGAGATGCTGCTCCACATCCCGCTGGGGGAGCCGCATCGGGGATTTCATAGCTCCCAAGTGACACTCTTGGTTTCCTCCAGCCAGAGCCCAGAAGAACGAGGAGAACCAAAGCCCCAGGAAACAGTGATCCCCAGGACCACCCATCCCCGACCCCGGGGCGGGGGGAGACCTAGATGCCCCCGCCTGCCCCTGCCTACCACCGACCAACCTATTCCTCCCACACGAGGGTCCCGGAGGGCCCTGGGCCAGTGGGAGGAAAATGTGGAATGGAATCCAAAGTTAGAAGAAGACCCGGCTTGCTGAGCAGCCCACCCGAGACTGGAGGGACCCTCAAGACGAGGCCCTTCGTACTTGACACTGAATCCCCCCTGGGGACCACCCATCTGCAAGGCCTGCATCAGCTCCGTACAGTGATCAGTGACCGCTGGAGGAGCCGACCCTCAGGACGGTCAGCCACAGGGCACCCACCAGTTGGTTCGGAGGGACAGGAAAGAAGGATGGACGCAGGGGACCAGGAAGGAGTGGCACGAGGCGATGGCACCCAGGGGGCGGGCGGTAGCTCATGTCCGACACAGGGCGGTGTGAGTTGTTGACGGGAAGCTGGCGTGCTGCGTGAATTTCCACCCCCGGAGATATGCAACAACACAGCCACCCCCGAGGGCCTGCCTTGACCACTGTCCTCTTTCTGGACAGGATTGAGTTGGCCAGCACCATGGAGAAACTGAGGCAGGAGCCCAGGGCAGTGGGTTTGCGTCCACGGGGAGGAGCAGCTCTAGACACGGCTGAGAAGGGTGCTGTCACTTGTCGCGTGAGACCCATGTCTCGAGTGGACCCTGCCCGTGTTGTGAGGATTGGCAACAAGAACCAGCGAACGCCCGACAAGCCCAGGGAGACGATTCCACGCGGACGCGTGTAGTCACTTGGACTCGGGCAGCCCCCCATGCCGACAGGGGGAACTGGGCCTTCAGTCTGTGTGCGGTGTCGGGGGTGCTGGGGGTGTGGCTGGAGAGGAGGGCCAGGGGCTGGGGGGATTGATTGACTGGGCTCTGGTTTGCAGGGCAGGGGTCTCCAGGAAGGGTCTGTGTGCGGATGGTGTCAAGGATGCCCTTTGACTTGAGGGCTGTGGGTGGGGGTACTCTGGCTCACCTGGGCCCCACATGGTTAGGATTTGACCTGCGAGGGCAGGTGCATGTATATGTGAGGGGGCAGTGGTGAAGTGGGAGGCAGCAGGGAGGTGTGGGGAGTGACCTCAGTGAGAGGGCCAGCAGGTAGGCCACCCCGGCCCGAAGAAAGCCAGGCTCAGGACTGCCGGGTGTTTTGCTTGTTCAGGAGACGGAAGCACTTGGCTCCTCGGGGATGACCTGTCTGAGTCTGGAATGCTGGCAGCAGATCCGCATGTTTACAGAGTCGCCTCCGGGGTTGGTGGGTTCAGGTTTATGGGTAAGGTGTCGCGGTGGCACCAGCCGCGGCCTTGAAGGCACCTGCCACTCTGGGAGAGCAAGAGGCAGCGTCCCATTCCCGTAAAGATTCGCGGCTTCAGAAACCCGATGGGGACACTTGTGCTCTGTGCTCTGAGGTCGCTGAGAGACAGACGCGACTCCGTGGCTGCTTTGGGTGCTGCTGAGACCCGTCCTCTGCTTTGCTACTTGGAGAGTTGTGGGGGGCCATGCTGGACCCTGGTCTTCCTTCCCTCCCAGGGCTGGGGAGTCCCTGGTGAGAACGAAGGGTGACTGCCTCGCTCCTGACTAAGGGGAAGACCCCACCCCTGGCCAGGTGCACTCTGAGGCTTCTTTGAGGACCCGGGGCCTGTCTCGGCTGAGCTTCCAGCTCCATTGTATAGAGGAGGAGACCGAGGGCCAGGAGGACCAGAGACCTGCCTGCTTTCACAGATGACCAACAGCTGTGAGCCCGCGTGCTGACGTGACCGCCAGGGCTACGTGGCTTCCTGACACCTCCACTGAGTGCCCTCCACGTGGCTTCCAGCCTCTCCTCAGACACCTCTGCTGTCCTTGGGGGCCCTCGAGGGAGCTCTTGTAAGGACCTGCAGGGTTGACCAGAACTGCCCTGGGGGGTTTGAGCTGCCAGCCTCTCAGTCAGCAGCTGAGCACGTAGCAGTGGACCAGTGGGCTCCTGGGCTACCTCTCGTTGTCGAAAGCCATTGAGTTGTGTCCAAACAACAGGAGGACACCCTGCCCGGCGCTGCACCATCCTCACATCCATTCTCACGAGGGGCCCATCGTGGCCACCGCTGTGTCCATCCATCTCACCGAGAGGAGGGCCTTCCTCTCTCTTCTGCCCTCGATTTGGCCCAGCGTGATGCCCTCCTTCAGGGACTAGGTACCTCTCAACAAAGCTCACTGCCAGTCTGACTCCCAGGACCCTCGCAGGGCAGAGTAGAACTGCCTCTGTGGGTTTCCCAGGCGGTAACTCTTTCCAGGAGCAGACAGCCTTGTCTCTCCCTCGGGGTGGCTGGTGCTTTTGAACCGCTGACCTGGTCATTAGCAGCTCCTTGTGTGACCCACTAATCCACCAGAGCCCCCTCTTAGATACTTCTGCTGAAGGGGAACTTCCTACTCCCCCACCCACACCCCAAAGCCTGCCTGTATCCCATCTGCCGCCCGCAGCTGTACCTGGGCACCTGAAATCCCCTGTGTGCTGCTGCATCTCCTGGCCAGGCTAGCCGTCCCCCTCCCCACCCACCCCTTGGGCAGGGGAGCAAGCTCCGTGTGGGCGCACGGAGGCGGGCATGGCATTCATCCACGTCCAGGGTGCTCCAGGCTCTCAGAGCACGGGCAGCCCGCAGCGCCCCTGACCCTGCCTTTTGTCTCCTCAGGCACCTACCAGGGCCAGTGGGCCGGCGGCATGCGCCAGGGATACGGGGTGCGGCAGAGTGTCCCCTACGGCATGGCGGCGGTCATCCGCTCGCCCCTGAGGACGTCCATCAACTCCCTGCGCAGCGAGCACACCAACGGCACGGCGCTGCTCCCCGACGCCGCCCCGGCGGTGGCCGGCAGCCCTGCCGTGTCCCGCGGCGGCTTCGTGCTGGTGGCCCACAGCGACGCCGAGGCCCTCAAGAGCAAGAAGAAGGGGCTCTTCCGGCGCTCACTGCTCAGCGGCCTGAAGCTGCGCAAGTCGGAGTCCAAGAGCAGCCTGGCCAGCCAGCGCAGCAAACAGAGCTCGTTCCGCAGCGAGGCGGCCATGAGCACGGTCAGCTCCACGGCCAGCGATGTCCACTCCACCGTCAGCCTGGGCGAGGCCGAGGCCGAGCTGTCGGCCGTGGAGGACGACATCGATGCCACCACCACCGAGGCCTACGTGGGCGAATGGAGGAACGACAAGCGCTCGGGCTTCGGCGTCAGCCAGCGCTCGGACGGGCTCAAGTACGAGGGCGAGTGGGCGGGCAACAAGCGGCACGGCTACGGCTGCATGACCTTCCCCGACGGCACCAAGGAGGAGGGCAAGTACAAGCAGAACGTCCTGGTCAGCGGCAAGCGCAAGAACCTCATCCCACTGCGGGCCAGCAAGATCCGCGAGAAGGTGGACCGCGCGGTGGAGGCCGCTGAGCGCGCTGCCACCATCGCCAAGCAGAAGGCCGAGATCGCCGCTTCCAGGTAGGAGGGGCCGGGGCGGGGC
>NW_022106189.1:47117938-47131286 GCF_000313985.2 Echinops telfairi
GTGGGTGGGGTGGGGTGGGCATGGATTGGGGCCCGAGTGGGGGGGCGGTGGGGGAATGGGGGGACCCGGGGTCCTGCAGCCTCCCTTTCACTAGAGGAGGGTCTTCCATCCCTCGGAGATGTCTCGGGTTCGGATCTCGGGTTCGGTTCCGTTCCAGATCGTGCGCTGTGACAAAGGGCACCCCCCAGTCAAAGCGCCCCCTCCGCTCCCAGGCAAAATGAGTCCCCTCCCAAAGCAAAGCGTCCACCATCGTGGCTTGGCTCCCCGTGCATGTAAAAGCTGACTCGTTCGTAGTGGAGGGGGAGGTAGGAGTGCGATAAACCAAAAAGGCCAAACCCACTGCTGCCGAGTGCATGCCGACTCTTGCGCTGAGCCTCGCCCCAGCAGGGTTTGCTGTAGGTCTTTCTCGGAGCACACAGCCTCCTTCTCCTGAGGAGAACTGGCCGTGGGGTTGAACGGTCTTGCGGTTAGCAGTCCAGTACCCAGACCCCATGACGTGCATGACGGGCTTGTCCAGATACAGTGGGGATGACCCGAGGTGCGCCGATGTTGGCACCGGTCGACTTGATGTCTGCAGGAGCATCAGGATGAGGGCGGGGGCTGAGGAGAACCAGGGTGACCAACTGGTCCTGCGCTCTTAAGCTTGCTTATTTGTAAGGATGCCTCACAGGCTCTGCCGGGTGGTCAGGGTGGACGAACTGGTGTCCAGTGCACCCTCTGACCACGGGCAGCTGCCCTGCTGGTGATACAAGACCAGGGTTCCCTCTACCTCTGGGCTTAGAGCCTGTGGGCCCAGGGTGGCCAGCCCAGGGCCCTGGGGGAGGGCCCAGAACTGACACGGGTGTGATACGGCTTTGGGTTTGAGGCTGGCAGCTCAGGGGGTGACGGGCTGGGTGCGGAGTAAGCCTGTGAGCCTGTGTGTGGATCATGCGGGGCCATGGGACCAGGGAGGTGGCAGGGGAGGGTCACAGCTGCTGACAGCCTCGGGCCCAGGATGGCCAAGGGTCCTTCCAACAGCCCTAAAGGGGCACTGCCTGCCCACTGGCAGATGGCTTTGTGAAGGTGGCACAAGGCATCTTAGGAAACCACAGGTCTGCCTCCTGCTTCTGTGCTTCCAGGGTCAGGGCGGGCTCTCTGCCTCTGCCCTGAGGCTCCCTGACAATGGTGGTGGTGGGGTCCACCCTGAGACTCTCTGGGTCCATCCAGAGGTCCCTAGGCAGTGGGAGGGACTGATCACGTGTCTTTCCCGAGGACACTCTACCCCCAGTGGGGGTCAGGCTGGGAGGGCCCAGGGAGACCCCAGATCAGGCTCAGGCCCCCGTGCGGTCACCCAGGAACAATGGTCTATGTGGACCCAGCTCTCTGGTCCCTGGTCTGTGTAGGTCCAGCTCTCTGGTCCCTGGTCTGTGTAGGTCCAGCTCTCTGGTCCCTGGTCTGTGTAGGTCCAGCTCTCTGGTCCCTGGTCTGTGTGGGCCGGGCTCTCTGGCCCCTGGTCTGCAGCAGCAGAACGCAGTGGGACGGAGCCTGCCGCCCGGGGCCTCTGAGGTATGAGCCAGGAAGGTGGGATCCCCACCTGGGCCTGGAAACGGGCCGCAGCAGCGCTCCGTCAGCTCACCTGGTGCTCAGGAACAGCCTGGGTGCAGCAGGATTTCCCACTGTGAAGGTAACCCCGCCCTCGATGAGGAGGATGAAGCGTGGAAGGGAGGAAGTGGCCAACTCAGGCTGGGGGCCAGAGACCGGGGGCCCACCTGCCTCCACTCTTGCTTTTACCCCTTCCTGTTATTTATAGAGTGACTCACTTAAAATGTTATTTCTAGCTGAGGAGGCCTGGTGGTGTCCTGGGTCATGTGTCGGACGGCTAGCCACAGTCAGCAGTTTGAAGCCACCGGTCACTGCACTGGGGAAGGAGGAGGCTCTCCGCTCTCGTAAGGAGTGAGTCTCAGAAACTCAAAAAGCGGGCCGTTCTACCCGTCCTGTGGGGTCCGGACGAGTGGAATTGACCCTGTGGGCACGAATTGAGTGAGTTATGACGGTAGCTGAGAAATTCAACGACAGTGCACTGGGCAGCGCTGCAGAGCCCTCTTGACCGTGTCGGAGAGCAGGGGTGTTACTTTCAGGTCTGAGGTACCACTGCCTGACCCGGGCCAGGGTGGTCTCACACGCGTGTGAAAGACAGGCAGGGAGCGGGCAACCAAGAAGAACCGGTGCACTTGGATTAGGACGTTGACGAAGAATATTGGACGTATCGCGGACGTGTAGAACAGACAGCTGTGTCGGCAGGACAGCCAGGATGCTCCTTGGAAGCGGGGAGGGCAAGACTTCCCCTCACGCACTTTGGACGTGTTGTCAGCAGGGACCAGTCCCTGGGGAAGGACAGCACGCTTGGTGAAGTGGAGGGGCAGCAGAAAAGGGAGGCCCTCGGCCAGACGGACGGCCCCAGTGGCCGCAGTGGTGGGCTCAGACCCAACAACGGTTGTTAGTTGGGCACCGGACCAGGCAGTGCTTCTTCCTGTGGTTCTTGAGGTCAGAACCGGCTTGGGGGCCCCTGAGGACCACAGGTGATTGATGACCTGTTTTGTTGACCACCCAGGACAGGAGGCGGTGCTGCTCAGAGCTACCACTCTGACCTGAGGGGTTCCCTGTCCGCTGCAGGCCAGAAGGAGCTGTGCAGGGCTTTCTGGGGCATGGGGACCGACCGGTCAGGTTGAAGGCCAGCAGGAGCTTTGGGACTGGGGACACGGAGCCCAGGGTGGCTTCCAAAACCTCCCACCAGAATGAGGGGAAGCTGGGTGGCTAGGTGTCCCCCTCCCAGGCATGTGGGGGCCCAGGGCTGGAGGAGGGGGGCAACCAGGGTGGTCAGAGGGCTGCAGGCACAGGCATGTGTAGGGCGGTCAGGCATGCGGGGGGTGGGGGCCACTGAGTTGGAGAGGTCAGGCATGTGGGACGCGCAGAGCTGCATCCTGGCCATTCCCTCTGTGGGCATGAACTTGGAGTCCCGCTGTAGTGAGAGGCCTGCCATGGAAGCCCAGCACTAGGCTGTCCCTGAGCTGCCCCAGGCCGGCCGCCCTGGCCAAGCATCCTTACCCGGGAGGGCTCCTCCGGCTGAGTGCTGCTCTGGACTCAGGCATGTACGCACGCGCACAGGCACATGCTCACTCATTCATGCACCCACACTCACAGCTCATGCACACACTCACTGCCTAATGCACTCACACCCATAGCTCATGCTCACATGCACACACACTCATAGCTCACGCTCACATGCACACACTCCCTCGTGCACACACACTCATAGCTCACGCTCACAGGCACACACACCGATACACGTACATGCCTGCATGCACACACTCACACACTCATGCATGCACATTCAGCTCACGCTTACAGGGACACACACACACACTGACACGTGCATATGTCCACATGAACACTCATACACTCACAGCTCACACTCACACACGACCACACACACCCCTAATACCACACACACTCACATTCACAACCACACCCCCACACACTCACATGCACACATCATAACACACACCTCACATGCCCACACAAATACAATATCACACACACTTACATGCATTCACACACACACACACCCCATACACAGAAACCACACACAATACATACATGCATGCACACACACTCACATATACACACTATACCACATGCATTCACATATGTGTACCCACATGCACACATCACACACTTGTACACACATGTATTAGTCTGGGTACTTTAGAGAAACATATCCACAGAAACAAACTTATGTAAAAGAGTTTTATATAAAGGTTAAGTGCACATCAAGAAAACATCCCAACCCAGTGCTGCCCAAGCCCACAAGTCCAACATTAACCCATATGTCTGACACCAATCCACAAAGTCCTCCTCCATCTCACAAAATACTCTATGATGCCGACTGCAGGAGGAAAGCCGAGTCAGTGAATATGTAAGCATCTCAGCACTGGCAGGGGTCTCCACACAGCTGCTCCAGCACCCAGGGCTGCATCAGGGTAGGTCCATGTGGCTTCTCCTTGGGGATGTCTTGCAGGAAGTCAGCCTTGCAAGCTGAAGCAGGGAACTGCTAAGGCAGCTGCACCCTGGTCCGACCAACAAAGCAAGAGACCCGAGAACTCGAAAGGCAAGGCTCACCGAGCCATTTATCCCTCCGCCCTTCAATTAATCCCACATGTGTTTATCGGCCGGGTTGGCACAATAAACTAACTAACTCAACGCATTTTTACCCATCAAACACACATACATGCAAACACTCATGCACACACACTCTTGCCTATATGTGCACTAGACACAGTCACAAACACTGTACCCACAGGCTGAATGGCTCGTTCCTCCCCTGAGGGGCAGGTCTGTGCCTCTCCTGCCCCTGGTCAGCTTGCTCGCAGGCTGATAGGAGTACTGTAGCCCATCCTCCACATCCTGCCCTCACCCTGCTGCCCTAGCTGTAGCCTCCACGCCCCCATGTACCTGCCCTCGGTGGAGGGTGTGTGTGTGTGTGTGTGTGTGTGTGTGTGCTGGGTTGATGTTTGGCTATCTGAGGATTTCTATGTCTCAGGGAACAGGGGCGGGGGAGGTGGTCCTGGAAGGGGGTTCATTGTCGTGGCGACAGCAGGTGGATGTGCAGGTGGGATGTGGGTGGGGCAGGGGAGGCTGGGAGCAGCTTGGGTTGTGGGGATGGGAGCAGACTGGATTATAGGGGTGGAGTGAGAGGGGGTGTCTGTGCCCTGGGTGGGGGTGGGAGCAGCTTGGATTATAGGGGTGGGGTGAGAAGGGCATCTGTGTTCTAGGTGGGGATGGGGGAGCACCCTCATTGTGGGAGTGTGTTGAGGGGGAGATCTATGTTCTGGGTGGGGGTGGGAGCAGCCTGGATATTAGAGATAGGGATGGGGGGCATCTGTGCCGTGAATGGGGGTGGGAGCACCCTGATTGAGGAGGTGGGATAAGAAGGGAGGTGTCTGCTCTGGATGGGATCGGGGGTGCAGTCTGGATCATGGGGGGTGGGGATGGGGGAGCATCTGTGTCTTAGGTTGGGGTGGGAGCAACCTTGATCACAGGGGTGGGATGAAAGAGGGGCAGGGGCAGGAGCAGCCTGCCAGGTGGGAGTGGAGAGCCATCCTGGGACAGGCATGGAGGGTGCCCGTGACTGCTCCCAGAGCTGGGTGGGGGCCTATGGGCAGGGCAGGGGGACTGGCCCTGTGTCAGGAGCCGGTTCCTGCTCTCCTTCCAGTGCAGAGCCAGGCACGGCAGGGAGTGGGTGTGGAGGACCCTCTACCAGGTTCCTCCATCAGAGATCACAGCCTCTTGATACGCTATGCACCCTCGTCCCCTGCCCCCCTGGGCAGACATGACTAATGGACCCCTGGCTGCATCCTTCCCATGGGCCCAGCACTGGCATGCATGCCCTGCTAATCAACCAGGGGGCCCTATGGCCACGCTGGAGAGAGACCAAGGGTGCTCCTGCAGATGGGCTCACCGACACCCCCTGCTGGCTGGGACCTGCCAGTGCTCCCTCCCACCCATGCTTGATCCCACCCTCCAGATGCCGGGTGGGTGGAGGGAGTGGGCGCTATGTGGACTCTGCTTACATCCAGGTCTGCAGAGAGAGGGGCTCCCATCACCGCACTGTGAGCACCTGCTGTGCACACCGTCCTTTCCGGTCTTGGGTCCTGTGTGGACGCAGAGCAGGAGCAAATGGCCTCCAGGAGGCAGCTTGCCTGGCCCCCCTAGGTGCTGTCCAGGGTGCTCTGGCCCTCAGCGACCCTGTGGGACTGGGCAGGACTGGCCAGACGCTTCCTGCTCTGTTGGCTTCCTGGGGCACACAGCCAGAGCGGTCCCCACGGAGCCCCTGGTTCCCTGCCAACCCGCACCCTCTGAGTTGGTAGCTGAGCACTTAACCATTGGTGCCCTCGGGGCTCCTTGGTCATAATAGATCCCGGCAAGATGATGGGAGCCCTGGTGTCTCCGTGGGTTACGTGCCCAGCTGCTCACCGCAGGTCAGGAGAAAGGAGAGGTCACTGCTTTGCAGGAGAAAGACAGCCAAGTGCTCTCTGCTCCCTGAGGGGTTCCAGTCTCGGAAGTGCCCAGGGCATTCTCTGTCCTGTAGGAAGCAGGGTCAGTTCCCTGTCTGGTAGAGTCACTGTGAGTCGGAGTGACCCTGTAGGTGAGCACAGGCAGGTGCAGGGCAGCCCACACGGGCAGTGAGAAAAAGGAACGCACAGAGACCCAGGATGACCAATGGGCACCAGGGGAGCAGGCGGGGATGCTCCAGCTTAGGGATTGTCCTGTGGGCTCGCAGAGGTTGGGTGTCTTGGGGACACACACACAGCAAGGATGGTGACGCACAGAAAACTTCCCTTGGCGCTAGAATTGCGCTGCGTGAGGGGCGCTGTCATCCTGGGGGCGGACACCTGGGGGTATGGACGGTCAGGCGTTCAGTTTCATCTCCTTGATGGCCGTCACTCAGGCCACTTCCTCCTGTCCCTGTGCCACACCTGTCCCTCCACCCCAAGTCCTCTGAGCTCCATCCTGGGCACTCGGTGTGGCTCCGGGGCCGGAGTTCCTCCTCAGTGTGTGCCTGCCGTTGTCCCGTTCCCGCATCCCGGGCTCCTTGCTGTCTGTCCCCGGTGGAATCGTGTCCCCTGAAATGAGTGTTGGAGCCTTAGCCTTCCCCCTCCCCCGGGGCTGCCACCTGCCCTGGGCTACGCTGGGCAGGCCACATGGGTGCCAAGCGGGCCCTATCACCTCCAAGTGACAATGAGCACCCTGGGCAAGGTATCCACACAGGCGCAGGGGCAGAGGGGTGCAGACAGGCCTGGGTGAGAGCCTGGGACCCAGGGCCCCGTCGGCAGCCTCCCTCGTCTCCAGGGTCCCTTCCCACCCGTCCAGCGGCAGGTGTTTTCATGGGCACGTTGCCTTTGGGGAAAATGCCCACAAATCAGGTTTTGAGAGCAACGTGACCTGCCTGCCGTGTCCCGTGAAACCTGTTTCGGGTGGAACCTGGACTTGCTCATCCCGCCCCGTCTGCCCGCAGCGCCCTGCAGAGCCAGAGAAGTGCCTGCTCATGGACTCTGAGCCCTTCGCCCTGTGGCTGGCTCAGGGAGGGCGGGGGGAGGAGCTGGCTCTGGGGACAGTGTTGTGGTGGCCTGTCCTTGGGGAGCCCCTATTGCTTGTCCTTGGGGAGTCCCTACTGCTTGTCGCTGGGAGACGCCTCAGGGCTCATCTTCAGAGGGAGCCATGGCTGGGCCCTGGGGGAGCTGGGGCCCCCAGGAATGAGAGAGAGAACCCGCCGGGACCTGACCCCTTCCCGACCTTGCCCATGCCCTCTGAACCTAAACCTAGGGCCCTCGAGCCCATTCTGACGCATAGTGGCTCACGGGATGGGCAGAAACCGCCTACTGGGTCTCTGGCTGTCACCCCCTGTCACCCCGAGGGGAGCAGACAGCCTCGTCTCTCTCATGCGGAGTGGCTGGTGGGTCCTGATGCTGGCCTTTCAGTGAGGGTCTGGCCCTCAAGCCCCTGGACTCCCAGTGCCTCTGGGTGCAGGGCAGTGGGATCGCTGCCAGGGGTAGGGTCTCTTGGTCTGTCCTTCGCTGTGGAAAGAGAGGCTTTCCACTCCCGTGAAGGGCGACGCCTCGGGAGTCCACGGGGGTGTCCCCTGCCCTCTGGGTGGCCGAGTTGCTGGCAGGGGGCTGGCCAAGCTGCACTCTGGGTAAGGGCTCCTGGCCGCGCTGCTGATGTGATGGGGGAGTGTGCTCATCACTTCATCAATCGGCCAGCGGATTCCTCTTGGAAAAAGTGACTCCCCCAGAAAAGCAGGCACAGCGCGCCCCTCCAGGAGCCGTCCCACCCTGTCCACCCCGGGGGCTGGCGCTCCCTCACACCGTCTTTGCCTGAAGCTCCTGACCACCAGAGGCCGGGCCCATGCTGATGTGCAGATTCCTCCTGGACAGGACTGCCCCTCGCTGCCCCCTCCCTGCCTATGAGAGCTGTGTCCCCCGGGGAGGCCTAGTAGGATGGGCAGTGGTGCAGAAGCCCAGGTGCGGGCAGCTGGAAGGCGGTGTCTGCCCCGCCCCCAGCAGGTGGTACAGTAGAAATGACCCCTATGCCTGGGAACACTGCCGCTTCCTGACTGACCCTGACGACCACGCCCTGCCTCCAGACTGGTGGGGGTGCCGTTCTCCGAACCCCAACCTCGGGCTGCGGAGCTCTGCCCTCCCTGCCCATGTGCCCTCTGCTCTGCTGCCATCGGGCCTGGTGACTAGTGTTTACCCAGCGGGCAGTTTGGCTGGCCAGTGCCAGGGCAGGCGGTAATTTCAGGAGAGGGGAGAGGCAACCTCGTGACGGACGCCCAGCACTGGGTCCCACAGCCCAGTCCCCAGGGCGGCCGCCTCTGTCTGGAGTCTGGCTGGTTGAGCTTCCAGGCCTCAGGGCTGTGGCCGCTGGCCCTGCTGGCCGTGACTCTCGAGGACTCTGAGGCCTGAGAAGGGTGCTGAGCTCGGCTGGGCTTCGAGGGAGAGCGGAGCAACAGGCAATATGCCCTGGGCATACCCTCCCCTGTGCCTGGCCCTCATGTCTGCAGGGCATCAGTTCCTGGGTCTCTTGGCATGGTGGCTAGCACAGTGTCCCTAGCATGTCAGGTCGGTGTCTTACTGCCACAGGACTCCCCATACTCAGAGGCTTGTAAGGGCAGCTGTGTCCGGCCAACCAGCGGGGGTGCTGCGGGCAGCTGCGTTCCGGCATCTCCAGGGCAGGCCCTCCAGTCTCCCTCAGCTTCCCTGGCTTGGGGATGCATTTCCCTCTGGTCATAAGACACAAGTCACATGGCCAGGACACCCCCCACCCCAAACCCACACACACTTTGTGCTGTCACTAAGCTGGTGACAGCTGCTGGCTCGGGCCCCCACCCCCACCCCGTACTTCTCAGGGCAGAGCTGTGAGCCGCAGGGCAGCCGGGCCTTTCCTCCAGGTTGCCTCTGGGTAGGCTTGAGAGGCCAACCTCCGTGAGCAGCCAGGCATGGGCACTGCCCGTGGCACCCAGAACGTCTGCACAGACGGCCCGCAGGTCCTTTGGGGCACTAAGTCACATGAACTTTCCCCAGCTCACACACTGGTAGGCTGCCCCCACCCGCCCACTATAGCTAGCCCCCTGGCCAGTGCTGCTGCTTCCTGGCAATTCCGACTCCAGGGCGCTGCTCCGGTGCAAGGCTGCGGTGACAACCTCCCACAGTGTGGGCGGCAGGAATCAGGAGCCCAAACCAACCCAGACTCCCTGCCTTTGAGCCCATTCTGGCTCAGAGAGACCCTGCAGGACAGGCCGGGCCGGGCTGCCCAAGTGGTGGTTGCAAGACAGTCACTCTGCACGGGAGCAGACAGCCTCATCTTTCTCCTGCAGAGCTGGTTTCCAGCTGCCGACCCGAACAATCAGGGGCGTGGGAGCTTTTCTCCTGCCAAGGGCCACCTCGATAGAGCCCAGCTTCACGGGCCGCGCAGAATGACCCACTGCAACATTAACCTGCCGTCTCTGCTCACACACTTCACTAGCTCAGCCCCTACTGCTGGCTGGGAGGCCTGGGGTATGGTGGTCACTGACCCAAGCTCAGCAGTTTGAAACTACCAGCCACTCCGCGGGAGAAAGGCAGGGCTTTCTGGTCCTGTAGAGTTGCGGTCTCAGAAACACATGGCCTCTGGGGCGCCACGAGTCCGAATGCTGAGGGCTGCGTCCGCGTGGCGGCTGGAACGGGGCTGCTCTTCGGTGAGGCCAGTGAGGCCAGCTGGCATGGTGACTTCCTGCTGACCCCAGAAACATATCCTCTCCTGGAGTGCCCGGAGACCAGCTCTCCCACTGGGCTAGCGCCTGGCGTTGTGGAGTGATTGGCTGGAGGGGAGGGGAGGGAGGGGGGGAAGGGGTGGGTGGGCTCCTCCCTTTGCATCTTCTCACTTCCAGGGGCTGCCCACATCCCTTGGCCCAGGGCGCCTCCTCCAGCTCTGAGCCGACCAGTGCTGCCCACTCCTGCCCAGCTGTGGCCCCCCGTCCTGCCTGCTCTCCAGGGAGCCTGACAATGTACAACCATCTCCTGACACCTCCCCAAGGCCCCGATGGATCCCGAGTTGGGTCTGTCCTTTGGGGAACTGAACATTGGAAGGAAACCTCCCAGTCTCTCTCACTGGGTGGTGGGGAAGGAGAGGGCATAGTGTGGGCCCCGCTTTGTGGGCCGCCTGTCCTAAGTCTCTGCCAGGGGTTACAACTTTGCCCACGCTGACTTGTGGTGGCCTGTGTCAGTGCTTGCGTCCTGGGGAGGGGTGTCTTCACGGGGGTTCGGGGGCCATTTCTCTTTACTTTAACTTTTCGTTGTGACAGGTGCAGGTGGGGGGGAGGGAGATTATAGACTGCACTGGTTTCCCATTCAACCAGACAGGTGCCTTTTGCTCCCATCCTTGTCAAAGGCCTTCCCGGTTTTCAATGGCTCCTCTCCTCACAGCATGTCCTAAGCACAGGAGACCAAGTCAGCGTTCCGGCTGTACTTCTTCCAAGACACATCTGTTTTCCTTTTTGCTCTTTGGACACCGTGGTTCGGTCAATGCCCGGGGCACCGTCATCCAGACACACCGATTCTGCTCCAGTCTTCTTCCTTCGGCGCCGGCTCTCTGCACACCAGGTGGTGGGGGTGCCAGGCTTGAGTCAGGGGCTCCTTGGTCCTCAAAGTCAGCTCCTCGCTTTGCGATGCTCTCCAGAGGTCATGTGCAGAAGGCTCACCTAAGGCAGTGGTTCTCAACCTTCCTCAAGCCATGACCCTTTTGTAAGTTCCTAATGCTGTGGTGACCCCCCAACCATAAAATTGTTTCGTTGCTACTTCATCACTGTCATTGTGCTACTGTGATGAATCGGGTGACCCCTGTGAAAGGGTTGTTCCACCCCCAAAGGGGTCGTGACCTTCAGGCTGAGAGCAGCTGACCTAAGGCAGTGCGTCCGTGGAGCTCCTGATCGCTGCTTTTCCTCGAGCATCAAGCAAAATGAAATCTCCGACGGCTTCAATCTTTTCTCCGTGTATCAGATGCTCCGTAGGGTCCAGCGTGGGGACGGGCCTTCTTCACACCGAGGCGCATCCCATCTGGAGGCTGCAGCCCTGGACCTTCATCAGCAAGTGCTCCAAGGCCTCCTCGCTCCCAGCAAGCGAGGCTGTGCTGCACGTTGTCAATAAACCTCCCTCCGGTCCCGAATCCCCTTGTTCCTGCGAGCCAGCTTCTCTGGTTTTGTCAGCACGCAGACCGGATCGGGATGGCGAGGCGACAGCCCTGGTTTTAAACCGCACGGGATTCCCTGGTCTGTTCAGATGGCTCCACGAGGGACGGGAAAAGCTGCCTTTCTGACTGTGCCGGTGAACTCCTGGGATCGGCAAGACAGCCACCTCACGCCCCACGCGAGAGAAGCCAACAAAGACTGCAGGGAGGTGGCAGAGAGAGAAAGGAGGCCCGGCACCAGCCCCCTACACACATGATGTGGGGACCGCCTTCCTGCGCGCAACACCTCAGTGGAGGGAAGCCGTGGTTCGGCGCTGGGTGGCTAATAGGAAGGAAGGTGGTTCAGACCCACCAGCCGCTCACTCCAGGGGCAGAGCCTTGTGCTCCCGTCGGGACTGATGGTCTGGGAAGCCCTGTGCCGACTGAGTGGCCTGAAGTCTCTCCATGGCAATGCTGGGGTTGTGGCTTCCAAGTAGCCATTGCCGACATTTGCCGCCAGGTTGGACATGTGGCACGTGTGTGTGAACTGTCCCAGATTTCAGGGCCCAGTAGTGACAGCAGAAGGAGGACGTCACCCTGTCCCGGTGCCAGGGCGACTTGCACCCCAGCACAGGCAGAGGGGCTCTGGGCTTGCTGATAATGACGCAGTCCGGGACATGCCGTCTGCCATCCTGCTGGTGCCGCGTCTTAGTGCCGCTGCCACCGCCACAGCCGCCACCAGGTTTCCGAGTTGGTCGCTGTTGACGGAGTAGAAAGCCCCATCTTTCTCCCAAGGAGCTGGCGGCGGTTTCAAACGGCCGACCCCACAGATCTCAGCCCACCGAGGGCTCCCTTGCTGTCCGGTGAGACAGAGTGTGAGGTTTTGTGTCCCCCCAAAATACATACATGTGACAAACCTCTACCCCTGGACTTGTGGGGTCCACACCACATGGGGACAATGGTCTCTTAGCTATGCCAGCCAGGCCATGGGCTGGCCCTGCTGTCCCCACCCCTTGCTGGCAGCTCTGGGCAGCTATGGAGCCAGGGAATTTCCCAGAAGGCGGGCTGGCCTGCAGGGCCAAGTCTCACCCGGGCATCTGCAGAGGGGGATGGGAGCTTGCTGTGCTCCCAGCCCTGGGCGTGGGGTCCCCCATCCAGCCGCCCACTTCCGACAGGGTTGCCTTGGAAACTGCAGCCGAGGAGGAGACACTTCCGTCTTCTTCTCTGGCAGCCGGCGCCTGTGTGGGGAGCAGGGCTGGGCTCGGCAGAGCCCCCAGCACCAGCCCGGGGGTCTGCGCTGACAAAGGGCAAGGCCAGCGGGAGGGACAGGGTCTGTACTACCCCTGCCCTGCTGAAGGCCCTCCGGTAGTCAGCAGGACAGGAGCCCCTCTCCCCACAGGCGTTGGGACCCTCGCCCTGGGGGTGTCCACTGACCCCCAACGGCCTCCGTTTTCTTGTCTGATAAACGGGCCACTGGGGGGACACAACCCTGCCCCTTCTCTGCACCCTCAGGGTTGCCCTGGACCTGCAGCCCCTCATCTCCTGCCCCAGAGCCAGTGGCCCAGAGATTGGGGGGAGGGGGTTGGCAGGCAGGGAGGCTGAGGCTGAGGGCAGTAGTGAAGGGCTCTCAGGCCTGGTCTCAGGAAGGAAGCTACAAACCGTCCTATCTGAGTCTGTCCACAGCCCCCTGTAGCCCTGTTGGTGGGTGGGTGGGGGCGGTCGGTTGTGGAGAAGGAGCTCGCAGGGTGGGGAAAGGTGCTGGGCTGTGAAGAAGGACGGAGCTGGGGTGAAGACACACGGTTGCGAAGCTCTAGCCTGGGAGGTGGGGCCGGGCCCGGAGCAGCTGCCTCCTTTGCCATGGGAGCAGAACTAGACGGTGCCCAGCTGCCCTGGCTGAGCGTTTGATAGCTCTTACTCGACATCGCTCTTCCACACCGAAGGTGCCATGGACGGCCAACGAGCCACCAAATCTGTCTCGGAAGAAGTACGGCCAGAGTGCTCCTTAGAGGCCAGGGTGCCGAGACTTGGTCTCACGTACTTTGGGCATGTGGTCAGGAGAGACCCGGCCCTGGAGGAGGCCATCAGGCTTGGACAGTAAAGTTGAGGG
>NW_022106189.1:47131421-47135484 GCF_000313985.2 Echinops telfairi
GGGGGTGAGGCCGGTGCAGGACTGGGTGGTGTTTCATTCTGCTGTGCACCCAGTGGCTCTGAGTTGGTACCCGCTCAATGGTACCTAACAACGATGACATTGGACTCTAGGATACCCCACCCCCACCCCAACCCCACCGGTACCTGGCCCAGCAGGGGGTCGGCTGGTGTGAATAGTCGGAAGTCCCAGGGTGCTGGCCTTTTCTCTCAGTGACGAAGGCTCTTTGGAGAGGCCACCTGCTGTCCTGAGAGCTGTGAGGACACTCCCAGGAGCAGTCTGGTGACAAATGACCCGCCTGCCAGGAACACATCTTCACAGCGAAGTCATCTTGCTTTTAGCACCTGAGCTGTCCTGTCTGTTCCGCGGGAGCTCCAGGCATGGGTGCCAGGCTGCGCAGACACCCTGCAGAGCACCCCCGGGCCCTGTCAGTGGATTTGTCCTTGAGAGAGCCCGATGGTCAGGCCAGGCTGGATGCTTTGTTCAGAGCCACACGGCCAGTGAGGGCCACTGCCCATGGGCACAGGTGTCCTGGGGTGACAAAGGCTTCTGGATGCACTAGGAGTCCAGCACTTGCAAGCTCAGGGGTGGGAGGGTGTGTGGCTGGGGGTAGGGTGTCCAAGGCTTGTGATTCTGTCTCTAGAGCTGCTACCAGAAGCCAGGAGGGAGAGCAAAGGGCTGAGGCTGAAAGCCTGGGTGGCCCAGGGTTAGGCTGGACTCTGCCCATATATGCTGCCCACTGGCTGGGGTCCCTCTGCAAGTACTGGGTCCCTGGCTGAGACCCAGCTCACTGACCGCCGTCCTGCTCCGAGAGTCATCCCGCAGTGTCTCTGCAGGGGAGGGGCCTCATGTGACCATGGGGAAGGTGAGGTCCTGACAGGGGCTCAGGGGAAGGCCTGGCGGAGCTGGAAGACCATGGATGGGGCTGTAGGCGGGACTCCGCAGGCTGAGAATGGGGTCTGGGGTGACGTTGGCCGGCAGGGCCCCCACATTGCAGGGGAATGGGGAGCCAGGGTTCAGACCAGTGTGCCTTGTGGGTGGATGTGGGTATGAGAGGCTCCGTGGTGTAGGGGTGTGTGGGCAGCTGTTCCTGGGGACAGCAGTGAGGATTCCCACCTTGAGCAGGCTCCAGCATCCCCTTAAGAGCGGACAACTGGCCCCCGGCCCCCAGAAGGAGTGTCTCAAGTCTGCCTTCGGAGAAAGCCCGGCAGACAGGGTGGAGGGGCTGAGAAGGGGGCTGTGATGGGGCAGTGTCCTGGCCGGCTGGCTGCCATGGAGTGGGCTGGGCACTCCTTGCAGCTCCGGGCTGCCCCATCTCTGCCGCGCACTGACGTGACTTCCTTTATTCTGGGGCTGGCACGGCAGGCTCTTTTTATGGAAGTGTGAATGTATATATGTAAATATATGGGTGATGTTGGGGAATTAATGTTTGCGGTATTTTTACTAAGTAGACATGTCGGAACCAAAGAGCAAATGCTTCTCAGAGTTTCCTCAGCTCCCTGGTGCAGGGCAGTGGTGGTATCGGCGGTGGGGGGGGGGGGGGGGGGGGGGGGGGGGGAGCGCGTGGGATTGGGTCATTGCCCTGGGCCTGTCTGTGACATCTTGGGGTGGAGTGACCAGAGACAGCCCATCTCTCCGGCTGCAGGGACTGGCAGACCCTTCAGCCAGGAGGACAGAGTGGTCAGACCAGGGAGACGTCTGGAGGGTTGGGGAGGCACCTGTTGCCCTCCCATGGAGCCTGTGCCCAGAACCTCCCAAGCCAGCTCAGCAGGGTGCCCAGGGGTCACAGCTCCAAGATACTTGCTGAAATGCTTCCTCAGGAAGCCTCCACACCCACCGGCTGGGGGGCTGTGAGCAGAGGTCTGCAAGGCTACCCCTAGTGTTTCCAGCCAATTGGTCACCCCTGCTCTCAAACCTGGGCAGGGTCAAACTCAGGCCCAGACGGCTCCACTGTTCCAGCAAAAACCACCTCACCATCGGGCGACTGGCTGTGGGCTCCGAGTGCACCTTCCCCAATGCCCCACCCTGCCCTCAGCAACCATGCCCGGGCCCCCCGGTGCCAAAGCAGCCTGCACTGGGACTCCTGCGTGTGCCCAAGCTGGCTTGCCCAGCTCCTGACCCACCCCCTCTCCGACCCTGAGCCCCAGGTGGGTGTGAAGTCCACCTGCATTTGTCAGCACTAACGACACACAGTTCAAAATCAGCAGCCCTCCTGGGGGGGGGGCTGGGAGGCTTTCTGCTCCCACAAAGAGCCACAGCCTCAGACCCATC
The DNA here is from genome assembly GCF_000313985.2 of Echinops telfairi. Lineage (NCBI taxonomy): Eukaryota > Metazoa > Chordata > Mammalia > Afrosoricida > Tenrecidae > Echinops > Echinops telfairi. The sequence goes on from NW_022106189.1 coordinate 47,133,690, forward strand.
CCATGGGGTCGCTGTGAGCCCCGGCGTCCGTCCGTGGCTATCACTTTACCGTTGGTCCTCAAGCCCCTTCTTCAAGGTCAGCGTGTCGGTCAAGGTCAGCGTGTCGGTCGGGGAGGGAGCCCCTAGCTAGTTTGCTGAGTGGCTCTGCCGCATGGCCGTGCTCAGCCGGAGGGCACCCTGATGCGGCCGGCCCTGCACCCCGCAACCACTTCTCTGCTCATAGCCTCCCAGAAGCTCCTGTGTGGTGGGGGAGTGCAGGCCACCTGGAGCCCACCCACAGGCCTGAGAGGGGCAGCTGGCAATGTTCTCACTGCCAGAGTGGGCAAGGGCCTGGGGGCAGGAGGTGCCCTCACACCCCTGGATGTCACCTGGGCGCCACGGAGGGCTCCACACTGGACCTTGGCCTGGCAGTGCACTGGCCCGACTCACTCTGACTCCAACCCCGCCCGGGATGTCTGCCCAGTGGGCCAGGTGGGCAGCACCTGCTCCCCTCTGACCTGCCGGCGGCTCAGGGCTGGAGGCTGGGTTTTGCTAGGGCCGACACTCGGCTTAGCTGCTGACCGGGTCCTGCCTGCGTGCTGTCCCCACCATCACTCCTGGGTGTCTCAGCACGGGCTTATGAGGGGCATCTCCGCATAGCCCCAGGAGACGCAGGATAGAGTGGTGGGGGCTTCTCCTGCGGAATGGGGCATCTCCTTAGTGCTATCTTCACTGGTCCAAGCCCCTCAGGTCCATGGCAGGCTGCTCCTATGGACTGGACCGGTGAAAGGCCTGGAGCACTGGCCAGTGGCCACTGTGTCTGTGGGGGCCGCTGGCGTTCAGGCCCCAGGCTCTCAGACTGACCGGGAGCTGCTTGGGGCTACGGGGGCCTGAAGCGTGGGATGGTTGGAAGGAACCTCAGAGGAGGTACCCCCTCCCCACACCCTGTCCGGGGTCCAGGCCCTGTGACTCAGTTTCCCCATGGCAGGGGGAAAACATGTAGGCCAGCAGACGCCTCGGGGTGGGCTGAAGCCCTGTTTCACATGGGGGAATCTTCATGGGGACTCCAGCCAGCAGCCTTGCCGATGCCCACCCTGAGGCCCCCTCCCTGTCTGCCAGGCCTCTGCCACAGGGGGCACCACAGAGACCCTCATGAGTGGGTACCCGTCTGCAGGGTCATGCCCTCTGCCCTGGGCGGGGTGACCTGCATTTGGGGCCTGCACTCATGGCCAGGCACGGCCCCCTGCAGAGACACATGGGGTGGGGACAGTTCTCTGCAGCAGGAACTGATGGATGTGAGCTGGCCCTGGCCCTGGCTGACCAACCCTCAGGGCTGCTGTGTCGGGGGGGCCGGCAGGCCTGCGGGAGCCCCGAGTGACCCTGCATGAGTGGGCATGGCCCTGGAGGTGGCAGGTTGGCACGGCCTCTCACGGACTCTGTCCCTGCGCCCTCACCTTGCCCCCTCTACCCCCAGGACCTCCCACTCGCGGGCCAAGGCCGAGGCGGCTCTGATGGCCGCTCAGAAGGCCCAGGAGGAAGCACGAATCGCCCGGATCACTGCCAAAGAGTTCTCGCCCTCCTTCCAGCACAGGGAGAACGGTGAGGGTGCCACCCAGCGGGGCCTCCTCCCATGATGAGCCCCAGCCGGCGGGGCCCCTTACCTGCCATGGTGACCCTCCAATATGTCCCTCACTCTTCACGGTGACGCCAGTGTATCCCCTCACCCCAGTGCCATGGCCCAGAGGGTCCCCTTGCTCCACTGACTTCATGGCTCCCAGGGCCTGTCCACGTGCCAGGGCCACTCCTGCTCCACAGC
>NW_022106189.1:47136911-47145104 GCF_000313985.2 Echinops telfairi
GCCAGCGGCCCAAGCACAGGAGCTCCAGCGACGACCTGGAGGTGGCCTCGGTGGGGACCCCGCTGCCGCAGGAGAGCCCCGAGCTATACCGGAAAGGCACGACGCCCTCCGACCTGACCCCGGACGACAGCCCCCTGCAGAGCTTCCCGGCCAGCCCCTCGGGCAGCCCCCCGCCCGCCCCCGCCGCCCGGAACCGGATGGCCCACTTCTCGCGGCAGGTGTCCGTGGACGAGGAGCGGCCCGGGGACATCCAGGTGCTCCTGGAGGGCCGCGCCGGGGACTGCGCCCGCAACAGCTGGGCCGACGAGAAGGCCGGGGCGCCCAGGGGCGTCCGGGGCGGCGCCCTGCGAACCGGCCAGCCCGACGAGCACCGCGCCCGGGGCGCCGGCCACCGGCAGCCCCGGGAGCGACGGACGGAGTCGCCCCCCGCGTTCGCGTGGACGCCCCACTCGCGGGCCGGCAACCCCGGCGGCTCGGGGGGCGGCGCGCTGCTGGCGCTGGACGAGGAGCGGCTGAGCAACTACGAGATGGAGATGAAGCCGCTGCTGCGCGTGGACGCGGCCGCGCCGGAGCCGCACCCCAAGAGACGCTACGGCAAGGGGGGTGCGGGCCGGGGTCCCGCCGAGGACCGCGGCGGCGGGGGCTTCGGGGTGCAGAGACTGCGGGCCAAGGCCCCGAACAGGGAGACCCCGCGGTCGGAGCCCGCCGTGCAGAAGCTGGAGACGCTGCGGCTGGGGGACAAGGGTGGGCCCCGCCTGCTGCGCTGGGACCTGACCTTCTCCCCGCCCCAGAGGTCCTCGCCCGTCGCCCTGGAGACGGACGAGGAGACCGCGGACGAGCTCAAGCCCAGGCCGGTGAGTGTCCGAGGGCGCGGCCCAGGCAGTGTGGGGCGTGTCGGCAGACCGCCTCCGGGCGGTCCGGGTTCCTGAGCCCACCCCAAATTCTCACCTGGGGAGAGAGGTCGGAGTCTCCACCCGCTGCAAGGGTAGACCATGTGCGGGGCTCCTCGAGGCCTGAGAGGGGGCAGAAGTCAAATGTACTGCCACCTATTCGAGGTCACTCAGAGCGACCCTGTAGGACAGGGTAGCACTGGCCCTGTGGGTCCCAGACTGACTCTTGACAGGAGCAGAAGGAAATAGAAAGCCCTCTCAGAGCGGCTAGTGAATTCAAATTGCTGACCACCTGGTCACCTGCTGAGCTTGGAGCAGGAGGGGGTCAGATGTGCTCAGCCCTGCCCTGAGATGATGGCCAGTGACCGGGCCTGGGCTAGTAGCAGTCTCTGAGGCGCTGCTCTTTGTGGGGCCCACCCTGGGCTGACGCCCAATGCAGCAGGGCACCCAGGGCTGCGGCCACAGGACTGTGGTCACCCTGCCAAGGCAGCCTGCCTCCCCCGGGAGCTATTGCCCCAGCCCTAACCAGGCTGTGACTGGGGTTCCTGGGGGTGACCACAATCATGGTGGGGAGGGGGGCTGCCTTGCTTCCAGGGAATCTGTGCCCTCTGGCCTGGCCTGTGGAGCATCCTAAAGGCAGGGCACAGACAGCAGCCCAAGTTCCTGGGGACCAAAGTGCCAGCCTGCACTTCCAGCTAGACAGATGTCCTTGTCGGAGCAGGCAGAATACGTGTGTGGGTGTACCTGCACGCTGTGCCCTAGTGTGTGATGGGTCTTTAGGAGTGGTGAGGGGGCTGGGCTGAGGGATGGGATCCAGGCCAAGCCCTCTGAGGGCATGCTGGCACTGCGGTGGCCTCCAACCCGGAGGTTAGTGTGGTGCTGCCCTTGGACTCAGGTGACCTTCCACTCAGGTGGTCACCTGTGCGGTGTGAGCAGCCAGGTGGGAGGCCCCCTGCCGATCCTTGGCCTGCTTTCCAGTTGGGGTGCATGTTGGCTGTAGTTGGGTGTAGGTGGTCCTCAGAGCTGTGCCCACGCCGAGGGCCCTCCCCTACCCGGTGACAGTAGCCAGCTTGCTCTCATTCTGAGCTCCAAGGTGTCCCCTGGCTCTGGTGGCCGAGCTGGGCCTTGCTCTCTGTCGGACAGTTGGGTCAGCACCCTGGTCCAGGCAGCAGAGGGAACCTGGGCAGAGACAGCCCCCTGAGCAGCAGGGAGGCTGCTACCAGCAGGTCTGTGGCTCAAGAACTTGGGGCCCCATTCCTTGGTGAGGGGGTGGGGGCTGCTTTCTGGAAACACTGGGCTTGCTGGCCCATGGCCCCCATGAGCTGGTCTGGCCTCACTTTCCACAAGGATACAAGTCACAAGTGATGACCAGGCCCCAAGGGGCCCTCAGAGTTGTGATGGACTGCTGTGAGTTATGGGTGAGGCTCTGGTGATGGGGAGAGGCGGCGGTCAGCAGTACTGAGGCCCAGAGCCGGCTCAAGGCATCAGGCCCGGCCAGCACATGCTCCTGTGAATGACTATCACCCCTGCCCCACACACCCGGAACACATGCCCCCAGTTCGCTCAAGACCGCCTCTTCCTGGCCCCCAGCCAGAACTGCCCCCCTCGGGGAGGAGTCTCAGCAGGCTCCATGTAGAAGGGACTCCCCCTGAGATCAGTATCCACATAGGGCACCCCAACTCCAACCAGTGTCCCCCAGCCACAGCCCCTATGACCGCCCACAAACCCAGTGTAGTGGTGCTGGGACAAGCTCCGTCCCTCCCGGCTGCCCCTGCCCCGGTGACCTGCTGCCCAGCACCGTCAGGCGGCCTCCATCTGCCACCACTGAAGGCCAGCAGGACAGGGCAGCTGCAGGACACTCTGTAAATGGAAGCTCTTAGGTCAAGGCTTGCAGGCAGGGAGAAGGGACTGCTTCCCCTCGGGGTGCCCCCCAACCTTCAGACAGAGAAATGGCCTGCTCAGCTGCTGGTCGGGTCCTGAGGGAGAGCCCCAGTGAAGGCAGTGAAGGCAGGCAGCGTGGTCTGTTGCAGGCAGAGGGGGCGTGGCCACAGTCTGAGCCCCCTGGGCCTGCACACTGTCTTCCTCTCTCCCCTGTGCCCACATGTCCACGACGTCCACCCCTTCGGGAATTTCCAGCTGGTGGAGCCGGAGAACCGCATGCCCTGCAGGGTTTCCTAACTGACTTTGGGTGACAGGTCACTGGGATCATGTCCCTGGGCTCCTCTGGGTGGCGCCTGGGTCTCAGGGTACCAGGTAGGACGGGTCCAGGGTGATACAGCCCTGCGGAGTGCTCACCCCTTCTCCTCTGTCCTAGGGCTCGGCGCCGATCCTGGTGGTCATGGTGATCCTGCTGAACATCGGAGTCGCCATCCTGTTTATTAACTTCTTCATCTGATAAGGTGGTCACGTTAGCAAAAAACAGTGTGTTCTAAAGTGGGGGACAGCCAGCTGACAGAGTGGGGGGGGACGTCCACTCAGAGTAATGATGACTTCTAGGTCTTCGTGGAAGAACAGTGTGACTGGGGATTACTCACAGTTTGCCTTTTTTTCTGGGTAATGTTTTTTGGATTTTAGCCAAAATTCTTTGCTTGTGCAGCACGATGCTGTGTGGCATGGCAGATGGGGGCCGCCTTGCTGACCTCGCAGCTTGACATAGGGCAGAGGGGGCCTGGTGGATCGGCCATAGTGCCACCCCGTGTCTAGGTTCAGAATGTGGAGGAGCACTCACCTGCCCAGGGGGGCCGCACCCTTCACCGTTGGGGAGGGGCAAGCTGGTTCTGGTGACCAGGGCAGGGAAGGGTGTGGAGCAGGGGAGGCACCCTCTCTGGCTGCCTCAGCCCGGCCTCTCCACTGACTGCACTGCACATGCTCCGAGCAGTCAGAGGGGCCCGCCCACTCCTCAGCACTGTCCCTGAGCTTCCTGGAGAAGCTGGAGCCCACACTTGTCTAATAAGGCAGTGTCCTGTCCCCACTCCTGTGTGCCTCCCTCGTCTCTTGAGAAGCTGCGGTGCCGACCCGGGGCCACCCTGGCAGGTCTGAGAGGCAGATGGGAGCCAGGGCCAGGTGGCCAGGTGGGGGATGGGGGGCCTTTGCAGGGCTCCACGTGTGACCTCTTTGCACTTTGCATGCGGGATGCTCACTCGGGCTTTTGCCACATCCCCGATAAGACGTGGCTGGTGGTGACAGCCCCATTGCTGTTGATATCCCTGCCCCTGCCCCGACAGATACCTTCCGGAGGCCTCCCCCTCCTGCTCCTTTCTCCTCCAAAGCTGGTCTGGGCCGGGGGACAGGGACATGGTTCTAACTCGGGGGCTTGGAAATTCTTAAGCAATTGTTGCGTATCTTCCCCACCTCCTTCCTGCGAGGCCAGCAAGTTGGCACCTCGAGTTCCTGCCGTCCCTGCCTCGTGGTTCCGTGGCGGCCGAGCGCCCCGAGGCCTGGCCGCTGTGTGGGTGTGCCCGCGTGCACCAGGGGACAGTCCCTGCGGTCACGCCTCGGTTCTCGGGACCAACCCATCGGGGACTCTGCCTTGCTTTGCTTATGTCTCGCGATGCTGCCTCTGAGCAGGTGTCTTTACTAACTGCCCTGGATTGCTCTTTTTTAACCGGAAATAAACTACAGATTAGAGCATGTTCCAGGGACATCCCGATTTTTTTTCCTTCCCCTTTTTTTCTGCTAGACCCCACGCCCAGGTCCTTCTCAACGTTCGGTGGGATTTGGGGGAGGGGAGCGGGCATGTGGTATACAGAGCAGAGCCTCCTTTTGTGCACTCCGGGAATTGCATGGCACACTGCAGCCCCGACGAAGCGGTGGCGTGTTTACATGAGGCAGCGAGAGGTACCAGGTCTGTGTGCAGCAGCCAAGCCAAGGCTCGTTCAATAAACACACACGTGGCTCCTTGAGAGGTGACTATTGCTGTGGTCTGCCGGCCCCCACCCTGCCCCAGCACAACCTGCCAGCTGGCACCAGACCACGGACCCCGTTCTGGCCCTCACCTGCGGGGCGTGAGGGTGCCACTAACAGGCAGCTGTGAAAGGATCGGGCTCATTTCTCATTGACTCAGGTCCAGGAGACCTGGGTAGATGTCCCCCCACCCCAGCTCTGAATGTCATCCCCTTGCTGGGCACCTCCCTCACCGGCACACAGGGATGGTGGCCTTCCTGGAGGACACAGGTGGGCTGAGCTGCAGACTGACACGCCACTCCCTGGGCACATGGACCTCTCCGGGCTCAGCCTGTCGCCTGCCTCAGTTGCTGTAAGAGGTGGAGGCACAGAGGGAGGGGCCAGGGCAGGGGAGCAGTGGCACAGCCCCTCTCCCAAAGGGACTCCGGGCAGCTGGCCGCACCAGGTCTGCTACTGAGCCCTCTGGTGCACAGGGCGGGCCTGGAAGGTTCTTTAGCCCTCCCTGCGGATTCTCGGGCTTTATCACCAGCATACAGGAGGGAGCCCTCCCACGTACAGTGGGCCGGGAACACTGCTAACGCCAGTCAGTAGTTCAAACCCACCAGCCACTCTGCAGGACAAAGGGGCTGTCTGCTCCTGACTCCCAGCCTCAGAAGCCGGGGAACAGTCCCATCCTGCCCCACGTGGTTGCTGGGTCGGAACCTCGTGGCTGTCATCCATGGCACAGAGGACCCCTGAGCCTGCTCAACTGCAGAAGCCACCGGCCTAAGGCCGCCGGGCTGAGGAACTTCCTGGTCTCCCTACACCGGCAACCCTGTGGGCTGTGCCCCTTTGAAACCAACTTCCTTGGCCGCACCTTCTCTGGTTTCCTCGGTGTCTCCCTGGACTCGACAGCCGTCGTCGTGTTTGAGGCTGTGTTAACAGCCCACCAGGTGACTGGGCCAGGCTGTATCTGCTCCTCTGCAGCTGGGGTTTCCAATCACTTTCAATTGTTGGGATTTTATGAAAGGGCTCTTCCAACTTGGTTGATTAAATGTCATCAGACATAGACAGCTGAGAAAAAGAGTCCCCGTTTCAGGCTGGTCCTCGCCCAGTCCCAGGGGGCATCTTATGGGCCACTTACAGAGGGCAGGGCTGGCTGTCTGGGAGCCGTCCCATCAGAGCCTGCACCGGTGATGGTGGCCCTCAGGGACTCCTTGTCCCTGTCCTGGTTTCCACAGGCCTGAGCCCTCCAGGCCATGAAGTGGGCACACTCACTCGTCCCTGGCTTTGGCTAAAGGCTGCTTTTCAGTGAACTTGATGGTGGTCAGTGGGCCTGGCTGAGAACAGGCATGAGCTCAGGGGAAGGTGAGCAGGAAGGGCGGCCTGGCAGAACCAGGCCTGACTTCAGACCCAGCGAGAGAAAGGGAATCTACTCTGGCCCTGAGCCCTGGACGGGCTGGTGCTCACAGCTCACAGCTCCCCCAGGGTCCTGCTGAGCAGGGCAGGCCGTATGGGGACCAGCTCAAGGGCAGAGGGAAGGGCTAGAATGGCCTCCCTGCCCAGAGCCCGGACGCACAGCGGCAGGGCCAGGAGAAGGGAGGCAGGTGGAGGAAACTTTATTGGTGGCACGTGGGGGACTAGGCCAGGGCAGGCCCGGGTGCTGAAGTGGCTGAGCTCCAAGTGATGCTGCGCTGGGTCCTGGGTCCAGGAGATGGTACTCTTCAAGACCTGCCAGTCCTGCTCATGTTCCAAACTCCTAGTGCTGTTCCTGGTGCCACCATGCCACTCACTCCGACGTCTGTCTGGGGGAGCATTTGGGACCAAGTCACAGGAAAACACCGTGGCCCTGGCCTCCGTTACGCTTCACCTGTGCTGGGTAGTCCGAGCAGCTCGCTGCCTGCTCCATGGTGGGGGAGTGCCGCCTCTGCTGGCAGGAAGGGGGCCAGGAGACATGCTTAGCACAAGGCCCCCAGCTCAAGCACCCGGGACCCACAAGGACCAAGGAGACCCAGCATCAGTGTTGGAGCTCAACGCACACGTTGCACCAGCCGCCAGCGCAGGCGGGCAAGGGCTCCCGTCACCTGCTCCTGCAGAGCTGGCCCACAGGAGGACAACAGACCAACCGACCGCAGCCCGTGCACACACTTTCCCGCCCACCTCAATCACCACCGTTCTCCTCATTCAGTTACCTGAGCCCCTCACCACACAGCTGCACCTCCCTCACTGGGGTGCCCCACCCTGCTCTGCCATGTTACCTGCACCCTCCTCCGTACTGCTGTCCTCGCCAGAGTCCTCCTCCTCCCCGTCTCCTGTGTCCCCCTCTGAGTCGGTCTCCTCCAGCCACTCCTGGGTGTCTTCAGAGGCAAGCACACACAGCCGTCAGTGCAGCCGAGATCCTCAGAGAAGTAAGTGGCTTGTCCCTGGGCCTATGGCCGGCACAGGTCCCCACCCAGCAGGACGCCCCAGACTCACCGGGGTCCATCTCCAGCAGGGCCTTCCAGCCCTCCATCCTGTGCAGGTCAAGGCAGTAGAGGTCGTGGAGGGTGACCTGCCGGTCTCCGGCCTCAAACATGCCCCCGTAGACATAGAGCAGTCCCTGCTTCACGGCCAGCATGGCGTTGGAGCGTGGACTGGGCGCCACCTTGGGGGCCGCAGGCTCCTCGGGGTCATCCTCACCCTCTGACGGCGGGCTGCCTGGCGCGCCTGATGCCGGGAGCACCTGCTTGATGGTGACCACGGTCCCGTCCTCAGAGACCACCTCTCGGATGACCTCCAGGGGCCCCTGTGGTGGGGGCTCTGCGGGTGCTTGCTGCTTGTCCTCTGGGGGCTCTGCCCTCCTGCCCCGTCGCCGCCGCCGCTTCTCGGCCTTGGGCTCCTGCAGCGGAAGGAGCGTGCAGGTGGGGACCGTGTGGTGCCCAGGCCTTGCAGCTGCCAGGGAAGAGGCCTGGGAGGCTAAGCTCAGGATGGGTGGGCGAGGAGTTCCAGGAGATGCCAGCGCCCATGCCTGCCCGAGGCCCCCACAGGACAGCCCCCATCAGACATGTGTGGGCACCGAGCACCAGTGACCGTGCAGTAGTCCGTGGGCTTGCCACGGCAGCCAGCAGAGCTGTCACAAGGGAGACGGGAGGCCCTGCCCATGTCAGATGTTCCCGTGGCCACACCTTGAGCTGCCCGGGGAACCAGCGGTTCTTGGCGCCGTCGAAGACATAGAGGTCGTTGAAGAAGTCCCCCTCCAGGCTCTCCTCCTCCTCGTCACACACCCCACCGAAGAACAGCACCTGCTGGTTCGGGGCCATTGCGACCGAGAAGCCAGACCTGGGCGGGGGTTTGACTCCCGACGGGTGACTGCGTGTCCACGCCCACTTGTCTGCCAGGAAACAGACAGGGGGAACCTGGGGGGAGGGCTGGCACTGCCATG
>NW_022106189.1:47145228-47147931 GCF_000313985.2 Echinops telfairi
GCTGCCACTGCCATGCTGGGGGGACACACAGCTGTGGGGGAGTTGGCACACAGCTGAAGGGGGCACTGTGAAGACTCCAGAGTCATTGTCAAGCTGGAAATGTACCAAGGACGCTGCTGGCCCACCCACCTGGGCCAGGGCTGCCTAGCAGGCACAGGCTGTGGCCAATGAGGCTCCCAAGGCCACCTGAGAGCCCTGGGAACCTCCACCTCTGCGCCCAGTGCTTTGGGGTCATCAGCACCCTCATCGGGAACGACCATCAGATCAGCTCACCGACAGCCCATGAAGGCAGGCAGCCCCCACCATGCAGACGGGGAAGTTCATCCAAGCCGCCCACCCCCTACCCCCGCTGGCAGAGACCCCTCAGGACAGGCTGCCCTGTCCTCCCTCGCACCTTCCTTGCTGTCCTCAGCCTTGAGCAGGAACATATCCGAGTGTAAGGTGCCCTTGTCCACGTCCTTCTTGACTCTCTGCAAGGCAAGGAGCGGGCCCGTGGGTGCCTGCACCTGCGGGTGCGTGCGCAGCCTTTCCCGTCAGCTCTCATGGCTAACAAGCTCCCCTGGAGCTGGCCTAGGCAAAGTGGGGCAAGGCAGTCACACTGCCAGGGGTGCCCTTTTGCCCTTTCTTGTCCCTTCAACTGCCCTGGCCACCTGTCCTCATGGGGCTCTGGCAGCCCCCAAGGCCACCTGCCCCCCAGCTCTGCCCTGCAGACATCACGTGGCCAGACTGTTCTTGGACTGGGTGCATGGTGGGGGTGGGGCACCAGTGACAAGCACAGGGCTCCCGGAGGACACGGCCTGTGGGCAGCAGTCAGGTCCGTTCACGCCAGTCTCTCCAGCCTCTGCGCAGAGGGGAAGTGGCGGACTCCAGGATTAACATCCTTCAAGGACCTCGCCCCCCCCACCCCCCCCTACTCGGTCTGCCCCACACCCGGGGCTGGGGCCCAAAGGGTGACAGAAAACTAGGGCCGAGTGTGAGAAGGATGGCCTTCCAGGGTTCTGACCTCCCCCAGAGCCGGCCTGGAGTTCCTGGAGGGACATGGGCTCAACACCAGCAGCACTCGAGTGTGTGTGTGTGTGTGTGTACACGGGCTCAACACCAGCAGCACTCGAGTGTGTGTGTGTGTGTGTGTACACGGGCTCAACACCAGCAGCACTCGAGTGTGTGTGTGTGTGTGTGTGTGTATGTGTGTGTGTACACGGGCTCAACACCAGCAGTACTCGAGTGTGACGCAAGGGAGGGGTGTGTGTCTGTGTGTGTGTGTGTGTAGGAAGCAGACTGGAGACTGAGCCCCCACCTGTTTAGAGTAGCCCCCATAGATGGCGACACCCTGGGGGGTGACGGACATCATGCAGCCGGACCTTGGTGAGGGCCCCAGCCCTGAGGGAGACAGCTTGGTCCAGGTGAGGGTGTCCAGGTGGAAGGCGTACACGTCGTTGTAATAGATGTAGTCCCTGGTAAGGACACACAGGCGCCAAATTAGGACAGACAGGCCTGTCTGCTGGATCACAAAAAAGGTCCATGCGGCTGTTCTGGCCCGCTGACACTGTCGGGGCTGTGGACATGGGAAACGAGGCAGGAGGCCGGCCCCACGATCACTGGGCAGTGCCCGGGGTGGCAGTGGGAGCAGGCCCAGTGGGCGGGAGGGTCAGAGACACTGATGGAGAGTGGGAGGCCTGGTGGTAGCACCTTCTGGTGACACAGTGCATCCCTGAACCACAGGCAATGGCGCAGGCGATCTGGATGTGAGCGTGGGGAGGACACAGTCCAGGGCCCGAGCCCCACGAGAGGAGGAGCTGGGCTCTGAAGGGAGACACCCGCAAGCGTGGGAAGCCGAAGACACTTTCTGGTCTCACTGCGCTCCAGCCTCCTGACGCAGGGCTCCGCCGAGGCCACGTGGGGTGTCAGGGCCACACACTACACAGGGCCCCCAGCACCAGGGCCTCGTCCTCCTGGGGAACCGGGTTCCCTCTGTGGAGGTTGGACTTCCACCATGCCACGTGGCCTCGGGGTCCCACCGCGCATGTAATCGGGGTCAAACTGACCTGCCGTGGCCACACGGGTGGGGGGGGGGGGCAACGTCATTTGTCTGGGTAAAGAAGTTTCAGATGTTGCACCGAGCTCTGGAAGGACAGCCGCTGGGGAAGGCGTCCCACGCTGAAGTGGCTGCAAGCGCCAGTGTGGAACCCATCCCCTAGAGCCGTGAGCTCACAGGGCCCCGGCAGCCCCGCCCCGTGCTAACACCCACCTCGTGCTCTCGTGGAAGCCACCGAACAGGATCAGCTGTCTCTTCCAGGCCACCATGCGGTGTCCGCTCCGGCCTGAGGGGCCTCCTGCAGATCTAAGCACACGCCAGGTCACAGACAGAGTGCACCTGTCCACCCGGGTCTCTCACACGCATGCACATGTGCATGGAGGGCCACTCGGCCTGCCGTCTGGTCTTGCACCAAACTCTCTGGTTCCCAGCCAGAGTCTGGCTGCGCCCCAGCCCACATTCCACGCAGTCGCCCAGGTTCCCTGAAACACACGCCAACGGCTGCAAAGAAAGGCTGCTGGTCAGCTGGAGGGAAAGAAAAAGAACGACCGCTGGTCAGCTGGAGGGGAAGAAAAAAAGACCGCTGGTCAGCTGGAGGGGAAGAAAGAACGACCGCTGGTCAGCTGGAGGGGAAGAGAGAACGACGGCGGGTCAGCTGGAGGGGAAGA
>NW_022106189.1:47149213-47161320 GCF_000313985.2 Echinops telfairi
GAGAGAACGACCGCTGGTCAGCTGGAGGGGAAGAGAGGAGGGGAAGAGAGAACGACCGCTGGTCAGCTGGAGGGGAAGAGAGAACGACCGCTGGTCAGCTGGAGGGGAAGAGAGAACGACGCGGGTCAGCTGGAGGGGAAGAGAGAACGACCGCTGGTCAGCTGGAGGGGAAGAGAGAACGACGCGGGTCAGCTGGAGGGGAAGAGAGAACGATGGCTGGTGCAGACGAGTGTGCGGCGACGGCAGCAACGCTGGGAAGACGTGGTGGCTGTGCCCACACGGCCGGGTGCGGTCAGGGCAGCGGAGACCGCAGGCCCTGCTGGGTGACAACAGAGCTGCCCGCTTGATGCCCAACAAGCCGAGTGCCTTCGCGGCATTGGGAGGAGGCAGTGGCCGTGCTTGCCGAGAGGAGTGTGCCTTCACGGGAGAGCTGGAGGCGGGGAGAGGCTCCCAATACGAGCCAACGCCGTCTTTCTGACAGGGGCCTAAACCAGTGTAGCGAATGCTGTCTTCGTACAGCCGGAAACAGCCTTTTCCTCACGGCCCCTTACATTGGGGGCCAGGGGTCCCCGAGACGGATCAAGTGGAGGATTTCCCAGCCTGCTGACCCCCTGTGGGCCATCTAGGGGCCCGCCTGCTGTGTCTATGGTGACCTCTGTGACTGGTGGCTCTCAGGCAGGATCGGAGGTGGACAGGGAGGCAGATGGGGAGGGAGAGGGCACACGGGCCATCATGCTTGGTCAAGTGGAAGGTCAATGAAGAAGGCCCGACCAGATGGATGACATGGTGGCTGCAATGAAGCTGGCTGGGGACTGGGCCTGTCCCTGTGTCGTACACCAAGTCGCTGCACCCAACGGGGCCCCGCAGCAGCAGCAGGGTTCGGCGGTCGCCACGCCGCTGACTGGAGCCATTAACGTGTCCTCCTCTCAGCCAGGCTGTCACACGCAGGACTGACACACTCCCGTGCGCGTGTATTGGGGGGACAGGGATGACGACACTGCTGGCGCTGGGGCACACTGATCACATGCACAGCAGCGTCGTGACAGGCCGAGCCTCTGCCCGGTGGCCCCTGCCCACAGCAGCTACTCCTTACCAGGGAGTCTGTGGGGCGTTTACGGAAACGTCTGGCTTCCAGTGGTGAGCGGGTGCCGATTCACAGAGCGGGGGCGCTGTCCATGGCACTGCTGAGTTGGTCAATTGGACGGGGCACCTTTCTCCACACAGTTGCTGAGGGCTCTGCCCACTGACCTTGCGGGTAGCAGCCTGACGCCGAGCCACCAGGGCTCCGATAGGGATGTCTAGTGGGGTCTGGCTCCAGTCAGGGGCACCGCGCTGTGACAACATCAGTCAGAAGCAACTGCCCGGCACTTGCTCCAGGAGCAAGGCATCAGCGGGCGGGTTTCATGAGGGGCACCTGCCGGGCAGCCGGCATTGTGCTGTCCAACACAGTGGCCATCTTTGCACACGGCCTTCTCCCCGTGTCTGTCTCATCTCCCCGTGAGAGCGGCCCGGTCACAGGGTGCAGGCCCCACCCCAGAGAGCACGACCTCACCTTCACGGGTCACAGCTCCAAGACCAAGTCCACACAAGGCCACATTCGCAGGTTCCGGGTGGACAGGATTTGGGGAAAGACAACAGGAGGGAAGGGTACCCCCTTTCTCTGCCGAGTCCCCATGTCCTGCACTGCCTCTGTGCTGACCTTCCATCTAGCCCGTACGAGAGCTCACAGCCTCTGCCAGGAAGTCACCCAGCTCGGCTGGATGGTGGTGCACCCCGAGCTCTGGGCCACCCCTGGCCCGGGCCCGCTGTGGGGCAGTGCATGTCTGTGCTGGGCGGGGGTTGTAAACGGACGCTGTGGCAGTAGGGCTCCCGTGACACCTTATGCTCTCCACGCACCCAGGCAATGGAGCGCCCGCCAGGGACAGACAAAAGAGATAACCACGCTCCCAGCTCCTGGGGCCCCAGGGCGAGGGGAGATGGACACGGACACGCACACACACACACGCACACACACACACGCACTCTGCTGTGGTGGGGGCGGGGGGATGGGGTGGCCTGAGGATAAGGGTCAGCAAACCCCTCCCTGCATTTAGGGACCCCGCCCTACTCTCTGTAACCCGGAAAGCAGCCTTCGGGACTCTGCTGAGTGGGGCGAGGCTCCAAGAGGTCTTACCTGACTTGCTCCCAGGTCTTGGAGGCCAAGTGCAGCACCCAGAGGTCCTTGTAGTGGTAGAACTGCTCCCCATCAGGCGAGGCAAACTCCCCTCCAAAGATCCACAGCTGCCCCCCTCCCTGAGGGACCACTACGGCCTGGAAGAGAAGGGGACCATCAGGACACGGCGCTGGGCACAGGGGCAGCTAGCTGTGACACAGCGACATGGAGCTGGCGAGCCACAGGGGCCTGGGGACTCGGGGACACGGGCAGCACCGCCATGGGGGAGGCCAGGCGCCGGACACTAGACCAGGGCTCTGACAGTAAAGTGCCCACTGGGCAGAGTGACCACCTAGGGCATTCCATGGGGATCCCCCAAGGTCACACCCACACCAGAGCAAAAGCAGTCTCTGAGGAAAGTGTGCCGGACTTGGACTTTTCCTAGCTCAGGGAGAGGCCCTGCTGGTCACTGAGCTGCCCACCCAGGAATGAGAGCAGAGTCAAATGACAAGCCCACTCCTCCCCTCCCTCCCACTCCACGACCTCCTCCCCAGTGCAGCATCACAGCACACAGCCCGCGCAGCGCAGGGGGGTCGGCAGCAGAGAGAAAGCCTGTCCATAGAAACAGACTTGGAAGTGAAAGAGAGGAGCGGCTAAGCCGTTATCAGACACCTGTGCCCGGTTCAAGAAGGGCGCGGCGCAACAGAGAAGGGTGACTTGGGTCGAGGACTGAACAACTTCGGCAGCTGGGCAACAACACACGTGCACACGTGCACGGCACGGGGGACAACAGGGAGGACGCACGGTGAAGCCCAGAGTCCAGAGCCTGGGCCACCCGCAGACAGAGCCTCACCGACTCAGCACACCGGATCACAGACAACACCATAGCACCCACAGGCGCGCCTGACTCGGTGCTGACGAAGGACGAGAAGGACCGTCTGTGAGGGACGTCAGGGAGCACTCAGCCAGGGGAGGAAAGGTTCAGGGCTGCTCCCCGCGAACCTCTCATCGGGGTCAGACGCCAGAACACGGAGCCACTTCCAAGTGCTACAACCACCCACCTAGGAGTTACATCGTCAAAACAGCATCAAAAACACACACCCCAAAGGAAGGCATTTTCACCCGAATGAGAGCTGAGGAAGGTGCTGCCGGCAGCCCTGCCTGGGAAGGAGGGAGGGAGGCCACTGAGTGCAGGAGCCACGGCCCACACAGCACTGGTGACACAGCCTCCCCCAGCCCACTGTGGGGTTTCTCGCACCCAGCCTTCACGTTTACAACAGTCAAAATCTACCACCGACCACCAAGAACCTTAACAGCAATTGCCTGGCCGTGGCCAATGCAGGGGAGTGCGCAGAATGAGCCACAGTGTTTCCGGCTGCGTGGCCGTCGGTCAGTGGGCTGGCAGTCTTGTGACGAGGCAGGCACTATTCACCCTGTCTGGGGTGGTCACACTCCGCTTCCCTGTGCCGGTGATGCCTGCTGGATGAGCTGGCCTTTGGGCCCTAACCGTGTCGATGCGTCAGTAAGGGTGGCATGCCGTGGTGGGATGCCCTGCTTACACTGGATGAGAAACGCTGCTTCAAGCAACACAGCTTGAAGACGCTGCTGGCAGGGAGAGGCAGCACTGAAGCACATGGGGAATACGGAGGTGCTGGCAGATCACCATGCGGAGCTAAATAAGGGCAACCCGGCCTAAAGGTGGGGGCCGAGGGGAAAGGGGCTGCAGGCAGACGGGACAGACAGCAGGACGGCACATGTAAGACGTACCTCTGTCAGTGCCTACGTTAAATGGACAGACACCCTACCTGAAAATGAACAAAGCTTGTCAGACCATACTGAAATATCCAAGTGCAGTGGCGTTTCCAGAAGAGCACCCTAAACACAATCAAAGGGTGAGCGAAGGTGTACTAACAAACACTAACCATCCGAGGGCGGGGGCGGGTATGGTCCCTGGTGAAGCTGTGGTTAAAGCGCTCAGCTGAAACCCCAAGGCCAGCAGTTTGAACCCGCGGCCCCTCCTGGGGGAAAGTGAAGCGTTACGGCATGAAGACCCTATGAGACAGTTCTACTTCTCTCGGGCTGCTGTGAGCCGGGACCAACTGCTTTCAGGGGGACACTCATGGTTAAGGTCTGGCAGGACTACTCAATAACGGGGAGCCACGTGGAGCAGGACATGGACTCAGAACACCAAGCACCACCACCGTCGCAGGAGACGAAGTAAATTTCAACAAGGACGACCCTCAGTAACCTGGACACTGTCAACTCCTCGGTGTCCCGGAGGACACTCCCAGCAGCCAGAGAACGCTCGGTCCTTGCAGACACACGCAGAAGCAGCACCGAGGCAGAGCCGGTGCCAGTGCAGGACACCTCCACCTGCTTCACAGGACTGACGCCATACAACCCGGGAGCAAAGGGTAAATAACAGAGAGCTGGAAAATCCATCTCCAGTGTTCTTTAACTTAAATAACATACTTAATACTGTAGCCACAGGCCAGAGCAAACATCGAAAGCCAAATCGCATATTTTTACTTGAATGACAAAACACAATGTCTCAAAATCCAAGGGTGCAGCTAAAGCAGTGGCCAGAGGAAATCATGTAGCTTTAAGACAGAAGGAACAGATCTGAAACCAGTGTTGTAAACTTCCATTTTTAAAAGCTGTAAAGGCAAATTAGACCCAAGTAAATGAAAGGAAACCAGAAAGAACAGACAGCATCAAAAGGAAACAAAGGGGGGGGGGGTTGGTGGAAACACTTGAACTAAATAACTTCTGTAGGGGTCCAGCTGAGGTTTTTAAGCCACCAGAAGCCCTTTGGACCAATTTTCAAGAATAACTTTCAAAAGTGCTTAAAAGGAGAGATATTAGACAAACGACTTCTTTAAAAGCTCACGTCTACATCAGATTCATCAGCTAGCACAATCTCAGTCACCTAAGACAATTAGGAAGTCCTCATCAGAGACAAACAACGGGCTGGCTGGTCACGAGCTTACTGGTCCAGGAGCAAGGTCAGTCTGCAGTCTGGTGGCCATACTCCTGGGTGTCACCAGTCCCCACAATACTCAGAGGCCTGTGCAGCCTACCAGGCGCACAAAGGTGAGCATTGCTAGTTTGCATCTGTACTTCCTGCCAAATTATTATTTTTCAAGGAAATATATAATAAAGAAAATCTTGACTTGCTGCCCCCAAAGGCTTGAAAGGACGTGGACTTTCAGATAAATAAATTCCTGCTTTCTTCCCTCCCCCCGAGAAAAGGCACCGCTGTCACGTGTCTGGTCACCACCTTTGTCTCTAGAGCCTGCAGTGATGCTTTCACGGAGCCCTGTAGATGTGCACTGTGGGAAACTAAGTCGCGCAGATGCTGAAATGTACAGCAAAGAGGTCTGTTTTAGATTTCTAGCTATTTCAAACAGTTTACTCTAGTCTAACCAGGTACTCAGGGGAAAGGCACACAGCTCTATGTCACAAAGCTGTACAGCCAGGATGCTCCTTAGCGGCAAGGATGGCGAGACTTCGTCTCATGTGCTTTGGGACCTTGATGTCAAGAGACCAGTCCCTGGACAAGGACACCCCACCAGTCAAGCAGAGGGGCAGTGACAACGAGGAAGGCCCTCAGTGAGATGGATGGACGCAGTGGCAGTGACTGAGGGTGGAGCAGGACCGGGCAGTGCTTTCCTCTGTTTGCACAAGGGTCACCATGCGCCTAACGTTATAATGTTACTTCCAAGAGCCTGCTGTTGGTGAATGCCAACCTAGCGGAAAGGAGCCCCGGCGGCACGGGGGGTGCTGGGCTGCTGGCTGCAGGCCCCCACTGAGACCCGTCCATGGCGACAGGAGACAGACGAGGCCGTCAGCTCCCACAAAGCCTCAGTCTCAAACCCCAAAACCCACCCTGCCCTGTTGGGTCACTGCTAAGTGGACCCGACTCGAGGTCTCAGTTTGCGAAATGAACGGGGCAGAAACCCGTGGACTCAGGAGGGACTCCACCGCAGCTCACGAGTTCACGCCCACTTTCTCCCAGAATCAGCGCGGCTGTATCCAGGGCATGCTCCCCTCACAAGCACACCACACCCGAGGCCCGCCAAGGACCGCTGCCCGGCAGGGACCTCACAGCCCGCTGGGTTCCTAGATTGCGACCCACAAGTCTTTTCTCCACCAGAGCGGCTGGTGGGTTTGAACCGCTGACCTTCTGGTCAGAGGCTGAGTGTTTAATCCGCCCCGTGTTGCCCTGGATCCAGACTGCGGCTGCTCCCCTCACCATGTTGACCTGGATTATGGCACAGCATCGCACAGCCTGGAGACACAGTGACACCCCCCCACCCCCACCCCACCCCCCCGCTTGCAGAGGCAGAGCGGACGCACTAGGAGCTCCGTCGCCTGACCGAGTAACGAGTAACGGCAGCAGAGGCGGATGGCCAGGGAAGCAAGCAGCTTTGTGCCACACTCGTGCTTCCAGGCCTCCCTCGTGGTTGGCAGCGGAATTCCTTCAGACAGAACCCCAGCACCTTACCTGGTGAGCACAGCGCCGGGGAGGCGGGTTAGGAATCTCCACTCTCGTCCACGCGTCCTTCCTGATGCTGTAGGTGTACAGCTCGTTGTACAGAAAAGTCTGCAGAAGGAAGGATACCGCGTACTGGTGACACACGCAAGGCCATAAGCTGTCCCCCACCGTTAGGGCTGCCCCGGCACGCGTGCTTCCTAAAGCAACCCAAGTCACACCGGTCTAGGGGCAGAGGGGCAGATCCCCAAGGACCTTAGGGAACAACCAAAGAAAAAGGCCAAGTGCCCACCAGTGCCGTTAACATCAAAGGTGCTGAGACTGCCCTCAGTCACTCTTCCTCTCCTAACTCGGTGGTCTTTAAGGGAGGGGTCTTGCTGGCAGTGGCC
The DNA here is from genome assembly GCF_000313985.2 of Echinops telfairi. Lineage (NCBI taxonomy): Eukaryota > Metazoa > Chordata > Mammalia > Afrosoricida > Tenrecidae > Echinops > Echinops telfairi. The sequence continues at coordinate 47,156,250 of NW_022106189.1, forward strand.
AAGGCCTCGAGTGCTAGCCATAAGTCAGTGGTTAACCCACCGGTCACTGCAAGGGAGAGAGAAGTGGCAGCCCACTTCCGTAAAGAGGTGCGACTTCGGACACCTCTAGGGCTGTCCTTCAGGGTCACTGTGGGTCAGCACGGGCTTGGCGACAGCGTGTTTCCATGGCATTTTTAAGGGCAGGGGAAGGGGGACAAGGGAAGGCAAGCACACAGGGCTCCTGCAGGCTGGAGGGCGTCTGAGGACCTGCTTTTGCTGTTTCACGTACCGCTCCAACAGAGAAACACGGGTCTGCTGGATGCCTCAAAAAAGCACGCTTCTGCCTGACTGATGGTCCACACGATGAAGTTCACAAGCATGCTGAGTGCGTTATCAGTCATGGGAGAGTAACCCGGTAGGATCCCACTTCCCAGAGACAGAGTTGACAGACTCATTTACAGGGACCACAATTTATCAGCGATTTCCAGGCTTGGGGGGTGGGGGTGGGTGTGCAGGGCTCACTGCTTAATGGGCACAGAGCTTCCTTAAGGCTGTCCGGAAACGTGGCGAAGTCAAGTGGGTTCCTTGACGGACCGCGGGGTCACAGGATTTCCCACAAGGTCTTGCAGCCTCTCACTCAGTGGTAACAGTTACTCAACAGGAGCATGAACGCAGTAAATGTCACTAAAATCTAAAACTATTGACTGGGCAAAGGTTTGTTATAGAGACATTTACCACAGTGAACATACCGGTATGTTTTTTTAAAAAGGATTGTGCCAGCTGTTTCATGTCCAGTCACGTTTCTGTACACATAAGCAAACTTCAGTCTTTACAGAGCGGGCACAAAGAACGAGTGGCTCTCCGGCTCACGAGTACTTTCCGTATTCAGGTACACTCTGAAAACGGTGTGGATTTTAATCAAAGGAGACCCATGAAAATTGGGGAGAAAAATAAAAATATATATACTTTACTTTTTTGCCATTGAAATATTCACCTCCGAACAGGATCAACTCGTCTTTCTCAGGATGGGCGGAGAGGGATGCATTCAGCCTGTGAGAGAGGTCAGAGGCAGGTCGGCACAGGTGGGCTACGAGAGCAGCCCTTGCTGCTGGCCTCTCCGAGAGCAGAGAGCTGCCACCTCCGCTCTGCCTGCACGCTGTCCCTAGGCCCACGGCGAAGTCTGGGATTGTCCTGAATCAGCCTGGGGTCACTGGCTCACGGGCCCAAGGCAGCCCACAGGCCTTGGTGGCCACACTCATAGCCTAGCCTACTAGTCACCTGGCAATACGCAGCCGGGTTTTTCTGTAAAGAGCCGCTTTGAAGGGTCTACCCTGCTGCATCACAACCAAAGCTGTTCTACAAAGTCCAGGACTGGAGTACTTCCACACTTGCAGACACCTTCCCTCAGGAAAATGAGATGGCTGAGAAGGGGGAGAAAGGGGGAACAGATCGCAATGACTGATGTACACCATCCCCCCCCCAGGGGGACAAACATCAGAAACATGGGTGAAGGGAGACAGTGGACGGTGTAAAATATGAAAATAGAAATCATTTCTAAATTGTTGAGTGTTCCCGAGGGTGGGGGACTGGGGAGGGAGGGGATAAAAGAGAGGAGCTGATATTAAGGGCTCAAGTAGAAAGAAAATATTTTGGACATGGTGGCAACATATGTGCAGGTGTGCATGATACAACTGATATATGGGTTGTTATAAGAACTGCAAGAGCCCCCCGATCACGAGGTGTCGAAGGGATCAGGTACAAGGCATCATCAGAACAAAAAATCGTACCATAGTGAATGATGGGGGGAGTGCGGAGTGGAGACCCAAAGCCCATTTGTAGGCCACTGGAGAGCCCCTTGCAGAGGGGTCTCGGGGACAAGACGAGCCAGTCAGGGTGCGATGTAGCAGCGATGAAAAATACAACTTTCTTCTAGTTTCTAAATGCTTCCTCCCCGCCCCCACTATCATGATCTGAGTTCTACCCTGCAAGTCTGGCTAGACCAGAGGATGTACACTGGTACAGATAGGAACTGGAAGCACAGGGAATCCAGGGCGGATGATCCCTACATGACCAGTGGTGTGAGTGGCGATACTGGGAGGGTAGAGGGAGAGTGGGTTGGAAAGAGGGAACCGATTACATGGAACTATATGTGACCTCCTCCCTGGGGGACGGACAACAGAAAAGTGGGTGAAGGGAGACGTCGGACAGGGCAAGATATGACAAAATAATAATTTATAAATTATCAAGGGCTTATGAGGGAGGGGGGAGCAGGGAGGGAGGGGAAAAATGAGGACCTATGACTGGGGCTTAAGTGGAGAGGAAATGTTTTGAGAATGATGAGGGCAATGAATGTACAAATGTGCTTCACACAATTGATGTATGGATTGTGATAAAGAGTTGTATGAGCCCCTAATAAAATGATTTTTTAAATTACTTAAAAAAAAAAAGAACTGTAAGAGCCCCCAATAAAATGACTTACTAAAATTTAAAATAATAAATAAGTGGGATTCCCTAGGCACACCCCACCTTACAAGCATTCCAGAAAGAAAAAAGTTTGTGGGTCAAATACAGTTGGAAGAAAACTCTTACTTCTTCCTTGGGAATCTACTGAGCACAGAAACTTGACAGGCTGAAACTTTCCCCCCATCATTTTACTGAGGGCTCAGCACAATCCATACATCAATTGTACTGGGCATATATGTTGCCATCATTCTTTTCTCGACAATTACTTTCTATTAGGCCCTTGATATCAGCTCCAGGTTGAAACGTTTTGCCACAAAGAAACCAGCGTTCCCCAGTCTTCTCAGATCTTGAATCTTCTCTTACCTAGCGCCTGCTTTTCTGTGGAAAACACTCAACTAGTTTAGGAAACTACCACCTAGGTGCTGGCAAATGTCTTCAGCCAGGAGGCAGATCCGATGCACCCCGGCACTCCCAGACACCGTTCAGCCCTCACCACCTCCCCGGCCCCATTTCCCACCCCCACCCCAAGTCTCATCCAAGCCTCAGATCCTTTGGGCCTTAACGATTTAAAGGATTCCAACATTTGTTTGCTTCAACAATTCAAATCACAGTGTAAAACACCTATAGAGGCTGATCCCGCGGGAAAAATACAGTCAGTCACTTACTAACAGAATTCAGTGAGCAAAGTCCCAAACCCCAAAGCCAGCAAAGCTCCGAGGAAGAGAGGACAAGAACGCGTGCCTCAGACAGGGAATCGGATTATCGGCATGTTCGCTTCAGCACACCCCACAAAGGCCTGAAACCCTCCCAAAGACTGGCGTCTGTCCCAGAGCTCACAAACCCCCCTGCGACGATTTACACACAATTCACGCTCACCAAGAATCCTTTGAGGATTTAAAATGTGGCAACCAGCTGGCCTGGCTGTGAGTTGCACACCTGTCGCTGACACCCTGGAAGTACCCTGTGTAGTCAGTGGGGAACTCATGTTTGCTCCCCATTATTACTAGTTAGAAGAGCTTTTCAGGCTGGGGCACAATCCCCATAACTCTCCGCCCCACCCCCCAGGAGTCTGGTGAGTCACCCTCCAAGTGTCTGCATGACAATAAGCCATAGGGTCTGGCTCGGTTCTTCAGAAGACATGGAGAAAGGTTGCATGGGGCTGACCCACCAGAGACTTCACTGATGAGATGCCCCACAACCTGCTTGGGCACTCTCAACAACTCGGTGCCAGGCAAGTGGACAGAGACCACACGCCCTTACCTTGGAGAAGGTGGGGGACAGGGCACTTCTACAATCTCAGTCTTCTTCGCATCGAGGGTTTGGAAATGGGCGATGAGAGCTTCAAGGTCTTCCTAAAACCAAACAAGCACTTGGTATGAGATGCTTTCTTCTTTAACCACTGAAACCCATGGCAGATACACGTCCCTGTCAATGGGACCCGATGAAGCGCCAGTCAGACTGGACGAGAATTACAACATTTCCTCCAGTTTTAAATCTGACACGATTCCTAACTATATGGAACTAGATCCTAAAGTGAGTGTTTTAGGTTTAGACCCAGGTGCATTCTGTGTATCAATGCATCCGGACCCCTGCCCTCTCCCCAGCAACACTTGAAGGGCCTTCCACATAGACAAGCTCCTTCAAGCCCAACCAAATCACACCACTGCCATCAGGTGAATGCCGACGCCTAACAACCCCATCAGACAGAACAGAGCTGCTACACCGGGGTCTGAGGCTGTAAATCTTTACAGAAAGAGGCCGCTTCCCTGGGAGTGACTGGTGGCTCTGAACCACCTTGTTTAACCCATAGTGCTTCTAGAGATCCTTATGAATGGCTGGACCGATTACATTGCTTTAGACATTTAAAACTCGTGTTAATTCTGTATATTCTCTTGTCACTTGTTTTTTGTTTTTGTTTTTCGGCCCATTATTGACTAGCTTGGTACATGACATCACAAAGTCTGCTCATTTTCACGGTGACATGAGCTTGTCCATCCTGTTTGTATTCCTCAGGCGCACTACCTGGGCCATCCCCAAGCATCTCCTGCACAGGTGTTTCTGCAAGCTCCGCCACCACTCATTCAGGGTATCGGCATGGATACGTTAATGCCCAAAGTGGTCCTGTCCCTTTACACACTTTCCCAGCAGTTCACACAGGTCCACCTCCCAGAGCGTCTCTGTGTGGGTGCTAACTTCAAGAGAGGCGGGTAGAAAGGTGAGTACCAGAGTTGCCTGGTTGCTGACCATGTCTGTCCCCTCAGCAATGGTTCCGTCCGTCGTGGCAGAAGACAAGGTGAGAAAGAAACAGACTGGAGCAGAGGCCCAGGTCTGCAGTGGAAGCTGCTTGTCAGTGCTGGGGACAGTTGAGGTGGACATCCACCAACCCAGCCCAGACGGGTTTGCAGCAATGGGATTGACGGCCAGCCCTGCTCACACAGGGAACGATGGCAACGGGCCATCAAGGGCGGCCGGGGCCAGCGGTCCTCTTCGCCTGGTCCCGCGGGAGGCTGTCCGGACGTCTATCATCGTTTACAGTCAGACACGCGAAGCCATGGTCCATCCTCCCGGCTCGCGCCCCGCGCAAGAGGCGGACCCACGTCCCCGGGCACGAGGCCAGCCTCGGCCGCCC
>NW_022106189.1:47161481-47178682 GCF_000313985.2 Echinops telfairi
TCGTCCCCCCGCGAGGCTCTGCCCGGAGGCAGGCGAGGAAGCCGAGTGCCGCCGCGGGCCCACTCACCTCCTCCTTCCGCGAGCGCTTGGACACCTTCTTCTCCATCTTGGCGGCCGTCTTCTCGGCCCCGCGGCCTTTCTTCTCCTTTCGGCCCTTCTTGCCCATCGCGGCACGTCGGAGAGACCCGGCGTGAAGCGCCCGCCGGAAGTGGGAGCGTCGCGGGGCGGCGCGCGCGGCGCGTGGAGACGTCACTTCCGGCCCCGCCCCCGGCGCCTCTCCCCGGCGGAAACGCGGGGAAGAGGGGAGGAAGGCGGCCCTTCGCCGGACGCGCCCTCAGCGCCGGCGGCCGTCTTCTCGGCCCCGCGGCCTTTCTTCTCCTTTCTGCCCTTCTTGCCCATCGCGGCACGTCGGAGAGACCCGGCGTGAAGCGCCCGCCGGAAGTGGGAGCGGGGCGGGGCGGGGCGCGCGGAGACGTCACTTCCGGCCCCGCCCCCGGACGGAAACGCGGGGAAGAGGGGAGGAAGGCGGCCCTTCGCCGGACGCGCCCTCAGCGCCGGCTGCCTCGCGTGTGGAGACGGACGCGGCGCCTCCAGGAGAAAATGGACGCCCTCGTTTAAAACTCCTGCGCACTCGCTCTCCTCCGGGTACGCGGTCCGTCCTACCGCCCGGCCCGCCGGCCCGGTGCGGCGAGGATGGGGCGGCGACCCGGTGTCTGGGCATCCGCCCCGCAGGGAGCGCCAGCTCGGAGTGTAACAACCCACACCACCGCCATCGACTCGATTCTGACGCCTCGTGACCGTCTTGGACAGGGTAGAACTTCCCCGTGAGTTTCCAAACCTGTGGAGCTCATCCTTCTCCCTCAGAGAGGCTGGCGGTTTCGAACTGCTGGCCTTGTGAGAAGCAGCCGCACGCATAAACCATGACACCAAATCCGGGCAATTGGGATTACCCCCTGCAGAGTTCCAGCACCGCTGTGACTTGGCCCGCCCTGAGCTCTGCCCTCCACGAACCTGTGAGGTTAGTGATCCTCTAAAGGAGTGAGGACCAGAAAATAATCCAGGACTTTGCTCCTAGATCACACATCTTGGAAGAAGTGAGCCCCATTTTATTCCCCTTAACCGCCCTTGCACACCACCAGGCCCCCATAAACCAACCCAACGGCGTGGAGAACCGGTCCAGACACCACGTGAAGAGGATCCACCAGAGCTACCTCGTTAGGAAACGTTATGTTCACTGTGAGTTCCCACCTTGGACCCCTTTGAAGATGAAAGGGATACTGTGGCCTACCTCCCTAGAAAAGTAGTCAGAACACTTCAAACACCTGCAGACACGAAGTGAAGGCAGTCAGTCAGCCCTGGTCCAATGCACCAGGTACTGTGTTCATCAGTGAGAAAACAGGCCTTGCTATACCACTGTCGATGTGAGTTTCAAAAAACGCCCTAAGACAGGACATTTGTTTCTTCCTGCAGAGAACGTTGATGGTAAGTGTCATTGAGTTGCTCTGACTCACATGGACCCTGTGTACCACAGAACAAAACACTGCCAAGTTTGGGACCGTCTTCACGACTTGCTGTGTTAGAGCACATGGTAGCAGTCACTGTTGTCAGTCCATCTCATGGAGAGTCATCCTCTTCTTTTTTTCTCTCTCTATGTCTCTCTGGTTTACCAAGCAGACATCCTTCAGGGACTAGCCTTTCCTGAAAACATGTCCAAAGCACATGAGGCAAAATCTTGCCATCTTTGCTTCTAAAAAGCATTCTGGATGTATGTGTCAGTCCGGGTAGACTAGAGAAACAAACTCACAGACACTCATACGTGTATAAGAAAGAGGTTTATAGACAAGAGCAGTTGAATATTGAGAAAACAGCCCAGCCCAGTTCAGATCAAGTCCATAAGTGCGATATTAGCCCATATGTCCCATACCAGTCTATAAAGTCCTCTTCAGACTCATGAAACATGCAATCTCGCTGAATGCAGGAAGGTCACAGGCCAGTGGGTGCAAAGTCTTGTAGATCCAGGAGCTAGTAAGCATCTCAGTGCTGGCAGGGGTCTCCACATGGCTTCTCCAGGTCCAGGGCTTTCACTGCCCTCAGCATGGATTCATGTGTCTTGTCAGTACAGTGTCTCTGGGAGTGAGTAGTGTGGAGAGTGTATTCTGCCTCCAAGGGGGAAATACCGGAATTCCCAGAATCCTCCGGGGAAGGCCACGCCCATGCAGAGGCCTCATTGGCTATGACCCGATTGACAGACTAGACTCCACCCCTTCACTCTTAATCCTTTTAAGTCCCAAAATTGACACCAGATTATGTAATTACCAGACTGTACTTCTGCCAAGATAGTTTTGCTTGTTTTTCTGGGAGTCTGTGGAAATAGCCTTTCCCAGCACCACCTTTCAGTGGTATCCATTCTCTAGTCTTCCTTGATCATCCAGCTTTCTGACTGAAATCAGGAGACTGAAAACACGTTGGCTGAGGTCAGGCCTGGCTTAATTTCAAGGTGATATCTTCGCTGCTAACACTTAGGTCTTTTGCAGCTGATTTGCCCAGTGCCGTCTGTCGTTGGATTTCGTAACTTGAACACCACTTCCCTGGACGTCCATCGTGGACGTAAGTAAAATGAAATCCTTGAGGACTTCCATATTTACTCTGTTTATCATGCGGTTGCTGATTGGTCCACTTGCGAAGATGTTTCTTGTTTTTTTGTTTTTCTTTTTGTTGAGATGTTCCGGATACTGTGGGCTGTCATCATTGATTGCCAGGAGAAACCAGCTCCTAGCACAATCACTATGGGTTCGGTAGGCGCAATTGTACAGCGATAATAAGTAAATATTATAATAAAGTTATAGAGAGTATGAGAGATAAAAGAGATATATAGAAATAAATGGAGTCAGACACATTTTATGGTAGCATTGCTCACCTCAGCCCAGCTGGTGGTCCACATGGAGGGAGAGAGCGGGGAAGGAGGAGGGAAAGGAACAAGGGAGAGAGGGCGGTGTAAAGGCGGACTGAGGGACAGGGAGGAGGACGGACATACTGACAGGACAAGGGAGAGCAGAAGCAGAAAGAGCTTTATTAGGGGTTAGGGGAGCTCCCGGATGAGGTTCCCTGACCTAGGCCAGCAGGTCAGGGAAGTCGTGCTCAGCAGATGGGGGTGAGGGTTTTTAAAGGGGTGGTGAGGAATGTATGGCAATTAGCATATGGGGTCTGGAAACTGGGAGAGTTGCTTGTGGACTCCTGGAGGCTTGCTTTGAACCGGGACCATCAGGTTTCACAGGTTATCTTCTCTGGCGGCTGCTGACCTCTGGGATGTGCAGGCCTGGACCTGCTTCAGCTTAGTCCAAACAGGGACTGCCTAGTTCAAACCCGGCCCCAACAGACGGGAGATAAGAGGGGGAAGAAAGGGGAGCGACCAGGGAGAGGGAGGGACTTTAATGCTTCCCAAGCTTTTATCCTCTCTGGGGACGTGCAAGCCCCCTAATTACAGTTAAAGACATACGTTACAGGACCGGGTTGTGCTATAGGTATTACAGTGATGGGAGGGGGTGATCTAGGGGTATCCAGGCAATAGGAAGAGGAGGGATAGGAGGTATACACACGGAAAGATGGGTGGGTCTTAGATACAGGATGGCAGCCTAACTTTGATTATCATTGTTTCTGGCCCAACTGATAGAGACCATTATCAGTAGGATGTGAACTCTGCCTCCAGGAGCCTGTCCCTTGTCCCCAGCAGCAGGGAGCAGGCCCACTTCTATGATGTGGGGAGACAGTGGTCTGGCAGCAGGGAGGATGATAGTGAGCTGACCTCCGCCCACGATTGATCTTCCTCTGCAAGTGCCTCGGCAGGCATGGGTGTGCCCTCTGCATAGCACAGGCTGTGAATACATCTCCCAATCCTGACCCACTTCCTTCTTCCTCTAGTGCAGCTTCTCAGATTGCTTGTTCAGCATACACACTGGATGGTGGGAGGATATAATGCGGACTCGCGCCTCTCCAGATTTGAAACTACTCAGTATCCCTTTGTTCTGTTCAAACAATCCCCTCTTGCTCTACGTACAGCTCTGGGTGAGCACAAAGAGGTCGTCTGGAAGTCCCATCTTTGCATTGCCATCCATGTTTTGTAAGGATCCACACTTTCGCATAGTAGAAAAAGGTGAACGTCATTTGATGTTAATGGTCTCTCATTTCTGGTTTCACTTGATCACCGTCTTTGGAATAGGCACATCTCAGGGGGCTGTCTTGCGAATTTCTTGACAGGGAGTGAGTGCTTCCAGTGTTGCACCCCTTGGCTGAACCATCTCCATTGGTGCTCCGTCCATTCTACACTTCATCTTAGCTGAAAGGAGAAGTGATGTGTTCCATCCATTCTAGAGCCTGACTTTTCGCCAGTGCCTTCTGCACAGCCGAGACTCCTTTGTTTTGTACCATTGGTCCGTGAGCATATACCACCTCCGGCAACGCTAGGTATTTCTCCAGGTGGAAGAATTGAAGAAAATGAATCAAGACTTAAGTTACAGTACTAGAGGACTCTGTGGACAAACACCTGAATGACACAGGAAGCACCAAAAGAAGCCAGAAAGCGTTCACGGAGTCCCTGTGCCAGAACGAATTGGCCAACACTCACCCAGCTCAGGAGGGCGCTCAGACCTGCCGTCCATCGGTGACCCTCCTGGTATCTGTGAGTGGCATAGCTTACACGTAAACCACCACGGTGTGACTAATTGACAGCCAAACACGGTGGATCCGGAGCACAGGTTCTCAACACGACCTCTGAGGGAGTCAGTGTATCAGATGGAGTCCTGGTGCTGCCGTTGGGCCCCTCACTGAAAGGCCCCTCCCAAATCCGCTAACTGCTCCATGGGAGAAAGATGAGGCAGCCTGCTCCCATGAAATGTACACTCGGAAACCCACCGGAGCGGTTGTACCCTGTCCTACAGGGCGGCTGTGCGTCAGAATGTCTTTGAGGCTGGTGGCTTTGGGTTTGGTTGGGGAGACAGGAACTGACTCCAGAGGAGCTGGGAAATGTGTGTAGCAGCTGTGAAAGGGGGTCCTCCAGTGTGTGTCAGCGCTCACGGGAAACACACAGCATGGTTTCAGCGTGACACAGTCCCGCGTCACGTCGCCGTGCCCTCTGTCACATTCCAGGCACTCAGTGGCCACATGTGGCTCCCATACAGCACAGCACAGACAGACCATTTCCTCCTCCCAGAACTTCCCGTGGCACAGTGCTGTTCTTGGTACTTCGTATCTTGAAGTAGGGTGCGCTCAACCGATGCAAAATGGAGGGAAAAACAAACAAACATGAAGATGAAGAAGAAGCTGGAACTTTTCAAAGAAAAGTTCAGCCTCCCATCTCTTCAGCCTCCCATCTTCTACAGAAAGTTTCAAAAAGCCAATCTTCTCAGACAGCTAACTTCCTGGTGGGAGAACCAGTTGCCTGGTGCCTACCAAAGAATTCTGGGTACCTTCGAGGCAGTTCACTTGAAAGAAGATGGTCCTTCAATCATAGCCCATTCACAGCAAGACACAACCGTGGTCCCCTCTTACAAGATGTAAATGGGGGCGCACACGCCCTATTGAAGATTGGGACCAATGAGGTAGATGTAGGGTCTAATGCTTTCATTATCTGAAAGAATCTTGAAGTTAAATCGGGAGGTTCTTGGATTACAAAATGTCACGGTGATTTATGTGTGGTTGAAATTCTCATTACTGAGACAGAGAAAATGGAACATTTCTAATGAGATCAGAATCCTAAAATAGGGGAAAGATGAAGTACAGGGTCCTATTTTAGTGAGATTCACATTTTGGAAACTTTAATTGATTGTCTTACATCTAATACATCATTAACTTTGAGGACAGACTCGTTGGTGTGATCAGGCGCCCTTTGCTCTCTTCAAGGTGGAGACCGGAAAAGAAACAAAAGATTGCGCTCTGGACAGGATGCAGAGAAAGGATGCTAACTGCTCGTTCCCCTCGCCAGGAGCCGTCAGCGCGGTGGGAGAGTCCTTCCCAATGTGGCAAAAATGAGGCGGCTCGTATGACTGAACGATTGAAACGTATGACATGGGATTGATACGTCTTTAAAACGGTTTTGTTTAAAAAAACCAATGCAAACATTATATATATATATAGACCCACCTCCCATCTGCAGTGGGAAACTAATACACCGAGCCACCTCCTGCGCAGAATCAAGTGGATTTTCTTTTAATCCCCAACCAAGAAAAGTAAAGGCAAACGTCAGTGAATCTGTGTTCTGTGAAGTGAGGCCCCGGTTTTGAACCGCCGGCCGTCATTTCATTGAACAACCTCCACTGACCACTGTGAGGGGTCCAAACAGTCTCGGGCCTCTGGGAGGTTGCAAATGAGGCCGTTGGGCACGTGAATGCTTTGTGGACTGGAACAAGGAAGATGGAAACGGACAGGAAGAAAGAGAAAGTCTAGTTGTTCTGTCAACGTTTGCGTCTCTCCCATTCTCGCAAGATCAGAAGGGCTTCATTTGGTGAGGTCCCTCTGTCCATTGCTTTTCTTATTCTCTCCTTGGCCTGCTTTTGGTGTCGCGCGCAAACTAAGAATTACCTGCCGAGAGCCCTGATTTCCTCCTGCGTCTTCTTTTAGATGTCCTACATTACTGAGCTCGCTTGCTGGGAGCGAGGAGGACTGGAAGCGCTTCTGATGAAGACCCAGGACCGCAGCCTTCAGGACGGATGACCAAACCCTCACAAACGCATGGGTCGGTAGCATCATGCTAAACGGAGAACAGGTTGTCAACGATTTCGTCTTGCTTGGATCCATAATCAATGCTCATGGAAGCAGCCGTCAGATGATCAAAAGACCTGCTGCATTAGGCACATCTGCTGCACAGACCTCTTTAGAGTGTTGAAAAGCAAGGGTGTTAGTTTGAGGACTAAGGTGCGCCTGACTGAAGCCATGGTATTTCCAGCGCCTCCTGCGCAGGTAGAAGTTGGACACTGGCTTCGGAGGCCCGGAGAAGAATGCGTGCATTGGAGTGGCCGCGCTGGGGAAGAACACTGAAAGCAGCACGGCCGCTAGAAGGACAGGCAGACCTGCCTTGCAAGAAGTAAGCTCGGAGTGCTCCTTAGAGGCAAGCATGGCGAGGCTTCGTCTTACATACTGTGGTCATACTGTCCGGAGAGACCAGTCCTGGAGACGGACATCGTGCTTGAAAATGCAGAGGGGCAGTGAAGGAGAGGAAGGCCTTCCAAGAGATTAACTAGCACTGGGCCTGCAACCATGGGCTCAGGCACAGGACATTGTGAGGACGGGGCAGGCCAGACCGGGTTTCATTCTGTTGTGCACAAGGTGACAGTGGGTGGGAAATGACTCGATGGCACTTAACAAGAGCAGCAACAGTTTCATAGTTCACACGCAAATATATCATCCATGTTGAGTTTCGTATGAGGTGCAAGGCTCAGATCCAAGTGGTGTGCTTGTTTGTTTTCTTGTCTTGTCTTTCTTCCCCCTGGCCCTCTCGTCTCTCTCTCTCTCTCTCTCTCTCCCTCCCTTTTAGTTTTTTTTTTTAAATCATTTTATTAGAGGCTCATACAACTCTTATCACAATCCATACATACATCGTGTGAAGCGCATTTGTACATTCATTGCCCTCATCATTCTCAAAACATTTCCTTTCCACTTAAGCCCCCGGCATTAGGTCCTCTTTCCCCCCTCCCTCCCCCTTTTAGTCTTAAAGGTTTATTTCAGAGCTCCCGGGCGAGGCTCACGGGTCCCTAATTGGGGCCAGAGAAGTTGTGCTGCCCTGGCGAGAGGTGAAGAGTTTTCTAGCCCAGGTCTTGGGGAAGAAGTAGCTGGGGAACATTGCGATTTGGTTGTCTGCAAGGCTGGGGCCAGGGCTCTTGACATCCAGCTGTCCACTGGTTCCAGCACCACTTGTTGAAAACCCACTCTGCCAAACCGACCCTAGGAGCCTACAAAACAATCCGGACCCGACTTGGTTCAATGCTCTCTTTGTCCGCCAATACAGCAACATATTCACGACGGCAACTTTATCGTAAGTCTTCAAATCAGGGAGTGTGTGCTGTCAACTCTGTTGGGTTGCAGAGTTTATTTAGCTGCATCTTGTAAACAGTTCTACCCTGTCCTATAGGGCAGTGGGTTTTGGGTTTTTTTTAAATAGTATCTCTTGTACTTCTAATAATTTTGGTATCTGTCAGTTTCTATGTAAACATGCCCCCCCAACACACACACAACCCGGAATTTTGACTAGGATGGCATTGAGTCTATAGATCAATTTGGGAAAAATTGATATCCTAACATGTGGATCTTTCAACCTGAAAACACAATAGAGCTCTCAATCACTTGGCTCTTTCTGGGGCAGGGGTTCTCACCCTGCCTAGTGCTGTGGCCCTTTCATGTAGCTCCTCATGTTGCAGTGACCCCCCCAACCATAACATGACTTTAGTTGCTACTTCATCACTGTCATTTTGCTACTGTTGTGAATCGGGTGACCCTGGGACAGGGTCGTTGGACCTCCAGGTGGAGAAGCACTGCTCTCGGGTGCCTCTGTGCCAGGTTAGCGGCTGTCCGTCTGCACAGGCTGGGCATCCCTCGTCAGGTTACCGCTGGCACACCATGCTGCTCAGCGTCATCCGTGCCTTCCATTTCTGATCGCATGCTGCTGGTGTGTAGAAGTGGAATGGATTGCTTTATACCATAGATTCCCAAACATATTTGGCCTATGTGTTAGTCTGGGCTGACTAGAGAAACAAGTCCAGAGATACTCCATGCACGTAAGAGAGTTTTAGATCCAAGAGTAATTGTGTATTGAGAAAGCATCCCAGTCCAGTCCAGAACAAGTCCATAGTCTGATATTAGCCCACATATCCGATACTAGTCCATACATTCTTCTGCAGACTCACGCAGCACATGCAAGGATGCCGAAAGCAGGAAGATCACAGGCCGGTGGAACGTCTGTGGAAGCATCTCAGTGCTGGTGTGCGTCGCCATGTGGCTTCTCCAGCTCCAGGGCTCTGGCTCCATCAGTGTGGCTCCACCTGGCTTGTCCACAGGAAGGTGGGGCAGTGACAGTGTGTATCCTGCCTCCAGGGATGAAGACAGGGGTTCCCAGAATCCTCAGGAGAAGGCCATGCCCACACAGAGGCATTATTGGCTATCACCTGATTGACAGGCTAGACTCCACCTCTCCACTCAAGTTGATGGGAGATTATATAACTGCCACAGCCTGCAGCCCCCATTTCAGCTGGGGGGGCGGGCGCGGAAATTCTAACATGTCCACCTAGCAATGAGAATCATTTGTACACGAGCCTCTCCAGAACCAAACTGACTGTCATCAAGTTGATGCCAACTCGTGGCAAAGTGCCCCTGGGAGTTTCCCAGCCTGTCACTGCAGACAGGAGAAAAACCCGTCCTCCCCACTGATCCAGGTGCCCGTGTGGGCATCTGCTTCTGCAGCCTGCCCCTGGGCCGATCCACAGCGCCACCACCAGGGGTCAGTGTTGCCCACCTAGAGAAACACTGCTGTCCTGCTTACCCGACCGAACCGCTCCCTGGTTAGAGTGGCTAGTCTATGGAGCTTACACGTGGATGACCATGCTGCTTATGAATACAGTCAAGTCACCTTGTGCTTTTCAACCTGCGCGCCTTCTGTTCTTCCCTTGCCTAGTTCCCTCGTCAGAACCCCCAGTGCTATGTTGAATGGAGGAGGTGAGGGTGAACCTTCTTGCCTCAGTCCGTTTTCGGGAGGAAGCATCCCATTTTGGGAAGGCCTGGTGTGAATGACCCTTGGTGTCCACACTTCATCCAGTGCTTGTCAACAGAACAGAACCAGCCCTGTGGGTACCTGAGGCGGAAAGTCTTTACAGGAGCAGAAAGCCTCACTTTACTCCCAAGGCCTGACTGGTAGATTCTAAGGACTGCCCTTTTGGTTGTAAGCCAGCATGTAACCCACTACACCAACAGGGTTCCTTATAATCCCTGGGAGAGTCAATATGGTGAGTTTTACTCTCTTGAGAGCCTCAGTGGGTGTGGTCCCACAGCCCTGGGGTGCTGCTGCGGGGTCCCCCTCCCCGCATGCAGAGACAGGGAGCATGGACCACAGGGGGGAGGGGGGAGCAGGAAATGCCAACTGCGCGCGGCCACGCGGGCGCCTCGAGCTCCTCCTCCAGGCCGCTCAGGAAGGTGCAGGCCGCGGGGCTCCGGGTCCCCAGAGGCCCGGGCTGGAGGAAACTCGGCTTGCGTTAGGAGGACAAGCTTCCCAGGCGGCAAATAGCGACCAGTAACTGCAGGACCAAATGGTGGGGGGTGCCGGCCACGCCTAATGCGCAGTAGCGGTCCAGCATCCGCGGGAGGAGGTCCTCTTCGGACTCAGCCAGAAAACAGCTCTGTTGTGGTTTATTAGTTAGGATTTCATACATATCCACAGTTCAGTTACATCGAGCGGAGTTGTACACTGCTACCACCATCCATTTCCAGACAGTTTTTTCCTACATAAACTCCGTGACGTCCTCGTCCTCTCCCTTTTACTCACCCCACCCCCCACTGGTGGAGTGGGGTACAGGGGTGGGGGCGGGGGCAAAAAGGCTCTGTTTTGAAGGAGGGTCCCCACCAATTGGTTGGCTCCTTTACCTTGCATCTGCCATCCCCATCCAGAAACAGAGAGGCTTCTTTAGAAGGCTTTTGCCCTCAAGGTCTATCTGCCCAGGCTCTGCCCGCAGGCCACCTGGGGGAAGCCAGGTGCAGACACTTCCCAGAAGCAGCAGCCGAAACCCCCTCCCCGGTGTGCAGCTCACCACATCCTCCTGTTCCTGGCCTGCCTGCCGCTGACGCAATTCCCACAGCAGGGCAGAAATGCACTGAGGACTCCCGCCACCCCCCACCCTGCCCCACCCAGGAGCCCGGAAACTGGACCAGGGAACTGGCCATCATCACCCAGGGTAGCAGACGTGCCCAGAAGCACACCCAGGGTGTTTGCACCCCTAACGCTGCCGGACTGTTCTGGAAAGTTCCGGCATTACGTCTGGGTCTGCTGTTCCGTGAGGTTCTTGTTGCCCTACCTGCTGACCTCATTCACGTCGTTGTATGTGTTATTAATACACTGTGAGCACACGGGCCCAGTGACGGATGTTCCCAGATGACTGACTCACCGAGACAGCCGCTGCCTTTTATCTGACAGGGACAGGGGAGGGGCAGCTGCCCAGGCCTGGGCTCTGGCTCCGGGCGGCCTCCAGAGACACAGAAGGACACGTTTCCCAGTTGTGCTCAAGTCCACTGTGTGCTCTGAGGGCCTTGGGTGACATGTTGGGGCACTATGCCTACCCGAAGGTCAGCAGTTCACACCCGCCAGCTGCCCTGTGGGTGAACATGGAGGCTCTCCGACCCCGTAAAGAGTGACAGCCTCAGAAACCCAGCAGTTCTGTCCTGTCCTGTCAGATGGAGATGACTCGGCATCAGCTCGGTGACAGTGAGTGTGGGGGGATTTGGCGTTGGGCTCTCATCCCTCAACATCCTCGTCCACTCTGAGCCTCCGAACGTGGCCTCCTTTGGATGCAAGGCCTTCGCAGATGCTGTAGTTGAGGGTCTAGGGTTGTGCTCTCTGGATCTAGACAAAGGCCCCGTGGAGACAGAGGCCAAGGCTGCAGTGATGGGGCCATGCACCAAGGAACACTGTGGCCACCGGGAGCTGCAGGGACTGGGCAGGGACCTCCATGGAGCCCGAGTGAGCACCTGAAAGCAAAGGCCACCCTGACAGAGCCTGAAAGTGAATCCACATGCCATCTGAGCCCCCACGGTCACTTCTGACCGCCCAGCTGCCAAGGTGAAGTCCATGGAGACAGGAAAGGACACGAGCCCCTGAGCAACCTCCTGGTAACCCAGGAGGGCAGTAAGGAGCAGTCCTTCCTCTAAGGACAGATTAAGGGAGACAGTCACATTGGGTAGACAGGAACAGGGACACAGGATAGATGGATAAAGGGGGGCAGACTCAGGATCCGGGTAAACTAAGGGATTTTCCCACTCAAGACCAAGATATGCAAATAGAAGGGGCCATC
Source organism: Echinops telfairi (assembly GCF_000313985.2). Lineage (NCBI taxonomy): Eukaryota > Metazoa > Chordata > Mammalia > Afrosoricida > Tenrecidae > Echinops > Echinops telfairi. Next base: position 47,173,520 of record NW_022106189.1, read on the forward strand.
TCTGTTGTCTTCCCCAATTCTGGCTTGGGGACTGCAGAGCCGAACCAGCTCCAACTCGGTGTAAAAACAAGCACGGTGGCTTGGTGGGCCTGGCGGGCCCCAGCCGCGCTGGCTGAGTGTGTGTCTCCTATCTCCTTTCTGCCGGCCACAGAGGCCAGATGAAATTCTGCTCTTCCTCCACTGCTGTAAGGTCGCTGCGGGTCGGTCGGAGTTGGGTTTTATCAACTGCTGTTGATTTTCCCCAGGGACAAGCCCCCAGGCCCGTGGCCTCCAGAGCAGAGGGAGGAGGCTTATCTGTGTCGGCCCCAGTCTGTGACCCCAGACCCTCGCACAGCCTCCCAGCTGACCCAGACCCAAACACTGACCGACCGACCATACCACCTTAGGCAGGCTGTCTGTGTTTCCTCCTCCTCGGCTCTTGCCTGGGGGAGGGTGAGAGGGTAGAAAGAATGCAGAAATGAATACCACCCCCCACGCACCAGGCCTGGTCCACAGCGCCTTTGTCCCCAGAAGTGTTTTTACAACAGAGAGCACATTTCCTCTGTGTATTTCACATGTCCAGCCCACCCACCTGCACACTGAAGGTCCAGCCCCCCAGGTTCCTCTGAAAAGAATAGACTTTAATGAGTTTTACAGGGACTTAATCATGGATTACAGCACGGAACTGCCCGGACATAAACACACGGCATCCTCACCATGTCCAGGTGGAAACAAGATGTCCGGGATGCCAGAGAGCTGGACCAGCCACCCTGCCTCCACCCCCACCCCCACCCCTGACACAGGTGGCGGGCCATCAGCCTGCGGAGACGCCTGCTGTCTGCTGTCTGAGACTGTCATGGGCTTCCCACCTCAGCCTCTGACAGCCCCTTCAGAGGGCGTCTGGAACCCCAGGCTCCGAATCAAGTGACAGTTAGCTGGCGGCTGTTGAGAGCCCTGCATTTAATGCGACTCACTTCCCGCTCACCTTAGGGGCCTGCTGGCACCATGGGCTACACTGTGGGGTACTAACCACAAGGTCATCTGTTCACATCCACTGGCCACTCCCTCTGTCTCCATAAGGAGTTACAGCCTCAGAAACCCCTAGGGGCAGTTCTACTCCATCCTATGGGGTCGCTGTGAGTCGGAGTGGACTCCTGGCAGTGAGTGAGTTCTGGTCAGGTCACTTCAGTAAGTAGAGCACACCCTGGGGGCTGGAGTCTTGAAGGAATGGGGTGTTGAAACTCAGGGTCTGGGGTCAGTGCGTGATCTCCCTCCACGTGTGTCTGAGGCTCTGAGGCTGCTTTTCTCAGGGGTGGCCAGGTCTTTCCCGAGGGCTTTGCATGGAAGTGTAAATTCTGAGCAAAAGGTTTGCAAAAGGGTATGGATGGCAATGCAGCCTCCAGCCCATCTGCAGCGCCCCCACCTGGAGGAAGCCTCCACCGAATTCCTTCAGGTCCTTAACCAGGATGTAGGTCATCTTGCCCTCCTGGGCAGAGAGTGTTGGAGGTTGGATTACCTCCACCCTCTCCAGCCAGCCATGGGGGCAGTCTCCCTCCCTCAGGGGTTTACTGGGTGTGTCCCTGATGGAAGTCCTGCCCTGGGGACAGCACAGAGGGACAAGTACTCACAAGACATGCCCTCTTGGTCTCAACCTGACGGTCTTGCTCTGAAGGTCCTGGACCAATCTTGGGGGCTCTTCTTTCTAACATAAACCACATGTCCCGGTCTTGCGAGCGCTTCTATCTAACGATGCCCCAGTCTCGCCCGGCTCCCACCAGTGACTGATGCTTTGATCTGCCACCAGTCCTGAGGGTGTGACCGCCCCTTTGCTGCCAGCCTGTGTAACCAGCCTCCTGGACGCCATTTCCTCCTCAGGCTGGTGGCCTCCCTCATTCGTCCCTGTTTTTGTCTCTTTAAGACAACGAAATGTTCTTCTTAAATTTTATTTGAGATCGGGTCCCTTTTGCCCACTGAAACAGCTCTCTGAGCGGAGTTCCCATGAGCAGTCTGTGCCACTCAGCCCCCCACCCCCACCCCTGGCCCCCCGGACCCCCAGCCAGCAAGGTCCGTAAGGATGCCCGTGAAGGTGCGGTGGACAGCCACACAGCCCTGGCAGCGAGCCCACGGCAAAAGTGAGGCTGACCCCTGCTCTCCACGGCGGTCCAGGTCACCGTGTCCACCCACGCCTGGGGCACCTCCGGCCTGCATGCGTCAGTGGCTGATGCAATTGGCCGGCCTCGAGGGGACCGCAATTCCTGGGTGGCCACCAGAGGGCAGGCGCTGCACGCGGGACACAGGCTCCCGGGGACAAGGGACACGGGGCAGGGACCTGCCGTGGCGGCGCGGCCCCGCACGAAGCCCCTGCCCCAGTGGCCCACAGCAGCTTGTAGGGGCTGGGATCCCACTGCAGCCGCCTCACCTGGTGGGCCAGGCCTCACCTGTAGCGCCAGGATGGATGGAGCGGCCAGAAGGGTGCTTTTCCAAATTCACCCCGGCCTGCCAGGCCACCAGCGCAGGGAGCGGAGCGCAGGCGCCTCATTCCGTTTCCCACGGGGTGCTGCTCACAGGTGTGGCTGTGGTTCTCCCATGAAGGTTCTCCCTCGAGGGATTACAGCCGAGCCCACCTGTGGAGGCCTGGGTCCACACGGCAACAGATGGCGTCCTGGCTCTGAGCTGGGTTCCAGTGAGTGAGGTGGTGGGTGGGGGGATGAAAGACAAGGATGTGGGGACACAGTGTTCAGCCTGTGGCATCACCCCACGCCCCACCTACTCCCCACCCCGCAGGATCTCTGAGGTCACCCAGGGAAACAATAGATGACTATTTACCCTGAGCGTTAATAGGCACCTTGCCCTGCCAGGTGAGAAAAGCCATCACCTGCAGGCCTCTTTTACATGCAGCCATCCCGCCCTGCCCCACATGGGGATCACCCAGAGAGCCGAAGAGGCTGATGTTGCTGGGCTGGCCTGCCATCCTCCCCCGCAGTTCTGGGGCTCTTTGTAACAATTTGAGAAGGACACAAAAGTTGCATAAACTGAGCCCTCAGGCGCCGGGGGAAGGGTGTTGTAGTTCAGGCCCCCGAGGTGGTGTGGTCAGCACAGGTCCACAGCCAGTCACCGCTGTGTCCACTGAGCCAATCCAGGGTGCCAGGTCGCTTGGGTTGTGGTTCCCTTTGGAGAGGGCAGACCTGAGATTCTACGAGGCCCTGTGGAATTGAAGTGCTCAGCACCTGACCCTGCCCGTCCCACTGCCTGGAGGACACCCACCCTCGAGCCAGGGCTGGCTACCCTCCTAACCCCGCTGGCACAGCTGTGGCCGAGGACAGGACTGCTGGGGCATTCTTGGTGTATCCACAGCCATCTGAGGGCGCCCCTGCCCCCGCCCCCTGGGCAGCACTGCTGCCTCCCGCACAGTTGGTTGGCCACTCACCACTAATCAAATCACAGGCCTGCCGGATTGAGAGTGGATTTTAGAAAACAGGCTCTCTAGGGAGGGAATCATCTAGAATCTTGGGGTGTCGTCAGAACTGAACCCTACCGGAGAGTCCAGGTATCTGATACGATACACTTCCCGCGTTCAGTCTTCGACCTTCAGACTCCACGGTGCCTGGCCATCCCCACGTCCCCCCTCGGCGGAAGCATGGTCACAGGAAGTGACCTGAACTCAGGTGAGCCCCACCTGCCTGCAGCCTGTGGACCTGTGGGCTAGATGAGCCAGGGCTCTGGGAAATGGAGGCAGACTTCTCTGCGAGAAGCCCTGGCTGAGGTCCTGAGGGTCCCCACCACCCTCCCTGGGCTTCCGTTCCCCACCCGTCCCCGGCCTTTGTTCCCAGCCCAGAGCTCTCCGTGTACCACCCCCCACGCCCCCCAAAAACAAATAACCCCCCAGAAGAAAAACAAAACTCAAAACCTCCCTGCCCTCAAGTCTCCTCCGACTCACAGCGACCCTATAGGACAGGGTAGATTGCCCCCAGTGGGTTTCTGAGACTGTAGCTCTTTATGGGAGGAGAAAGCCTTGTCTTTCTCCTCAGGAGCGGCTCGTGGTTTTGAACTGTTGATGGTGTGGCTAGCAGCCAGCATGTAACCGCTGCATCCCTAGGGCTCCCTACCCGACTCATAATAAGGGGCCACAAGCCAAGATGTCCTCCCCACTGGGCCCGAGGGGAGCTCGGGGTCCCTGGCTGGTCCTGCAGGTGTCACTGCCCACACAGAGGCCGGCAGTGGTGAAGTGTGGGCAGTGCCACCAGGGCTGAGGGGTCCCCACTCTCCCAGTCAGCGCCCACCTGTCCCCAGACACGTCTTCCATCCGGCAGGACATCAAGGAGGCAGGACAGCACTCCTCCAGAATCCCTGTCCCCAATTACCCTGTGCCATTCTGTGATGACCCTGCTGGGCAGATGGGGGACAAAGCTCAGGGTGGGGTGGGGGGCATCGAGCATCTCCCCAGCCTGACGCAGCCACATGCAGGGCCAGGCTGCAATGTGAATGCCCACCGGGCCACAATCTCTCCTCTGAAGTGAACACAGAGCTATATTCAAAGCAGCACAAACAGAATGGTGTCCTGCGCGACCCTGGTTCTCCCGGGAACCCCGAGGTGGGCCAGAGTGTGGCACCGAGCTCTGGGTAGCTAGCGTTGGTTCCTGCCGGGACACTGGGGGGGGGGGGCGGCAGTGGTCTGCTCGGGCCTCTCCCCCAACTGCTGCTGGCGGTTAGCGATCTCTGGCATTCCTGCCTTGTGGCTCCTTCACCTAGTGTGTTAGTCCAGGTAGACTAGAGAAACAAATCCAGACAGACTCATATGTGTGTCAGAAAGAGCTTTATAGACAAGAGCAGTTGCATATTGAGAAAACATCCCAGCCCAGTCCAGATCAAATCCATAAGTCCAATATTAGCCCCTATGTCACATACCAGTCTATAAAGTCCTCTTCAGACTCACGCAACACATGCAATGAAGCAGGAAGATCACAGGCCAGTGGGTGGGAAGCCTTATGGGTCCAGTGGCGGTGTAAGCATCTCAGTGCTGGCAGGGGTCTCCACATGGCTTCTCTGGCTCCAGAGGTCTGGCTCCATCAGCCTCTCTTCATGTGTCTTCTCCACAGGGATGTCTCTCACAGGGAGAGAGCCTGGGGCGGGGTGGGGGGAGTCTCCAGCCTCCAAGGAGGAAATACAGGAGTTCCCAGAATCCTC
>NW_022106189.1:47178782-47185215 GCF_000313985.2 Echinops telfairi
GGCGGGGTGGGGGGAGTCTCCAGCCTCCAAGGAGGAAATACAGGAGTTCCCAGAATCCTCAGGGGAAGGCCATGCCCACACAGAGGCCTCATTGGCTATGATCTGATTGACAGGCTGGACTCCACCCCTTCACTCTGAATCCTCAAATTGACCCAGATGATGTAAGGACCACATCACTCTGCCAGTCCTCTGTCTTCACATGACCTCTCACCCCAGTGTCTGTGCCCATCTTCCTCGTATCCTGATACCAGCCGTAAAGGACCTCGGACTGACCTCTCGCTCACTGCCGTCCAGTTGACGCTGACTCACAGTGAGAGCTGCCCCCGTGGGTGTCCCAGACTGTCGCTCTTCACGGGAGCAGAGAACCTCGTCTCTCCCAAGAAGCTGCTGCTGGTTTCGAACTGCTGACCTTGCTGAGCAGCCTGACTGATTACCACTGCGCCACCCTCTCCTGGGAGCAGTGCAGAGGGTCACCAAAGGAGAGGGACACTCTGCAGATGGGCGGACCCAGCAGCTGTCACAGCTCCAGTGAGTGAGTGGGGCCTCATGTGAACGTAACTGTCACGGCTTCAAAGACTCCATTTTCAGTCAAGTCCCCCTTCACAGGTGCTGGGGGAGGGGGTGGCCTGACTTCTGGCAGACACACCAGCCCTGGGCCCCCAGGGCTGTGCTGCCTGCGGTGAGGGGGGCATTTGGCAGGTGGGCTGTGCTGGCGGAGTGCCCGGTGCTGTTACGCTGGCCTGGAGCCTGTGCTGGGGTGCTGACTGAGCTGAGCGGGAGGGTGGGGGCCCTGGCATCTCCCTCTGCCCATTTTGAGCCCGCCTGCACCCTCTCTGCCCACTTTGAGCCTGCCTGCACCCTCTCTGCCCCTCCTCCAGCTCTCCCTGATGTGTGGGGTGTGGCAACACATGCTCATCAAGCTCCAAACCCTAAACGCTGCCTGCCACCTGCCTGTCCTCCTTACCCAGCGTGACCCTTGGGGCCAGGCACATGCTGAGATCAGTGTGTAGAATCCCAGGACACGGTCCCTCCCGCTGTGTGGGGGAGGCTGGCCTGCCACTGTCCCCAGTGCAGCTGGAGAAGGACATCCCTGCCCCTGCTTGGCTTCAGCAGTCCATCGCCTGATGGCTGCTCCATGCCCAGCCCTGCCTGGTTTATCCTGGAGGGACCCTGGCTGAGTGAGCAGCAGCTGGACACCTGAGGGCCCCCCTGCCAGCCTCACCTGGACACCGGCACCACCCACCTGCCAGGGGACACCTGTTGGAGACCTGGGAGTCCCAGCTCAGGTGTCTGCTCCCTCCTCCCACAAAGACATTGTCCCAAGACGCCACCGATGGTTCCAGCCAGCGCGACTGTCCCGAAGCGTGAGCTCACTGCACCTCCGAGCTCTGCCGCAGACGTCCTCTGTGGGTGGTTTCTTGGTTAATTAGAATAAGCATTAACCTGCCGCCACGCCACGCAGGAAGAGGAGCGAGAGCCTCTGCCACCGCCGGGACGGTGACCGGTGTGCTGGAATGGTGGATGGCGTGCAGTACGTATCCTCGCCGCCAACAAAATAAAATGTAGAGAGAGAAGATAAGCTAGGAGAAACACTAGTAACAACAACCCTAATACCCCGAGCCCTGCTGCTGAGCCCTGTGGCACAGTGGTCACAGGGTGGACTGCGAACTGCAGGGTCAGCAGTTCAAGACCATCAGCTGCTCCATACGGAGTTGCAGTCCTGCCCTGTAGGGTCACTGTGAGTTGGCATCGACTGGATGGCGGTGCGTTTGGTTTTGTGTTTTGGTTACATGTTAATGAGGAGCCCTAGTGGCACGGAGCTTAAGCACTCCCCCATTGACCGAAGGTCAGAAGGTCAGCGCCTTGAACCCACAGCTCCTCGGGAGAAAGCGCAGGCAGTCTGTTTCCGTCAAGACCAGCAGTTCTCACCCTGTGGGTCACTACTCGACCTCTTGGGGGGTCAAAGACCCTTTCACAGGGCTCGCCTGATTCATCACAGTAGCAAAATGACAGTGGTGAAGTAGCAATGAAAATAATTTTATGGTTGGGGGGTCACCATGAGGAACTGTATTAAAGGGTCCCGGCGTTAAGGTTGAGAAGCCATGGGGACCCTCGTTCCCTGTGCTGTGCGGCTGCTGAGGGAGAGATGCACCAGGTCACTCGGCAAACACTCACCGCCGACCCCGCAGGACAGGGAAGGACGCCCCGGCGGGGTTCTGAGCCTGTGACCCGACCCGGGAGCAGAGAGCCTTGTCGTTCTCCCCAGGAGCGACTGGTGGTTTCCAACTTCTGACCTTGTGGTCCGCAGCCCGCATGTGACCCAGTGCAGCTGGCAGCAGGGCTTCTTACAAACTAGATAGCCCTGGTTATTCTTTTGTTTTGTTTTTTTTTAAATCGTTTTATTAGGGGCTCATACAACTCTTATCACAATCCATACACACATCAATTGTGTGAAGCACATTTGTACATTCATTGCCCTCGTCATTCTCACAATGTTTCCTCTCCACTTAAGCCCCCGGCATTAGGTCCTCATTTTCCCCCTCCCTCCCAGATACCCCCTCCCTCATGAGCCCTTGATAGTTTATAAATGGGTATTTTGTCATATCTTGCCCTGTCCGACATCTCCCTTCACCCACTTTTCGGTTGTCCGTCCCCCAGGGAGGAGGTCACATATAGTTCCTTGTAATCGGTTCCCTCTTTCCTACCCACTCTCCCTCTACCCTCCCTGTTTCGCCACTCACACCACTGGTCCTGCAGGGATCATCCGCCCTGGATTCCCTGTATTTCCAGTTCCTATCTGTACCAGTGTACATCCTCTGGTCTAGCCAGACTTGCAAGGTCGAATTCGAGTCATGGTAGTGGGAGCGGGGAGGAAACATTTAGGAACTAGAGGAAAGTTGTATTTTTCATTGTTGTTACATCGCACCCTGACTGGCTCATCTCCTCCCTTGTTTTGTTTTTAATGGAAACTAGTTGCATTTCTGAAGCTAGTGGGCAGGGTGACCTGGTCTGGGAGTTTTGAGCACCTCCCTGGGGGCAGGCTCAATGCGGGGCAGCTGGCTTCTGAGATCTGTGTCTGCACTGGGCGTCCCTAGCCTCTGGGAAGGTCCACCCACCATGGCCTCCGATGTGAGTCCCTGCGATCTGATCTTATGGGGCGGGGGGGACTTGGGGAGACTGGCCACTGCCACAGCTCCCGTGCCACACCCTTTCCTCCGGAAGCTTGGGACTGGCTTCGAGGTGGAGTGGTGGAGGGTGACACTGCCGTGGGCTCTGTCCCCATGCCCACTCAGTTCATGTCACACAGGGGCCCGGCCAGCTCACAGACGAGGAGAAGGGCAAGGTTTGGGAAAGGGGACATCGAACTGGTGCTATCCTAATAGAACATGATACAGACGGTCCCAAGCAGCCAAGGGGACGGACAGATGGACACAGTGCTGCACCACTGCCCAAGCATGGAAACAACCGTGAGGATGACACACGACCGGGCCATGTTCCCTGCTGCCCTGCGCCAGGCCCGCTGTGGGCCAGATGGACTGGACAGCAGCATCAGTCGTCGGTTAGGAAGACCGGGCTCCTTCTTGAGGGCTCATAACTCAGGAGCTCCGTCAGATCAACCACAGACTGCGGGAGCTGAGACTCTGCCAGGCGTCAGAGCGCAGAGCACCGAACACCCACGGACAACCGGACCGAACCGTCAGCAGTACCAACTCTGCCCTCAAACCACACCGCAGTCCCTGCCACTGAGTCAGTGCTGACTCAGAGGACCCTGTGGGACAGGGAGAACGACCCCAGAGGGCCCCGAGGCCGGCGATCTTTGTGGGAGCAGAGGGGCGGCTGGGGGCTTCGAACTGATGACCTTGTGATCAGCACCCCAATGTGTCACCGGCCGCACCACCGGGGACCTCTGTCCCCCAGGGACTGCACAATCCTGAGCGACGTTTCAGGAGGCCTGAGTGGCTGGAAGGGGGAAAACGAAGCCAAACGAAACCTATTGCCATCAAGTTAATTCCGACTCCCAGGGACCTTCGAGGATGATGGGGTAGAACCGCCTCTGTGGGTTTCCGAGACTGTAACTCTTAGGGCAGTGGTTCTCAACCTCCCCAATGCCGCGACCCTTTCATACAGTTCCTCATGCTGTGGTGACCCCCCCAACCATAACATTATTTTCATTGCCACTTCATCACTGTAATGTTGCTACTATTATGAATCGTCATGTAAATGTCTGATCTGCAGGAAGCATTTTCATTGTCACAAATGGAACATAATGAAAGCACAGTGATTAACCACAAAACCAATATGTAATTAGGTAGTGTGAAATAGTTATTTCTAATGACAAATCAATGAAATGTTGTCTTGAAGCATGGTGTAGCATGGGTAACAGTCTTCACTGCAGGGACCGTAGGTGGGCGAATCTGCATGTGAGCGGCCCACCTGGAGACTGATAGAGGAGCGGTGTTTCGGTTCCTAAGACCATCAGAAATCTGTGTCTTTGGATGGTCTTAGGCGGCCCCTGTGAAAGGGTCGTTTGTCCCCCAAAGGAGTCACGACCCACAGACTAAGAACTGCTGCTTCAGGGGAATAGGGAGCCTCGGCCTCCAGGAGGCAAGACTGGAGGGACTCGGCAGCCCCGGAGGCCAGCCACACTGGGGCTCCAGGCGGGCAGTGGGCAACCTCTTCACGCAGGGCACGCAGAAGGAATGGAAGACAGCTCATTGCCTGAGAACCTCCCGTGATGCTTTCAGGAAAGCTCAGGGTCCACAGGCGTCTGGAGACCCTCCCCAGACCCCACAGAGACCAGGGCGAGAGGCTCTGATTGATCCAGTCACCCTCCTGTTGCTGTGGGCTGCCGCGGGGCTAGCTCAGTTCTTCCGACAGGATTTACCCAGTCACCGGGCAGGCCTCGGGTTTGTCCAAACAAGCTAGGAGGAGGAGGGGGAGGAGGAGGAAGAGAAGGGGAGGAGGAGGGGGAGGAGGGGAGGACGCTCGGTGAGCTCCAAGGAGCAAGGTATGGTGATGTCAGGAGCGAGTTGAAGGTCTTTGCTTAAAGGAGGTGTCGAGGGGCGGGTGGCCTTGTGACCCACCCAACACTCAGGCGGGGCGGCGGGAGGGTCACGGGAAGAGAAGATGGGCAGCAGCGTCGAGAGAGAGCCCTTTCTGCAACACCTCCATGAGGAAACCACGATGCACTGACCCAGGAGAACACTACAGAAGACAGACGCGGCCAGCCCCAAGGGGACACCCAGGCGGCCCGCAGTCATTCCAAGAACCCTCGGGCCTGGGTCTGGGGCACGCAGGGTGAAACAGCCTTGAGACGAGATGCCCTCACACCCGGCCTGCCAGCACACTTAGAAACAAACTGAAACAAAAAGACGGGGACGAGGAATGCCGTGGACGGACGAGGTGGAGGGCCAGATGGCCCCACGCACTGCTGGTGGGAGAACGGCAGGGTGGGACCCCTGTGGGAAGCACCAGCTGGTCCCGTGCCCTCTGTGTCCACCTGTTTTGTCCAGGGCTGTTCTCTTTGTCACCGCCCCTCTGCTTTACCGAGCACGACGCCCTTCTCCAGGGAGGGGTCCCTGCGGAAAACACGTCCGAAGGACAGGAAGCCTCTGTCCTTGTCCTGAGGAACTCTGGCTGTTCTCCCGCCAGGACAGAGCACTCTGTTCTCTGGACAGGTGGGGTGGGGAGGGAGGTCCTCTCCATATTCTTCACCAGCCCCGTCATCCAAATGCCTCCTGTCTTTGTCAAAGTGGGGCAATCCCGTGAGGGCGTGCGCTGGGTGAGAGCACCATGGTTTAAGAAGGTGAGCACAGCCAGGATCAGCATGGAGACCGCGGCAGCGGCGGCACCGCTCTGGTGGTTTCTATCAGCCCGTGGACAGGACGGACCACCCACTGAGCTCTAAGACCCGGCGCCGTCCAGGGCAGCCGGCAGGAGTCGCTGGGATTTGCTTTAATGACGGTGCCGGAGACGGTGCGTCTCACAGGAATGAGAAGCTGTGGCAGTGGGCGTGGCTGTGGCTGCTGAGCAGCTCTTTCCCCGAAGGTGGCTCTGGTGGCCGGTGGCTGAGTGAAAGGCAGAGGGAACTTCCCCTCACTTGCCTGCCTGATGACCAGCCACAGAAGATGCTCAGACAGACGTGAACCCCATGCCCGGCACGAAAAGACCCCTTCACACTCCATTCCCGCCATGCCTTCTTGATTTTGCCTCCCTAAAAGAAGAAGAGCTCGAATGGACTTGTGTCCAGAATAGAGGATGAATATCTAGTGAACATGTCTCCCACCCGACCCCCAAAAACAAACAAACCCAACAACCAGGAAGAGTGGTTTCACACCAAAAGAAACAGCCGATGATGGTTGGGGGTGGGGTGGGGGCGGGCAGGGAGATGAGAGAGAACAGAGGGAGAAGAAAGGAAGTAAATAAGCATACC
>NW_022106189.1:47185848-47190262 GCF_000313985.2 Echinops telfairi
GGGATCTCCAGTGGCCTACTAATGGGCTTTGGGTCTCCACTCCGCACTCCCCCCATCATTCACTATGGTAAAATTTTTTGTTCTGATGGTGCCTTACACCTGATCCCTTCGACACCTCCTGGTTGCATAGGCTGATGTGCTTCTTCCATGTGGGCTTTGTTGCTTCTGAGCTTGATGGCCGCTTGATTACCTTCAAGCATTTTCAAAAGACACACACTTTTCTATTTTCTTTTGGACTGAGGTTTTTCTCTATTTTATTTTGTTCTTGTTACCAGGGTTGGGTATGAAATCCAGCCTAGGTAAAGCTCTTCAGACAGGAACTGGATTGAGGGTTTCTGAGAGCAGGGGTGCAGGGACTTGGGGGGAAATGGAGAGGGGATAACTGAGGACAAGAAGGAAGAAAATGCTCTCAAATGGCCATGATCGTACAGCCCATCTTGACCTGCTTGAACTGTGCAATTGAATGATGTGTGGACCATGCGCCAGTAAGACTGAAAGACGCAGACCCACCCAGCTAGAGACCCACCCTGCTAGAGACCCACCCAGACAAGCTCAGGGAAAGGAAAGACAACAGGAGACAGAGCCGCTCCGACGACGTGCCCTATCAGGTCACAGAGCCCTTAAGCCAGAGAGGAGCCAGATGGTCTTGGCTCCCCGGGCGCCCCATCCCACGGGGATGAACATGTGGGCTCAGGATACAGAGGATCATAGGAGGGAAGCAGAGACGCCCGGAGCGAGTGAGCAGTCGGGCCATGACCTGGCAGTGGGTGCAGGGAGCTGTGCACTGACTTGCAGGGAGGGCTACTGCATCCACGAGGCGCTGAGCAGTCAGTTCAACTGTGCATCGCGTGATGCAAACGCTGACCTGACCTGCACAGAGCACTCTGGGACTACCAGTGGATCAGGACGTCAGAGGAGAAACCTCAAACCCCTTCACGGTGCAGATAAAAGCACAGCGTCCGAACGGCAGGGGTGAGGCCCAGAGGATCCTCAGGGGGAAGGGGTGAGCAGGCCATGCCCCAAGGACTCAAAGCCCAGAGCCCCCACCCAGTCTGTTCTGACGCACAGCAACCCCGCAGGACAGAGTGAGCAGCTGCGGCGAGTGTCCAAGGCTGTCCGTGTGGATGGAAGCACCAAACTCACTTGTCCCTCGGAGCAGCTGGTGGACTTGAGCTACTGACCTTGCAGTTAGTGGCCTGATAGATAACTCACGGTGGTTGTGACATCCGCGGTGTCCACTTGTGGAGGGGTGGAGTCTAGCCTGTCAGTGAGGTCGTAGCTTGATGACCTCCTTTGGAGGCGCCACAGAGATAAATAGCTCGTGGAGGCCAGACACAGACAGACTCTACTGACTCCCTTTGAGACATCCCTGCTGACAAGACACAGGAGCTGCCCTAGAGCCTGGAGCTGGAGGAGCCACGCGGAGACCCCTGCCACGGAGAGGCTTCCACCGCCACTGGACCCACAGACTTTCCACCCACTGGCCTGTGATCGTCCCGCATTCGGCATCATTGCATGTGTTTCGTGAGTCTAAAGAGGAATTTATAGATTGGTGTGGGACCTATGGGCTAATATCGCACTTATGGACTTGATCTGAACTGGGCTGGGATGTTTTCTTAATGTACAATTGCTCTTTGATGTAAAGTTCTCTCTTACACACATGTGAGTGTTCCTGGGTTTGTTTCTGTAGTCTACTCACCCGGGCGAACACGCTCACCATGCCACCAGGGCCCTACATAAATAGGGGGAAGAGGAGACAGAAAAGGAGGAGGAAGGGGAGGGGAGGAGGAGGAAGGGGAGGGGGTCAAGAGAAGGAGAAGGAAAACAGCAAAGAAGCTAAGGTGAACCAGGAAAAGGAGCTCGGAGCACAGATACATAACACTGGAGCAGAAAGGCGGCAGAATCCATGCAACAAGAAGTTGCTTCTTTGAAGAGATCAGTCACACCGACACGTCTTGCACTAGGACCGAGAGAGACGATGCACATTAACCGACACAACGAAAGAAACAGGGCCCCGTAGAACTGACCCACGAGGGAAGATCACAAGGTGTCGATGGGATCAGGTATCAAAACCCAGAACAAACAATCATGTCATTGTGAAGGAGGGGGAGTGGGGGTGGAGACCCAAAGCCCATCTCTAGGCAACTGGACATCCCCTTACAGAAGGGTCACGGTGAAGGGTGCAGTGTAGCAACAATGAAACATACAACTTTCCTTTAGTTCTTTAATGCTTCCTCCCCCCACTATCCTGATCCCAATTCTACCTCACAAATCCAGCTAGACCAGAGCATGTTCACAGGTACAGATAAGAGCTCAAAACATGGGAGGGGGGAGTGGAGAGGGAGGGGGGAAAATGAGCTGATGCCAGGGGCTTAAGTGGAGAGCAAATGTTTTGAGAATGATGAGGGCCATGAATGTACAAATGTGCTTTACACAATTGATGTGTGTATGGATTGTGATAAGAGTTGTATGAGCCCTTAATAAAATGATTTTTTTTAAAAGCTCAAAACACAGGGAATCCATTCAGACAAACCTCTTAGGACTAACAACGATACCAGGAGGGTAGGGGGAAGGTGGGGGGGAGAAAGGGGGAACCGATCGCAATGATTGACATATAACATCCCCCTCCCTAAGGGGGATAAATAACAGAAAAGGGGGTGAAGGGGGACAGTGGTCGGTGTAAGACATGAAAAAACCCGTAATAATTTATAAATTATCAAGGGTTCGTGATGGAGGGAGGGAGGGAGGGGGTAATGAGCTGATACCAAGGGCTCAAGTAGAAAGAAAATGTTTTGAAAATGATGATGGCAACATGTGGACACGTGCTGGACACAGTGGACGTATGTGTGGATTATGGTATGAGCCTCCAATAAAATGATTTTTTTTTAAAAACCAAAAGAACTGACCCACAAGAAAGAGAGAGGCTGAGTCAAGTCCACAGTCAACAGAGAGCCCTGGCATCGGTGACAGAAAGCACAAACTGCTAAAGGCACCGCAAATAGATAGGAACGCTTTAGTTCATCACAAGACTTCATCAGAGAGAGAGAATAAAGCCAAGCTACCGACGGGAGCCTATCTTTGGAAACTGCATATCTGGCCGGCAATCAATAACCGAAGAGTCTATCAAACTCTGACAACTGAACAACAAAAAGACAGCTCGCCCCGTCACACACGGGCAAGGGCTTGAGCAGACACCCCACCAAGGATGGCGTTCCCAGACCCCCAAACGCAGGACAAGAGGCCCAACACCATCAGCCCGCGGGCCGAACCACCGTGTGAGAGAGGTTTCCGTGGCGCCGGGCAGGCTCGGTCAGGACAAGGCAGAGCAGACCCAGTGGCAATTGGGTGACCAGAAGGCAAAGATTCAAGGATGGCAGAACCGGGAAACGGTCATGAGCAAGAAGGAGCCCTTATCCACGGCGAATGCTGGACCGGCCATGGTGGGAACGGGGTGGTCCCCAGCAAGCAAACTCCAGAACGGCCGGCCCACCGTGGGGTGACCTGGGCTCCTAACAGCCCCGGAGGACACGGGACAACGGCTGTAAATCCACGTCTTCCTCCACGGAACAGCTGACCTCTGGGGCAGCGCCCTGAAGGCGAACAAGAGGTTAGCTCCAAAGTGAAGAGTATCTCTTTATTATTATTGAAAGATCATTCTGGGGGGCCTTACAACTCTTACAACGATCCATGCATCAGTTGTATCAGCGTGTTTGTACATGTGTTGCCACCATTCTTTGCTAGACATTTACCTTCTACATGAGCCCTTGGGATCAGCTCCCCTTTCCCCCTCCCTCCCCCTTGATAAATGATTATTATTTTCATATTTCACACCGACCGCTGCCTCCCTTCCCCCATTGTTTCTGTTGTTCGTCCCCTGGAGGGGGTGTGTGTGTGTGTTTATGTGTTGATCATTGCAGTCAGTTCCCCCAATCCCCTCCTCTTCCCTCTTCCCTTTCCCCTCCTGGGATTGCTATTACCATTCCTGTTTCTGGGTTCCGTGAATAAAGAGTACCTTACCTGCCTTCGTGCGCATGCGGAGGACAGGAGACCGCATTGTCCCGCTCGGTGGTCGTAATGGCCTCTGTGGGATCTCGGGTGGTGCGGCTGCTGCCCTTCAGGAGGTCTGCATCCAGATAAAGCCTCAGGCATCTCGTCCCCCAGGTCAGCCATGGAGAACTCCGGGAGGGGCGTCTATGAGACACCCCCATGTGGTCTGCAGTGAGAAGGGATCCACAGTGCCGTGTGGGTGCGACGTTATTGGGAGAAGAAGACCAGACGGAGAGTGTGAGTGGAGGGAACAAAAGGAAGTGAGAAAGCCGTCCGCGGTGTCCACTTGTGGAGGGGTGGAGTCTAGCCTGTCAGTGAGGTCGTAGCTTGATGACCTCCTTTGGAGGCGCCACAGAGATAAATAGCT
>NW_022106189.1:47190362-47213717 GCF_000313985.2 Echinops telfairi
GGGGGCGCCGTCCATCTGCTGTGGGCCACTGAGGAGTGGGCGGACACCCAGCTCACCCGCACAGCCCAGCACCAACTCCCTGGCCCGTCGTGGGTGTCACAGGGGTAAGGCACAAAGCTCTCATTGGCTGACGGTCAGAACGAGGTCACCAGCCTCCCCTGCTAATCCGTCCTTGCCCGGAAGCCCTGCTGAAACCCGGTGAGTGGCACAGCCACACAAGCCACCCGCGGCGGCTGGGAGGGGGCTGCCCAGGAGGTGGAGGGGGACGGAGGGCATGTGTGGGAGAGGATGGCCGTGAGGCTCACAGTCTGCTGAGCAGAAGCTGGACGGCAGTCCTGGAAAGACAACATCTGTGCCAACAGAGACCAGCGGTGACATCAGAAGAGAAACCGGGCGCAGTGCCATCAGACAGTGCCCGCGAGGAGCATTGGGGTCAGAGATCTTATCCAAACCAGTATGCCCAGATTTGGTTCACAGATGGGGAGGGACTGGGGATTCCAATGCTGCCGGGCTGAAGACCCCCCAGAGCGATAGTGTCCGTCGGCTAGAAGACTGACCACCCAGCACCCTCACTGAGGCCATCCCCATGGCCACTGCTCAGTCCAGGCCCTCCATGCCGCTCTCTGGACAGCTGTGTCTTGGTGCACTCCACTCACCTGTTCTGCAGGTGAGCAAGAGCCTGCTCGCACCACTGCCTTCTTTCCCAACACGCCTTCAATGGGACCCCTGTGCCAAAAGTGGGTCTGTTTTGAAGGGGAAACACATGCGGGTGGAGCCCCTGGTGACTCCCCTTGGACTGTGCCGGGGGTGGGGACAGCCTCGCAGGCAGGCAGGTGCAGTGGGGTGAACGTGCAGCGCCCTGTCTTCGATCTCCCTCGGGATCCCTTTAAATGTGCGCCGGTTTTGAAACGCATGTGAAATCGTTCACTTTTGATGAGGAGGTCAGCACGGGCGTTAAAGGCCTGTGCTTACCGTGCTTCCGGGGCCTCTGCCCCTCCCAGGGCTCTGCCTGCAGGTGAAGACCGCAGGGGCCAGCAGATCCAGGAGCTGAGCCTCTGTAGCGGGCAGAGTAAATCACAGGCCTCACTACAGCTGAGTCAGTAAGCACACACAAGCCTGTGTTTACCTTGCTCCTGGCCGATAAACCTCCACCCAGACGCTCTGATGCCCGGGGTTTAAGGGCCTCTGTGAAACCCTGCCCCCCCTGGTCAGTGTGGGCCCTCTCTGTACCAGAGCCCTCTGGCTGCCCCCTGGGCACCCGGCCCTGATGTGGTCTCTCTGCTCTGCCTTCAGGGACGTCCATAATGCCCGAAGGGAGGAGCGAATGGAACTGGGCGTCCACTGGGTCTCCAGCCCCTGCCCCAGCAGAGGCCAGCATTGCCATCCTTCCTGATGGGTCTCATTCTCGGACGGTGACTGTAGGTTTCACTGTAATTCACAGCCACGTGGTCCCCCTGGCCAGCCGGGCAGCGCCGCCACATGTGCTGAGACCTGACCTTGCTCCGGCTCCTTGGCCTGTCCTCCTAGAAAGGACCCAGGCATCTTTGCTGCCAAGGCATTGGGTCCAGCCTGGCCACAGCCAGTAAATAGTACCGTGTTCTCTCAGCAGCCGGCTCAGTCAGCCCCACGTCGGGACTGGGGAGCTGTACAAACAAGATTGCAGATCTCGGGTGGAGAGGGCTCCCAGCCGAGGAGCCCGGCGGGCGGCCCGTGGCGCTGGGTCATCATGTCTGAGCCGACTGCCCATTTTGTCCCAGCACAAAAAGTGTTCAGAGCGGAGCCTCACGGAACACAGTGCCCTCTGTTCTCGGCCAGCCTGGGCAGAGAGCTCTTTGTGAGCCTGAATAACTCCCCTTGGGAACTGGGCAGCAGGCTGCCCAGCCTGGGAACAGATGGTGGCTGGATTTAACCCCTGACCTTCTGCGGGCATCGCCGTTGCCCTACATCAACTCCCGAGTGCCCTCCTGCGGGATGAGGGACAAGAGCAAGCTAACAGGTGCGTGCCACCCCCCACCCCTTCCCACCTGCAGCCACCTGCAGGACAGAGCAGGTTTGCCACTCCACAGAGCTTCCAAGGCGGCAGGTCTTTGCAGATCAGACGATCCATCATTCTCCCCTGGAGCAGCAGTGAGCTGGAAGCGCCAACCCTTTTTGATTGGCTGTTGCGTAGCCAAATATTTTACCCACCACCTCACCTCGCCAAGCTTCCTGCCTGGAGAGCCACGTGGGGGTGACTACAGGAAGCTCTTTGACATGGTAGGCAAACCCACCTTGGTGGGGGTCAAACACCTGCTGAGCGCTAGAGCTGGGGCCGTCCTGGCAGAGGTGCGAGAGGGTGCGTGCTGCGCCCTGGCAGGACATGCGAATGATCCCGTGTTCCCTGAAAAGCATCCAGTTGTCTGCTCCCGTCTCCCTTCCCATCAGAAAGCGTCTCACTTTGTTCTCATGGTGGGAATGGAGCACAAGCCGAGGAGGGCGGTTGGCCCTTGCTGTGTGTGCAAGAGCCTTAAACCATGCCCTAGCTGTTGGTAAAGACCAGGGGGGAGACCAGGGTGGTGGGTGCTCCCGGACTCGCGTTGCTTGACCGGGACAGGACGACCGGTGCAGCGTTTACAGTCTCAAGGCTCAGCTGTGTTCTTTATGAGCAGGTGGTGTGACGTGACACCACCTGTTGTCAGTGTGAGACTTAGGAGTGAAGGGTGGAGCCTACCTGTCAATCAGGTTGCAGCTTGATGACCTCGTTTGGAGGCGCTAAGGTGAGAAATAGCTCGTTGGTGGTGGGACACACGCTCAGTCCCTGGGAGACATTCTTGTTGACAAGCCACGTGGAAAGAGGTTGATGTAGCCAGAGCCTTGGAGCTGGAGAAGCCACGTGGAGACCCCTGCCAGTGCTGAGATGCATACTACGCCACTGGATCCACAAGACTTTCTACCCACTGGCCTGTGATCTTCCTGCATATGGTGTCATTATATGTGTTTCGTAAGTCTGAAAAGGAAATTATAGACTGGTATCAGACATGGGCTAATATCAGACTTATGGACTTGATCTGGACGGGGCTGGGATATCTTCTCAATATTCAACTGCTCTTGTCTATAAAGCTCTTTCTTACACACATATGAGTGTCTATGAATTTGTTTCTGTAGTCTACCTGGACTAACAGGTTGGGTCAGCCCTGGTGAGAGATGGGGCAGAGGGGCGGCCGGGGGGAGGGGGGTGGAACAGGCAGGTGAGGCGAGGCTGACTCTGTTCAGCAGTGTAAATGCACGCCTGGCTGTCACGAAGAAACCTTCGTGTGTGTGTGTGTGTGTGTGTGTGTGTGTGCGTGTGTGTGTGTGTGTCCCCGAATCCCTCCAGTTGAGTGAAGACATTCCTTTGCAGACTGCAGCAGCTCGGGGGAGCCCACGTGGAGCAAACACAAAAGAAGCCTGCCCTGCGCACATCCCAGCCAAACTGCCGGAAAGCAAAAGAAACAAGAACCTCGGAAGCAGAGGGTGCGTCACAGGCTGCAACCATGGGTGAAGAACCGAGGCCAGAAGTTGCTGGAATGTTCTGGAAGGACCGGGAGGAAAGGATGGCGGTTCTCCCAGAAACCCACATCCAGAGGATGCAGACGGAACAAAGATCCTTCCAGGCAGAAGGAGACGCAGAGGTGTGTGGTCCGGCCGAGCGGTGCCGCAGAAAAGTGAGAGCATGTGGGCAAGGGGGGTCTTCAGGCCGAAACTGTGACTCTGGAGAAGAGTTCAGAGCTGCCAACCCAAACCCCAAACAAACTTCCTGCCACGGAGGCGGTGCCCACTGGTGCCGCCTGCAGG
Source organism: Echinops telfairi (assembly GCF_000313985.2). Taxonomy (NCBI): domain Eukaryota; kingdom Metazoa; phylum Chordata; class Mammalia; order Afrosoricida; family Tenrecidae; genus Echinops; species Echinops telfairi. Next base: position 47,194,176 of record NW_022106189.1, read on the forward strand.
ACAGAGTAGCACTGCCCCTGTGGGCTTCCCAGACTGGCCCTCTTCAGGGGAGCAGAATGCCTCATCTCTCCCCGGACTGGTGACTTCAAACCGCTGCCCTTGGCGTGACATGGGAACGATCTGGGCGAAGATAAGAGAGCTTTCCTTTCTAATTTCTTTAAACCACGGACGAGTGTTCAGAGCAAGAATCAGATACTGCCTTCTGGGGTTCTGGACCGTGTGGATACGTGTGGCAACGCTAGCATGGAAACCAAAGCCCTCGCTGCCGTCAGGCCTGTGCTGCGTCAGAGGGACCCTAAGGACAGGGCAGAACTGCCCCTTGTCAGTGTCCGGACCGGAACTGTGTATGGGAGTAGAAAGCAGCATCTTTCTCCCGCAGAGTGGCTGGTGGTTTCAAACTGCTGACCTGGTGGTTAGCAGCCCAGGTAGAGTTCATCGCATAACCCCTCTAAGGTGTGCATCGCAGTACGGACCCTGTACGTGTTGCTAGATGCTGTGCATCGGCTCAGGAAGCACTGGCCGGTCCTGCATCCCCCTCACACCCCATGGTTGTAGTCCCTACGTCGGCCCACCTTGTTGGGGGCCTTCCTCTTTTTCCTTGTCCCTCTACGTCCCCAAGGACCATGATGTCCTTTTCCAGGGACTGGTCTCTCCGGACAGCTTGTCCAAACATGTGAGACAAGCCTTGCCATCCTTGCTTCTAAGGAGCCCCCGGCCATGCTTCTGCCAAGCCGGATTGGTGTGTTCTCTGGCACACCACACTGTGCTGAGGATTCGGCCCCGGAATTCAAATTCCTCTCTTCGGCCTTCCTTATCTCGGGAATTAAAACCAGGATGGATATTGCGGTCCTGGAGCAATAGCTGGGAAAAGTCTGCACAGAGGACTTGCCAAGCTGACAGACAGACAGATGCCGTCCCTGTTCCAAAGGCCTGGCTAGGAGCAAGAACCCCGCCCGGGGCCCAGGTGGACCAGTGAGCAGCTCTCGGTGCGACCTTGCCCTGAGTCTTGCCTGGCTGAGCAAGAGACTGCACATCTTAGTGGAGACTGTGCCCAACGTGGGGGTGTTCTCGGGATCAAAGAGGCCACTGTGCCACGTGTGCTGCACTGTTCTCCCTTAAAGGTTTGTTCTCATGCTGCCAGAGATAATGGCCCTTCCACCTCCCACAACAAAGGCAACTCAATCTCTGAACCCTGATCACAGGGCTCGATCGCCGGCCCGCCAGCCGACTGCATCAGCAAGCAGGGTCGTCTAAGGCCGTGGGTGGGGGCCACCGTGGCACGAGGCGGCTCAGCATCCAGCTAATTGCCTTCAGTCCCTCAGAAGATCAAACAAAGGCCCTGGACTTTGTACAGCCACCTGAGAAAGTATCACACATCCCCCCCCCACATTTACACACACCACACTCATACACACGCGTGTGTACACATTTACACACACCACACTCATACACGCGTGTGCACACATTTACACACACCACTCATACACACGCATGTGTACACATTTACACACATACACACGTATGTACACATTTACACACACCACACTCATACACACATGTGTACACATTTACACACACCACACATACACACTTGTGTGTACACATTTACACACACCACACTCATACACACGTGTGTACACTTACACACACCACACTCATACACACGTGTGTACACATTTACACACACCACACTCATACACATGTGTGTGTACACATTTACACACACCACACTCATACACACGTGTGTACACATTTACACACACCACACTCATACACACGCGTGTGTGCACATTTACACACACACACATACACACCGCCCATAGAAAGTACCAGCATCCTTCCAGACTCGCAGTAATGACCCCCTTGGGGTTTTAAGTACCAGGAGGCTTCGCTCAGCAACGTGGGCCCTGGGGGACGAGATTGCAGATAAGCTGGCTGAGGTGCCCAGCCCTCTTTGAGGCCAAGCTACTTCTCCGGGCACATGTGAGCCACCTGGGTGGTCCCCTACTGGGCCTGCCTGCCATGAATCACACACTCCAGCCCGTTCTACGGGGGATGCAGCCCAGGCCCCCTGGCCCCCATGAGGAACTAGTCCCACACCAGCCCGAAACCCTTGGCTTTCCTGGGCCTCCCCAGCCGTGAGTGATTAAACAGCCTGGGCCCTGCGAGCGAGCCAGTCAACAAAGAGGTCCTGAGACTGGCTGGCCCGCAGCTTCTCCGCCCGACCGCTCTGTTTGCTTGCTCACAGTCAGCAGTTGCTTCCTGGGGCCCGAATCCTGCAGTCATGTGTAGCGTCTGTACACGACTCCCCAGAGGGTAAATCCCTCGGCCAAAGCGATGTCTTCTCCCTGTGTTCTGATTTCAAGCGGGACGCCTGCAGGCGGTCCGTGTTGCACAGTGGGGTCTCCTCGCCGGTGCACCGTCCACAGATCCTGGCCAGAGTTGGGGGCTGGCTGCGTGACTTCAGGGCTGCATGTCAAGGGCCAGGGTTTGTCCCAGGGTGACTGAGTCAACCAACCGTCACCCCCATTCCGAGGACCAGAGATCGTCAACAGAGACCATCCTCCCTAAAGACGCCCAGCAGGGGCCGTTTCCAGGGTCCTTGTTTCATGGACGGTCACTCTGCTCCGGCAGTGGGGGTGAGCCCTGGACTGCAGGGCCGGCAGCAGGCATCGTGAACGCCGTGGGGGAGCCTACCACGTCCCATCAGCGTGTCAGAACACACCCAGCCAAAGAGGGCTCCTCCAGGGAACAGGTTGGCACAGGAAAACACAGGAGAACACTTCCGATTATTGGCCAGTCTGCCCAATGCGGCCGGCCGATACGGCGGAGGCTCATGATTGAGATTCCTCGTTACCATGGCTTGTCTCTGAAGGGTCCCTCAGGAACGAGGGGACTGTGGATCACAGGAGGCTGAAGAGGCACAGCCTGTGGGACCCCGCATGACAGGAGCCCCCCACCATGGAGAATCAGAGCGTGGCTGCTGAGGGGGCTTGGTTTCCTGTGGCCGCTGTGACCACCTGCTGTCAGCCAACAGGGCTTCCTTTGCTGGCGGTTCCAGAGACCAGAACCACGGAGTTTTGTGGAGTGGCAATCCTTGGCGATCCCTGGTGACCTTTGGCAATCCTTGGCGATCCCTGGTGACCTTTGGCAATCCTTGGTGATCCTTGGCATATAGCTGCATCTCTTCATCCCCTCTTTCTGTAATCCCGTGCAAGGATCCCAGGTCGTGTAGTGGTTACGCGTTTGGCTGTGATCCACACGTCTGTCAGTTCGAAACCACCAACAGCTCCGTGGGAGAAAGACTGGGCTTCCTGCTCTTGTCAAGTTACAGAAGCCCACGATGGGGGGTGGAGGGTGGGGGGTGGGGGTGGGCGGTGCGGTCTCTGTGAGTCAGCACTGACTCGATGGCACTGAACATGGTTGGTTGTCCATCCTGCGAGCCCTCCCTGTGCTGCTGTGTCTTCTCAACTCACAAGGAGACTAGTCCTTGGATTTAGGGCCTCCTCCAGCATGGCCTGCCCTGACCTTGATGGTATCTGCCAAGACCCTGCTGCTAGAGACACAAGGTTCGGACCCAGTAGAGCGGCATCCTGCGGGATCCAGGCTGGCACCTTCAGAACTGGCCCCCCACGTCCCCCAGAGTCTTCCAAGGGCGTCAGCAGAGAGCGCTCTGTGCATGCGGGGAGCCTCCCAGCCAGTCCCCAGACTGCCAGGAGTCCCTTCACATGCCCGAGGACTGCGGCCCTCAGACGCCCCTCCCTGGGCCACCACCACCACACGCTTCCTCTCCCATCTGCTCTGAGTGACAATGGTCCCGTGGATGACGCATTAGGCTGCTAACTGCAAGATCAGCGCCTCGGGCCCACCAGAAAGAGGAGCTTTATGTTCTGGTAAAGATGGACAGTGTGTTCGTCTGGGCTGACTAGAGGAACAAAGCCAAGGAGACTCAAGTATGTGTAGGAAAGAGCTTTACATCAAAGAGTAATTGACTACTGAGAAAACATCCCAGCCCAGCCCAGATCAAGTCCTTAATTACGATATTAGTCCCTATATCCGATATCAGTCCATAAATTCCTCTTTAGACTCACACAGCCATGCAGTGATGCTGAATGCAGGAACGTCACAGGCCAGTGGGTGGACAGTCTTATGGATCCAGTGGTGGTGGAAGCATCTCAGTGTTGGCGTGGGTCTCCACGTGGCTCCTCCAGCTCTCTAAGTGTCTCAACAGCAGCAAAGGGAAGGGAGAGAGAGAGAGTGTGTGGCCCACCTTCAGGAAGAGAGAGGAAGTTCCCAGGATCTTCATGGGAAGGCCACGCCAGAGGGAGGCGTCATCAGGCTGTGACCTGATTGACAGGGTAGACTCCGCCCCTTCAGGTTCATACCCTCGAGTTGACTGAGATTATGTAACAAGCCCAGGCAGCCTCAGGAAACCAGAGGGGCTGTTGTACCCTGTCCTGGAGGGTCGTTTGGATGCAGAGCAGATTCAGTGGCAGTGAGGGAGTGCAGTGAGTTGGACGGTAATGCCCAGAAGGCACATGCACACCCTGACCTTATTGGAAGCAGTCTTTTGGAGGGACGTTGTACCCAGCTCTCCCGCTTGCTCACTCAAGGGGGTGGTGGCAGTAAACCCCGCCCCCCCTCCACCCACAACCTGGAGGAGGAGGCGATGACCCACGCCCAAACACCAAGGGGGCCAGCATGACTGTGCCTGAACTCCGAAGGACCAGGGCTCTGACCCTTTGTGACTAAGCCTGAGCCGGGTCCTCGGGGCACGGAGTGTCTGAGGCTTCCACCTGCCTGTGCTAACCCATCATCCAGTTCTCACTTGTTCCCAGAGGAAGAGGAATTCTGCCCCAGGACACCCACCCACAGCCTCGCCCAGATGACTCCCAAGGCAACTGCTACTTACCAGTTTGGAACGGATTTGTGCTGTGTGCTGCATGTGACTCGGTGGTGTTTGTGGGCCAGGGTGGGAGGTTGCTGCTCGGAGCTTGTGGTCAGTGCTAGCCTCTGCCCGCGATGGACCGGACAGGTTCTCTTTGTTTCCATCAGCCTCCAGTGGGCCTAGTTTCATGGGTCAGTTCCTTTTGAGATGGAATCAGGATTAGATAAGGGAGAAGGACAGACGTCCAGCCACCTGAAGAGGACCTGAGCAGACGCTCAGAGCCCAGGACCTTTCCCTGAGCTGATCCTCAGAGCCCAGGACCTTTCCCTGAGCTGATCCAACCCCATCCCAGCAGACCGCCTCCCATCCCGGAGATGCCGGCTCTCTGGGGCCCCACAGGGTTTCTGAGGAGGGAAGATCTGCTGAGCTGGAACTGCAGCCTCAGCTGACCCCCAGGCCCGGCCCCGCCCAGAGCCGAGGGAGAGACAGGGAGGAGGAGGCAGCAAGGACGGGGGTCCTGAACGCACACTAGCCCCTACGCTGTGAGGGAGGAGCCCGGATGGGGTAGAGGTTACTCCTTGCGCTGAGATCCGAAGATCGGCAGGGACAAAGACAGGGCTTTCTGCTCTCGGAAATGCACAGCGCTCACTGTGAGTCAGCATCCACCAGTGAATCTGTGGGCTGTTCTCCCAACAGGTGGCCAGCCGGCACCCCCTTTGCATCTCACTGGGGTGGAAAGCCCCCTGCCGACAGACAGGGGACTCCAGGTCTCACTGGAGTTTGCGCGTGAGCCCCTGCTGTCCGGGCTCACACCTAGCCTGTCCCTCAGGGTGACATGCGCGGCTCTCTGTGTGCTTCCTCTCCCCTCCACCCCATAGCAGCTGTCAGAGCTCCAGAGGGAGGGGGCGGGTCTCCTGTCTGGGGCCTTTGGCTGTTCTCCTTCCACAGAGCTCTGGCTGGTCCCCCCGGACTCTCCCCTCCCTGTCAGTGCTGGCAGCCAGCCGCATCGCTCTGCCACCCAGTGGCTTTCCTGCAAGTGCTGGGCGCTGAGGAAATCCCGCAGCCTCTTGCGTCAGCCGCCGCTGGGCATGTGAGGGCAGGCAGCGGGTACTGCCAGGACTCTGCTCAACCTCAGTAAAAGGTGGTCCTCTCCCATCCCAAAGCCTGGCTGTCAGCCGCGTCTGCTGCGCCTGTGGGAGGCCCGCAGCTGGTCCCCTCACCCTCATGTGTCTGCACCCGGGTCCTCCCACCCAGTGGGAGCAGACAACCTCCTGTTTCCCCGCACGGGGTGACTGCGGGTCTGAACACGGGAGCTCATTGTCAGAGGACGCTCTATGGACCAGAAACACCCTGCGGGCAGCTGCTGCTTCTCCACGGCCCTCATCTGGGCCCCTGTGCTTCCGCAGGCCCCGTTCCGTCTCTCTCCCACCTCCCAGAAGGACCTGACCCTCCAACTGATGGCCACCGAGGGACCTTGAGTTTGGGGAACAGAGAGGTCTGCCAGGGTGAGATGGGAGCTGGGGCAGAGCACCCGGGACATGCTCCTGGGACAGTCCTCGCTGCCCCACCCCCCTCTCCAGAATGAGCAGGTGTCTTCTCACCATGAGTTTTCTGTTTTCTGAAGACATCGTCTTCCTAATGTCCCACGACCGATCGTCCGTGTCCCTCATGACCTTTCAAATCCCCCAAATCATCACTGTCACCCCCGAGCTGACCTCTGGGCCTTAAACGGAACTGGCCCAGCAGATCCCAGCAGAGGCCACCGTTTGATCTGGACTGTTCCTGAAGAGCCCCCTCCCCACCCCCCAGGACCAAACCAAGCCAAACTCAGGGCCACGGAGGCCCTGCTGGCTCACAGGGACCCTCCTGGCCTCCAGTTGGGAACTGCTTGACGGGAATAGATGGTCCAGTCTTTCTCCCATGGAGCTGCTGGTGGCCCCAGCTGCCAACCATGGGGATCGCCCCCCTGCCCCCTCCCCCAGGAGACCGGGGCGAGTGGGACCAAGAGTGGGTCTCCGTGTCTGTCTGCAGCCACCCCATGAGGGCAGGGGCAGGTCCAATCTGGGATAAGGACATGCCTGTGTGATCCCGGCCCTGACTGACCTTTGACCCTGGGTGCTGACTTAGGTGGCAGGTCCTGATGAGGCTGGAGCACCCACTGTGACCCCTGAGCCGAAAGAAACGTCTGCGGGTGAGGAACGGGCTGTTCCCAAGCACCCTCGCAAGCAGAGACTCAGCCCCTGACGGCCCCTCACCCAGTGCCGTCCCCCAGGGGCTGCTCCTGCCCCTGCCCCCTGCAAACAGCGGGGGTGGCCCGTGAGCACCTCGATTCTGAGCGCCGGGAGTGCCCACCCACGGTCTTGAGAGCTGGCTGGGGAAGGGAGGCTGGGCCTGCCCGCTCCTGCTCCGCTGGGCAGCTCCAGGAGAGACCAGGTGAGGAGCAGGACACTCACTGCCCGAGGGCTCCCCAAGCCAGCCAAGGCCCACTGCTGTTCGGGGACAGGGGCAGGCCCCGAGGCAAGGTTCTGCTGGCAGGAACCTGTTTGGCAAGGAGGAATGTCTTCACCTTTATTACCTGTGCGGCAGGTGCCAAGTTTCCGGGGCAGCTTGATACATGATGAAATCCCGGGCCCACGTTTCTGGGACTTTCTGTTGTGGTGGCTGCCCAGGAGTCAACCCCAACACCTGGTGCGCAGAGCCTTCTGCTCCGTAGGGTGGTCAAGGCGGTAACCTCGCAGAAGCAGATGGCCAGCTTATCTGCGAGGTGCTGTGCCCATCTTTCTGTCCCCAGTCCAGCACTGAGCTGCAGGAGCCATCCAGCTCCCTCGTTCAGAACTCGGGGTCTTGGTTACTGCTCTGCAGCCCGACCCGGCCCAGCCCGGCCTGGCCCAGCCCAGCCCGCAGCCTCCTGGCTAATCCTGGCTCACAGCAACCACGCCGAGCTGCCCCGGCACATCCCTCCGGCTGTAAATCTCTATGGCATCCTTTAACATCAGAAAGGTGTGTGTCAGGGCTGTGTCCTTTCACGATTCTTCTTCCATCCTGTGGGGCTGCACTCTGTGCCCAAGGATTGGAGGCGGCGGCTTCTCCACAACCCGCGATGTGCCGAGCACGCAGCCTGGCTTGCTCAGAGCGGGGAGGACTTGAAGCCCTTGCTGTGGATCTCAACTCAATGTCAAGCAGACCCACATCCTCACAGCTGGGCCCACAGACAGCGTCATGATCTAAGAAGAATAAAGAGCCCAACACATAACGGAGGCTGGGTGTTGGGGATGGGGTGTGTGTGGCGCAACCATTGAACCCAGCAGCCTCCCACCGTTTCCTGGAGAACCCCAGAGGCAAGACCCTCGGCCCCCTCCCATCAGGACCATCTCACAGTTGACCTGAGACCCTGAGTTGGCCTTGCCCCGAGGTGGTCCCTCACTGGGCAGCAGCCTGTCCTTCCCCTGCGGTCCCGGGATCCCACAGCCCCATCCCTCACGTTGTCCCGTCTCTTCTCCAGCAAAGTCAGGCACTTGCAGGCCCCTCCAGGGCTGCTCCCGGGTCGGGCTCTGCTGACTCCACCTTCCCCTCCCCTCAGAGAGTTCCCTGCTTGTTGAAGTCTCCCTAGAGCCCGTGTCCAGAAGAGAAAGGCCCAAGCTGGTCCCAGAGAGGGCAGGCGAAGGATAGGGGTGCTCACGTGAGCCGGGACGTGGCCAGCCTTGCGCGGCGTCTGCATCAAGGAGCATCCCTCGTGCGTCCAGACCCCGTCAGAACCCCAGGACGTGGCCCGGTGTGGAAGCCATCGTTGCCAGTGAGGATTGTGGAGGGAAGCGAGGGGCCGGGAAGAGGGAGGCCCTCAGGGAGGTGGACGGATACGTGGCTGCAACCGTGGACTCAAGCCCGGGAACCGCTGTGAGGGTGTCGCGGGACAGGAGGTGTCTCACTCCGCTGTGCACAGGGTGGCTGTGAACCAGAACCCGGGAGGGGAAGCCATCCATCCAGATGGTTGGGACCAAGGGGCTGAATTCTCTGTCCTCACCCTCCCTCCTGGGTCTCCAGGTTCTGGGCTGAACCTGGTAGAACCCTGGCAGCAGCCAGGGACCCGCTGTGGAGGGGGTTCTAGGCATGCTGCCGGGAGCCTCCTGCTCCCTGGGAGTCTGGAGCTCCTTTGGGATTCAAAGAAAGGCAGCAGGGACTGGCCAGCGAGACAGGGCAGCTCAACTCCTGGGCTGCTACAATACCCCCAGTGCCCACCCCCCTGCCTTGCCCCTCACCACGGTTTCCCAAGGCCAAGTCCGCCCTGCTCCCCAAGCTGCAGGCACATGCCCCTTCTCCCCGGCTCAGAGTCCGCAGCAAAGCTATTCAGCCCCCGCTCCACGGCCCCCAACACCGTAGAACCCCATCACCTCTGAAATTGAACCCGACCCACTGCCGCTGAGTGGGCTCTGACCCCCAGGGGCAGTTCCTCTGTCCTGCAGGGTCACTGTGAGTCTGAAGTGAGCCCATGCCGAGGAGAGAGAAGCTCACCGTGCCCCGTCTCTCGGGCAATTTGGAGAGAATTTGCCCAGTGCCACTCACGGTGTGATTTCTCGCCTGCCGCTTCTGCGGGGCCTGGTGGCCCTGTGCGCTCCCCATCGAGCTGCCAACTGCAAGGCCAGCAGCTCAGCAGCTCAGCCACCGGGCAGAGGGAGGACGAGGGGCTCTCTATCCTGGAGAGACGGCTGGCCTCGGAGCCCACCTTGGGCAGCTCTACTGGGTCAGAACCTGCAGTGGGTAACTGCTCTGTCCCGTCACGCAGACTTGCTCCGTGTCAGAACTGACTGGACCTCACGTGTTGTGGTGGTCCGGTTCCATTTGGAGAGTGAGCTGACCCTGGGCATCCGGTGGTGGGCAGGTGGTGGTGGTACCTCGGGCCCGGAAGGGAGAGCATGGGGCCCAGGGTTGGGGCTGGGCCCAGTCTCCTGAGACACTCGTGGGCCCTTCCAGAGAGAGGCCACCCAGGAGTCCTGATGAAATTGAACCTGACGCAAAGCTGAGGCACTGAGAACAGAGTCCAGGGGACAGTCCCCCTGGCATGGAGGGAGGGGTGCCGCCATGCAGGGCCCGGGGGCCCTGGTGGCATGACATGGTAAGCTCTGGACTATGTACGGGAAGACCAGTGGTTTGAACCCACCGTCCTCTCCCGGGAAGGAGGTGAGGCTGCCTGCTCAGTGGACAAAGAAACCCTACAGGGCAGGTCAATCTTCGGATTGGGGTGCACCTCATGCTCCTCGCTTGAGTCCCCGCCCAAGTTCAGATCCGTGTTGGGAGCTGCACGGGCACTCAGGCAGGCAAATGAGTCACCCTCAGCCATCAGAGGTGGCCACCGCGCATCGCCGGACGTGTTGCCCTGAGCCCTGGCCCCACTGGCTGCCACTGACACACACACACACACACACACACACACACACACACACACACACCACCACACCCCAGACTCACAGTCCAGTCCTAGCCAGTGAGGGTGGGGGAAGTGGCCGTAGGCGGTCCAAGGCTGTGTCATCTTGCTTTGCTCTGAGAGTCCTTTTCGATGTCAAAGAATGAAGGCAATGCAGGTGTAGGTTGGTTTGACCTGGTCTGGAGCCACTGCCTGCAGGTCCCACCATGCAGCCCACCCACCCGCTCTGCCTCGCTTCCCTGTCCTGGTTGGTGGGGCTCTCGCGTGTGTGCCAGCCCAGGGCTGTGGGCTGTGTGACTGCAGCATCAGTGGCTCCACCTGCCACTGAGACTCTGCTGAAGATCCCCCAGCACCGGTCGCAGCGTCCTTGGACCGGGAGCTGCTGGAGGTCCAGGCAGGCCGGTCTGTAAGAGGATGTGGAAGGAGGGCTCTCATTGCTGACCTCAGATGGATCTTGGCTCAAAGCGGAGAAGACAGAAAGAGGTTGGCTTGTGTCTTAGTGATTATCGAAAGGCGATCGGCTGTGTGGATCACAACAATCCGTGGGTCCCAGAGCGCTGCATCACGCTCACGCAGAACCTGTGCGAGGATGGCGTTGATGCCGTCGCGGTGGCAGCGCTGGTGCAGCCCCTGTTGAGATGCCTGAACTAGGGAGTTGTAAGGTGTCTGGATTGTGTGCTAATAAAATGGTCAATTAAAAAAAACCTGCCAACTCGTGTCCAGTCCCACGTGTGGAGCCCCCACGTGGGGGTCCTGAGACGGTGAGTCATCTCTCTCCCATGAAGGGGCTGGCGCATCTGGCCCTCTTCTCTCTGGTTTTTAATTTTAATTCATTGTAAAAAACCATTTGATCGGGGGCTCTTACAGTTCTTACAACAACCCGTCCACCAATGGTATCAAGCACATTCAGCCCTCTGGTGCCATCATGGTTTTATAAACATTCCCTCGCTCGTGATGGACGACCCGACGCTGACGTCAGCCATGGTCAAGACAAGAGGGGCAGTGCCACAGAGCAAGGGCATGCTGCGTGGCTGAACATCGGTGTGGCCCAGGGGGTGGCCCCTCACCCACTGGCTCACTGTCTTCTGAGCAAGTCTTCAGAGGAGCTGGGTCAGGAAGAGTGTGGCATCAGGAGCGGAGGGAGGCTGCGGAGCCACCTGCGGTGTGCAGAGGACGCAGCCCTGCCTGCTGAAGGCGGGGAGGCCCTGAGGCCCTTGCGGATGCAGATCAAGGATGGCAGCCTTCCGTGTGGATTACGACGCAGTGTCGGGGAGACAGACGGGAACGTCACAGCCGGATCAACCAAGGGATTAACAAGCATGCCGAAGGGAGAGCAGATTGGCGTGGTCAACGGTTTCATCTCGCGTGGCCACAGCCGACGCTCGTGGAAGCGGCAGTCACGAGATCCAACGATGTGTTGTGTTGGGTAAATGTGCTCGCTTTACGGGACCTCTTTAAAGTGCTGCAGAGCAAGGGTGTCACTTTGAGGACTGAAGGGTGCACCGGACCCCAGGCATGATGTTTTCGGTGGCTTCGTGTGCACGTGCACGTTGGACACGGACTAAGGGAGACCGGAGAAGGGATGCATCTGCATGAAGGGCTGGAGAAGGACGTGGAAAGGCCACGGCCGGATGAACACACACATCTGTCTGGAAGAAGCACGGCCAGGCTGCTCCTTGGAGGTGGGGATGGCGAGACTTGGTGCCACGTGCTTTAGACACGCTCTCAGGGGAGACGGGTCCCTGCAGAAGCACAGCATGCTTGGTCAAGAAAAAGAGATGGACGGCCACAGTGGCCGCGGACGGGCTCCGGCCTGGGCGTGTTTGTGAGGATGGCCGGGGCTGGCGGTGTTTCCCTGTGGTGCATCAGGTCGCCTGGGTTGGAGCCGGCTCCACGGCCCCTACGTACAACACCTGTTTCTAGGGGAGCAGAAAGCCACACCTTTCTCCTCCATCGAGGCTCGTGGCTTTGAACAGCCGACCCAATGGGGTCACCCACCCACCATGCCGCCAGGGCTCCCTCCAGGAGCAGGGGTCAGGTCAATCCAGTTGTGTGTCCCAGGAGCTCAGAGCTGCAAGCCAACATCAAGAAAGCTGGACCGGGCGCCGGGCTGGGGGCCACCTGCTCGCAAACACCAGGGCAGCTGTGCCTTGGGCCCAGCGAGGCACAGCCAGACTGCCCAGGCCCGTCTCCTCCCTGTGGTTCACCAGTCTGGCTCAGCCAAAGCGTCTTTGCAGAGGGCCAAAGACAGGCGCTTCTAAATTTGGTAGAGACTGCAAATCTCAGCGCCTTTGTCCATGCAGCCAAGTCCCAGGCACTCTCCCACCCTCCCCCAGCCTCCAGTGCGGGGGAGGGGCGCCCCGTCCTCTAGAACCAGGGCTGTGTGCTGCCCGCAGCTGCACCAACCTGCCTGTTGGGTGGATCCTAAGGCAGGTGTGCACAAGACACCTCGATGCACAGGGCTCTGGGTCCCACGGGCAGATTCCAGGGCCCCTCCCCGGTAGAGAACTGGATTGGGGGTCAGCCCCCTCATCTCCCACTTCCTGGGACTCCTCACTGGGAGGGGACAGGGTGCTTCCTCTACACCCCAGGGTGTTTTCTTTGGGGTGTAGGGGACCACTTGTCAGATTCAGTCCTCCCGGATTCGGGGAGCTAGCCCCCCCCAACCCACCCCATCCTTTGCTGGGGCCCTGAGGCAGAGGGCAGCCACCCCTGACTCCCCCTCCAACTGGGTCCACAGGCCCTCCCCACCCTGAGCCCCACCTTCCCGAAGCCAGGGCCTGCTCTTCCTGGGGACCACTCCCTGCTGCCCCGCGCACCAGTGACCAGTAGATTCAAGCCTGCCCTACTTACCCCAACCCCTGGGGGGTCTCTGCCCCCCTGGCCCTCAGCTTGCATCCCCCTCCCCCCTCAGTGGTGGACCCAACGGCTCCCTATCCCCCTCCCCCCAAGCTCCTTGTCAGTGGCTGCCTCGCTGGGTCTGGCAGTGCTGCCGGATGCTCAGCACCGGTGACTTGTTAAGGAGTCCTGGCAGGGCAGTGGGTTACATGCTGGGCTGCTAATCACAAGGTCAGCAGTTCGAAATCACCAGCCATTTCATCTGCTCTTCATTAGCCTCAGGAAAGCAAGTGGTTGAATTAGAACCCCGAGGTGGTATCCACCTGGGCCTGACTTTTCTCGGAGGATGAATGGGGCACAAGCAGCACCCCCCACCCCCAAGGACACCCAGGACTCAGTGCCGAGAGAACAGACCAGTGGGACTTCTAATTCATCCTGTTTTATTAAAAAAAAGACGAACAAAAACAAATCCGATATTGGATTCAGCTATTTTCCATGAAACGCCACTGAGACACACAAGATAAGGCCCGTCCATCTACCCAGTGTAACAGACAGGCAGGCCAGGCACAGGGCGGAGTCTGTCTGTCTTTCCACCCAGTGTAACAGACAGGCAGGCCAGGCACAGGGCTGAGGGCCACTGGGCGGCGGCCACACGTGGACTGGCAGGACAGGGGGCCTGGGACTGCAGACAGGAGACGATGCTGCAGAGCGGGTAGCAGGCCAGGACCGGAGGGCTGACCGTGGGAATAAATAATGCGGAGGAGGCTGGGTGGCCTCGAGTCAGTGAGATGCTTAGGCCCGGAGCTGGATGACCGCTGGACATGCAGGGTTTGAAGAGGACGAGGTTGGCCTTGGGGAGTGCCCACAGGGGCTGGAAGCAACAAGTCCCTCAGCAGCTTGGCCTGGCCCCCCGGCAGGACCCCACCCACCACGTCAGAGGTAGGGGAGGTGGGGCTGTGGGGCAGGCTTGACTCAGCACCATGGGAAATGCCCAACTTCCAAGTGGGGGACCCAGGCCCAGAAAACCCAGCAGGTAAGGGGACCTGGGCCAGCCGGCCACCAGTCGTGTGGGCTCAGATGGAAACCTGGTGGACAGGCTGGGCAGAGGCTTGGTTCCCAGTCCTCTGGCCCCCTGGCCGGCCCCCTCCGCCACCCCCAGTTCTGCCATCAGCAGGTCAACTGTTCAGAGTGGGGTCTGGGTGTGTGGTTGGCAGGTATTCCCCCGCCCCTCCCCCCGAAGTCTGTCCCACCACAGGCCCAGCTGAGCTGCCCACTGGGGTCCCGGTCACGGTCACACAGCGGCCTGCCAGCCCTGCCTGCCCGTGGCCATCAGGTCTCCAGAGCAGGGCCTGGTCTGAGCGGCGCAGGCCCCCAGGGTGGGTCCTTGCGGCAGGGCCGCTCCAGACTTGGTTCTGTTGGGCCCCGCCTTCAGTCCAGCTCTGGGCGTGCCCAGCTCAGAATGCAGGGGCCCCCAGCGGGGGCAGCAGGTAAACCCGCCCCCATGGGCACGGTTCCTGGCCACACCTGATAGGACTTCCATAGGCCAGCGCCTGGAGCAGGGTTGGGGTGGGGTGGAGAGCTCTCACTGCCCGGGGGCCTCTCTCTGGGACGGGCTGGTCTGCAGGGACAGGTCCCTGGGAGTCGGACACTGGCCGTGACAGACGAGAGGGAGTGCCTATGCTGAGCCCCAGGGCTGGGGGGGTGGGGTGGTGGTAGCTGCCATCTCAGTGTCAGTGCAGGTCTGATGAATGAGGAAGGGTCTCAGTAGTTCTGGAATGTTCTGTGACTGGAGTGTGGGTTCAGAATCCTCTGCTCTGGGGCCTTGGAGGCAGAAGCAGGGCCTCCCCTAGAAGTGGGGGGGTCCTCCGCCACCTTTCCCTCATCCACTTCTCTAGAACACTATCATCTGACCCGGCAGGGAGAGAAAGGAAAGTCACCAGGAACGTGGGGAGGGTGGGGAGCGGTCCTCGGGTCCCCCGGTTGGAGCCAGGCCTGGCCACTCCTTGGCCAGGCACCCTGCGCCTGGCTCCCCTTTGTACCGGTTCTTCAGTGTCCGAGCTGGCTCGTGGGGGTGCTCGGCCACGCTGTCGGGGTGTTGGGGCGTGTTGCTTGAGGGGCGAGGGGTCCAGGGTGACGTGTGTGGGGTCACCTCCCAGCAGCTATGTCTCCTGGGGGACCACCTCCATGAGCTTCTGACAGAAGACCGTGGTGGAGTCTGGGGGGAGGGGGGGCATGTAGAAGAGTTAGCTCAGAAGCACAGTCAACACCCTCAGATGAATCTCCCTCTCGACACACCCCCCCACCCCCGTCCCCACTGGCCAGTCAGAAATCAGGCATAGGGGGGCCTCTGGATGTGTGTGTGGGGCTCCCCGGGGACTGCCTGGCTCTGTGGACACCCCTGACCGTGGAGCCCTGAGCTAAGTGCTGAGCCTGCCTGGACAGAATGCCTGTCTGGGGCCCCACTGACTGCCAGGAGCCCAGCCCCCCCACCCAGATTCTGTTGCCCGGGCCCTGGCATCAAACTCAGGCTGACCGAGCACCCCCTGCGCAGGTTGCCTCAGGGGCAGAGTGCCCCCGGCCACACGCTGGATGCAGACTTCGGCATCCTGCATCCTGGTCCAGCACGGGGCTGGCGGGCAGCGGGCAGGAGGCAGAGTTGCTCCTTGGCTGCCGATAACTGGCTTCTGGAATCCCTTGTTCTGGGATTAGCCAGCACTGATCCCTGAAGCTCGGGCCTGGGTCACCGCCGGGCACAGTGACCCCAATCCTCCAGGGCTCATGTATCCTGGACCACGGTACAGAGTGGGATGCGGGCCCGGGGTGCTGAGCGGGGCGGGGTCCCTGGCACTCACAGATGCCCCGCAGCAGCCACTTGGGCTTGTTCTTCCAGGAGACCCCGAGGAAGTAGACGGGGAGGCCGCTAAGGATGATGGCAAAGCCGATGCCACACTCCACGGGGGTCTTCCAGAAGGAGACAGCGATGAGGAAGAGGCAGGCCAGGGTGAAGAAAACGGGCAGGGCCAGGTTCACCTGGGGGTGGAGGGCGTGGTCAGCAGGCGGCCTTCACGGGGGCAGGACTGGTCCCTCTGTCTGAGGTCCTCAACCCCCCGCCCCAGAACTTCTGGGCTCAGGGAAACCCTTGCCCGCAGGCTGCGCCGCGTCTGCGCTTGGATTCCGGTTGCGGGGCACGCCCACCTGCCCTCCTGAGGAACCCCGTGTGCCTGCCTCACCCCCAAGCTGGCCCGAGGCGCCCGGAGGCAATGAGTGACCACAGCTCAGCAGCTGGGTGAGGAGGACCAGCAACTTGGACAGCCAGGGCCTGGGTTCTCCCCTAGTGACCCCTGCAGGTGGGCGCGCAGGCGAGCACCGGGGCACCCATCAGCTGGTGGACACAGCATGGACAGGGAGGTTTCAGTCAGCACCTCCGCTCCAGAATCACCTGGCCTCCAGGTGGCGGCGCTGGGGGGAAGCCTGCACGTTTGGAGACCAGCCTGCCCTTCCTTCCATGCCCCAGGCCTGGCTCCCAGGCACCTAGCCCCCTCTCCACCCCCTCCCACCAGGCTTGGGGCCCCGAGGGGGCAGGGCCGGCGGCGGGCACGGGCCCACCTTGATGGGCCGCTCCAGCTCCGGCTTCTTGTGCCGCAGCCACATCATGCCGATGATGGCCAGAGCCACGCAGAGCCAGTTGAAGAAGCTGAAGAAGTTGATGACGGAGAAGATGTCGTTGGAAAAGGCGTAGAGCAGGGTCATGGCGCACTGGAAGGAAGCAGGGGCCACGGGCGGTGAGGGGCCAGACGGGGGAGACCGTGGGGGGGGACGACGCGGAGGGAGTGGGCGAGGCCAGCTTACCGTGAACACCAGTGATGGCATCGGGGTCAGGAGTCTCGGGTGGATCATGGAGAGGACGGAGGGCAAGTGGCCCTCCCTGGACCCCACAAAGAAGAGCCTGTGGGCAGAGTGGATCGCCAGCAGTCAGCCTCTGGGAGGACGCAGCTGCACGGGCCCCAAGGACAGAAGGGTGGGGGTCCTCTCAGCCCGTACTGCCAGCCTGGAGGGGACCCAGAGAGGGGGCCCCTGGTGGGGTGAGCCCGGAGCCCCTTCCCATGTGTGTGCGCTGACCCCGGCACGCCTCCCTGCAGCCTCACCTGGAGGACGTGAAGAGCGACCCGTTGACGGAGCCGAAGCAGGACAGGCCCACGAAGACGGGGATGATCCAGGACATCACACCCAGGTGGTAGTTGCCGAAGTCCTGGCGGGAGACACCAGGCACTGTGTGATGCAGCTGGGGCCGGCAGAGCGCGCGAGGCCTGGGCCCCGCCCCTCAGAGCAGCAGCTAACCTCTGTCCCCGCTCCTGGGTACCCATGGGGGCCCTAACCATCACCCGAGGGTGCCCCGTCCCACGGAGCCACGCCTTACCACGGCCACGGCCTCGGAGGCCAGCATCTGCTCGGTGGACAGCGTGGTGAAGTAGGCCAGGTTCGTGAGCACGTACACCAGGGTGACGATGGGCAGGGAGATGATGATGGCCAGGGGCAGGTTCCTGACAGAGCAGAGGGGCAGGGGTCAGCTGGTGGCCCAGGCTCCAGGGCTGTGCCGAGACCCCTGTGTGGCCCCTGGTCTTTCTGGGCAGCAGACCTCGCTTCCCTGCACCGACAGCCCCCCTCTCACGGGCCCCAAGCTGGGGCAGCTGGAAGAACTCCCTGTTCATCGGGCTTCAGGCCTCCTGGGCCTCTCCTGGGGTCGCAATGGTCTCAAGAGACTGCCCACGGGTGGGAGTAGGGGCCACTCCAGTGACATTTGTGACCGTCCAAGGCCACACACCCCTGAGGCCCTCCAGGTCCAGGAACCAGCCCCTCCCAGAGTTCTTGCACAACCTGACCCCGCCTCAGAGGGGTCGCACAGTGCCAGCTTCGGGTGAGTCAGCTGTCTGCAGAGCTCTAAAACACTGCAACGCCGACCTGTACACACCTGTAGGGGTTTATCATCTCTTCCGTGACAAAATTCAAGTAGTTCCTGTAGGGTGGGGAGAGAACAGAGTTTGAACAGCTTTTTTCTCCACCCCCATGGGCATCTGCTGGGAGAACACTGGTCCTACTGGCAGAATAGCAGGCCAAGCACACACACACACATACACACACACACA
Organism: Echinops telfairi; assembly: GCF_000313985.2. Taxonomy (NCBI): domain Eukaryota; kingdom Metazoa; phylum Chordata; class Mammalia; order Afrosoricida; family Tenrecidae; genus Echinops; species Echinops telfairi. The sequence goes on from NW_022106189.1 coordinate 47,212,465, forward strand.
CAACCTGTGGCCACGAAGCTGGGGCAGTTGTGTCTGTTTGTCTTCCTGCTGGTGCAGCCATTGCTGCATCTAAGGCACATGTGTAGCCCGACTGGAGCTGGGGCTCGCCCGCCTTGCCTGAACTGTCATGCACCCACTGTGTGCACAGCTCAGGGGCCCTGGTGAGCATTGACTTTAGGGGCACACTGCTACACCTCTGAGTTTGAGAGGCCGCAGAGGAAGGAAGCAGACAGAGGGACAGAGGAGTGAGTCAATTTGGCTGGGGAGCAGATTTAGCCAAGGTCCTCCCTAAAAGGTGTGGCTATTTGCAGGGGCTTTGGGGTGCCTGCCTGCCTGTAGACAAAGGGGCAAGCAGCAGAGCTGAGAAAGGTGGTGAGGGTGGCCACTTGTCCCTTCTTGGGACAGATGTCATGAGGGGACTGTCAGCCACCTGTCGATGCCCACAGGCGCTGAACCTGGGCATTCTGGAACCTACCATCCCCCGTAGGCAAAGAGGCCGCTGTACAGGGCCAGGACGATGTTCCCAACGTCGAGGTTGGTGCCTTCGAAGGAAGACTTGGGGTCCAGGTTCGACACATCACCTGGCAGAGCCCAAACAGAGAAATGCTGAACAAGTTCCGGAATGCTCCTCAAGCAGGACAACCAGCAACACAACAAGCACGCCAAGGTGGAGGCGGCAGCAAATTAAAGGCACCTGCTGGCCGGCCCACCAGACCGACACTGCCCAGCCATGGCCAGCACTTGTTGGCCTGCCAAGGAACGTGGCTGGGGGCAAGGGACCGAAGGATGGGCAGGCAGATCCTGCAATGGCGTCCTGTCACACAGGTGGCCATTTGGACGAAGACTGCTGGGCCTGCACCCCAAGTGGAGGTAGCCCCCCACCCCCACCCCACCCCCCGGCTGCCAGCTGTCGGTGTGGGCAGTGCTCAATGGATAGCGGAAGGTTGTGTCCTTTCCTTGGGGTGGGGTGGGGGTGGTCATCATAGCCGCTTGGTACTCAGGTCACCGTTGTGAGGTGGGTGGGCCTGAGTCAGCTGCCCGGTGGGCTGTGTGTCATAGGGACGGGCAGGGCAGTTGGGCTGTGCACTCTGAGGGCAGGTGGACGCCACCAAGTCCCTGCACGTCAGTGGCTCCCTCGAGGCCCTGGGTGTTTATAGGCTTTTGATCATGCAGCTCAGGATTAGATGTGGGCTGGCTCAGGATCAGACATGGGTTCTGAGGGCCCTGCCAGGCATCTCCTGACTAAGGGAGCC
>NW_022106189.1:47213817-47222014 GCF_000313985.2 Echinops telfairi
CCCCCCACCATCTGCCGCCACACATGTGATCTCGCCAGGAGCCGGTCACGGGGCAGTCAGCAGCCTGGACATGGGGGTGGTGGAGACGGTGGGCTGGAGTCTGAGCATGGCAGGGAGCCCATGCCAGTGAGGGTGCTGACTCAGCAGGAGAATAAACAGGGCCTGTCCTCCTGCCCCGACACGCTCTGCCCCAGCCCTGCTCCCTCTCCCCATCTCCAAAACTCAGTGCCCCAGGGTGCGGATGTGGGCCAGCTCTCTCAACCACAGCCCAGCTGTCAAAGGTCTTCGGGACAAAGGCACAGGGCATGCCTGGCGCCCGTCCCTACCACCAGCCCGCAATTCCCCACTGGGTGGGTGTCTTAGCTTCTCCATGTCAGAGACTCAAACCACAGCCCCTTTCCCTGCAAGGATGCAAGGTGGCCCCTGGCAGCCCTGGTGCCTTCTACCCGACCTTGAGCCTGCTGGCGCCCACGCTCCTGGGCAGTGAGAGAGGTGAGGCTCAAAGGTGAGGCCCCGCCCTGGGCAGGACCCTGTGTTCCCAGGGTTGGCCTGGGCCTCAGTGGGGGTCTCACCACACAAGCTGGTGGGCAGGGCAGGGTCCTCATGCACAGACAGGGGAGCCTGCTCATGGAGGCCAGCCATGCTGTTGAGGGCACTGGCACCCAGGCTGGCTGTCAGCCGCCCCCCGAAGCTCCGTCTGAGCCCTGCCCTCCCGAGGCTGCGTGCTTCCCTGACCGCTGAGGTAGTGATGTCGCCCTTGACCACTGACCGCTGCTGGGTCAGGAGCACTTGGCTGCCAGCCGCCTGAGCGAATGGGGCAGGGGGACATGAGGACAGACACCATGAGCCAGCCTGGCCCCGGTTGGAGGCCCTGGGCCGTCCGAAGTCAGTGTCGTGTTTTGCGGCATGTGTGGGGGCAAGAGACAGGATGTAGAGGGGACTCGGCATTCAAGGACAGCTGTCGGGGTAGGGGAGGGTCTGTCTCAACAGCGTCCCCTGGAAGGGGACCTTAGTCACCAGAGACCTCTGGGAGCAGGAACCCTACAGATGCAGCAGGCACCTCGGCTCGGCCGACACACTCAAGCAGAACAAAGGCCCTTTGCTTGCCCCCCACCCGACATCCACTGCCTCTGCCCCAGACCAGCCAGCAAATGCTTCCACAGGCCGCGAGTTGTTCCCGGATCGGGGAGGGGAGAGGGCTCAGGAGGCAGTCCCTCCTGTCACAGGATTCTGGGATGACGTCCTAGGAGGTCCCCCGGGCGGTGCCCAGTGGGGACCTGGGTCTGCTGGTGCCTTAGGACACAAGGGTGACCTTGAGTGTCTGAGGGGCCCAGCTGTACATGCAGAGGCCTCTGACGAGGGCTCCTGCGTGGGGCTGACCGCAGACCAGCCGGGGCCCAGGACATGCTGTGTCCTCACGCAGGGGTGCTGTCTGCACGGGACGGCGGGCAGAACCGAGGCCCTCCCCTCGGTGGGTGCGGTGTGGAGGTTGCCCCTTGTGTGTGGTGCCCGCTCCCTTGCCCTCCCCCGCCCACCTCTCCCCTACTCACCCCTCCCAAGCTGCACGAAGCCCAGCAGGATGATGAGGGCCAGTGCCAGTAGCTTGGCGGCCGCGAAGGCGTCCTGGACACGGGTGGCCGCCTTCACACTGTAGCAGTTCACCGCCGTGAGCAGCACTGGGGACAGAGGGTGGGGCAGTGAGTGACTGCTGGACACACCCCTGCAGTGTTGTCTGGTGGTTCTGTGGGTTAAGCGCTCGGCTGCGGAACCACAGGGTCTGCCCCTTCAGGAAAGGGCCCCACGGTTGCAGGGCAGGGTCAGAGGCTGGTGCTCTGCGCGCCCCGCCCCCCGCCCCCTGCTTCCTGTCTGTCTGCAGCCTGTGTCGGCACACTCCGGGGACAGCTCTGACCCGAGGGCAGAGCCTCCCTGGGAGGGAGGACCAAGCTGCCTGCCTCACCTGACCACTGGATGTGTGCACACAGTGGAAGTGACCAGTGTCCCCCTCCCAGTCCTGGAGGACTGACGAGGCCACCCTGACACGCTTGGGGCAGGCCCTGGGTGAGCAAGGTGACAGGAGCCATGGGCAAGGCCGGGGCTTAGAGGGGTACCACAGCCCAGGGGCTGCAGGGACTGACTCCACCTGTGTGTGTGTGTGTGCGGGGGGGCCTTAGGCGAGGCCAGTCTCTGGTGCCCATGACGTTGGTGGGTACCGGAGGATGAGCAGGACACCAGGTGTGTAGGGGGGGAGGGGGCTGGGGCACGCAGGCCAGAGAAGCCACCTGGCACTTGCATTCAGAAGCAGCCCTTCCTGAGGCCACCTGGACTTGCCGGATCCCGCAAGAGGAAGTAGACTTGCATCAGGCTGTGTCCCCGCCCCGGGCCAGCAGGGGGCGTGGTCACGCTGCTCTGAACCAGAGCCTGTGGCTCCGAGGGTCCCAGTCACCTAACCTTTGGCTACAGGGTGGTCAGCTAAACCTTCCAGGGGTGAGCCAGCCCAGCGGGGCGGGGGAGAGCCACAGGCATCCAGGGTCACCTCTGTGTACAGTGCTCCGTGCCACCCCTTCCTATCACGCACGCACGCACGCGCAGGCAGGTCCGTCGGGCAGCAGGAACCAAAGGACTTGGTAACATTTTTATGCAAAGAAACAGTACTTTGGCTAAAAGATAAACAAGGCCGCATTATTCTCCAAAATGCTTCCTTTTGTCTTGTTTCAGGATGTAATGTGACCTGTAGCCACCCCCACTCTGCTGGGCATGGTGCCCTCGTGCTGTGGGGGGCGGGCGCCAGAATCACAGCTCAGCCCCAGGAGCTCGGGCTGCCTGTCTGGCCTCAGACCCTTGGGGCCACCAGGGACAGGGCCTCCCTGGTGTACGGCACAAGGCAGCTGTTGCTAGGACCACCGAGCATGCCCGCCCCTGCAGGGTGGGGCTTCAACAGCTGTTACTGGGGGTGCCTGGGCCACAGCTGCCCTGGCTGGGAGCCAGCACCCCAGATAAATGTGGCTGTCCCCACAGCAACAGCTGGGCTGGAGAGATAGCAGCCCATCCCTGTGCAAGGCTGTACCCCTGGGGTGAACAGACAGCCACCCCAGTGGCCCTCCCTGTCCATCTGAGTCCAGCTGCTTCCCAGGAGGGCAGAGGGGTGCCCTGGCCCTAGCTAGGGGGCAATGGGGAGGGGGGGGGGCTGAGGTCTTCTTTCCTTGAAGACAGGGAGGCTGATCCAGACACCATCCTGGGTCCTGGGTCCCAGTTGGGGTGGGGGGAGACCCCTGGGTGAGGAACCCCAACTGGACCCAATCCCTGTTCACCATGGGGAGACGGTTCCCCAGTGAGGGCTGACCAGGGGCAGAGGACCAAGGCAGGAGACAGCCCAGAAAAACGGCCCGGAGCCCAATGGACAGTCCTGCCCCATCAGCCAAGGGGCCCACATGGGTCAGGGGGTACCAACCATGCTGGCCTCATCCCCCTTCCTCAGGGCAGACAGTGTGGCCGAACCGCCAACCCTGGAGCGAGCCGCCCATTCTAACCCACAGCGCCACCAGGACCTGAACATGGTCCTGTCCAAACACTCGCCGCAAGAGAGCCCATTCAGCTGAAAAGCGGGTAGGTGTCCTGGCTCCTGAAATGCTGACCTCACTGAACCCAGGTCTGCGGGGGTACCTAAGACTGACTCTAGGGGCAGGGGGTGGATGGGGAGGTCTGCAGCCCATACGAACAAGGACAGAGGAGCTGTGGGTGGGGGCAAGAGACCCCACTCCCCAGGGGACTCCCCACTGCCAAATCAGAGCTGCCACACACCAACCAGGCTGGGGTCCGCGTGGGGGTGGTGGCGGTGCTAGGCCCTGATGCAGGGCGCAGGCTGAGCAGTGGCGAGTGTTGCTTGAGCTCTGAGGTCAGGGTGATTCATTCAAGCAGGGGAGTAGAAGGGCTGCCCCCTCGTCATTGCTGGCCAGGAGGGTTGGGGTGGGGGGACCTGGCACTCAGCTCTGGGCCCTAGGGCAAACACTCGTGTCTACAGGGCCTTCTCTAAGGGGTAAGGATTATATGGGGTCCTCAAGGGCCCAATGGTCTACAGCAGCGCACCCCGACACTGGCCTCCGGGGCCCCAGCTTGTGCGCTGCAGCCCGCTGAAAAAGGTGAAGGGGTTAAAGAGTTGCACTCCTGTGGGGGCGCCCCCCCTCCCCTGCCTGCCCACCCATGAGGCCTGCCAGGAGGGTTTTCCCTGCAGTTCTGGCACCGGGGCAGCCCGCTCACAAGATGGGCTTATGGAAAGCAGAGGCATTGGCCAGGTGTGCCTGCGAGGCTGCCGGGAGCCCAGCCAGCACACACGCCTGTCCCGGGAACACGCCACTGAGGGAGGAGCCTGCCTGCCTGCCTGCCTCGTGCACACGCCTCAGGGGATGCTGCCCGGCCTTCCCCTCCCCAGGAGGGGCTGGGGAGGCGGCTGGGCCACATGTGCAGAACAGAGCTGAGCTCAGGGAGCAGGCAGGGGCTGAGGGCCTTTACAGGTTTGAGGGGCACCATCAGGCCCTTATTCCGAGGGTCCTCTGGGCAGGCTCCTCCAGCCTTCTAGGTAGCAGCCAGGCAGGCACCACCTGGGGAAAAGTTGCAAAGCCTGCCACCAAATTCTCACGGCGGCCCTACGGGATGGACGATGAATGGAGCGCCCCTCCCCGTGGGCTCCAGAGACTGTCTGCCTGTCTCTCCGCACTCTCACTCGGCTGAGCCGGACTCAGAGCGACCATCAAAAAGACCCACACTCCCTGCCATCCAGCCAGTGCTGACTCACAGCCACCCCAGTGGGTTTCTGAGACTCACAGTTCACAGGAGTAGAAAGCCCAGTCTTTCTCCCACGGAGCTGCTGGTGGTTTAGAACTGCTGACCCCTGGAATGTGACCCAGCGCCTCACCACCACACCACCAGGGCTCCTGAGACAGCAACCCTGTAGGATGGGGTTTGTCCTGGTGGGTTTCCAAGATGAATTGTTGAGGAGTGGCAGGTCCCTCCCCTATGGGGGGGACCGGCAGGCTTGGCTGCTGGCTTTGCCGCCCACTACGCAGGCGTCCAGGTGGAAAAAGTAAAAAGTCACTCACTCCCTGTGGCCCTCTGTGCCTTGGGGACACCGGCCTGCTGCAGTCAGACTCACCAGGTTGAGGCTCCAGGTGCTGCCCTGGAAGAGGACCCAGGGCCACCCGGTCGGGGCCTCCCCATCCTTCCACCACACGCTGCCTGCTGTCTGTGAAGCTGGTCCTGACTGCCGGGGAGCCCATGAGTAACGGACAGGCACACGGCCTGGCCGGGGCCCAGCCATCTTCAGTTGACCCTGTGTGTCCAGCTGTGGGTAACTGTGTCCCTTCTCACTTCCCCAGGCCTGCGGGGCCCTTTGCGCCCCTCCTGTCCCATCCCTCAAAGCCCTGGCCTCCCCACTCCTCCCACCACCACTGCTCAGGGAAAAAACACCACCCATTCAGGTCACCTGTGCACTAACCCGCCATCCAGCCGGACCCTAAAGAAGGATCTCTCTCAAGGGAGCCCTGGTGGAGCATCGGGCCAAGCGCCCAGCTGCTAACTTACAGGTCGGCGGTTCGAACCCACCAGCCACTCCTTAGGAGGGAAAGATGGGCCGGGGCTTCAGCAGAGGTTGGCAGTCTGGGAAACCCTGAGGGGCCACTGGGTGCCCATGCGCCCACAGGAGCCATGGGGCTGACCGCTGTGTGGAAAGCCCACCTGGCTCCAACTCCTGAGTGATGGGCATCTGGCCCCCCAGGCCAGCCCCGGGCAACAGGCGCACTGTCGAGGATGTGAGACCCAGCCAAGGCCCCCGCTGATTCAAGGCCTACAGGAGAGCCTCGTACAACAGCTGCAACCTCACCAAATTATAATGAAGAGTCACCTTTCTCAAAGGAATCTCAGGGACAAGAGTGGGTCCAGACTCCTGGGAAGGCTGGTGGCCAAAGGGCACTCAACACTGACCCCTGACCAGGCTCCAGGAGTGTCCCTCCCACCCCTCCGCAGGACACTTCAGCCAGGGAAATGGGTGGTGGTAGGAGTCACAGGCACAGGGTCTCACCTGTCCTCCGGGATGGGGTGGGGTGGGAGGGTGGAGACGTGGGGGGTCCCACAGATATGAGGTGTCAGCTCTGTAGACCGCTTTGAAAACACCCCCAAATAATTCAATCATTTGGGGGGCAGGGGGGACAGAACCCATACCTTATGTTTTTAAAATAACCCAGCTGCTTATTTGTAGCAGAGGAAATGCTAAAGGCTCTCCCCTTGACCTGAGAGGATGAGGGACAAGGGGGTGGGAGGTGGGGGGTCTGCTGACCCCCACGCGTCCTCACTGCAGACTTGTTCAGTGGAGTATTTATCTGCAGTGGCCTTGCACAAGCCTGCAGGTCTCTACAGGCACCCTGGGCTGAAGCAGGACTCCTGGGTGGGCGTGAGAACTCCCGGTCTTCACAGGGGTCCCTCTCCCTTCCCTAGGCAGGCCAAGAGCGACCATGTCCAGCACCCCTGTCCCGGAGGAATCCTGCCCCTGGACTTGGACTCAAATAAGGGGCTTAGCAAGAGGCCATTCTCAGCACAAGGCCCCTTCCACCTGGCCTTCAAGAAGGTGGAAGGGGCTCTGAGTTTTTAGCCACAGGCTTGGGGACGAGGGGCACAGAGGGGGCCTGTGGGTACGAGGATGAGTCAGCCCATTCACAAACCACGGGGCCAGGCCCCCACGCTGTCTGAGACGCACCACACCCCTGCTGGGGTGCAGAGGGAACAGAAGGCCTGGTTCTCACAGGCCGGGCCAGTCCCTAAGGACACACGCCTACAGAAACAGCCCCACAGGGACATGCCATCCCCGATTTCACAGTGACTGGTTCCAAACCACCCTCCAGCCCTACCACCCTGGATTTAAGTGCCGCTGGAGGCCCTGGGAGCTGAATGCGTGGGAACGGGCTCAGGGCGCCCAGCCTTTCGAACTTCTCAGAGGGCGGCTGGGGAATTGCCAACGGTGCGGAGGGGGGCGGAGTGGGGCCCTCTGGGACAAAAGATTTTCTCTCGAAACCCCAGGGGAAACGCTCTGATCAAGACTGTGGGCACACCAGCACCCGACTGGCGGGCAGCTCTTCACGGAGATGACGCCCATGCAGCCTGAGTTCGCCACACACACGCAGATTTCATCAACCAGCCCGCTCCGGCTGCCAGCCAACTCCAGACCACTGCCGCCAGGCCGGCCAGCCCCGGGGATCCGTCGGAGGCCCAGGCAGGAGAGCTCGGAGTGGCCGGCGGCGGGAAAGCCCTTATCAGGGCTGCTGCTTGGGAGCGGCGGCTGTGGGCCCGGCCAGCGCTGATAGGCTGAGCTGCAATGAATGAGTGTCCGCTCGCTGGCCCACGGGGCACCTGCCCGAGACCGGGCTCCGACACCGCACGTGGGCTCCGGGCGGCCAGGATCCCTCCGGCTGCCCGTGCTGTCTGGGCGCAGCTGCACACGTGGGCGCATTGCATCAGACAGGGCCTGGCCCTGGCGCGGCTTCCGGCCGCCGGGAGACGCGGAAAATGAATGAACGGGGCCTCCAGGACCGGGCCGGACCCGGGAGCCTGGCCCGAAGCTGCGGGAGGTGGGCTGGGGGTTGCCAGAGCGGCTTGAGGCCGGCCAGAGGGCCTGGCGAGGGCTGCGGACGGGTGGCCGCGGGCATAGGCGGGCTGGGCATCGGGGCTGGCCGGGGGACAGGCGGGAAGGGGGCGGGCTGGGTCAGTACTCACACACGCAGAGGCAGGCCACCAGCTTGGCGGCCTCGTCGGGCACCGGGCAGGTGGGGAAGACGGGCTTGAGCAGGTAGGTGGCGAAGACCAGCGCCACGATGTACTGCGAGGAGGGTCGGATGATGAGCAGCTCGATCCAGAGCTTGAGGAAGGCGGGCAGCGAGCCGTAGACCTCCAGCATGTAGGCGTAGTCGCCCCCGGACTTGGAGATGGTGGTCCCCAGCTCGGCGTAGCAGAGCGCGCCCACGATGGAGAAGACCCCGCACGCGGCCCAGATCACCAGCGACAGCCCGGGCGAGCCCGCCTCCTTGAGCACGCCGGTGGGGGTCACGAAGATGCCCGAGCCGATGATGGTGCCCACGATGATGGCCACCCCGTTGAGCAGCGTGATGGAGCGCTGCAGCGTCACGCCCTCGTCCTCGCCGCCCGCCGCCAGCATCCG
>NW_022106189.1:47222357-47259729 GCF_000313985.2 Echinops telfairi
GGCCACGCCCTGTTGTCCCGGTCCTGCAGTTTGCGTGGGCAGGGACCCCGATCCCGGGTGGGCGCCCAGCCGCGCCCCTGCAAGCTGGCCCCGTGTCCATCTCCCGTGCGGGGGGCGGTGAGCTGAGGGCGCAGAGGCCTGCGGACCGCTCACTGGGCCCCGGACGATCTGAGCTGGTGGCCAGCCCTGTGTGCTGGGGACCCCGCCAGGTAACGCTGAGAGTGGGTGGCAGAGGGCCCGGGAGGGATTGGGGGCCCTCTGTACCAGGCGCCCTCTGCTCAGAACACAGGGAGAGGGTGCTCTGGGGGGCAGCTATGGGGGCCTGGGGCTTGGGGGGCAAGATCCCAGGACTGGGGGGAGGGGAGAGGGAGTCAGGGCCGCACCAATCCAGTCTGGCTCTGGCTCTGGGCCTGTAGGACCAGGCCGGAGCCCGTGGCTTGGAGAACTGAGGGGAAGGTAGGCAGCAAGGGCTGGGGGTGGGGGGCGGGGGCACACCCCTGGTCAGAACACCGTAAGGCATCTGACCCCACCTGGGTCTGAGGACCAGCGAAGGAGCACTCCGCTGAGGAAGCTCGGAGCTGGCTTCCGCTGAACGCTGGGACCTGCCCCGGGGCTGTGGCCCAGGGTGCCGGCAAGGGTACAGATCAGAACTGACCGGGAGTGACCTGTCTGCAGGGCAGGGCAGGGCAGCTGCAGACAGCCCGATTCCAAGCCTAACCTGGTGAAAAGGTCCTGGCTCAGCAGAGGGCTTGGCACACCCTCAGAGCCCCGTGGGGGGCTGGCGCCTTCCTCAAGCCCGCCTCCACCCTGTCTCCCCTCACATGCTGCCCTGGAATGCAGACAGGGGACCCCGGAGCCAGCGGCAAGGGTCCATCTCCACAGAGCTTGGTCCAGGCCAGTTCTCCAAGGCACTCCACTATCCTTTAGGGGGATCGGGACCCAGCAGGAAACCCCGGGCCCCATGCGTGTGTGTGCCCTCTCACTTCCACGGTGGGCACAGCTGATTTTGTGCAGGCTCACAGTGGGCCCTAGGGAGGTCCTGTGCAGCTTGTGAACCCCAGAGAGTGGGCCTGGGCCTGCTCCGTTTGTTCCCAAGGAGACCACCGTCCCCTTTGCCGCGGTAACTAACAGGACCCCGTGTCCAGTGAGACGTTGGCCTCCGTCACACTTCTTTTTTCTTTTAGCGCTCCACCTTTTCCTCCCTCACAGCTGCCCTACAGGGCAAGGGCAGGGTAGAACTGCCCCTGTGGGTTTCCGCGGCTGTCACTCTACGGGAGCAGAAAGCCTTCTCTGGCTGGTGGTTTGCCTTCTCTGGCTGGTGGTTTCAAACTGCCGACCTTGTGGTTAGGCAGCTGGTGCTTAGCCCACTGGGCCACCAGGGGTGTCCTCCCTCCCACGGCTGGGAACCCCTAATGAACTTTAGCTTCTAGGCCCCTGCCTATTCTAGAGGCTCCACGGGAGTGGGGTCGCAGACGAGGGGTCCTGCTGTGGGCTTCTGGGCAGCACCAGATTTCAAGGCCCATCCTTGTGGCTGGGGGCCGGAGCCCTGGGGGCATCTGGGGAAGTTAGGCATTGGGTTGCGATAATCGGAAGGTCCAGGGTTCAAACCCACCTGCCACCCCCGCCCATTCATTACAACTCTGGTTTAAGGAACGCTCTCTGCCCTCCACCCATTTTTTTCCATCTCCACCTGCAGTGAGTGGATTCTTCCTGACCAGCTGGGAAGCTTTGTCCTCAGGCTGAGTCTTTGGGAGTGATTGCAGACATTCCCAGCCAGCCAGCCGAGGGAGGGGCAGCCTGCCCTTCAGGACTGGCCCGGGTGTGCCTGGGGGGAATTTGGGAGCGGGAGCCACAAGGTCAGGAGTTGTGCCCTAGCCTGAGGGGCCTAAAAGAATGTCCCTTTCTCACTGCAGACCTGCCCCGCCTGCAGCTGCTGTGAATTGTCCTGCCCCCAATCTTGCTCTTAAATTGCTGACCGTCTGAGAAAGCTGGAGGCCTGGGGGCGCAGTGCTTACAGGTTGGCCTGTGATTCGAAAGGTCCGAAGTTCGAAAGCCCCATCTGCTCCAAGGGAGGACAAGGAAAGGCTTTTTCATGTGTGTGGGCTTTCTACTCCCATCCGCAGGTGCAGTCTCACGGCCCAGGTCTCGTCTGCCCTGTGGTCCGGGGCCAGCACGGGTCAGCACGGCAGGGAGTGTGTCTGCAGAGGGATCCATGCATTTGAACTTCCGTGCTGCCGAGGGGTACCGAAAACACCACCACGGCCAGCAGAGCGTCCTTCAAGTCTTGCATGGCGAGACTGCACGTCACGTACTTGGAACATGTCAGGAGAGACCAGTCCCTGGAGAAGGACACCGCGCTTATCAAAGTGGAGCAAAAGAGAGGAAGACTCAGGACAAGATGGACAGGTATGGTGGCTGCATCAGTGGGCTCAAACAAGGGCAGTGCTATGCCCTGTAGCACGCAGGGTCCCTGTGCGCACTAATGGAATCAGCGTCGCTTTAAGGATAGCAACAATGGGCCCGTGTGAGTGGCTGAGTTCCTGTAGCTCCTGTGTCCCGTGGTGGCCTCTGGCTGACCGTCCCCTTTGTCCTCATCCTGTTTAAGGCTGAAAAAGGTGTCTGTGCTGATTAGGTTTGAACCGGGGCCCACTCTTCTGCCTGGAACCTGAGAGTGGAATTTGGAACTGCCCTCCAGGAGTCTTTAGCGTTCGTCCTTTGAATACCACCCTTGGCAATAGTTCTACCTTCCTGTCGTCTGCAGCTGCCAAGACTGTACCGCCTCAGGCCATAGCTTACCTCCTGGGAAGGGAGGGGAGGCAGGGACCCCGGGGAACCTCAGACAGGACAGTCCTGGTCCCTGCAGCAACACTTGAGCCAGGCGAGTTTGGTGTCTGCACCACGGTGAGGGCCCGGTGGGGTCAGTGTGTAAATTTCTGCTAAGACTAGGGTCTCCTACCAGGTAGCTAGAGAGGAGCCAGGGACCCTGCGGGTTGGAGCAGACTTTCCCAGGGGTTGTGGGAGGGGAGGAGGGGTCATGGAGGTGCAGAGAGCCAGTGGGAGCTACAGGTGCCAGCTAGGGGGGCATTTAAGTGCAAAGGGCGACAACATCCTATGAGCATTTCCAAGACTCCCCAGGATGCCGTGGCCCTGCCTCCTCCGCAGGTTTCCTCCATGTGTTGACAGGTCAATAGTCTAGTCCAGCTCCCGCAAAAGCCCCTTCCATTCTGTGTGAGACTTCCCGGCTTCAAGCTACGTCCCAGCCCTCAGGGACGGCCTGCTCTCAAACCTTAGCCAGGGGTGCCCTCTGCTGGGGGCATAGCAAAGCACACTATGAATTTGGCTCGGGTTCGTCCATGCGCCCAACCCAGAACCAAGCTCAGCTCAGCTCGCTGCCACCCTGTGGGGCAGGGTTTTTGAGACTCTAAGGGAGTTAGAGAGCTCGGTCTCTCTCTCTCTCTCCCGGGGAGAGGTTGGTGCTTTTAGACTGCTGGCCCGAGGACCAACAGCCCCACACATGACCACTATATCACCTGGCCTTCTGCGCTCCGTGAACAGTCTCCACTAGCTGAGATGGTGGGTCGGTCAGTAGGACGGTAGGTAGGTAGGTAGGTAGATGACCAGGTAGGCAGGCAGGTAGGTAGATAAGCAGGTAGGTAGGTAGGTAGGTAGATGACCAGGTAGGCAGGCAGGTAGGTAGATAAGCAGGTAGGTAGGTAGGTAGGTAGGTAGGTAGATGACCAGGTAGGCAGGCAGGTAGGTAGATAAGCAGGTAGGTAGATAGGTAGCCAAGGCTGACTTGGCTCCAACTTGTGGTAACATTAGGCTGGAGCCTGGCCTGGTCCTGTCTCTCCTCCAGTGCTCAAACCCTTCGCTGGGGCAGCTGTGATTCTAAGTTGCTCCACGGGTGTCCAAGTCAGTTCCCACCCATGGCCCTGTTGGGCAGAGTGGCGTGGTCGCCAGGTTCCGAGCATGTCAAGGACACCACGCTGGGTAACGTGGAGGGGCAGCGAGGGAGAGCAGGCCCCGACCAGGTGGGTGGACACCGAGGCTGCACTGATGGCGAGGACAGCGCAGGACCGGGTGCTCTGTTCTGTGAGTTAGAAGCGACCCAAGAGTGCCTAGCAGGGACACCATCAGCAACAACAACAGAGTTTTAGAGAGCTGACTGCCAGGCCTTTCTCCAGCGTGGCCCCACGGGGGCGGGCGGGGGTGGGGGGTGTAACCTGGGTTAGATGCCAGGTACTTCATTGCCGCTCAACTCCAAGAACTGCTTTGGAGCTCAAAAACAGGAACCCACCCCTGCCCCCTGCCCCCAGCCCCCTCCCGTCCTCCCCCGTCCCCCATTGCTCAGCAAGCCTTGGAGGACAATGACATTCCACACTCCTATCTGCAGAGTCCCCACCTGACTTCCTTCAGGTCCTTAACCAGGATGTAGGTCATCTTGCCCTCCTGGGCAGAGGGTGTTGGAGAGTGGATTACCTCCACCCTCTCCAGCCAGTCCTGGGAACCGGGGTGGGATGGGGGCGGTCTCCCTCCTTCAGGGTCTTGCTGGGTGTGTCCTTGATGGACAGAACTGGGGGTCACAGGGTCACCAGTCATGCCCTGGCTGCCTCGGTCTGAAGGCCCTGGACCGGTCTTCTCTTTGACCAGGTATATGTCCCCGTCACAGCTGGGCACTCACAGGTGTGGGACAGTCTCTTTGTCAAGTGTGATATCGACCCAGGTCCAGACTGACCCCTGCAGACCCCCTCGACGTTGTGTTGAACGGTCTCCCTCCTCCGGTGACACGTCTGTGTCCTAGTGTGGTCTTCCTCTCTTCTGAGACTCCTTAAATGCACTCCTTAAGTTATGTTACAGTTGGGGGTCTATTTGAACCCTGAGACAGAGCACCCAAACCAAACCGGCTGACAGCAACCCTGAGGGGCAGAGTGGAACTGCCCATGGGGTTTCCAAGGCCATTGTGGGCAGCCGGTCCGGCTTCCTATTCAGAATCCGGTGGGCCAGCACCACCAGGCTGGCCTGCTCCCCTTGCCCCATCTGGTCTGCAGCCACCCAGTGGAGGGCCCGGACGGTGGAAAGCTGGGCCGGCAGGAGAGGAGGGGCTTAGTGTTCTGTGGGCTTTCATCCCTGGGAAGGAACCACTGGTGTCCGGACCTCGCTGCTCCTGGTCCGGCTGGAGCCGCTCTTTTGAACTCATTGTTCTCGGGGTGGGGGTGGGGGGCAGGGGAAGCAGCTACCTGAGACATCCTGGGGTGGTGGGCGGGCAGGCTGGCGGGAGGCTGGCGCTGGTCTCTCCCCTGGTGGGCCGTTCTGCTCGTCTGTGTTTGTTCAGTTGTCCAGGAGAATCCCGTGCGCACTTTGAAGCCACCAGGCCCTTTGTTCTTGGGGAGCGAGGGTTCTCAAAGGCGGGTTCTGTGGTGCCCAGTCCCGCCCTTCCTGTCCTTGGCTTGAGAAGGCGGGGCTGCCCTCTGTGATAGCAGGAGTGGAGTTCTGCTTCCGGCCAGGTGTGTGCGTGTATTAAAAAGAAAAACAGGGCCGCCGCCATGGAGCGGACTCAGACGCCTGGTGCCCTGAGTGTCCAGTGGAACTTGCTCCGTCGGCTCTCAAAGTGGCTGCCCACACCTCCCACCTTTCCTTCGGCTGCCGAGTACTTAACTTTTTGCACCACCAGCCTGCCCTCATAGGGTGTGTCCAGCCCAAACCCGGCTGTCAGGCCAGTGCTGGCCACTCACCCACGCAAGCAGAGACCAACGGTGCTCTCATGGTTGTCGACGGAGCCCTGGGGTGCAGTGGTCACAGGGTGGGCCGGCAGTATGAGACCACCAGGTGCTTCCCAGGAGGAAGATGGGGCTCTCCACGCCCCCAAAGAGTAACAGTCTCAGGAACCCACAGGGGCAGTGCTACCCGGTCCTGTAGGGTGGCTGCGAGTCGGAATTGGCAGCACGTTTTGGTTTGCTTGCCGAAAGCGAGGGGGCTGGAAGCCCCGACAACTTGAAAATCAGAGACTGTAGCTTCACTGCGATGTCAAAGAAAGCCCACATCCTCCCAACCCGACCAACAGACAGCATCGTGGGTCACAGAGAACAGATGGGCGTGGCCAAGAATCCCATTGGACTTGGGTCCACAACCTGTGCCCACCCATGGGAGCAGCGGTCAAACAATCCAAAAGCGTGCTGCATGCGTTGGGCACCTGTGCTGCGAGGACCTCTTGGAGGAGGAAGGTGCGGCTGACCCTCACCTGGGTGTTTTCCATCACTCCTTCCCGTCCCGCGTGGGGGGGCGCTGGGTGATGGGGGAGGAAGGTGGAAGAGTCGATGCATTCAGGTCCAGTGTTGGCACAGGACCGGGATGGCACCATGATGTCAGAGGAACACACGGGTCTGTCCGGGAGGAAGGACAGCCAGCATGCTCATTAGAGGCAAGGATGGCGAGACTCCTCACATCCTTTGGACGGGTTGTCAGGAGAGACCAGTCTCTGCAGAAGCACATCGTGCTTGGTCCAGCAGAGGGGCAGCGAAAAAGAGGAAGGCCCTCAAGGACATGGACTGACACCGTGGCTGCAACACTGGACTTAGGCCTGGGAGTGTCCGCGAGGATAGCTCAGGACTGGGCAACGTCCTTCTGTTGTGGGACTCTCCGGGTGGGAATTAACTGAGCAGCATCTCGGGATGACCATGCCTGGCTGGCAGGGGGCTAAGTGCCGGGCTGCTAACAAAACGGTGAGTGGCTGAGCCCAGCAGCTGCTCGGGGAGAAGTGTGAGGCCATCTGCTTCCACGCGGATTTGTACCCTGCCTGCCCAGCGGGCCAGCCACGGACCCAGGTGGTTCCCCCTCGCCTTCAGTTGGGGCTCAGACCCACGACAACAAGTGTGTGCACGGCTTGTTGGCTCCATACCACAGCAAGGATGCACGGGAAACACAAGGGCCATCGTTCTTCCCCGGGCTGTGAAGGCCTCGTTGTCCATGGGGAAGATGACCCCTCCTGCCTGTCTCCCAGGGCAGGGAGAGGGCCTCACAGTATGTGTTAGTCTGGGTAAACTAGGGAAACAAATCCACAAAAACTCATATGCATAAGAGAGTTTTATAGAAAGGGTAAGTGTATATTAAGAAAGCATCCCAACCCAGTGCTGCCCAAGCTAAAAAGTCCAACATTAGCCCATATGTCTGCCACCGATCCACAAAGTCCTCCTCCATCTCACAAAACACACACAATGACGCCGACTGCAGGAGGAAAGCCGAGTCAGTGAGCGCGTAAGCATCTCTGTGCTGGCAGGGGTCTCCACACGGCTGCTCCAGCACCCAGGGCTGCACCGGGGTAGGTCCATGCGGCTTCTCCTCAGGGATGTCTTTCAGGAAGTGAGCCTTGACAGCTGAAGCAGGGAACTGGCCAAGGCAGCTGCACCCTGGTCCGACCATCAGAGAGCAAGAGACCCGAGAACTAGAAAGGCGAGGCTCACGGAGCCATTTCTCTCTCCGCCCTTCAATTAACCCCACATTTGTTTATTGGCCAGGTTGGCACAATAAACCTTAACGATTTCACAGTGCCCATAGGAGAATTAGCAGCCTGCACCCCACCCATGTCCATGATGTGAGCTGGACAGTGGCAACTATTTGGCCTCCGGAAGGTGTCTGGTGGCACCGTGGAAAGGAGAACCCCTGAGATGTGCTGCCGGCCGATCAGACCTGGTCTGTCCCTTGGCACAGCTGGCAGTCCCCTTCACCCTAGCATCCCGTGGACAATGGGAAGTCCCGAGTCTGGGTCCTTTGACCCACACGGATGCAGACTCCACCGGAGTCCCCAGGGGTGGCCCTGAGGAGCTTAAGGACAAGGGATGAGACTGCTGCCGGGTCGGAGAGGATGCTTTGCTGGTGGCTAGCCATAGATGAGGTGTAGACCGTCCCAAGTTCTATCCCAGGCACGCCCGGCCAAGTCCCTGAGGGCTGGGTGGCCCCTCCCTGGACAGGCTAAGGGCGTGGTCTCAGTCCACTGTCAAAGACACCCTGCCTGAGGACAAAGTTGCTCTGGTGGCTGGTCTGTGGTCAGTAAGCACTCAGTGGATGACTTAGGGCCGGGCGGCAGATGTGGGGCAGCTGTGAGCCAGAGTCCCCTTGTCGGCCCTGACCACCTACCACCATGGCCGGGGGCTTGGAGATAAGGGGGAAATGAGACGTTCTTGCCATGGGGGGAGTGGTGCTGAGCTTCCATTTGGGGAGCAGTTTCTGGCAATGGAGAGCGGTGACCACAGCCAGCTCCTAAATGTCCCTCAGTGTCCACGTCTCCCTGTGGCCAGGCTGTTCCTGTCCAAGAGCTAAGCCGTGCAGCCCTGGCCATGTCAGGACTCGGACTCCCTGTCTGTGACGTGGGCTGATAGGGGCCTTCTCCCTAAAGCCGTCAGGACAGACAAACTTGTGACAGTGCCCAAGCAAGTTGACCTTCACTGCCATCGGGTCTAGACGGACTTACTGACAGCGGGGGGGCCCCCCCCAGCACCTGCACCTGTGGGTCTGAGATGGTCACTGTTCACAGGGGCAGAAAGCCCGTCTCTCCCGTGGGGCTGCTGGTGGTTTAGAACTGCCGACCACACAGATCGCGTAACCCCTACACCACTGCTCCTCTGCCCAAGCAAACTGGTGGCTAAGGATCGATCAGGACCCACAGAGAGCGTCCTATTGTTGGTGGGGGGGTCGTCCGTTCTGACTGAGAGTGACCTCGCAGGACGCTGGGTCTCCTTGGCTGTTCGTGACTGAGCACTTAAGCGCCACGCCACCAGGGCTCCGCTCAACTCTCCTCCAACCAAGACTCGACTCATAGCCGGCCGACCCGTGGGACCAGGTAGCTGCCCTGTGGGTCTCTGAGGTTGTCACCGGTCACCGGGCAGACAGCCTCGTCTTCCTCCCTCTCCTTTCCCCGGTAGTTTCGCAATCCTGGTATCTGGCTCAGGTCGGAAATGTGCTTTACATCCCAGAAGATGTGGGGAGATCACTGCTTTCTCTCGTTTCAGCCTTCGACCGAGTCCACTATGTAAACCGCAGTGAGGTGCTTTAGGTGATGTTAATGTTGTCGTTGTTATGCACAAAGACATCAAATAGAAAGACTGTGCTATTAACAATACCCTGAAGGTCTGTTAAACCAAATCACCTTGTGTTTTTAAAAAGGGGGTCTCCGTTTCACAGTCAGTTGAGGCCTTTGTGTGACCCCCACCCCTCGCTGGACTGAGGACAGCTACACCGCGGGGGCGGAGCCATGGCTGGGAGCGGGGCAGAAGACAGGTGCCCCCAGTGGGTGGGGCAGATGACAGCTGTACCCTGGGGCCACGGTGAGGGCATGGCAAGGGTGTGTTTCTGTGCCGTAGGACTTGAATGCAAAGCATCTGTCTTCCGTGAGGCTGGTGGTGGGCTTGACCCGGAGAGTATCCGGCCCCCCAGCTGACCGGCCAGAAGGGGGCTGCAGGCCCTGTCAGCTATTTGTGGCTGAGGAACGGAGGCCTCCGGGGGATTTGGAATACGCACCAATTTTGACGTCGTCACAAGGGCTGAGGCTCAAACCCGCCAGCCTCTTGGAAGGAGGAAGATGAGGAGGAAGCTGTCCACTCCCCTAAAGCCAAGCGGCCTGGAAAACCCTCCTCAGAGCCTCTAGCAGCCAGGACCAGGTGGCGGCAGTGTTGTTTGTCTGTTTGTTACTTGGAGAGACGCTGGAAGGAAAGGCTGGTCTCTGTTCTCCAGGGCCGCCGGCAGGAAGGGGCTGGAGGACAGGGGGCAATGGGTGTGGGGGAGATGCCCAGGGCATCACTGGATGTAGGGAAGCAGGGACCCCGGGAAGTCCCCGAGTGTGGCTTTAGCCCTGGGGTGCTGCTGCAGCCGAGCACGGAGACTCCTGTGACCGTTCAGCGGCCCGTGGGGTTTCCCGTGTGTGTCACCACGGGAACTGATGGCCAGGCCTCCCTCCCTCTGGACCACCTCATGGGTTTGAACTGCTGGCCTCTGAGTTCGCAGCCTAGCGGGTCACTACAGCACCTTGGGGCCGGGACCATGGCACAGGGTGGGAGTGACAGGGTGCCCAGCACTGTGTCCAGACAGGTGGCTCCCCCGAGGAAGGGGGATCCTGGGGTGAGAGCTGGGGGGAGTATTCTAGCCAGAGTGCACGGTGGGCTGCCGCCCTGAGCCTGTGGCGGCTGGCTGGGACGGGATGGA
This sequence comes from Echinops telfairi, assembly GCF_000313985.2. NCBI lineage: Eukaryota > Metazoa > Chordata > Mammalia > Afrosoricida > Tenrecidae > Echinops > Echinops telfairi. The sequence continues at coordinate 47,232,549 of NW_022106189.1, forward strand.
ATAGGGTCAGGCGGGCAGCCTGCCTTCGCCCAAGGACACCGTGTTTGTATCTTCACAGAAAGAAACTCACGTGTAGGAGCGGGGGCAGCCTTGCCCTTGAAAGGTTTGGCCAGACCTTGACCACTGGCTGGCCACCCTGGGGACGCCGAGGGCCCCCCCTGCTTGCTTTCTGTGCTGTGGCCCGAGGGCCAGCCTCCCCATCCTTCCCTCCCATGTCTGACATCCTTTCAGCTCCTGCTCCCAGGGCACACTGGCTTAACCCTCGTGGGGGGAAGGAGGGCTCCTCGGGGAGCCAGGTGTTTGTGCTGAAGCCCATGTTGGCGTGGAAACCAGGTTCGTTTCCTGCGCAGAGTGAAGCCAGCCGAATGGAGGGTCCATTCCCCACCTGGCTGCCCCCAGGGGGATGCTTTCCTTTGTTCCCAACATCCCAGCCCCCCTGTTCGCAGCCCCAATCCCCCAAGCTGAAGTCAGGAGTGTAAGCACCCCAGTGTCCCCGGGGTGCCCCCTGGTGATGGTGATGGGGAAACAAAATGCGGTCCGCGGTTGTGCTGGGAGACCGTGACTGTTAGGGCCCATCAAGCCAGTGTCCTCAGCGCCTGGTGCCCAACAGAAGGAAATGCCACCGGCCCGCACAGTCCTCACAGCTGTGCTCCTGTTCAAGGCCATTGCTGCAGCCGCCGTGTCCGTCCGTCCGTCCGTCCCTCCACTTGGCCATGCTGGCTTTCCTTCTGGGGACGGGTCTCCTGACCACATGTCCAGAGTACGTGAGACCAAGTCTCCGCGTCCCGGCTTCTAAGGGGCGTGCTTCGGCTGTGCTTCCAGTAGGGTTTCCCTTCGGGCCAGCCATCAAGCCAGCCCAGACCCAGGGCCGTGGAGTGCGTGTGACTCACAGGGACCCGGCAGGACGGCCGATTGAGCTCCCTCTTTCTCCCTGGGAGCGGCTGGAATCGGGTTAGCAGCCCGGAGTAGCCAGGCTGGTCTGCCGCATTCTTCAGCCGAGCCTTGGGTCTTCAGTCTCCCGTCTTCCCAGACACCAGCCATCCGGAGAAATCCGGGGGTTCCGATACGGGCAGCAGCCGCACAGCTGCACGGCGACCCTTCCCACCTTGAGGAGACACATCACGGGCACAGACCGTCTGGTCCAGGATGCCCGTGAACTTTCCAGAAGAGGCTGGTGCTTAGAGATGAAAGCTCTGTGGTTACGGGGGCAGGGGGGGGGTGGGGGGAGCTCCCGGGGAAGGGTGCAGGGTCTCTGTCTCATGTCACTGTGATTGAAACAGTTAAAGGGGCAAACGTGTTGTTAGCTGAGCAGGCTCAGAAAGTGCCGTGGGAAAACCTCATCTTTGATCCTCTTTGCCACGAATGCGTGGCTCTCCAGTGGCATAGTGGTTATGCATCGGGCTGCTAACCGCAAGGTCGGCAGTTAGAAGGCACCAGCTGCTCCGGTAAAGTTACAGGAAACCCCGGTCGCAGGGGCAGTTCTGCCCTGTCCTGGGGGTCTGTTGTTATTAGTGACCACGTTGGTTGACATTTACCCAATACATTTTAAACATGTTTTTCCTAAAATGACAAGAAACACTTTTGAGGTCCAGATCAAACGGAACGCAATTTCCTTCCTCCTGGAGACCAGCCATCTGCAGGCCGGGTCCCCCACCATGCTGGCCCCTGCCCTCCCCTGGGCCTTCCCACGGGCACGTGAAGGTAGTTGTCTTTTCTTGGGACCAAGCCTAGGGAGGGCGGGCACTTCTCTCTGTAGCAGTGACCAGACAGCCAGTGTTTTGTCCTTGAGCTGTGACCAGTGACCGGTGCGCGGACTCCCTGCCAAGATAAACGGCCTTCAGTGCCGGCCCTCGCCTTTGATTCTGGCTTCTCTTTGTCTCGGGGGAACATGGGGTGGGGGTGGGGGTGGGAGGGCTTACCACTGCCTCCAAGCACGGGTCAGGCCACCAGACACCCCCCCCGCCCCCCCCCAGCACCTGACGTGAAGGTTACAGCGAGGGCCTGCCCGGTCCAGCGACCCTGGTGCAGGGCCGCTCTTTCCGATCCGTGAAAACACAGAATTCTCAGCTCCTCAGGATTCATCCGGAGGGGAGGCTGCCGGCAGGGAGAGACTCACGCTGGCTTAGGGGCTGGTGGAGGGGCGCCAGGGGCTGGCTCCCTGCAGGCTCACCCCCTGCTGCCGTCCCGGCGCCACAGTCGCTGCTGGCCAGCCACAAGATCAGTGCTTATCTAGCGTCCACTGCACACCCCATCATGCTGGGCTACGCAGCGTGCTGCTAGCTGCAGGGGTCACGGTTCAAAGCCCCCAGCGGCTCCTGGGGAGGAAGAGGCAGCCTGCGGCTGCCCCTGTGAAGACATCCATCCTCAGAAACTAACGGCCTCGTCTGACCCCGAGACACAGGTGAACAGGCTCAGCTGCTCACCAAAGGATGGAGCTTGAGAGAAAGCCCTGCCTGTCCCCTGCACCCAGGCCCCTGGGAACTCCGGAAGCACAGTTCAGCTGGGAACTCGTGGTACCGGTCTAGGGAGGGCCACTGGGCCATACGGCTCTCTGCCTGCAAGACTTAGGCTCGGCCGGAGAGAAGCTGCTGGCAGCTGCCTCAGACCCTGAGATCCATTGGGCACAGGGCCTGGATGCTCTCCTGGGCCCGAGTCTCCCAGCAGTGGGCTATGGGAGCCCCCGAGTCCCGGCAGCTGAGTCACCCTGCAGCCCGGTCCTTCTGCCCTGCTTGCTGCCCTCGGGCGGATGTGCCTGCCATCCCTGAGCCCTGGGCTCGGCCCTAGTGGATGGATGCGCGCTGTGCCGGAGATAGAGACGGGCAGGCCAGAGGTTTCCAGGAAAGAGACGCTAGCCAGCCAGATGCTGGCCTTGAAGGTCAAGTTCACACAGGCACCCAGACCCTCTGCTGCTGGCCTGCTTCCAACTCATGGTGATGATCCCGAGGGCCGAGGTGTGGAACTGTACCCCATAGGGGTCTGCAATGACCCCAGTCTTCACAGAAGCAGATCACCAGCCTGCCTTCTGCTGCACTGCAGGTGCATTCATACCCTTGGCCGTGTGGTGACTGGCAGAGGGCAGCACCGCCTGTGCCCCTGTTAGGCTGGGTAGACTAGAGAAACGAATCCATAGAAAGTCCTATGTGTACAAGAACGAGCTTTATGTACAAGAGCAGTTGACTATTGAGAAAACATCCCAGCCCAGTCCAGATCAAGTCCACAAGTCCAATATTAGACCATATGTCTGATACCAATCTATAAAGTCCTCTTTAGACTCATGAGACACGTGCAATGGCGCCGAATGCAGGAAGATCACAGGCCAGTGGGTGGGAAGTCTTGTGGATCCAGTGGCAGTGTAAGCATCTCAGTGCTGGCAGGGGTCTCCACGTGGCTTCTCCGGCTCCCAGGGCTGCATCAACGTAGGTCCATGTGGCTTCTCCTCAGAAATGTCTCTCAGGGAGTGAGCAGAGAGAGTGTCTCCCCTCTCCAAGGAGGAAATCAAGGAGTTCCCAGAATTCTCAGGAGAAGGCCACGCCCACACAGAGGCCTCATTGGCTGTGATCTGATTGACAGGCTAGACGCCACCCCTACACTCCGAATCCTCAGATTGACCCCAGATGATGTAACGACCATAGCCCCCAAGGAGCTCTGAGCACAAAGGGCCAACCTGCCTTGACCATGGGGCTGGCGTGTGCAGTGAGCACCGCTCTACCCCCAGGACGCTGCGCGATCCAGGCTGTTGGGCGTGTCAATGAGAAGACTGTGCAGGGTGGCTTCCAAGGAGCAGGGGGATGCCGGGGTGGGGAGACACAGCCCGTCTGGAACCTGGGGCCAGTGAATGCAGAGATGGACAGCAGCCTCTGTGATATCAGAGCCGTGCTGCAGCTGCGGGGTCTTACAAAGAGGCCAACAGCAGGCTCTCAGGGCCACGTGGGGACAACCAGGGACATCTCCCTGCAGAACTTCAGTCAGGTGGAGTCTGTGTCCAGACTCAGAGGGCCCCTCCAGCATGGACAACAGAAGAGTGACACCCCTGGGCGTTTCTCGAGCATGCTCTGGACCCCTGGATGGAGCTGGAAGCTTCAAAGTCAAGCCTGTTTGTGGCTTTATGGCAAACAACATCATCAGGCATTGCCCAGGACAGGGGCTATTTACCAGGCCACTGCTTCAGCGTAAAGAATGGTGTCACATTCTGCCTCTAATTATGGTCTGAGATAAAGGCCACCCATCCCCTTCTCTGGGGCAGCCCCTGGCCTTAGGGCAGCCCAGTTGCTCCTGTCTGCTAAATGATCTTCAGACCTAAAACTCCACATGCCTGGTCCACATCTATGAGCCCCATTTACTCTTCAGGAATCCCCCCACCAGGCGGCAGAGAACCCCCACCCGGCCAGCTCCCTGATCACGGGGTCACCTGCCTCCCTGCAGCCCTTGTAACCATTGGAACCAGGGCCACTGCACCTCCCACCCACCTCTCCGGCTTCACTCTGCCCCCTGTGGCTACCTGAGGTACTGCGTCCTCCCCGGGCGTGGCTGACCGGCCACTCTGCCCAGCCCAGGGTCGTCAGGTGGCATGTGATTAGCCATCTTCTATTTGGGCGTGGGGGGGGGGGACCCCTCATCAGTAATTGGGACCAGGGGACCCACTCTGGGCCACCGGGTTCCCCTGCACCCCAGGAGGTTGGACTTTGAAAGAAGGTGCACCTCTGATGGCGTGCGTTGCCTGGGAAACCGAGGCAGAGTCTGGGAGAGGAGGAGGGAACTGTCAGGCGGCGAGGGCAGAGGGGAGGCACCTTGTGGTCGCATCCAGAGGGGGCTGATGGCGCCCTCGGCCAGGGGCACCGTCCTGGGTCCCGAGGCCCCAGGGCTCCTGCCTGGTTCCAGAAGAGGAATCCCTTGTTGCAGGGTTAGGGTCCCTGCCACACGCAAACCTCTTAGAGGAGTTTCTCCTGCTCAAGAAACAAAGAAAGAAAAATAAGAAAAGCACGTGGCTGACAAAAGTGGATGCTTGGTCTTTAATCTCGGGAGTTACAAGTGACCAGACCATGAAGCACCTCCGCTGACAGGCCCGTTCTGTCCACCACCGAGGAGGGGATGCTCTCAGGGGCCCGCGCCCTGCCCAGTGACGGGGAAGGACGCATGGACGGTCCGGCTCATCAGAGGCTGGAGTGGGCGGTAATTGTCCGCCATCACCTTCTCCTCTTCGCCCGGGGAGGAGAACAGCAGCGTGCGGAATGCAGACAGCTGGGAAAGAGAGCGGCCAGAGTGAGCCGGGTGCAGGGACGGTGTGCACAAGCTCCCCGAGAGTCCCCGCCCGCGGGGAATCAGGATGGCCTCACGTGACCCATAGCACGTGGCAGAAGTGACCCGTGTGGCTCCTGAGGCCGGGCTGTCAGAGGCATTGCAGCTTTGTCCTCTGTCTATGGACCGCCCGTTCCAGAAGGAGCTGGACGCCAAGTACCAAGCTCTCCTAACTGCAGCCTCAGCCTCATGAGAGATGCGCCCCGGGCCAGAACTGCCTGCCACCCACACCCGCAGAAACGCGGAGAGCTGAACAAAGGATGACCTTGTTTAAGATCCTGGGTCTGAGAGCAATAACTAACGAAAACATACAATATAAACACCCACCTCGCACGTTCCAAGGAGCCTGCTGGGCTGCCAACCACAAGGTCAGCAGTTCGAGCCCCCCAACTGCTCTTCGGGAGAAAGATGAGGCTTTCTGCTTCCACAAAGATCTTCAGTCTCAGAAACCCACAGGGACGGTTCTGCCCTGTCACGCTGGGTGGCCATGAGTCAGAATCCACTCCATGTCAGTGAGCTTAGTGGTGGTGGCACGTGGCTTGTCTGTCGGCCTGCTCACCGGAAGGTGAGCAGCTGGAGGCCCCCAGCCGCCCCACAGGGGAGAGACAGGACGGACTCCGTAAGGGTCAGTCTGGCAAAGCCCCTGAGGCAGCTCTGCCCGGTCCTGGCGGGTCACCTTGTCACCGTGGGCTCGAGGCAGTGAGTGTGGTTTGTAAGAGAAATGGAAATCAACACTGGACTCACTCTTCAGTCAGGGAACAGGAAGATGTGTTTGTTTTGTTTAATGTCCCTCCCACTTGCCTGAGGATAAATCCCACATTTCATTAAATCCTGAGCTGGAATTGTGGCTGCAAGGCGGCCGTTTTGCCGGGCGTACTAGAGCTTCAGGGTGGATAAGGTCCCCAGGCCCCCATCCCCGCCCCAGAGCAGCACAGACAGCCAGCGTGCTCGGCCACCTACTGAGAGTGGCATTTTGAGGCCACCCAGAGGCGCCTCAGAGGACAGATGTGGCCACGTCTTCTGACCGGCCGCGCACCCACCAGAGACCGGAGAAGCACAGCTCCAGCCGTGGACACTGCCTCCCCCCCACCTCCCAGGAGGCTGGGTCCCCCGCCCTGCTGCCCGAGAGAGAGGTCTGGGGCTCCCGCTCAGCCGGGCTTGCCTCTGTGCCCACTGGGCTGCGGGCCACAGTGGTTGTGGGTGGGTGACACACTGGCTGTGAAGGCAAGGTCAGCCGCTGAGCGCCATCAGCGCCCCCCCTGGGCAACGGAGGCTGTCTGCTCCCCTACAGACGGATGGAAACCAGTCTTGGAAACCAGAGGGACAGTCCCACTCAGTCCTGCGGGGTTGCTGTCCACTCGGAGGCAGTGGTGTGGGTTTGGAGTTTGGTACAGGACTGCAGCTACTGCCGTGCTGTCCCCTCTGTCCCCACCCTCTCTGAACACAGCCCCTCGGCACGCAGGGGAGCCGGGCGACATCAGGGGCCTCCTCTCGTGCCTTCAGCAGTTCAGGCTTGGGCTGTGCATAGTCACCTGTACCCCCAGGTCACCTTCTGGAGCACACAGCACCCTCCCACGCTTTGTGAGTGACGTTTCGACAGCACCGCCCCCACCACTGTGAGCCCATCCTCAGACAAAGTGCATCTGAGCCAGGGTGTTGAATAGTGCTGAGATTGATTCGAGGTGTCTGTCCTGGGCAAGGGCTGGGCTTGTAGGGCGTATGTTACTCTCAGGTCCTCCCGGATCCTAAAGATTTCCAGAGAGGGGAAATAGTCTGACTTCAAAACATGCCTGCAAGTACTTGCCCGCACAGTGTGGCATGGGCACAGAACACTGAGTATTCTCCACGGACGGCCAGAAGGACAAACACATCTCTTGCTGCCATGGAGCCCCTTCCAGCTTATCGCGGCCTTATGGGGCAGGGCAGAGCTGCTGCCCCTGTGGGCTTCCAAGGCTGTCGACCTTCCTGAGAGCAGAGAGCCTCGTCTTTCTCTCACAGAGCCCCTGGTGGCCTTGAATGGCTGCCTTGCTGTGCAGTTAGCAGCCCACCCTGTAACCCGCTGTGCCCCGGGTCTCCTGTCTGGGAAGCAGTCCAGCTGGGCAGCTCCTTAGAGGTGACCCTAGCGAGATTTCATCTCACGTGCTTTGGACACGTTGCCAGGGGACATCATGCTGAGAAAAGTAGAGGGGCAGCGGAAATGAGGAAGGCCCTTGGTGAGACGGACCATCACACGGCTTCAACAGTGGGCTTGAAGCTGAGAATGCTAGTGAGCACGCGCACAGCTGTTTGCTCTGTCCTGCGCCGGGTCGCGTGAGTTGAAAGTGATTTGACAGTCGCTAACGATAACCGTAGCTGCTGAGGCGTTTCTCCCATTTGCCTGGGGAGCCTCCCCCTGGAGGGAACCAGCTCCACCCCCAAGCATAGCCATCTGCAGCCTAGTGCAGAGCTGGACATCCGGTGGTCAGTAGTGACCCAGGGCCCCAGCCCCACTCCACCCAGCCCCTGTCCCCGCTGGGCCTTGTACCCGATGATTCTCCCCGAGCCCCAGGCGGGCGGGTCACCGGCACCGCTCACCTGCTCCGCAGCCACCTCGATGGGCTGCTTCTGGATGATCCAGGTGACAGACTCGGTCAGCGGGGGCGTGGTGAGGGAGCCTGGGTAGGTCCAGTAATCCGGGCAGGGGGGCAGGAGGCCCGCAGGGTCAAAGGGGCCCAAAGCCGTCCCGGTGTCCTGAGGAGTCAGAACCAGGGAAGCGTTGGACCTCAGGGTTCTGCCCTGGCACGTCCGTGGGCAGGCTTGGCCAGCCCTGCCTGTGACCAGTCCACGGCCCCACTGTCGAGGACGCCCCATATTGTGCGCTCCCTGCCGCTGCTACAGAGCAGATCCCACGCCCGGCATGACTCGCGCTTACACAGCGTGTAGGAATCCCCACCCTCTTTCATGTCAGTCTTCCACTGCCCCACGTGCACACAGAGGCCCAGTGGGGCCTGACCCCAAGGAGGAGGAGCAGAGGGGGGTACAGGGCGGCCTGGGCGGGAAGGAGCTGATTCGAGGAAATAAACTGGGTGACGAATGTTCCCAGCTCCCTGATGGCTGGGCTGCATGGAAACTAATGGAAGTCTAGCATTCCAGATGGGGAACCTGTAGACCGGGGGTCACACACATCCCTTCCCACTCGGGGACCCAGGCTGGGCCGGCCCTCGGGGGCTCTGACCTCACAGGGAGCGGCCTCACTCTCCTCGCTCCCCGGTGGCCCCGAGATGCCCCGGGACTGCCCAGAGCACCCCTGCGCACCCCGCACAGTTGTGTTGAGGTGCCATCAAGTCGGTCTGAAGCACAACAGGACGAAAGACACCCGGCCCGGCCCTGTTCTCACAGTGGCCACGTCCGTCCGAGCCCACGGCTGCAGCCACTGTCCGTCCATCCTGTTGAGAGCCTTCCTCTACTTCGCTGCCCTCCACCTGACCAAGCATGATGTCCTTCTCCAGGGACAGGGCTTTCCTGACCACGCGTCCCCAGGGAAGGGTGCCCTACAGGTGTCCAGGGGAGGAACTGAGCCCCCCACACCCCAGGTGGAGCCCCGGCCCTACCGCAGAGAGCGGACACGCCTGGAAAACCAGCCCTGATTTACTCTGGCCTCTGGCCAGCAAGGCAGAGGATGGGGATGGGGTGGGGGCCGCCCCACCTTGGCCTTGGGGAGCCTCTGGACAGCCTGGTCCCCATCTTTGAGGTCCACATCAAGGGAGGCAAGTCGGCGCAGATCAAATGCCATCGGGGGACCAGGAAGGGCAGGCCCCGCTTCCATCGCCCACCCTGCCGCTTGCACCATTGTTCGCGCGGGCTGCACCGCGTCCGCACTCCGAGTGGGCCGCTCGGCTCCCACTGCGATTCACTTCTTGTTTGGTGCTGGGTAAACAAACCACACCGTTCTGGAATTTCCCAGTCCCGAGTCCTCCGGCGACTGAGCTGGGAGGAAAGATTGGGACACTTGAGGGTACCGTCCCGCTTCCCCAGCCTCCGTGTTCTCAGACCAGGTGTTGACTCCCGGTGACCCCTGCTCAGCAGGACATAATGCTGCCCAGTCCCGCCATCTTCACGACCCACGGCCACCTAGCCCACGGCCGTGTCCACGTCTTCCGAGCACCTCGGCCGGCCCACCACACTGTACCCACAGTCTGCTGCTGTGACCCACTGGGTCTCGGGCCGGTCTCCAGGCCTTTCTTCCTAGTCTTAGTGTACACACTCTGCCGAAACCCGTCCGCCACGGGGACCCTGCTGGAGTCTGACACCTTGGTGCCAGGGCTCCCAGTAGGCCCCCGCAGTTGGGACGGCCAAGGGCGGGGCTAGAAATGGTGGCAAGACTTTATCTCACACACTTTGGACAGGTGATGGGGGAAAGGCATCCTGCTTGGTGAAGTCGAGGGGCAGTGACAGAGAGGGAGACCCTGGACACAGTGGCTGTGACAATGGGCGCAGGCACAGGACTGGCTGTGAGGATGGTGCAGCGCCGGGCCCCTGGGCGTCAGGAACTATGACTGGGCCTTCTCCATGGTGCCTAATGGCATGTCCAGAGAGGTCACCGATTCCTCCTCCAGAGTCCTTTCCACAGAACCAGGGTCGCTGTCCTCCGTGCCCTCCTCCCACGTGTCCTTCCGTCGTAGGCCACCTTGCTGCCCAAGCCCTGTTGCTCCAAGGTGCTCAGCTCACCTTGTGCTTGATCTCCGGCAAGACTTCCACGAGCCTCTGCAGCTCCCTATGCGAGGCACCCAGCTGCACGGACAAGGGGGCCAGTTGGAAGCTCACCGCACCTGGGGGCGCGGGGGCGGAGGCGAGCGACCGTTACCTTCAGAAACACGCCGATGACGGCCAGGCCTTTCTCGCCCAGCACGGCCGCCTCGTAGCTCGGGTACTTCCCAGAATTCCAGTGGACCAGGTGCAGCTGAAACACGAGTGGCAGGAGGAGGAGAGGGAGTTACTGCCTCGGAGCTCAGAGAGCCTGGCCACCCCTCCTGTGGGGCAGGCGCGGCTGTCTGGGGGTTGGGGGCTGCGTCCCGGCGTGGGGGTCCCAGCACCGTTGGGTCGGCAGCTGGACTCGGGCTCTGAACGCCTGGTTGAGTAGCCGCAGGGGTCTTTCGACTCAAGAGAAACGGGCTGTGGGGGCCTTGCATTGACTCCCTCATGGCCCCTCGATTTCGATGCACAGTGACCACACAGGACAGGCTAGCACTGCCCCCCGGCCGGGGTGGGGCTGGTTTCCGAAGCTGTAACTCTGCATGGAGACCAACGGCCTCATCTTTCTCCCTCGGGACGGCTGGTGGGTTTGCACTGCTGACCTTGTGGCTCACACTCCCCAACACGTCGCCCACTAAGCCGCCAGGACCCCCGATTCCAACTCAGCACTAACTCCCTCTGCCATTGAGTCAATCCCAGCCCCTAGCGACCCTGCAGGACAGGGTGGCACTGCCCATGGGCTTCTGAGACGGTCACTCGACGGGAGGAGAGAGCCTCACCTTGCTCCCTCCATGGGCTTGAACTGCCGGCCTCACAGTGAACAGCCCAGCGCCCAACCCTCAGTGCTACCAGGACTCCTCTCTCAGATCCCCAATATCACCTGTGCTTCTGCCACTGCACTTGGCGGCCCTGGGACCCCATCCCTGCTTCTGTTCCCACCCTCGCCCTGTTTCCTCACAGTCCAACCTAGGTTTCTGCGGCGGGCAGGCGGCGGGCACGCACCTCGGCCGGGTAGGCGCGACTGTCCACCGTGTGCTCCGAGCCCCACTCATCTGCCGAGCCCCAGTGGAAGTGGAACTGCTTCAGCTGGTAGTGGTTCTCCAGGGGCCCCCCACTGATGCCTGGAAAATGAAACAGGGGGGTGTGATGTCGGGGGTCCCCAGGGTGCCCAGTTGTTGGCAGTGCAGTCTGGGAGTCCCCGTCTCCAGAGTTCGAGCCCTGCTGAGGGGACAAACAAGTGTGGTCGCTGCCAGGGGTGGGCTCCTGTCTGCACCCCTGGTGTCCCCATCAGCCAGGGCGGCGGCCCATGGTGCAGGCCACATGGGGTGGGTGTGGGGGGCTCCCTCCGACCATGGGTGCTGGGGTGAAGGTAGGGGCCAGTTTCCCAAACCCGTAGCCCTTGGGTCATTTCCGACCAGGACAGCCGCACTGACACTGAGGGCTAGTTTTAGGGCCTCTTATCTTTATGGGAGCGGCGGCTCGTCTCTGTCTGCGGAGCGGTCCGGGGCTGAACCTCCAACCTGCCCATGAGCTGCCCCATGCTCAACCATGGAGCCGCCAGGGCTCCTTGGTAGCAGTGTGCTGGCACTGTGCAGTGACGAGAAGCAATCACCAAAAAGACACCCAGCTCTGCCCGCACTGCAGGAGAGGGTGGTGGGGGGACCATGCGCGGAGTAGCACCTCTGTGAAAGGACCGTGGTGATGCTCAGGCCCCTGGCCCCGTGGGCGGCAGGGGAGACAGCCCACTGAGTGGAGCTGGCCAGTCCCAGCAAGACAAATACTAGAGGAGGTCGCTGCTATGAAAGCCAGGGGAGGGGGGGTCAAGAGGAAAAGGTTTTAATAGGAAAAGAAACAGACTCTGGTGGTTGGGGGAAGGGAGGGAGAGAAAAGGAAGGATGGGAGGGCGAAACATGTTTGTTTTTTAAAAGAGGGAATGCATGATTCATGTCGTACGTGTGCCTGCATCGTTGAATGGGAAACGAATTTCCTTCTGCACATCTTTACCCAAACTACAACATACCAAACCAAACTCACTGCTGCGAGTTGGTGCTGACCGCCTCTGTGGGCTTCTAGGCTGTCGCTCTTTACGGGAACAGAAAGTCCTGCCTTTCTCCAGTGAGGCGGTGGGTGGTTTTGAACTACCAACCTTGCGGATTGAAGCCCAAAGTGCAACCACTACACCACCAGGGCGCCGTGCATGGCAGCCTCTTCTCTATGGGTTTCTAACGCCAGGTCTTTGCCCCATCCAGCCTTTCCTTTGTCTTCTCGGCCGAGCTCTGGAACGATCTGCTCAGCTCTCTGGCTTCATCGCTCTGGTGCATGCCTGCCAGTCTGTGCACAAGAGATTCAGAGAATTCCCCTTGGTCTTTTCTTACACACACACACACACACACACACACACACACACACACACACCCTGGAAAAGACCGAGGGGAGTTCTCCGGAGCTCGCTCTTGAGCACAGGCTGGCAGACGTGGTCAGAAGAGGCGACACAGTGCAGGAGCTGACAGACCATGTCACAGGGCGGCTGAGGAGACAACATCGAAGGTTAGGATGGAAGGTGCAAAGACCCTGAGCCCAAACACCGAAGGGGAAGAACATCCAGCACTTCTCAAGCTGAAAGAAGAAGAAAAGGAAAAAATGTTGAGGGATTCTATGGGGGAAATATTGCAGGAGACAAGAAGCATCAAGAGACGATGGGAGGAACAGAGTCACGGCACCAAATAGAAAGTTGGCGCTGCACCATTTCAGGAGGCAGCAGATGAGCAGGGAACAGTGGCGCGGAAGGACGAGGTCCGATCTGCGTTGAAAGCATTCGCGCAAACAAGGCTCCAGGAGTGGAAGGGATCCCAGTGGAGGTGTTTCACGAGCTGAGGAAACACTGGAACCACGCGCGCGTCTACACCCAAAAGTCTGAGAAATAGCCGCCTGGCTGCCTGGCTGGAAGAGACCCACATCTGTGCCATGTCAAAGAAGGTGGCGCAACAGAATGCAGACATCGTCAAAGATCATCCATATCCCACGTCAGCAACATTTTGCCGAAGATCATTTTGAGACAGTCGCAGCAGTCCGTTGGCCGGGAGCCGCCAGAAATTTCAGGCAGGGCTCAGAAGAGGCTGTGGGACAGGGACAGGATGGTTGGCATCAGGCGGAGCTTGGCTGAAAGCACAGCTGCCACAAGGATGCTTACTTGCATTTTATTAACTAGGCCTATGCATTCAACTCTGTGGACCACAACAAAGGAGGGATAACAAAGGAGAAGAATGGGGATTCTAGAACATTCCGCCGGGCTCATGTGGCACATGTACGCAGACCCAGAGGCAGTTGTTCAAACAGAGTAAGGGGATGAGTTGTGTTGACGCGTGACCTTACAGACAGCCGAATGGAACTGCCCGGTCCTGGACCACCCTTCAATTATCTGTGAGCCCGTGGCTGCAGCCACCATGTCCGTCCGTCTCATCAGGGTCTTCCTCTTTTTCCCTGCCCCTCCACTTCACCGAGCATGGTGTCCTTCTCCAAGGACCGGCCTCTCTCCTGAGAACATGTCCGCGTGTGGGCATACTCTATGGTTTAAAATCAGGAGGAGTACAGGAGGGCTGGCTCCTCTCACCACGCTTACTCGCTCTGTGTGCTGAGCACATCATCGGAGAAGCCGGACCACATGAAGCAGGGCCAGGCATCAGGATGGGAGCAGGGTTCATGAGCATGGGGGTCTGCTTCCAAGAAGCCACAGCCTTAAAAACCCCACGGGACTGCTAGAGATTTCGGGGGAACTCCAGAATACTAGTTACCGGAAGGCCCGAGTTTGCAGGTTAGCTCTGCCTCTAACTCGCTGAGTGAGCTCAGGGAAGCTTCTTGAATGAGACCAGCTGCCCGAGGCATAAGCCCACTGCTAGGCGGAATGTCCAGGAGACTGGACATTAAGTTATAGAAACATCACTTTCCAGGTTCACTGCCCGATCAAGAGCCAAGAACCAGAGCAAACAGGGATGGCAGGGGCTTGTGTGTTCCGGCCAGTGCGCCTTCCTGTGCCCGGCAAATAGCTGACACTGGTCAGCAAAGGGTGGGGTCTCCCCCCAGGTCCCCTGCGAGCAGCCCTGAGCATGTCTGGGGCCTGGAGGCCACAGCGCCACACGACCGTCCACCCTGCTGCCCCAGACCCCTTCCCCCACCCGGCTTCATTCTTTCCAGCGATGCCCTGCACCGTCCTGCCCAGAGCCAGGCCTTCTGAACCCCGGGCGTCTGCCCACTGCAGCAGCCACGCCCCTCTGCCAGGGGCCACCCAGGATGTGCATTTCCTGTGCACACATGCGCAGGCTGGCACCAAGCTGCACCAAGGCCGCCCGCCTGCTCAGGCTAGGGCAAACGTCCCCAGACTCCGTCCCAGCGACAGCGGCTGGCCTCCATCACCGAATCCCTGGTGGCCGCGAGCAGAGGGGAACTGGAACCCAGCCTCGGGACCGGACTTCTGCACGGAGCAGAGCCCTGACCCGGCGTCCATCGCCGACTGTCCCCACTCAGACAGAGCAGAGGGGGCTGGACAGAACGGGATGGAGACACGTGGCAGGGTGGGGTGGGAGGCAGAATGTTCAACCACCGAAGGGGACAGGCCCATGCTGGGCCACCCTGGGTCCTTGGGCACGTGGCTGGCGTGGGGACGCGAATTGGCGGTAGGATCGGGTTCTTGTGACGTCATGCGACTGTACCCCTGGTGGTGGAACCGTGACCCGCTGAGCCCCTGAGATGTTGTCCAACCGTGACAGGGGACCCCCCAGCCCCTCCCTCCCGAAGTCATTGTGAGACCAAGGGCAACTTGGCTCACAAGGCCGGTCACCCCCAGGTATGGTGGTCTTGCAAATACATGTCCAGGTGCAGCCCGTTTGATTGCGCCTGCAGATGGAAGGGGGGCAGCAGCCTGTGCGCAGCGGGTCGGGCGCCATCCTTCCACTGCCCGGGCGCTGTCCGGTCTCCGTGTCTCCTCTCGGTCCTCCCGCGAGATTTCAGGCTTTTCATCGTCCCGTTGCGCAGACCCTTAAAAAGCTCCCCGCTGTCCAGTCCGTTCCGCCTCGTGGTGGCCCTGTGACGCCGGGATGGAACTGCCCCTGTGGGCTTCCAAGGCTGGGAGTCCAAGCGAGCAGACAGCCTCATCTTTCTCCCCTGGAGCGGCAGGGGGGCTCGAACTTCTGACTGTGCGGTTAGCAGCCCCCTTAGTAACCCCCGACACCACCAACTGCTCTAGGCACCCGGAACCCCCAAAACTCCAGTGCCTGCTTGCTGTCCGCTTCCCTGCTGCGGCCTGGAGCGGAGTCCTGGATCTGTGGGCCGGCCTGGGAGTGGAGTCTGCAGGAGGCCGAGCCCAGAGGTGACCCTGATGGGTGCCCCTGCGTGCGAGCAGTTGCGGGCACGTGTAAGCAGGTGGGGTGGGCAGCTAGAACAGACCCGAGCAGCAGTGGGGACACCGTGTGAAGGATGTGCCCAACCCCGAGGCGCCGCGTGTTTGTCGAGAGGGAGCGGCTTCTGACACCTGTTACCTCCACTGGCTTTGCGACAGGCAAGCAGAAATCAGGGCCTGCGTGTGCCCAGCCTTAGCTTTTCCAGGGGACCGGTGCACGGAGGGCAGATCCGTGGCCAGCAGGCTTCTGGACGGAGAGGGACGGAGGGGTCAGTGGTGACTTGGGTTGGGCTAGAGCGGCCCCTGGTGGCGAGTCCTTGGACAAGCGCCTGGAGCCTGGGACTTCAGTCCTGCGCCGCTTTGGAATCATGGGCCTGCGGTCAGTTTCTCCTTGGGCACAGAGCCCTGGGGCCGCTAGGAATGGGCTGGCGGGACCAAGCCTCACTGCAAAGTCAGGCAGACCCATCACCAGCCCTCTGCCAGCAGGAAGGGACAGGTTTCCACAGCGGGTCCTCAGTCAGGCCTGGGTGGTAAAGACGGTCCAGGGGCCCCGTGAAAGTGGACACACATAAAGAAAAGACAATGGGGGCAACTCTTGGTCTCTTCCCAAAAAGTTCCTCCAAAGGACTTGTGGGCCATGCCACCCCAGCGTCTGTGACCCTCAGGCCTGAAGAACTAGACGGTGCCCGGTGACCGCTGCTGGCCAGTGGCTGCTCTATGCAGGACCAGAGCCGAGAAGGTCCTGGTCAGGGGGTGAGGAAAAGGAACGACAAGATTCACATTCATTGAGAAGATCAGACTTTGGGTTCTGATGGAGACAGCGGAGCCCCCAGTAACTGTGCACGGCCCCTGGGCACCCTGAAAAGCTGGGCCTGAGCCCACTCTTGGGGACCACCTATCAGCTGAAAGACAGACAGGCCTATGGAGTGAACACTAACACCATCAGGGGACACGAATGAGCCTCAGGAGACAAGGTAGCACCGTCTGCCCCAGACCCAGTCCAGGAGGAGGGAGGGGCCACGGGTCAGGGAAGACCGCCCTGTGAGACAGAGGTGCCCTGTGGACGTTCACTCTATGCTCAGAACCAGGCAGTGACCCTGGAAGGAGTGACCAGGGTTCCCCCCCCCCCCCTGCCTTTCTCCCCCCCCCCACCCAGTGCCTTGCCTCGGCATGGCGGGGTCAGATCAGGCGCAATTCCCCCCTGCCTTTCTGTAGGTCACACAGCGCAGTGGTCTGGAGTGAGCACCGGGGTCACAGCCCTGGGATCAGTGTGGATGCTCCGAGCTCTGGGGTCCAGTCACACAGTCCCTCCCAGCCTCAGTTTCCCCATCTGTAACAACAGGGATGGTCCTAGGACCTCCCCCCATAGGGTCTTCTTAAGGATCAAACCGCCTGGGGCATACAAGGTTCTCAGCCCACCCAGACGCGTGCACACACACACACACACAGTGGGACCGGCCTCCTCTGTCACAGCGTGGAGAGGGTCACTGGCCCTTGTCGCCTGTGTCCTGGGCTCCTGACACCGGTCACTGCACGTCATCACCAGCCCGGGACGCTCTGCAGTCTTTGTGGCCAGGGTGTTACAGACTCGAGGGCAGCCACGATGTCCGGTGCGTCTGGCCCTGCACAGAGAGCTTGCTGTCCCGGACAATCAGCAACTCAGGACATGCAGGGCAGGACCCAGGATCCCCACTGAGGAGGCAGAGACTCGGCCAGGTGCCTGGCTGCTCCGCCCCGAGCCCAACCCTCCTTGGCTCTGGGGCTGCGGTCCAGCCCAGTGTTGCTGCACTTCATGCCAGCCAGGCTGGGACAGGCCCGATTGTGCAATGGCTAAAGTGCTCGATCGCCAACCAGAAAGTCCATGGTTAGAATCCACCAGCCGCTCTGTGGAGGAAAGACGAGGCAGCTGGCTTCCCTACAGACTTCTTTGTCCTCCAGCTGGCTTCCCTACAGACTTCTCTGTCCTCCGGGGTGGGAGTCCACTCCATGGCAGTGGGCAAGCTGCCAAGGGAAGACTCGTGCCATCGAGTGGTTTCCGACTCACAGCAGCCCCGCAGGACGGGAGACCTACCTCCGTGGGCTTCTCCCTCGGAGTGTCTGGCAGCTACAAACTGCTGACCCTGTGGATGGCCGTCCACTGTGTGACCACTGTGTGACCCACTATGCCACGAGGGCCCGCTGTGTAAAATTAGGAGTCCAGATTCAGGCTGTGGCCCCCAAACCTATCCTCTCGAAACGCTTAAATAAAAACAAGCTGGCACGGTGTGTCTGGGGACGGCTTTGGCAGCAGGATAGGCTCTCCTGGGATGGTCCCCACCCGGGTGGTCCACCAACATCTCTCCTATCCCTTATGGCGCATGACCTCTCATTGTGCCTGTCCGGCTGTGCTGTTTCAGGACACGGCGTGTCCTAGTGGTAACAGTGACAAGGGAGTCCTCTTTCATTAAGAAACAAGTCCCTAAGAGGCCAGGCCAGTTCATGACAAAGGGTGCCAGCCCCCGGGCCCATCGGCTGCTCAGGCAGGGTTGCCAGGGCGGCAGAGGCAGCTGTCTGTGTGAGCAGGTGCATTGGAGCCAGGCGTCGAGATAAAACGGGGCAATGATGTCAGAGAGCTCCAGACCGGCTAAAAGCTAGGAGCCGTGACGCCCGGGCTGACGCAGGCCCAGATAACACAGCCCTCTTCCCTGCGGCTTCACATCAGTGCTGGCATAATAGCTGTGTTCAGTGTGGGGCTTTCATGGGATAAGCAGGGTTTTGGCAGGGCTTAGAATAAGTACAAAAGAAGCCAGAGACGTTCGAATGCGTCAAAGCTGCAGGTAACACGAGCCGCAAAGGACCCGCCTGTCCCCGGGCTTTGTGTCAGGTCCCACCCTGGCACGCGTGAGGGCAGAGGTCTGCAGGTTCTCTCGAGTGGCAGTCCCCTCCTTGGGGGTGGGGGTGGGAGCACAGTGACACACCTGCTCCCCAGGACCCCTCCGGTGTAAATCAGGCCAACCTGCCTCTAGTCTGCTTCCACAGAGGGTCTCAGGCTGCGTTTACGGGGGGGCAAAATCTCCGATGCCCATATATGTCTATGGGAAAGGGCCTTGGAAGTTCATGAGAAAACGGGATTGAAATATAATAAGCTCTTTGCATACACTTCAAAAAATCCCCTTGTACATGTAAAGATTTATCGCAAGAAACGGCTCACGCTGCTACAGGGGCAGCCCAGTCCCAAGTCTGTGGGTCAGATGCCAGGCTGGAGGCTGCTCCTGACTGACATGTCAGCAGGGGCTGATGAGCCTGCCAAGGCGCGTGAATCCAAGGTCGCCGTAATACAGCAGGCGGCTGGCTCAAGTCCCAAGAACCAGAAGTCAGGTGATGCGGGCCAGAGGTCAGCTCCAGAGTGGGCAAGCTAGAGAGCTTTGTCCAGACATCCCGTCCCTAAGGAGACTCCCTCCTGGTGGCCTTGTGATGCAATCACCACAGAGCTTACATATCGGACCTCAGCACAGAGGATGTAGTACTACATCATTGCATGACTGCCAAGCCCCTGAGAGTGATGGCCCACCCGTGCTGGCACACAACCCTACCGTCCCGTGGAGCAAGGCTGCTCGCTGTCCCTGCCTCGGGCTCCACACTTGTCAAATGCAGCGACTTCATATGACGCTACTCTGTCGGCACACGGGCAGGGCCAAGTGGGCCAGTGCTCAGAGTACTCCCCGGTGTCCCTCCAGGCAACTAGCATGAGCTCAACTAATGGTGGTGGTGCTGGGGGCTGCCGAGCCGACTCCGACTCCCCACGACCCCAAGCGGTCTCCCAGGCTGCCATCTTTGCGGGAGCACTGCTCCTCCTCCGCAGATCCACCAGGGAGGTCACAGCAGCGGCCTTCAGCTAAGAGCGGGCGCTTCACTCCTGTACCGACTCCCAAGGCGCCCTCCTCACAGGGTAGCGCTCTACCGTCATGGTGGGCGCCGCAGTCTCTTCATTACCAGAACTGGGGAGGGAGGGAGGGAGAAAACGAGGAGCTGATTCCAAGGGCTCAAGTAGAAGAAAATGTTTGAAAAGGATGATGGCAGCACATGTACAAATGTGCTGGACACATGGATGGATGTGTGAACTGTACTAAGCTGTTTGAGCCCCCGATAAAAAAGTTTTTAGAAAGAACCGTGGTCCAAATGACCGCCATCATCAACAGAGCAGACACACACAAGGTCAGCTGACACAGCCACCCCTCGGCAAGGTAGGACCTGTGTGTAGACCCCAAGGACACACGCGCCTGAGGAGAGTGTCATCACGGGTCCGTCAGCCACAGACGCAGAGAAGAAACACCATTCCTTCGTTCATTGAGCAGACACTTATGGAGCAGGCTTATGGTGTGAACTGTGCAACCCCCCCCCCCCCAAAAAAAAGACCCTTTGAAGTCTTAACCCTTAACCCCTGCTCCTGTGGGCTTGAGTGAATGCTTTTCACTGGAGCAGGAGCCACCAGACCCACTGTCCCCAGCCACGCCCGGGTCACAGTGGCCCTGAAGGACAGAAGGAGAACTGGCTACTCATCGATGGGGGCAGACGCCTCATTGTCCACCGCAGAAGAGCTGCTGGCCCCAACCCCAGCCTTTCGGTCAGCAGCTGGCCAGCCGAGAGCTTTCACCACGCGCTGCACGCCTCCTTGTGAACCCCTGGGCGAGTCCCGTCAGTGACCCTGTTGGGGGTAGGACCTTCCGGTCGGGTTTCTGAAGCTCACCTTTCTCTTGAGGCTCCAACTGCTGACCTGCAGGTGGCAGCTGAGCACTGAACCCTCCGCACCACCAGGCCTGGGCCTGGATCAGGTGGGTCCTGATGCTGAGTATCCGCCCCTGTCCCCCAGCCTCCACCGCCCTACCCTCTGTCCTCACTGTCCGGCCCCTGCTAGCCCTCATGGGGAAACTTCCCAGGCCGGGAGCTTCTGGCGCCCACTGCGGCGGGGCATCCCCAGGCCTGCGTGACCACATTCTCCCGCATCACCTCTGCACCTTGTCCTTTCACCTCCTTCCCGGGGTGGCCACCGGGTATTTCCTGTCCTGCGACTCGGGCGTTTCAGTGTGGGGCATCGCGTGGCCCCACATCCACAAGGGGACAGGACCCTGCCCGGGGCGGCTAGTCTTTCCCAGGCACTTCCTGTCCCTTTGGCTCTCAGGGCTCCCCGTTTCCAGATGGAGGCGGGGCGGAGAAGGAAGTGGAGGGACAATCTGCTGTGGGGGCGGAGGGCATGTGGGATTGAAGAGGAGAGGGAGACAGGAGGCGGTGTTGGGGAACAGCAGGCAAAGTAGAAGCAAATGGGCCTTTGTGGCCCTGAGCCACGGGGCAGCGGTCTCGCTGATCAATAAGGGCCCAGAGCGTCCAGGTCATTCTGTCGGTCGGGGCGGGGCAGGGCAGGCCCCGAGAGGAGGAGTCAGGAGGAGGCCAGGAGCAGAGTGTCTGCTGCAGAGGGCCCTTGGCCTTGGACTTAGAGAGTGGTGGGAGTCGGCGTAGCGCAGGCCTGCTCGAGGCCAACACCAGGGAGGTCCCATCCGGGAAACAGTGCGCCTGCTCTCCTTCGAGGAGCCATTCCTTCCTCCACTCAGCACGTCTCCTTTCAGGCTCATCTGGAAGCCAGTGAGAGCCGCTGCGATGGGCTTGGCTAAGGCAGCACAGGGCCAGTGAGGCCTTGCTGGGAGAAAGGACCTTTCTCCGGGGCCTCACAGGGCATCCGTGCACCAGACTTGGGCCTCCTTAAAAGCTGGCCTCCAGTCATCCTTCTGGTTCATACACGGGATTAGACAGGTCAGAGGGCATCGGTACCACCAGGAGAGAAGAGCCAGTGATGGAGCTCACCCATGGAGCCAGGGCCCCGGCGCTGAGAACTTCCTAGACCCAGGGGGACCGATGCGGAGACACACAGGGCTCTCCAGGGGTGGGTGGGAGACTCAGACTTTCCCCCAGAGCCCAGCAGAGAGAGAGCCTTCCTCAGGGATGGCGCCAGGACTCCGGACTTCAGTCCCCTCAGTTGCGAGAAAACCCACTTTGTGTATTTCTGCCACAGCAGTTCCCAAGAACCAGGGCACTTTCCAGGGGAGTGTGCACAGGGCTGCCACCGACTCCCCTGCACAGGGGCCCACGCTGGGCGGCCTGGAGGAGGCGGTACCCTACCTGACCCCTGGCGATGGTCGGCTTTGGTGCCACCTTGGTCCGCTGTGGAAGGGATGGGTGGTCCAGCCTGCTGCCGCCCTCCTTCGGGGTGCAGCCTGTTTATGAGCAGAGCTGGCCCCCCTCTCGCCCCTTGCCTTCCTGCTCGCTTGGATCCTGTGTCTGGTTTCTCGGCCTGCCGCCCAGGGAGCCGTGGCTCCCGGGAATCTTGGGTCCACACGCCGTTGCATCCATGGGCCTGTGATCTCCCGGCTCCCACTCCGTTGACTGTGCGTCTGGAGGGCCCTTCAGCCCGCATGGGGCCGGCGGACTCGAGTTAGGCTGGGCTGGGCTGCTTCCTTGGTCTAAAGCCCTTCAGTGTGCATGCAACCCAGCGAAACACGGACCTCAGGGATGAGAGTGAGCAGAGCACCGGGCGAAGGACAGCAAAGGCCAGGCGGCCAGTGGGTGGACAGCATAGGAGGTGGTGATTGAGGAAGGAGCTGGGCAGGCACTAGGGTGGGTCAGTGTTGAGACCCCGCACTGGGAACCCTGGGAGCTATGCAAGGGTTAAGGGGTGTGGTCAGCAGATCATCAGCCCCCTCCCCCACCCAACGATGTCTGTGCTCGACTCTCCAGGTGGCCCTGTGTGGTCACGGGTCGGGTCGTTGGAGTTGACTAGGGACGTGGATGGGATGGAGGGGGGGAGGGGCCGGCAGACACTGTGGGGTGTCCCAGGGAGACAGGTTGACCGGGGGCTGCTGGTAAGAGGGGTGACTAGGTATGGGGGCCTGGTCCCAGGCAGAGTGCCTGGAGCTGGGTAGGGGTCATTGCTTCTACCTTCCTACCTGCACCTCCTGTCCTCCTGGCCCAGCAGGGGGAACCCTTCAGCCAGGCCTCCCTCTCCCTTCTCTGGAGGCCGTCCCTGCGGACCCCGCCCAACACCACTGCGGTCTCTCCGCTCTCCTCCCCTCAGGGCCCTGCTTGACCCACCGACCCACCCTGTCTGAGAAGGAACAAGACCATGAGGGGGGTCACGCCACCCTGGGATGGCTCCCCGCCTCCCTCAAAGAGCCATGCAGTCCTCGCCGGGCACTGCGGTCTAATTTGGAAATGGTCTTTGCAGATGCGACTGCCACATTAACAGGAAGTCACGCCGGTACAAGGTGGGCCTTGGTCCCACCCAACTCATGTCCTTACAAAAGGTGAGGGGCGCCATGGAGGCAGAGACAGAGCAGGGTGGGGGGAAGCACACCTCAGTGGGGGGTGCGCCCGTCTCCACTGGGAAGGATGGAAGGCCATCTCCCAAAGCCCTGCTCACACCCTGATTCCAGACTCAGGAGGAAGCCAGTGCCCCCCAACAGTGGAAGTCCAGCCGCACCCCCCCTCCGCTGGGGTCCAGAGGACACAGTCACCCGGTCAGACGGTCAGACTCACCCGAGCCCTCAGCGGTGCCGGCGAAGTCCACCTGGACGAGGTAGCCGGTGTTCCGGATGCAGAGGCAGGCCGCCGGGTCGTAGGCTACCCTGAGCGGCCGGAGCTTGATGTCGTAGATGCTGTCCCTGCACTTGATGTCGATGGGGGACTGCCTCGTGCCCCCTGGCACAGACAGGGGGCCCTTCCAGAGGGGGTGCCCTGGGGCAGAGAGGAGGAGTGCAGCTGAGCGGCAGAAACGGCCAGACAAGACCCTGGGAGGCCTGTGTGGACTGGTGGCTGCTGAGCCCCCTGCAGAGATGCCTGGCCCCTCGCTCTGGACCTTTCCTGGAACATGGACTTGGCCCTTGTTGCCGGGCTGGCTGGCCTGCGCTGTCTCTCATTTTGGTCTACCAGTGTGGCCTTGGGGACTCCACATCACTGGTGACTCCACAGCGGCCCAGGGACAGTGGGGAAAGCTCGAGGGGGCTGGGCAGGGCGAGGGACCTCAGAGGGCAGCAGGGAGCCCGGGGAAAGGCCCGGTCCCACTTGTCTCCCTCAGTCCAAAGAGCGCATCCGAACAAGGGTGCTGCCACATGGGGCTGTGGCGTCAGCCCCGCCCCCAACAGAATGAACCCCACCCAGCCCTCCACCCCTGAGTCCATTGTCACAGCTAGCCAGCCTAGCGGACCTGTCCCCTCTTCAGTGGCCCTCTGCGGGGGCGTGGATCACATGCCGGGCAGCTCACCGCAAGGTCGGCAGTTCAAGTCCAGCAGCCCCTCCGCAGGCTCTCAACTCCCAGTCTCGGGAGCCCTCCGGCAGCTCTGCCCTGCCCCACAGGGTCGCTGTGAGTCCGCATCCACTCGAGGGAAGGGGGGCACTGCTTTGCCCAGCCTGTGCCCTTCCCCAAGCGGGCCCTGACCCAGGACTCCTCCTGTCCTTCGAGGAGGCAGGAGGGTGGGGGCCCCAGAGTGACTGCAGAGCGATGTCGCCTGTGGAGTCTCCTCTCAACTCCTGCGTGATTTGGAACGTCAGGCGTGCCGACAGAAGCCGGGCCTCAGGAAGTGCAGGAGAGCTCACCGAGAACAAGGAAGGAGCCCCTTGGTGGGACGCCGGTGCTGACCCTGACCCCTCAGGCTGTTGCCCACGCCGGTCCCCTCAGACCACCGGAGATGAGACTCGGGCTATGTGCTGCATGCTGCCACACCACCTTGGGGCGCACGGCGCTGCGTCCCGGGCTCACTTTGTCATCGACCACGGAGGCACCACGGAGGCACGAAGGGTCCGTGGCGGTGCACATGGGGTCTAGGCCACCGCACTGTTTACATGATTCTCGAAGGACAGACACTTGGATTCTTTCCAACCCACGCCACTGTTTCCAACTTCAGATGATGGGGTGACGCACTTTCCCCAACTTCTCGATTTGGTGGCCGGGTGTGGGTGCGGGTGCGGGTGGGGGTGGGGGTGTGGAGCTGGTGGGGGTGTGGAGCTGAACCCTCTGGTTCCCAGAGTTTATTTCTCCAGGCATGGGCTGTCAGAAAGCCACGTGGGGGGATCGTTGGCCTACTTAGTGGGTGTCTTGTTTTCAACAACTTCCTACGTGACGCTTGGTACTCTGAGGTCAAACAGGCTTCCAAGTTCTCAGGAGACAGAGCTGGAAGCTGGACCCCGCCCGTCCGGCTCAGGGACGGCTGCCCCGTTTGAAAGACGCGACACAATTGGACCATCACCATGCCAAGCCGGGATCTACTTACAGGCCTGGTTCCTGCTCCCCTGAGCACAGGATCGCCCCGGCACCGGCAGAGGACTCCTGGGCACCCCCAACAACCGCCTGGTCAAGAAGGAGAGACTCAAAGGTTCTAGGTGCCTCCTTCCCATCGTGGCGGTCTTCAGCATCTTGGGTCCGTTTCTGGCTGCCAACCAACCCCCCCGCAGACCTCAGTTAAAAGCACAAGGTGGTCTCTGTCGAGGGCCCGTTCTTACTCGGGTCAGCGCAACCCTGGACTTGTGCTCCAAATCCCAGAACCGAAGAGTTAAATTTCAACCCATCCCTGCCCAGCCCCTCTGATGACATCCGTTTGGCTCAGGGCTGGCTGGGTGGCTTAGGACTTGTGCCCTGGCCGGGGTTGGGCCACACAGGTCACTGTGCTTTGAACTGGTCAATCGTTGGGGTATCGGGGAGTCAACAAAACTCCCTGGCGAGATGGCCGTACGTGCAGAGACCAGCAGCTGCTTAGAGCAGAGTCCCTGTGGCTGGTGTGTCCTCTCGGTCAATGGAGCCAGCGGAACGAGGTCAGGCATGGGCCTGCTGAGGGCCTCCCAGGGCATGGCTCAGACTCCCACTCTGCTCCCGTGGCTCACACCTCAGAATATCGAGCCGACCCCCTTTCCCCCGGCCCAGTCTCCACACCTGCCTAGTTCCGGGAAGCGGAGTCCATGTGGATTCAGCGTGGCCCATGCCCTTGGGGCAGCTCTGCTCTGCCCACAGAACATCCCCTGGGGAGTGGGGAGGGCTCGGCGGCCGCCCCCAGCCGGCCCTCCACACGCAGCATGAGCTTCCTCGCAGCAGCAGCTGGGCTTCAGGCCCGAGGGGCCCGAGAGTCACTCCACCATGTTCCACGGGGCCAGAGTCAGGGAGAAGGGCCACCGGCTCCCTGGAGGAGCCTCAGGTAGGGACAGCAGTGGAATCATGAGGGGCCACACTCCCAGGGACGGCTTTTGGACATGACCAGAAGAGACAAAGGAGGATTCTCCCGGGAGCCTCCGGAAGGAGTCGGGCTGAATTCAGACTTCTGGTCTGCAGCAGAGGGGAAATAAACGCCCGTGGGATTTTGTTCACGGCTCCAGGCCCCTCATAGCCCCAGAATGTGGTCCTGCCCATCACCGCCACCGGGCTACCTCCCAGAGGACCCTCTTCCCTACTCCTGCTCCCAGTATCGGCTTCATGGTGAAGCCCTGCTGTGTTTACCCCTCAACATCTCGGATCCACCCTTCTCTCTGCCACAGTCTCTTCTCCACGCCCTCCCACCGACTGGGGAACATTTGCGGTTTGGGGTCTGCATAGGCATCTCATGGTGGCCTGATTTCTTTCCAACCTCCTCTGTAGGGCCTTTGCAGGCCTGGGAGGGACACCCTGTCCCTGTCTATCTGCCTAGCAATGATGCGGAGCGACACAAGCCACCCACAGACAGACAAACCTGGAGTGACCTCGTCACACCCACGGACGAGGGACATGCGTTGAACAAAGCGTGTAGTGGGCACCAGAGAGGGGGCTTCATGGGGACAGTCTCTGTTACACGGCCCAGGATGTCAGTGCCCGGCAGACACCTCACAACGGTGACTGAGCAAGCAGTGGGGAGGTCACATCTGTACAGCCGGCCACCGCAGGTGGCCCGGGTTCTTGTTTGGAGGTTTAGGGTCTCGGTTACCGGGGACTGCCCGGCAGATCGGCGGGTCAGTGCTCTTGTCCTCCCTCCTCGTTACATGCACAACGGTGGGGTCATAAAAGCTTGCAAGCAGCCAGGCGAGGCATCCAAACCGGAACTCACTGCCCTGGAGTGGATCAGCTCGGGACAGGGTGGGCCTGCTCCGGAGGGACCGCCCGAGGCTGACACTCCTTACGAAGGAGAAAGCTGTTGCCTCCTGCCGGCTGAGGCACAGCTGGTCTCCATTTGCCTGGAGCTAAAGAGAAAGGCGAGTGGGGGAGTTGGGGGGGGTGGGGGGCGGTGCTATGCGACGTGTGGCTAATTGCTCCGGGAACCACTTTACCTGAGACCAGACGGACTGGACTGTCTAGCTACCACAACTCCAGTATTTTGGTTGAAGATTCAATAAAAGAATCCTGATCCAAGGGGATGGAAACACAGGACAGAATTAAAAATGCTCACGGACCCTAGACTTCCTGGAACCATAGGAGAGGGTGGAGGGTGGATGAGCCCTTTCTTGTGTGTGTGTGTGTTTGATTGTTTAAATCGTTTTATTAGGGGCTCATACAACTCTTATCACAATCTATACATACATCAATTGTATAAAGTACATTCATTGCCCTCATCATTCTCAAAACATTTGCTCTCCACTTAAGCCTCTGGTATCAGGTCCTCATTTTTCCCCTCCCTCCCCCTCCCCATCCCTCATGAACCCTTGATAATTTATAAATTATTATCTTGTCATTTCTTGCCCTGTCCGACGTCTCCCTTCATCCACTTTTCTGTTGTCCGTCCCCCA
>NW_022106189.1:47261145-47263717 GCF_000313985.2 Echinops telfairi
GTGTGGCAGGATCAAATTGGGCGCCATTCCCGCACTGTCTCTGTTGCTGTCCCCTACAGGGCCATGGGTCGGATGAGCCCCTTTCATGACTGCCCTGAGGTCATCTTCAAATGGTTTAGCGGAACTAGAACAGAAGCTCAGCCTTGGGTGTTGCTCTCTCAGGGAGTCTCCATTGGGGTCAAAGAGACAACAGGCTAGAGGTGAGATAGGCATGGCAGGGTCAGCAGGTGCAGCAAGGGAGGGGCGCCTCAGAGCAGCAGGACGGGAGGGGTTGTACATCTCAGAGGGCATCACCCAGTGTAGGAACAGCCGGATGGGTTGGTGTTTCGCTGGGTATATCCCTAAAACAACCATCCACCAGGGTGCAGAATTCCTTTAGGAACATGCAACATGGCTGTGATGGAGGAGGAGGTGGGCGTGTGGAGCCACCTCTCACTGGTTTTGCCCTTGCCTCTGCTACCCGGTTCCCCGACAGTCAGCCAACTGGACTGTGTCCTGACCACGTGTTGGGTTCCAAACTCCACTTCTACCTCCTTCCAGCGTGTGACCCGGCCGGGCGGTTTCTCTCATCACCGCGGGCCTCGTCCTCATCGCCACTTCACCAAGCAGGACTCCGTCCCGAGGGTCCGCAGTGTGTGACCCTCTGGTTCCCTGGGATTTGGGAAGGGACTTGAGGCATCCCGAGAGCAGCCTCTGGGACCCCAGGACGCTGACGAGACAGACAAGAGAGAGGACACGCGGGGTGGAGGTGCCCTGGATCACTTGTTCTCTCTCTGCTGCAGGGAAGTCGGCAAGGACTTCAAGGTGAAAGCATTCAAACGAAAACAGCGCTGTCGTCCGGCATCTGGGAGATCAAAGTCATTTTTATTTATTGTGTGTGTGTGGGGGCACACACCCCAAACACAGGAAACACCTTGTCAGCACCCACAGACGTGTGTGTGGCTGTGGTCTACAAGATCTACGTTAGCATCTGTCCTCGTTCACGTTATAATATTCCCATGCACACAGGAAAGCGGCAATGTCGGGGGATCTGCTGCACCAGGCCCCTGGAGGGCAGTTACTCTGAGGTCTAAGCTATGGTATTTTCTTTTCTAAATCATCTTCGGGGGGGGGGTTCTGACAGCTCTGGTCACAATCCACCCATCCACTGCATCAAGCTCATTCGTACATAGGTTTCCATCGTCATTTTCAAAACATTTTCTTTCTACTTGAGCCCTTGGTATCAGCTCCCCTTTTTCTCCCTCCCGCCCTTGTGAACCCTTGATAAATTATAATTATCATTTTCATATCTTACACCATCCACAGTGTCCCTGAACCCGCGTCTCCTTTGTGCGTCCCCTCCGGGTGCAGTGCGCTGTGCATGGCCGCACGTGCCCATGCAGGCCGGACCCTGAGCAGGGAAGTCCGATGCAGTGATGAGCCTGCATCGTGGCAGAGAACACGGCCCAAAGGACCGACGAATCAGTCTTGGCAGAGGGGCCTTGTCGGGAGAGCCCAGTCCCTGGAGGAGGAGGTCACTCGCCGGCGACAGAGGACGGCCCTCGAAGGGCACGGCTGCAGCCTGGGCTCAGGGGCAGGGCCGGCCGTGTCTCCTGGCGTTGTGCAGAGGGTCGCTGTTAACGGCCGCACGTGGCGCCTGTGGTCGAGACTGGACGGACATCTCAGAGTCCGTGGGTGGCACAAGCGCTTTAACACACTCGGCGTCACCACAGGGTTGGAGGTTCGAGTCTGGCCCCCCGTAGTGCCTCAAAAGAAAGGGCACCCTTTGTCTCCAAGTCTTACTGCTGAACTAACAACCCATGGCCATCTGTAATGGGAACGCTCCCCCAAGGTCCACTTCGGTGGAGTCTGTGTGCTTTGAGACTGGTGCACGTGGCGGAGCTGCCCCCGCCCCGGGCGACTAAAGGGGCTGCGGGTGGTGGCTGGACGGCGTGGGTGCACGTGCCTGAACTGAACCGGGAGAAGCGCTGACGAGCAGAGCGCGCTCCCCCGTGACTCTTCAACAGCAGGCACCCCAGCTCCGTGCAGCCCTGAATCGGATGATTGCACCGTAGCCAGCGTGGCGGTGGTAAACGTACCGCGGCCAGGTGTCGATGCGCGTAGGTTCAATAGTGCCAGGGCCGAGGCTTGAACGCTACACTGTATTTGTCGGAAATCTTGCTCCCGCGGCCTCCGGAACATCACAGGATCCCGAGGTGCAGCAGGCCAGACGGAGGGAGGCGCTCAGAGAACGACTACCAGTCCCAGCAGGCCACAGTGCAGGACGACCAGAGTACAGAGAGACTACAAGTTCCGACGGGCCGGGCCGGGCCGAGGAGACTACAAGTCCCACAATGCACTGCAGACCCGGCTCGCGCAAGGCACCCTGGGACGCGTAGTCCTGGGTGGATCCCTTCGAGTCACTCACGCCCAGAAAGAACACAAAAGT
Source organism: Echinops telfairi (assembly GCF_000313985.2). Lineage (NCBI taxonomy): Eukaryota > Metazoa > Chordata > Mammalia > Afrosoricida > Tenrecidae > Echinops > Echinops telfairi. The sequence continues at coordinate 47,263,574 of NW_022106189.1, forward strand.
CCTCAAACGCTCCGCTGAAGCGGCTTTTCACGGGCTGGTAGAGAGCCTAGACGCGAGAAGAGAGCAATAAGGAGCCCGGGAAGCCGCCGGGCCGGCGTGGGAGCAGCACACGCGCGCACGCTCTCCCACGGCCCCAGCGCGCGC
>NW_022106189.1:47264549-47267657 GCF_000313985.2 Echinops telfairi
CCCCGCTTTCTGTGCGGCCCGGCCGGCAGCTCGGGGTGTCAGCCCCACTGCAGGCCCACCCCCCAGTTCCCAGTGTGAACCGAGCACCCACAGCTAGGAACACGGAAGGTGGCTCTCCCAAGTGACGCGAAGGGAGGGAGGGCAGCACCCAGGCTCTAGGACCCTGGCCCCCACCCCCCTTGGGGTGTTTTCTTTCAACTCTGATTTTATCCTTTTTTTTTTAACGTGACCTTTCCCGTTGCAATCCACCGTACCCCCACCCCCACCCCAAATCATGTAGATTCACACTCAGTTCTCCTCCTGGGAGGTGGCGGGTTCTGCCTTTGGAGGTTAAAAAGACCTCCCAAAGAACTGTGGGTGCCCACCGATGGGGGCCCAGGCCAGAGTCCACTGATGGGGCTGTGTCCCTTCCTGCTTGACCCCACATGGGTAGCACAGAGCTGTGCCCCGCAGGGTTTTCAACTGTAGGCCTCTTGGCTGTAGACGGCCAGGCCTTTGTTCCACATGCCTCTGTGGACCGGGCTGGCCACCGCGGGATCTGGTTGCTTTTGCCTGCAGCGCTTCTTGGAGTCGAGTCGGATGGATTCGGCCACCCAGCTGGAGTCTTGGCTCTGTCCTGGACAGAGCAGAGGCCTTGGGGCTCTGGCATAGTTAGTTAGCTGCCCTCCGGCAGGTCCTGACCCCCTTGACAGTGGCAGACTGGTGGGGTTACCTGGGCTGTGATTTCTATGGAAGCTGGCGGCGGAGGAGTCTGACGAGTCAGAAATAGCTGGAAGCTATGAGTTGTTCTGGGCTCAGGAGGGGAGGCTGCAGGAAGCTCACAGTCTGACCGATTGTTCCTTAGCAGTTTAGGACGGTGAGGGGTCTGCTGCCAGCTGAAGACCCGGAGCCCCAGGGCTTGCTAACAGCAATGCAGGAAATGCGTTTAGTGCTTGGAAACTCATTGTACACACTTGGCTCCGTTCCCCTCTGTCACGAAGTTAGGGTGTGAGACTGCCCTGTGATGCCCAGGGGTCCACTGGGAATGCCGGGGTCTTCACTGCACCAGGTGCTGGCCCTTCCACCCACTCCTCATCCCTGCGCTCAGTCCATTGTAGACAGCCCACGGAGGGTGGGCCCTCGGCCCAGGTCAGACCCAGCTGTCTCTGACACTCGCTCCTAACACACATCTTTGTCACAGCCAAGTGCCCTGAAACACCAGGTAAAGGCTTTCTGTGGACAGCAGCAGCCCGGCTCCGCCTTGCTCTTGCTCCACATCACTGCGGCTTCCTGAGCGCCCGTAGCCGTGCCTGCACTGTGCCCGTATACACGTGCTGGCTGCAGAAAGCCCTGGCCATGGTGCACTGGGTTTGGGGTCGGGCCCCTCACTGCAAGGGCAGCACTTGGAAACTGCCAGGCAGTCTGGGGAAAAGATGGAGGTTTCTCCTCAGTAGAAAGGTGCAGTCGGGGAAACAGGCAGGTCCCCCTGTGTAAAGGGTCACTGCTCGTGGTAGCCTGCTTGGTGGCAGTGGGTTGTGATGGAGCCCCGGAGTACCCCAGGGGCCCTTCCGCCCTGGCCCCATAGGGTCGCTGCCAGTCTGACCCACTGGACGGCAGCAAGTGTGGGTTTTGTGTGGACATGTCCTTGACATCCATCAGGAGGGGTGCTCACCGGATCCCACTGTCCCCCTGCGGAGTCCGATGACCAGCGGTGTCCTTGCAGCTCCGGGTGTGATGCCTTCTTGTTTTTGTTTGTCTGTCTGCATGTCCCCTCTCTATCGGGGGCTCCTGCTGACTTGTTCAGGTCTGAGAGTCTCGGGGCCAGCGCAGACTTCTACCATCTTTCTCACATCCCTCACGGACAGCCCCGGGCCCCGTCTCCCCTTTTCCATCAGTACGTGGGGGCTTTCTAAAGGTCACGGGAGAATGGAATCGAAAGACCATGGACATTTCCCACAAACTTGTTGGGGGGCCGTGCTCCCTGCCCTATGGTTGCGCCCCCATTGTCCTGGCTCTTTCCCCTATAAGCCAACGTGGCGCTGGGTCTGAGGCGGCCCTCCCCCTGAGAGGTTCTCCCACATCATGTATTGGTGAGCAGGCGTCTGGTGCGCGCCCGCACCCAGCTGGTGACTTTACGGTGGCCTGTCCCCACAGCCGGGGATTCGGACCAGGGCTTGTCAGGTGCCTGGTGCCTTCTGGCGGGTGTCCGGCCTGACCCCATGGCAGCAGTCTGCTGCCCTTGCCTTCCTCCACCTGTGCTTGGCCTGAGGTGAGGGGGGCGGAGGTTGTGTGCTGAGGGACAGGGGTATCTTCTCAGGGCCTTCAGGACTGCCCTCTCCCTTTGCCGGGGCCCTGAGAGGGTCCCTGTTCAGCAGCCCCAGTTCTTTCCCCGGGCTCCCCAAAGTGGACCTGTGTGAAGTTTCTGTGCAGCCTGAGCCTTTGTCGGTCAGCCCACTCAGTGTGGACTTGGCCTGGGGCTGCCCCTCTGCTCTCCGTCCCAGGGGGTTGTGCTGCGTGAGGCACCAGGGCGCTGGGCTCCTTCAGAGGGGTTCTGTGTGGCCAACAGCACAATTTGGAGCAGACCCAAGTTTTAATAATTTGGGCGAAGCAGAGTGACAGCCAGTATGGGAAAAAGTAGGGGTCGAAGCCCTGGGGTGGGGACTCCTCGAGGTGGCAAGCTCCTTCAGGTGGCTGGGGTGCAGGCAGGCAGGACCGCGGAGAGCGGCGCCCTTAGCCGGTGCTGCTGTTGGTGACTAGAAGCAGCGGTGTCTGACTGCCTATCACTAGCCTGGCCGCCTTGCCTTCAAGGGGGAGACGTGACTTCCCGCTTTTACTCCATGATCCTCTCAGGCTCCTGCTGGCTGCCTCCCAACGCAGGGGCTGGGTGGTGGGTGGGGGAGTGATGATCTGATCACAGAGGTCCGAACACCTGCCAAGATCTGCCCGAGGCCACCTGGGCCAGGGTCTGGCTGACCAGGTGGTCCTCGACCCCCACCTCAGCTTCCCAGGCATGCAGGCCCCACTGGACCGGCCCAGCAAGTCAGGCACTGGACTAAACGTCTTTCTCCTACTTAGAATCATTTTAGGGTCACTTAGATTTACAAACAGGCGGAAGCATAGCTCACCCCC
>NW_022106189.1:47267757-47277539 GCF_000313985.2 Echinops telfairi
CCACCATCTTACCCAATCAGACGTCTCTGCAGGGAGTGGTGACTGCCCTGACTGCAGTGCCCACGTCTCCAACTCCCAGGGTCCCCGCTGCATCTGGTCATTCTGTCTCCTCAGCCTTCTAGGTCCTCTGGCCACATAGTTCCAGCTGTCTCCTGGGCGCTCCCACCTGACGGGAAAGAGGAACTGCCTAGCAGGGGGGTCTTCACCACTGGGTCCAGGTTTGGGCCACACGATTGGGGCAGTGTGGTCCAAGGTTGAACCAGCAGACACCAGGCAAGCCCCCAGGAGGGGCCCCCACCCCTGGCCCAACCAGGGCCTGAGGGAGCAGCTGGTGCAGTCCTTGCTCCTGCGGGCAAGTGGCTCCTGTGCACGTGGCTGTGGTGGTGATGAGGGCACCTCTGGCCCCTCTTCCTGCCCCTAGTTTTCCACAGCGGCCTCCCTCCCTCCCTCCCTCCCTAGAGCTGTGTGCACACCAGGGACCAGCTGAAAAATTCAGCCTCGGCCCAGCTCTGTGAGGCCTGCTCTCCTCCCCAAGCCCAGACCACGGCCCGCCAGGCAGTTCCAACGCAGGGGCCCTGCGGGGGGAGTACAGCCAATACTCCCAGCAACAGGGGGCTCACGCGAGCCTCACCCCCTGCACGACCAGGGTTGGCTCCTTAACGACAGATCCTCGTCGGCCCAGGAAAACATCACCACAGTGTGGAGAGGAGTCGTGGGGAGTCGGGCTCAGTGTCTCCCTAAGAATAAAGCACTGGAAGGTTGGAGGGTCCCGTCCTCCAGCTGCTCTGAGCAGGGAAGATGAGGCTGGCTGCCCCATTCCCGTGGAGACCACAGTATTGGGAACCACATGGGTGTGTCTGCTCTATGCGGAGGGTCCCCATGGGAGGCACCCGAGGCGAAGAAGGGCCTTTATCGCTCTTTGACTTGGCACACAGGAAGTCCATGTCCAAAGTCTCATCCAGGAGGGTCACACATAGCATTCTGGAATGTTTTCTGGGGGCTGTATGTCGGAGCCCCCTGGGAGCGAGGAGAGAGATGTACCTAGAGGGGCCCTGTATCGGCTGTCATATGCCCAGACCCCGAACCACTTGTGCCAACCAGGAGGGGAGCTTGCTCTAGTTCCAGGGCCTGGGCCTGGGGAGATGCCCTGTCCACGCCCACCTCACTGCCCCCAGTGCTGGATCCTGAGGCCAAAGGGGAGGGTGGTGCCCGCTGCTCGGAGTCGCCCTGCTGAGCCCGTACAGATGACTTGTCTGACGGACATCCCACCCCGGTCCATCTCTGTTGGCTTTTCAAAAGCAGGTCATTAGCCTTCCTCCCTGGCCACTCTGGGTAGACTTGACCTCTGACCTGTGGGTTGGGCACTGAGCGTGGTCACGCTTCTACCACCAGGGGTGCAGTCACATGACGTCACATGAACAGATCCCATTGTGAATTTGCGTCTGCACAGCCCACGTGCCCCGGGGACCCAGTCTGCCCAGTGTGGGTGGGAGTGACAGGGGGACCCCACCGGTCCCCTTTGGAGTCCCAGTGGGTGTGGTGGTGGGCAGCCTGGTACCAGCTCTGAAGAGGAGCCAATGGGAAGGGTGGGCAGGTGGCCCTCAGAGCACCGTGAGGCAATGTTGCCACCAAGCAGCTCCTCCCCGGCTGGATTCGAGCAGCCCCTGTGCCTGCCCTGCCGCTAGTTGCGCATGGTAGCGTGCAGTGTGGGGGCACAGACACAGGGTGGGCACGGGCTGCTGGGAAAGGCCAGGCTTGCTGGACGCAGGGCCCGCAGGCCTGCGCTCCCTCAGACCGAGCCCCTCTCCCTGAGTGGGGTGTGGTGGGCGCAGGGAGCCCCGCGGCCTGTGGGCAGGTGCTGCAGGGACAGACCTCAGCCTGGGAGTGCAGGGGGCCCTGGTGGCCCAGAGGGTTAAGCTGGGCTCCTGACCGGAAGGGTGGTCGGTGGGCTAGGCCAGGCTGCCTGCTTCCCTTGGGCACCCCTGCCCTGCCTGTGGGGTCGCTGGGGTTTCTGTGATGTGAGCCCTGGTGGTGCAGTGGTTCAGCACTCGGCCTGGACCTGGAAGTGAGCAGCTGGGACCCACGGCCCCTGCAGGAGAGCAGGCCTGGCCACCCGTCCCCAGGAGTGACAGGGTGCTCTGAACGCCAGGCAAAGAGAGCCCCGGGGGACCAGGGCGGTGTGGGTGATGCTGATGGGGTTGTCCAGCTGAAGGGCAGCAAGGGGGAGGGGGACTCTGAGTGGGGAGGGCTGGGAGCCCCTGGGTGGGACAGCTCTGTGCGTCAGACAGGCCAGGGAAATACTGGAGGTCCAGGGGCGGGGCTGGGGAGGGCGGCGGCACCAGCAGAGGGAGACACCTGCATGATGTAGAGAAGGAGGGCCAGGAGGGAGGACTGGCGGGGTCAGGGGTTGGGAGTCAGGGCCAGGGTGCGCATGGAGTCGCCTGTTGATGGGTAGTGTGGCTGTGCCATCCTGGTGCCAGGCACGTGGGCACCTCTGGCAGCAGGCTCTTGTCCTTGCATGCACCCTGGCAGATGGCGGCATGTGAAGAGCAATTGCTCAGCGAGTATGATCTTTGTCCGGCCCTTGGCCCATCTGCGATCTGGCTGGAGGGGCAGCCTGCCCCACCTCTGCATGGGGACTCCCACGGAAGGAGTGGGGCAGGGTGCTGTATCGGGGCTCCCACGGAAGGAGCGGGGCTGGGCCCAGTATCGGGGGCAGCCAGGTGACTTGCTGCCTGCCTCTGGCACTGTGTGGAATTTTCTGCCTGCTTTTTTCTTGCAAGCATGGCCAGGTGGGAGGGCATGTTGGAGTTGCGGCTGTTCTGGGGTGGGGTGGGGCTTGGGGTGATGCTCCGAGGGGAGAAGGTTGATGAGTAGGCGAGTCTGCCTAGTCTCAGGGGCCCCCAGGTCAGCTGGCTTGACACAGTCCACCGAGACAGTGTCTGACATCCTCCTGGGTCGGCAGCCGCCTGCGCTGCCGCTGCTGGTCTCCCTACATTGGGGAAGAAAGGTGGTGGGAACAGGAGCCACACGAACATCGCCCACTACCTGCTGCTCTGACGTCACGTGGGAAGGTCCTGGGTAGAGTGGGAGAAAATGTGGGGCGGAGCTCAGACTCCTTCCAAGAGGAGACCGGGCTTCCTGGCAGGACAGAGACTAGTGGGAGCCCCTAGGCTAGGAGTTGACCATCAGGTCCGGAGCTGACCTCGCCCTGACTTAGAACGTGAACAATTCGGGGTCAGACGGGCAGCCTGTGGCCAAGGACGAGGCTCAGGGGGTCAGGAGAGGAGGCGTGGGAGCAGGAAGCACAGGGAGGAAGTAGACCCGAGATGGTCCCTCTGGAGACGGAGGAGGACGAGCTGGATCCGAGTGCTGTGAACCACGGCCCGCTCTCTCACCCTCCACCTCGTTCCGATAAATAATTGAAAAGTAAAAGCAGAACAAGCAGGGCTAGTGTGCAGCACTCTCCGAGACCACGTGCCCGCTTGGGTGGTCTGGGCGAGGAGCCTGTCACCTCCACCTCTGCCCACTCCACCCCGCCCTTCTCAGTTTCCGTCCTGTAGGGTCTGAGCCTGTCACTGCCCGTTGGCCTCCCGCCCGCGGACCGGACGGGCCCTCCGTTCTGGATGATGTCGGAACAGGACCTGGCGGACGTGGTTCAGATTGCCGTTGGAGACTTGAGTCCCGATCACCCAGGTACAGAGCTTGGGGATAGTGGGTGACATGCCCTTCCCCTTGTCCCCAACACCCCCGTGGGGCTCCAGCCGTGGTCTTTAGTCCAAGTGAAAAGAGGCGGCACAGGCAGCAGGGGCAGGGCCTCCCCTTCTAGGCCGCACTCCCAGAGACAGCGCCCGCAGGGCCCGCTGGGTGCTCGCGGAAGCCCTTGGCCGACCCTGGCCCTGGTCTCCCGCAGTTGTCTTGGAGAATCATGTTGTGACCGACGAGGAGGAGCCCTCTCTGAAACGCCCACGCCTGGAGATAAACTGCCAGGATCCCTCCATAAAGGTATGGGGCACGAGGGGCGGGACATGGTGTCCCGGTCCCCCCTCATAAAGGTACAGGGCACGCGGGGACGGGACATGGTGCCCCGGTCACACTCTATAAAGGTACGGGCCTGGGACCGGGTGGGACATGGTGCCCCGGGTCCCCCTCCATAAAGGTACAGGGCACATGGGGGCGGGACACAGTGTCCCGGGTCACACTCTATAAAGGTACGGGCCGCTCGGGGTGGGACATGGTGCCTCGGTCCCCCTCCACCTTCCTTAGGGTGCGTGGGGGCAGGACATGGTCGTCCAGGTCCCCCTCCACAGAGAGACATTGCTCCCTGGGCCTCTGTGCACCCTTGAGCTCAGCAGGGCCGCCTGCTGGGGTGGAGGAGTTGAGGCCTTGGCTGGGCTGTGATCGCCGCTAGGAAAAGGCTCTCTATCTTGCATTTCATGGCCTGAGATGGGAGCTCACTCGGCAGGGTCCCTGGAAATCTTGAGTGGGGCCAGTCTGGTCACATGTGCCGAGGAGAGCAAAAGCCACCTTTCCATGTCACCGCACGCCCTCGAGGTGCACAGCTGGGCCGGGGACAGCACGCTGCAGGATGTCCATGGAGAACCCCGGGGGAGCCAGTGTCAGCCCGACACCAGTGGGCAGTCTGAGGCCAGTCACTGCCGCACACCCGTGACCTCGGACCGAAGGCCCTGAGCTGCTGGGGAGTCGGTCCTGATGCTTAGGGCTCAGCGTAGAGTTTCCAAATGAGATGACTTGTCGTTCCCTCACCAGAGTCACCGTATTCTGGTCAGCGATTCACACGGCACAGAACAGGCCCAATGAGAAGCAGGAGGGCCGCGGCCCTGTTCCAGCCCACTGGTGGGGCCTTGGGCTGCAGGCCTGGCAATGCCCAGCCCCCACCCCCCCTCGTGAGCCATGCAGACACGCCTCCTCTGAGCTGACAGGGTAGAACTGCCCCTGGGAGTTTCTGAGGCCTCCTCTGTCTCCTGTGGGGCAGCTGCTGGTTTTGAACTGCTGACCTGGCTGACCTTATGTGGTAAAACTTGGCTCCCATAGACAGCACGCTGCTGTGTGTGAGTCTCTGCCCTGCTTGGGGCGCTGCTGTCTTCGTTTGGGATGGTAGCCACCCCTTAGACTTTGTGCAGAGCCTGTTCTAACCCAGAGCTGAAGCACATGGACTTCCTTGTGCTGGTGCTCTGCTCAGGAGCCAGGGGTGAGGCATTGCTTGATGGCGGCAGGGGGTCTCCAGGGAGTGCACCGCAGTGATGTCCTCTCGAGATTACTGGCAGGGGGACTGCATGTGATGACCGCCGGGGGCGGGGTGGCAGTGCCAGGAGGGGCTCGGAGCACTGCCCCCTCTGCTGCCTCCTCTCTGCCCTTGGTATTTTGAGAGGTCAGCGAAACGGGGGCCCTCACTGCCACCCCTGAGCCAGGAAGCAACACACACCCCTTCATTTATCCTCCCCCAGGCCTTGACGGCGCCATCTGCCCGCTAGGCTGGGCCAGGGGTTCCTTCCAGGATGGGTGTACCCACCCCCACCCCAACCCCTCGTGCTTGTTTGGAGCCTGGGCTTGCACTGGCCCGCACGTGCACTGCTCAAAGGGACCACTGTGTGGCAGGCTTGCTCCTGCCCTCACGGCCCAGGGCTGAGGAGGCACCAAGGGGCAGAGGCCAGCCCCAGCCCAGGCAGGGCCTCTGGGCGGTCTGCTACCAGGCGCCACCTGCTGTCACGGTTGGAAATGTTTGAGTTGTGTGTAAATTCACCAGTGACTGTACTTACCTGCAACCCGCCAGTTTAGCAGTTCAGTACCAGCATCTGCTCCAGAGGAGAAGATGGGGCTGTCTACTCCTGTAGAGAGTGACAGCCTGCCAGTTCTCCCTGTCCTGCAGGGTCTCTGTGCTTCAGGCGGGACTCGATGGCAGGCAGCTGGGCTTTGTGTTTTTGTGCAGTTGTACCAGAGCCCTGCTGGCACTGCCAGCTAAGTGTTGGTCACTGGTTCAAGCCCACCAGCTGCTCTGAGGGAGAAAGGTGAGGCTGTCAGCCCCCAGAGTGCTCCCAGCCTGCGAGACTGGGTCTGCTGTTCTAGAGAGCTGGCTCTGGTCCTGCCTGTGAAGACGGCCTTCCTTACAGGAGACAGACATGCATGTAGCCAGGACTCAGTGAGGGTGGTGCAGGCAGCAGGAGCCCAGCTGACGTGAGGGCCCAGGCTGCAAACAAGCGGTCACCATGGCCTCCGTCCTGAAGTCTCTCCCCTCCCTGTCCTCCAGTCCTTCCTGTACTCCATCAACCAGACAATCTGCTTGCGGCTGGACGGCATCGAAGCCAAGCTGCAAGCACTGGAGGCCACGTGCCGGTCGCTGGAGGAGAAGCTGGACCTGGTCACCAACAAGCAGCACAGCCCCATCCAGGTGCCCATGGTGGCCGGCTCCCCGCTCGGGGCCACGCAGACCTGCAACAAAGTGCGATGGTGAGGGTGCCCACGGCCCCCACTGACCCCGAGCCCTGCCCCTGTCAGGCTGCTCGGCTGTGCTCTGTGCAGACTGCTGGTCGGGGCTCTGTGTGCTGCTTACGTGGGGGTCCTGGGCAGCCCCAGGCATGGGCTGGCGCTCTGGGCCAGTCAGCCCGAGGCCGCTGACCCCCCCACCCTCCCTTAGCCTCTCTCCTGCTGCTGTCTCCACACCCGGGGTCCCTCGCAGGCGGGTTTGCCACTCACACGCCCATCAGGCTGCCCCCAGGTCGGGTTAAGGTGCTGTACTGATGTCGTAGATCTCAGTCAGACCTGAGTGAGGACAGCTGACCACTCGGCTCCAGCCATTTGCTCTCTCAGGTGCTTCCTTAAGGTCGGGGAAGTTTCCTGAGTGCTGACCTGGTGCTCGGCCAAGACGTCAGCTCTGCGAGGGGCAGCTTGGGCACCAGGCCCCTTCCCCGCCCCTGCCCCGAGGAGAGTTGGGCTCTCCCAGCGCTGCCTCTCATGGTCTGTGAGCCTCTCCTGGCCCCTTTGTGCAGTCAGGGGGCCGATTCCAGGGTGAGGCCAGCACGGGAAGGCGTAGTCCCTGGCAGCCATGCAGCGTGGAGTGTCTGGTGTATGTGTGTGCTGCGAGACAAGACAGGAGGCAGTGACTCCTGTGTGGTCCCGTGCTTGGGAGGAGACCCTGCCCGCGCCGAGGTGTACGCCACAGCCTGACACGTGAGCCCAGCAGCTGGGGTGTGTTCTCTGCTGCCCACTCAGCTGCCACCACCATGCCCAGAGATGGAGAGGGTCCCGCACAGACCCATGAGGGCCTCCTGGGAGCGCCTTCTGAAGCCTAAGCCGTGAGGGAGCCTCGTGTCCCTGCCCACAGTCCCCCGAATTCCATACTCACTGCCCACCCGCAAGCAGGACCTGCAGCCACCTAGCGCTGGACCTTGTGTCCTCTACTTCTGTGGACACAGGGGTGCCCGAGCCAGGTCTTCTCTGGTTTAATTACAGGCCGGCCCCGCTGCTTCTGCCCTGCCCCGAGTATAAACGTTCAGCCCACTGACAGCCCTGCTGTCTCTGGCCTGTGATGGGATGCCCACTTGCCCTCCTTTTGGAAGGACAGCACCAAGGCCTAACAGGTTCTCCAGTTCAGCCCCTTCCCATCTCGGAACAGGCTCTGACCCGACGGAAAACTCACCCTCCCCGGGGACCAGCTCGTGCTCCCAGCCGCCCTGCAGGGTGTGAGAGCAGACCCTGGGGGGCAGTCTGTCCTCTGTCTCCTGAACGGCGGCTGCTGGGTTTGAATCACTGACCTCGCTGCCCTGGTGTCTTACAACAGGGAGCGACTTGAGTTTGGGCAAGACGGCGGTGTGGTGGCAGCAGGCGCATTCTGTGCGAGCCGGGTGGTGTTCACGTGGTCCGTGAGGACGGCGGTGTTGGGGTGGGCACCTGAGGTGGGACAGGGTCTGTGCCACGCGGGGTCTGTGGGGCCAGGCAGACGGCGTGGGAAACAGCTCCCGTCCCAGGCCCCTCGTCCCGGAACAGAGGTGCAGCTTTAATAGCTTGAGCTTGCCGTTTCCCGGAGTCTGGTTTTCAGAGGAAACCTGCTTTTCCTGTAGGTGTGACGCCCCGTGTGCTTGACGTGTGGGGCCAGCCCTGTGTGCTCACGCACCCCGTCCCCATGGGAGGCTGCCTGGTCAGGGCACCAGCCACTGGGGTGCCCGCTGGGGCAGAGCCCGCGGGTCCCCAGCACAGCCTTCATCCCAGGGGATGGCCACAGGCAGCCGTCCAAGGGGTCTGAGCGGCAGGGCAGGGCTTGTCTGGGACCCCTCTGCAGTCGCCACACAGCGTGTCAGCGTGCCACACACGATGGGGGAGGGGCTGCCCTGTGGCACGGCCTGTCATGTGCCCGTTGGGGAGGGGTGCTTGCTGACCGGTTGCCCGCCCGCGCCCTGGGGACACCCTGTGAAGGTCTTCTCTGATTCCTGTCGGCAGCGTCGTCCCCCAGACCACCGTGATCCTCAACAACGACCGGCAGAGCGCGCTCGTCGCCAAGATGGACGACCCCCTGGGCAGCAGGGCACCGGACCCCCTGGAGAGCAGCATCAGCACGTCAGTAGGCCGGCCCAGGGCTCCCGTGGGAGGACGTGGACATGAGCAGAGGCTCTGCCCCATCCCCAGCCTGGCTCAGTGGCCTGTCCACCCCCCACCCCCCACTCCCCGCTCGGCCACTTGCCCTCTGCCCTCCTGCTCTGCCTGCTTGCTTCACCGCCTTGCTCACTTGCCCAGGCGTTGGGGGCTGGCTGTGCTGGTCAGGGGGACAGGACGTGGCCGTCCTGATGGTCTGGGCAGCGGTGGAGGAGGGAGCAGGTGGCATGCTTGTTGGGGTCAGGTGAGGCAGCCCTCGGAGTGGAGCCGTGTCCGTGTGGACTGGCAGGCAGGGCAGTGCCGCTGCCTTCTGGTCCTCTGTGATCAGCAGACCAGCAGATGGCAGGTCGAAGGCCCAGGAAACAGGCCGGGGTGCCCCCTTGGGGGCAGCAGAGCCTGCCTGCGGGCAGTGCAGATTGCTGTTCCTGGGCTACTGTGGTGGGCGGTGGGCTGACCTAGACTCCTCGGGGCTCCTGGTCACGAGGCCACCGGGGGCATGCATTGGTTCTCTGGGTCTAGTCCTTCCTCTGGGACGCGCCATCCCAGGCCAGAGGTCCCGCAGGCTGTGTTCTGCTCTGTGGGAAAGGAGATGCTGCTGCTCGGATCATAACTCAGGGTGGGGCACGTGGGGCCAGAGGCCTGCTGGGTGGCCAGCGTGGTGAGTGAGTGTGTGTTTGTGTGCTCGAGGAGGGCCCAGTCCACTGCGGGGGCCTGGCCACGCTCACCTGGGCTCCTCTGTCCCCGGCAGTGCGGTGCCCGGGCGTCGGCAGAACACCATCGTGGTGAAGGTGCCTGGGCAGGAGGACAGCCACAACGAGGACGGGGAGAGCGGGTCCGAGGCCAGTGACTCCGTGTCCACCTGTGGGCAGTCGGGCAGCCAGAACATTGGCAGCAACGTCACCCTCATCACGCTCAACGCCGAAGGTGAGTGCAGGCACAGGGGGCTCACTCGCAGGCTCTCGGACTGCGGTGTGCGGTGGGAACCGGAGCGCGCGGTGGGGGCCCACTTTCCCTCTTGGTGACCAGGGCTCACTGTGTGCTGAGTTCTGGGAGCGCCCCCGGAGGACACTGCATCTTATTAGGTCTGACTGCTGCTAGGGGGCCCTCTCGGCAGCCCCGTCCTCCCCTCCATCTGCTTAGGGACCGTCCAGGCAAGTGAGCGTGGGCAGAGACTG
>NW_022106189.1:47279918-47290210 GCF_000313985.2 Echinops telfairi
GTGGTCCGCGTGCTGTGGACAGGGGCTGCCATGTGAGCTCTCGGTGTTCTCAGAAGCGGGCAGCGGTGCGTCCCCAGCCAGCCTGGCACGCCGGGGGCTGTCCTCTGCCATCAGAGCAAGGCTCATGGTGTGAGCGGTCGGGGGCGGGGCAGACGTGGCCCCTCCAGAGAAGGGGCTCCGGGGGCTCTTTGTGGAGTCTGGCGACAGCTGGCTCCAGACAGAGGTCCTTGACCATCTTCCTCCTCTGGCTACTCTCCCGGCTGGGCCTTGCTGCGCAGAGCTGTCCGCTGGATGGCCGCCACGGCCCCTGTTGGGCCTGCCCCTGAGGCACAGGCCTTACAGCCGAGGGGCCATGGGACGGGGGTCTGCATGCTGCTCCCAGGCGACCGCCTCAGCTTTCTGCAGACACCTGGGGCTGGGACACAGGCACGTGGTAGCCGCCAGGGCAGATGGCGGCTACGCTGTCGCGCAGAACTGGGTGTGCAGAGTGTGGCCTGGACACAGGGAGCCTGGTGTTTGTGCAGCGACACAGCCTGACAGCCATCAGGTCTGACACACCCTCATGCAGGAGCATGGGGCCGGGGAACCCAGAGCCCGCACTGGCTAGCTAAAGCGTGTTTGGGGTGGGGGGGGCCCGGCCAGCTGCGCAGGGAGTTGGCACTGAGCTCCCGTCTGAGGGGGTGCACAGGGGAGTTCTGGGGGGCTGCTGACAAAACCACACTGTCCTGGGAAAGGACTTGGTGGAGTGAAGTAGCCTGGTAGTGGGACACCAGTGTGCAGCCACAGTGAGTGTGTGCAGCACCTGACTGGGTGTGCGGGACCCAGGCAGCTTGGGACCCTGGGTACTGTGCTTGCCGTAGGTCATGTGGACCCTAGGTGGCATGAGACCCCGGGTACTGTGCTGAGTCTGGTCCCCATGTTGTCTTTGAGTTCCGGGCGGCCTCCGAGGAAGCGGGCTGGGCCTGAGGCTCAGTGTGGTCCCCTGCGCCCCCACGCAGCCGGAGGACGTCTGCGGCTGAGCAGAACCTCAAAGCAGGTGTCGTGTCCCAAGCTGTGGGTTCCGATGTGCACAGAACCTTGGTACAGCTCAGGGGTTGGCATAGAAAGCAAGTTTATTTTCTTATAACCTGATTTGTGGTTTTTAAAGAAAGCTACTAAAATCTGTTGTTTCAGATGCCAGAATAGGATAACATCACTTTAGTAAAATCAACCAATCCTTTTTGAATCGTCCAATAGTGAGTTTCTCCAGTATTTATATGAGCTGCAGCTCCGGGCTGGCGCCTATCTTAAAGAGATGATAAAGCACCCAAGTGCATTGTGGGTACGAGTCCTGGGACACAGGGGCAGGTGGGTCCAGGCTGGGTCTGCCTCCTTGAGAAGGGAGCCAGAGTGGCCTGGGCGTGTGATGTCCAGAGGAGCCAGGCCTCCTCTTTGTCCTCTCTGGTGGCCGCCCTGCCCCCTGACAGCCTCCTGGGTAATGGCAGGGAAGCTCCTGAGCTTCCCCACCCCATTTCTGCTTGGGCACTGCCTCTGCTGTGTGAGGCTGGAGCAGACAGGTGCCAAAGCATGGTTGTCCACTCGCTCCTGGGTGTCAGTGGATAGAGAGCAGCACAGGCCGGTGGCCTTCCCAGGCCGTCTGCTCTAGAGCCTGGACAGTGACTCCCAGGTGTGACGGTGCACATTCAGGCTGGGCTTTGCCTTGCGTGCTGACTATGGTCTGGGGAAAAGAAGTCCTGGCCACCCTGGCCGTCCCTGCCCCTCTGTCCGTTGTGATGGTGTTAGTTTCTTGACCGAATCTCGGTCTGCACTGAGCGCTGCCCTCCTCCAAGTCCTCTTCCTGCTCCCCACCTGCGCAGCCCCCCTCCAACCCTGCTGGCACCTCCCACACGCTTCCCCACGGAGTTCCGCTTCTCGGGTGAAGGGTGTGCTCAGCACACAGAGTGAACAGTGTGGGATGGGGTGCAACCAGACACACGCCTTTCCTGATCGTCAAACCTGGCAGTGTGCCCTCGTTCTGTCTGTGCGGCGACTGCCTGCCTCTTGGTCCAGGTCGCCGTTCTTCACCAGGCTTGCAGTGAGTCCTGACCCACTGCCGGGTGCCCTGGCACAGCCAATAAAAGCAAGCAAGCACCTCTGGGTGTTCTCTGCTTTCTCCAGGACCCATCTGACACCAGCAGGGAGGGATGCTTAGTGGGCCTCGTCCTTTTGTGGACTCAGCTGGCCGCCCCTTCTTAGTGTCCCTGCCGCCACCATGCGTGTGACCCTCTGGCCATTCCGGCATCTTTGAGATGCAGGGTGCACACACCGGTCTCTGCCCGCTGGCCAGGTAGCGGTCTTCCAGGCGCGGCTGGCGGTGTCCTTCTTGACAGAGACCAGCAGGTGCTCCCAGTGCTTCGTCAGCCGGAAGCAGTTGGTAGAACTCCTGAGTTCTTGGCGTTCGCTGGACAAAGCGGGTGGGGGGGAGCTCTGACCGCCCCCGGGGCCCTGACACCAGCTGGCTGGGAGCAGACCGTAGGCGGTGGTCTTGTGTCCTGTTGGGGCTTCAAAGGAATCTGGTGCATCCCAGGAGCGGCTTCTCCTGGCTCCCACTCCCCCGCCCCGCGCAGGCCCATGGTGGGCAGGTGTGTGAGGGTGCTACCCCTGTGGTCTGCACTGCACAGAAACGGGCTGGACGTGCTAGGGCTCTGGGGAGAGACACCCTCACGCTGTTCCTGGGGCCCTGGCGCTGGGGCCTCAGGAGGCAGAGGTGCAGGCGGAACCCCGTGGTGAGCGCATGTTGTGCCCTGTCTCCCAGAGGACTTCCCCAACGGGACCTGGCTAGGTGACGAGAACAACCCCGAGATGCGCGTGCGCTGTGCCATCCTGCCCTCCGACATGCTGCACATCAGCACCAACTGCCGCACGGCCGAGAAGATGGCGCTGACGCTGCTTGACTACCTCTTCCACCGAGAGGTGCAGGCCGTGTCCAACCTCTCCGGCCAGGGCAAGCACGGCAAGAAGCAGCTTGACCCGCTCACGATCTACGGCATCCGCTGTGAGTGCGACCTGTGTGTGTGTGTGTGTCCTGGGCCTGCTGGGGGCGGCCTGCAGCCGGCTCATATCTGAAGGCCCACCTTCAGGAACCACCAGGAGGGGTGGTGCTCCTGCCTGGGGGTGCCCTGACTTTGAGTGTTCACTGGGAGCGTGGCTCACGTGTCCAGAGAAGACGCACAGGCTCGGCCCCTTCCGCCTGCAGTTCTGTGGCCCCTCTTGTTTCCCAAGGTCAAGACCATTTCACAGGCTGCTGGCCCCGTGGCCACACCTGGCCTTCGCCTGGATCTCTGGGCCGCCTTCGCCATGACTGTGGCTTCCTCTCCTCTGAGGGTGGCAAGCCTGGGCTACCCACCATGGACTTGCCATGCCACGTCCATCCCTGTTAGCCTGGCCCTGGCCTGTAGGGAGCTCACGACCCCCTGAGAGCTGACCTGCCTCCCACACCACAGGGCTCTGGGGTGAGGAAGGCCCTTAGCGGTCACACAGGCACTGGTGCTGGCGCTGAGAGCTGCCATGCAGTCTGCTGGCACGCTGGCCGGTAGAGGTAGCTGGGCACCATCAAGGTCCTGTGGTCTCAGGCAGGCGAGGCTGGGCCTCCTCCTTTGCCGGGGTCTTGTGCACATACTGTTCCGAGGCCGGAGAGTGTAGAATTCGGTACACTCGTCCCAGTTCCTGGAGGAGTGTGAGGAATGTGGGTGGGAGGAGGCTTTCTAGAGTGTTTCCGACCACGGACACAGGAGCTTGGTGCGGATGTGACTGGGCCTCCGGCCCCTTGCAGGCAGCAGCGGTGGCTGAGGGGCTCTGTGCTCACGCCCCCCTTAGCTGTGTCACTCCCAGCCAGGACCTCTCGAGGCCCTCCGCCTGGCCCCAGCGCCCCACCATGCCCACTCAGGAAGGGGTGACTGTGCCCCCTGGCCAGGAGTCTTTGCATAAGAATCGGGCCGCGAAGGAGCCCTTCTGCGGGTGGGAAGGGAAACGTGCTTCTAAACCAGCAGGCCGCTGCACTCGCCCTCCTCATGCGTGGTCTTGGTCCAGAGGAAAGGCGCCCTGGCCGCCGGTGTGCTCAGCGTCAGAGACAGACGCGAGCATGCGCTCCTCGCGGGCAGCCTGGACTGTCTGCAACCAGAGGAGGCGTGGAGACGGAACGGGGCTCCAGAACACATGTCCTTTGTCCGGATGACGCGTCGAGCGTTCTAGCCGCAGTGGGAGCAGGTCGCCGGCCTGGGACCGTCATCGGACCCTCCTTAGATCCTCCTGTGGCCTCTCCTGGGAGGTCCTGCTCCATGTAGCTCTGACTCCGAGCCCATGGGACGGCCCATCGACCCTCCTTAGATCGTCCAAACCCTGCTCCGAGGCGTCACAACAGGACACTCCTCGGCTTCCTCTTCTGAATGGCATCCACCCCTTCCTTGTTGAGTGGTGGAGTTTCATGGGTCGTTGGTTCAACGTGATACTGTGATTTCTCTTGAGTGTGAAAGGATCACGGGAGAGCTCGCTCTGCTGCTGTGCAAAGGGACTCTGGTATTCGAAGGTGGCGGGAAGGGATCTCAGGCTGTTGGGGAGGGTCGAGTTGTGCTGATGCTGTGGGCAAACGGGAAGGCAGCCTCCCCACCGCATGCCCCACGGGAGCAGGTGGCCCCTACCTCACCGGGGGTGTGTCCCACGTGGGAAGCTGTCATTTCCCTCCCATCGCGTGTCATCGGAGAGGCTGACCCTCCCCTCTGTCCCTCAGGAGAGCACGCCTGTGCCCGAGTGTGCTCATGCGTGCTGTGCCCTTTGCAGGCCACCTCTTCCATAAGTTCGGCATCACGGAGTCGGACTGGTACCGCATCAAGCAGAGTATAGACTCCAAGTGCCGGACCGCCTGGCGGCGGAAGCAGCGGGGCCAGAGCCTGGCCGTCAAGAGCTTCTCCCGCAGAGCCCCGTCCTCCTCCTCCTACGGCGCCTCAGGTACCCTGGCCGCCGGGCCGCCTGCGGGGCTGGGAACTCGTGGGGTCTTCGTGGGGGTTTTGCGTGAGGAGTGGATCCAGAACGGCCTTTGCGGGGTTCATGTTGGGTCTGAGCCTCAGGGTGGGGGGTGGCCTGAGGACTGTGGGCAGCGTGGGAAGGACACTTGCTCATCCTCATGGCCTGAGTTGCTTTGCTGTAGCATCTCCTTGCGTGTGGCCTTAGGCCAGGGCCGGGTGAAGACTAACTCGGTGCCTGGTTCTTTCTGGGCATCCCTGTGCGGCCACACAAGGCCCTCCCTCCTGGCCACTTGGGCACCGTGGGAAGCTGCCCTCTCACTGGGCTGGCTCTGGCCTGCCCGTCTGTGGGGCCCTCAGAGCAGCTCACGGTGAGGACCAGTCTCCCACAGAGAGTCCTTGACCGTAAAGCCAGCCGCACTGCCCAGAGGCAAAGCAGTGGTCCCTGCTGCCTGTTGTCAGGAGCCTGTGGTGCTGTTGAGATGCGCTGTCCTCGCTGGCCGCCTGTGGCCTCTCCTGGGAGGTCCTGCTCCATGTAGCTCCGACTCCGAGCCCCTGGGACGGCCCCATGGACCTGCTTCCTGGAGCGTTCCTCCTTGGGGAGGCCCGGTGCCGTTTGCCAGAGGGCGGGAACAGGTCCCTTCTGCCTGGGTGTGAGCCGCATGTCTCTGAGGTAGGGTCGCAGCAGGAGTCCTCACAAAGACCTTAAATTAAAACGGCAAACGCCCTCGAGCTATTTAAATGATCATGACTGATCAGAGTTCTGGAACTACATTAAATTCTGCTGCTCTGGCTTTTTAACACAGCGTAGGGCATGTCCTCCCTCCTCAAGACAAGCCAGAGTGTCCAGCGAGCCTCGGTGAAGCTTGGGGCCTGGGACACACAGGTCCAGGGTTCTTGTCGCCCACCCTCCACCAGAGGACCAACCCTAGAGCCTTGCAGGGTGAACTCGACGCTGTGGGGAAGTCAGGGCAGGTTGGCTGAGAGCTGCTCTGGGCTCCCAGGCTCTGCCTGCTCCCAGGGCTGTCCCTTCCAGGGCACTGCTGGGGCTGGTCCTCAGCTTCCCCTCTTTGGCCTCCCTCTTCTGGACGGTCTCGCTGCGTCTACCCGGTGTGCCCTCACTCCCCGCTGCAGCCTCAGCCGGGAGTGGGGTCAGGCTCAGGATCTCAGCGCCGCAGGCTGGGCCTGCCGTGTGATGAGGGGGGCCTCTGCCACTGGAGATGCCCCCTTCTGAAAACACTGTGGGTTACAGGACCCGATCGCCTGGGGCTCCCTCGGCTTGTCTTCCCGAATGAGCCCGGTGTCAGGAAGCAGCTCTCCCAGCTGTTGTTACAGTCACCGGATACTTTGGCTTCATCGTTGCCAAATATTGTAAAGATGGGAGGTGGCCAGCTAGTGCGGCCACACAAGTTGCACCTTTCCTCCAGGGCGCGTGCGTATTGCAGACTCTTCCTGAGGAATCTGCACCCTCTGCTCTAATCAGGGTCGTGCCTGGGAAGTCAGAGAAGGAAAGGTGTCAGTTGTTCGTGTGAGTTAAGTTTTGCGGTGCACCGCCGTAGAGTAGGGGTCTGGCTGTCACAGCGCTGCAGATGTGTAAGTCACGTGTGGGGATTTGCTCTTGAATGTTGTGAGCTGAGGGGAGCAGGTGTGACTCATGTCATGGCTGCGTGTCATCAGTCCGACACGTGCCGTGTGTGGAAGGCGATTGAAGACACAGGCGCTCACACATTTCAACCATGGCCGCTCTCGCTAGGTCACGGAGCGTGACTAACTTCTCTTCAGTGTCCGCTGTGGCCTCCAGGTACGTGGGAGTTGGCGCGAAGGGCTGGGAGAGCCCTGCCTTCAGCTGGGTGCGGTCTCTGGTGCCAGATTTCACGCCCCTGCCGGGGCAATCTGTGCCAACGCCCAACAGCTGTGACGAGAGGCAGCGTGGGCAGGGTCCTTACAAGAGGAGAGGAGACACGAGCCGGCCCTCTCTCTGGAGGCCTGAGCAGCCCGAGCAGAATTCCAGCGGGCACACACACGTCCCCCGAGCCGAGGAGGCAGACTAGCAAGGACTGGTAGAGTTCCCAAGATGAGGCCGTTACAGGAGCACGGGGCCTGAGCCTGCACAGGGTCCCGCGGGGCTGCGCAGAGACCAGGACTATGAATGGGGGGCCTGAGCTCTCGGGGGTGTGCAGGCGCCCACCAGCTGGAGTGGCCAGTCCCCACTGGTGCAGGCCTTAGGTAGGGCCACCAGAGGCCATCCCTTCCTGGTGGGGCGAGACTACCCCAGAGTACAGAGCCTCTCAGAGACAGGAGAGGGCCAGCGCATGGACAGCAAGCCTCAGGAGGCTCTAATGGGGTCACGAGGAACCTAATATCTTCTAAAGCGGCAGTTCTCAGCCTGTGGATCGAACGACCTTTTCACAGGAGTTGCCCGGTTCGTAACAGTAGCAAAATTACAGTTATGAAGTTGCAATGAAAATAATGTTATGGTTGTATGAAAGGGTCACGGCATTAGCAAGGTTGAGAACCATGGTTCTACAGGACAGGAGATAATCCCAGCACTCAGCCAAATGAAACCCCCAATGTCCAGTACCCAGCCAGGAATCACTGGACAAGAAGCAGGGACATCTGCCCCGGGGTCAGAAGGAAAACAAGCCCAGAGAAAGAGGCAACATATTCCCATCACCCACCACCACCCCTACTTCTCAGAAGAGGCCTCTTAACATGACAGGGCTAGTCAGGGTAGACGACGCTCTCCTAGAGGAGTAGGTTGGGAGCCATCTATAGCAGCTGTTAGGTTTGAACAGAGGCCGTTGACCGTGAATTTATCTCCAGACCCTCATTTGAAATGAGAACGTGGCACGGCAGGGTCAGACAGGAGCCCTGGTGGTACAGTGGGTTGCTGACCTCAGGGTGAGCGGTTCAGGCCCACCAGCTCCGTAGGAACCCCAGGAGGCCATCAGCTCCCGTGAAGGCTCGCAGCTTCGGAAGCCCCGCAGGAGAGTGGTGCTCCTGTGCTGTGCGGCCACTGTGAGTCCGGCTCTGGGTCACTGTGGGTCACCGGGTGGGGAGCAGCTCTGTGCGGGGGTTCAGAGGGAGAAGACCTGCAAGGGTGAGCGAGCAGGGGCTGGTTGGCCTCCTCGGATCGCAGACGCGCGCCTGCGCCCTTTCACCAAATGGGGACGAGACCCCACGCCGGGGTCTTTGTCAGTGCACGTTGGGCACCCTCCCCAGGAGTCCGTCCATCCCACGAGATGGCCTCTCGAAGACCCGGCCACGTGCACAGCCGCCTCCCTGGGCGCCGTGCCTGCTCCGTTCCCAGCCCTGCAGGTGGGCGCTGCTGAGGGCCCTGGGCCCAGGGTCCAGCACACCACCGTCCGCAGGGGACAGCGCCCACACTCATGGCCTTGCTTTGTGGACATTGCGCGCCGGAGGTTAGCGCAGCATGCTCTTCTGGACTTGAGGTGTTTATTTGCCGGGGGAGGAGCCAGCGTGGAGTCTGAGCCTCACTAGCCAGTCCCCACTGCGCTCGGCAGGGCAGGGCCAGCACGCCTCTGGGACTCAGACACGGGTCAAGGGACTGGATCGCCCCGCCAGTGTAGCAGGCAGTGGTGGAGAGCAGCAAGGGCGCCTACACTTTGCCTCCTGTTAGTGGTGCCGCTGGTCTCAGCCTAAAACAGCAAACCAGAGCAGAGTAGTGAAGCCGGCTTTGCGATTGTGATGGGCTATCACTTCAGCGGGTTGTCTTATTTATGTTAGAATTATCAGTGGAGGGAAAAAGGATTTTTCCAATAAGTAACTGCACGTACGATTCTGAGCCATGGCGAGTGTGCCTGTTGATAGCCGAGTTAATCCGCCAATCTGTATACAGGCCACAACCGCATGCGTTTCGAGGGGTGAGGGGAATCCATCAATTCACTGTCCCCTCCTCTGGCAGCGGCGCGTGAGGTGGCCCGGTTACGGAGGCCTCTCTCCCCTTGGCCTCCAGTGGAGGTGAGCTCACATGTCAAGGCTGGCTCAAAGGGACCCTCATGGGGTCATGGGGTTGGTGCTGCACTGTGGGATTTCCTCGGCTGGCCTCCCGTGGAGTCACCGAGTGGGTTTGAACTACCGCCCTTGGGCCAGCAGCACAAGACAGTGTCCTCTCGGGACACCGCTTGGGGCCTGGTGTCTCAGCGCTGCCAAAAGCCAGCAGGGGTGTGTGAAGCTTTGCTTCTGGAAGTGTGGGCCCTGAGGACGGACACTGTGGGGGAGCCAGGCCAGGGGGGCGAGCGAGGAAGGCCGGTCCTTACTGCCCGTCCGTCTCAGCTTTGGCCAAGGAACCAGCACCCAGGCCACTGCTCGGCACTGGGGTCGCAGATTTGTGGGTACTAACGCGGGGCTTACACTGATCCCCGCATCAGCAGTTCTAAACCACCAGGTGCTCAGCAAGAGAAAGACGAGGCTTTCTGCTCTCATGAGAGCTGCAGTCTCGAGAACCCCCGGTACTCAGTCCTGCAGTTGCTGTGGAATCGACTCTGTGCCAGTGAGCTGGGCTGAGAAAGAGGATCCCTGGTGGCTTAGTGGTTATGCTTTGGGCTGCAACCCACAGGGTCAGCAGTTCAAAACCACCTGCCGCTCTGAGGGACAGAGGAGACCAGTGACAGTCTCAGAAACTCCAGGGGCCAGTTCGACCCTGCCCTGTGGGGTCGCTAGGCATTGGAATGGACTCATGGCACCGAGTTTCCGTGGGGTTTTGATCATTCACGTCCCTCCCACAAGTCGCACCTCCCACGTGGTGATGCCCTGCGGCTCAGAGCACAAATGCAGCTGGTTCTCAGCCCCCGGCCCAGGAACCTTGGGGACCAGCGGGGTGGACTGCAAATGTTCTTTACCAGCCAACGGCACACGCCTTGTGCTGCTGCGGTTTGCAGCCACAGGTTAAGGGTCACTTCTGGTGTGCTGAGGGGTCCCATTTGTTCTCCTTTTTTTAAAAACATTTGATGGAGGGCTTTCACAGCTCTTATTACAATAACAGCCCTTGATTGTATCAAACATGTTTGCCCATATGTTGCCATCATTATTTTCTAGACACGTGTTTTCTACTGAGCCCTTGATGTCAGCTCCCCCTCCCCACCCCTGTGGCCCCTTGATAAATTGTAAATTATTGTTACTTTCATACCTTACACCGACCACTGTCTTCCGCCACTTTTCACAACGTGTCCAGTGGGACTCCTCCCGGGACACCTGCCTGCCCACCGTTGATGACCCGAGGTCATCCCGGAGCAACACTCTTTAAGACATTTTGTCATCCCTTCAGCGCCCCCC
>NW_022106189.1:47308630-47316444 GCF_000313985.2 Echinops telfairi
ATGTCCATACTCTGAACTCAGAGAGCTCCTCCACAGACGCTTTTCCTCCCCCCATGTCCATACTCTGGACTCAGAGAGCTCCTCCACAGACGCTTTTCCTCCCCCCATGTCCATACTCTGGACTCAGAGAGCTCCTCCACAGACGCTTTCCCTCGTCCAGAGATCTTACGTCCCCCCGCCTGTGTCCACCAGCCGCTGTGGGCGTCCCAGGCCCTTCGTGTGCTTTGCCCTTCTCTGTGGCTAAAAGTGGCACCAGGGCATCAGAACAGGCTGCCCCCTGCCGCTGAAGGTTGCCAGGTGGAGGCCCACGGGCGCCCAGGAAGGCTGGCCGGTGACGCATGTCCGGGGAGGTGCCCAGCCGGACAGTACCCCAAACGCAGCTCGCGTTGCTTTAGTTAAAAACTGAGCAGCAAAGCCGCCCACCATCTGGGCTCCCCGCGGCCCTGCTGGGGGAGGAGAGCCTCGCCCCAGGCTGGGGTTCCCAGGCTGTTCTCTTGATAGGAGTGGCAGCCTCGTCTTTCTCCCTGGGAGGGGCTGCCTGACCCACAGGCCACCAGTGTGTATGCAGAAAGGTCACCTTCCCTGGGACCAGCTGGTGGGGAGACGTGACCCCTAAAGGCAGCAGCACTTTCATGCAGACTTTGGAAGCCCTGTCTGCCTCTGATCGGAGCGGCCAGCGCTGCTCCCAGGAGGGGACTGCCCGCAGATGGGCCTTACTTATGCGTGTTCCACCCACCCTTAGCCCTTTCCCCCTTCCCGAGAGCTGCCCCTTCAGTGAGCAGCTGGGAGAAGGCCTGTGCCGGGCAGAGCGGCCCTTCTTCAGCTCTGGACCCCTTGCCAGAGGTGTTTCCTAATGACCCCGAGCAGGGGCTTGTCTTGCTCACAGGCCGCCCGCCTGCCCCTCTGCTGAGACCCATGGGAAGGCCCCCCTGTGCGGGGTGTAGGACCAAGGGAGGGGAGGCAGCTGTCCCACCCCCTGTCCTGACTCGACCCTGCTGTGTCCCCACAGAGACGATCCTGAGCAGCCCACCGCCTGGCAGCGAGCTGGCACAGCCCCAACCGCAGGCCCTGCACTACGCCCTGGCCAACGCCCAGCAGGTGCAGATCCACCAGATCAGCGAGGATGGGCAGGTCCAAGTAGTAAGTGCTCCCTTGGGCGGGCGGGGCGGGCACCCGGTGTGTGCGTGCGTGCGTGCGTGCTCTATGAGGGCACCGTGCTGACTGTGTCCCGGGGTGGGGGGTGTCAGGTGTGGGTGGTGCATAAGAGCCACACAAGTCTGTGGCATACTGTGTGGGCCCCAGTGCCCCTTGAAGCTGGGTCCCTGGTAGAGACAGGAAGGAGAAGGCTTCTCAGGAAATGGAAGTGCCCTGCGCCTCAGGGGCCTCGGCCGGGAGCCCCTGTGATGGAGGGCTCTGGATCTAGTCACCAGCTGGGGCAGTTCCTCTTGCTGGGGGTCCCAGCTGAGAAATACTAACTCACGGTGGAACAGATGGCGGGGGGGTCGCTGGGGGGGTGACTGCGGGGCACGGAGCCAGGGTTGATGGAGCCCTGTCCTCCCACGTCCACAAAGCAGACCTCGTGGCTGCTGACTCTGGTTCTGTGACAGCGGCCTTTAGGACCATCCACCGCTGCTGTCCAACCATGAGTGTCAGTTTGAGCTCCCCACCTCCGGCTGCACGTGTGCCTGCACAGGAGCTCAGGCCTCTTCCTCTAGGCTCCGGGGAGCCACCTCGTTCCTGTGTGCCTTCTCTTGGCTCCGTGCACCCCTTTAGTCCGTCCCTGGAGGGCAGCATCAAACGGGGGCCCCCATGAGACAGACACTCACAGCCTCTGCAGTGTGGCTCAGGTGGCATAGGCCAGCCATGAGGAGGCCGGGCCGTGTGCCCGTCTGCCCCATTCGATGGCAGCATTAGAAGAGCTGAGGGCTGCAGTGCCCTGGGCAGGGGAGTCAGTGCTCACCCTCACACCCCCTGGGGAGCACCCCCTGGGCCAGGACCCCGAGCACGGCCGCCCTTCTGTGGACCCGGGTTTCCTCTGATGCTTCTCGCTGTCTTCTCCTGCTGTGGATCCCACAGGGCCACCTCCACATCGCCCAGGTGCCGCAGGGAGAGCAGGTGCAGATCACGCAGGACAGCGAGGTGGGTCTGCCCCCATGGCCCCCGCCCTGCCCCGCCCCACCCCACCTTGGCCCCCTTGACCCTCTCCTCTCTGCCTTTCCTTAACAGGGCAACTTGCAGATACATCACGTCGGCCAGGATGGGCAGGTAAGCACTCACCTGCCCCGGCGTCCTGCCTGCCCTGTGGCCCTCCTGTACCCTTAGCCACACGTCCGGGGGGCTCCTGCTGCCAGCCGTATGTCCTTGCAGCTGCAGTGCACACTGCACACTTCCACTTGGCCCTCCTGCGGGAAGAGGCAGGCATGGGGCTGTCTCCTATTGTCAAGCTGCAGGAATTTGCCACCTCTCTGACCTATGGCAAGAGACGTGGCTACTGGCTAAACACCTATCCTGCCTTAAGCAGTAAAGACCCTCCCTTGAGGGAGGGCCCTGCTCTTCTTCCAGCGTTGGGGGTGGGGGGTGTCACCGTGCCCTTGCTCCGACCGGCAGACTGTCCCAGCTGCCCTGCCATCTGAGTGGTCCCCACGGCATTGAGCTGTCTCTGCTCCAGGTCCCCATCTGTCCTGTTATCCACATTCTTTCTCAGTTGTGTTTTTAGCTGCTCAGTGCCATGTTGAGTGGTGGCATCTGAGACCTGGGCTCACGACTCGGGGTGCAGGTGGGCCCTCTCCTGAGTGCTGCTCCACCGGCCCTCACACCTGGGGCCCTTGGTCCAGGTTTGGTCAGAGGCCAGAACAACCTGGGGGCTTCAGGGCTTTATGGACACACATCTCTTAGCAGCGGGCTCTAGTTCCATGTCCCTGCAGGTGAGGGGCAGGGGCAGTCACAACAGCTTATGGATCCGGCAAAAGCCCCTCTGCGTCACAGACGTTCCCGCAGCTCTCCCACAGGCCCAGGGACAGAGGGCGAGTCCCAGCCTGCCTCTTCCTGCTGCACGCCCTTGGGCGAATCTGAGGTGGCACAGGCGGCCGGCCCTACCCAGGGTGGGTCCTGGAAGGCCCGTGGGTGTGGAAGCGGCTGCGTGTGCTGGGAGGCGAGCCGAGGCTCCCGGCCGGGTTCACCTGCTGGGAGTCACTGGGCACTCTGGGTTTCCCAGGGCAGTGCCCTCGGGGTTGCCCACGGCTGAGCCCTACTGAGCATCCTTGTCTTCAGAATGATGGGGTCACATTCCCTGCACCAGATGCTGAGGGCGCTCCTCAGACCCTCAGAGACAGACGCCCCAGGTGATGCGGCTCTGCCTCTGGCTGGGCGGGAGCGCCCTCTTTCCCGCTCCCCCCCGAAGCCCTGCCTTCGTGTCATTATGTTGGCATGTGTGTCTGTGCTCACGTCCTGCCCACATCAGGCCCATCGGGCGGGCGCCTCGGTGTCTCCGTGTGAGGCCGGCTGGGGTGTCCTCGGCCAAGCCTTTGCCCTGTCCCTCCTTGGACAGTCACACTGGCCTTGTGACCCCAGTACCCTGCTCTGGGGTTTGTCCTCTAGGTGGGCCTTGGGTCTGCCTGGCGTCCCTCTCCGGTGGCCCAGTGCTGGCTGCGGTCACTCTCTCCTGCGCGTCCTGGTTGCATGGTCAGTGGTGGCTTCTTGGTTCTGTCATGAGAGGCACCATGGGCGCCGGCCTCGACCGCGAGGCCCCGCTCGGGGTGACCCCTGCCTGTGAGACCCCCACTGGCTGTCAGCCTGCGCAGCGCTGGGCAGCCGGTGTTTGACATGTGGTGCCAGAGCTTGCCGGTCAGCTCCACCTTCCTGGCCAAGGACAGACTGTACATGAGGACAAGTCACTGTCCCAAGTAAACAGTAGTTTCCGTCCCCCACATGGGGACCCTGTCTGAACACTGCAGCCAGCCAGTCTCCCCTCAGAGCGGGGACTGCACCGGGCGCAGGAGTAAACACCATACACCGTTGTCGCAGCCCCTGCCGCCGGCCTTGGGGGCTGTGGTGCTCGGGGTGAAGGAGCTGGGCATTGTTGGCTGCCGGGGCCCAGGCAGCTGGACGTGCCGAGACACCTGGTTCAGATTTGCTGCAGGAATGCTGCCTGTTTGGAATGGGGGGCTAGAACACAAACGTCCCCACACCCCTTCTTCCTGCTGTTTTACGTCTTCCGTTTGGCTTTCTTTCTTTGCTGGGGCCCCCAGGAACAGAGTCCCTGCTGAGCCCCTCGGGGCTCCTTCGGCTTCCACCTTCCGCAGTGCCAGCCCCGGCTGAGTGTGCAGTGTTACTGGACTGGGACTCAGGCTGGAGCCCGCCCTGTCTGCCTGGGCTGGAGGCTGTCGTGCCCACAGCCAGCCTGTGACTGGCTCACAGCGGCATTCTAGAAACAGCCGTGTCTGGTCAGTGGACATCAAGGCCCAGGATGGGGGCTCTGCCTTTGTGTGTGGCCGGACACAAAGGACATTGGGCTGGCTGCATCTTCCTGTCTGGTTGTGGTGGCTGGGACAGGCCAGCGTCTGTGCACAGACTGTCAGTGTGCAGCCCAGGAGTGTTGTGTGTATGTTGCGGTGCGCACAGTGGGGCCTCACTGTTGTCTGTATGTTTATGGTGTGCACAGTAAGGACTCACTGCAGTTGCTGGATGGGGTGTGGCTCAGGTGACAGTGGCTTCCTCTTCTTGACATTATTAATTATTTTTTTAACACCTGTGCATTTGTACGATTAGAGGTAAAACCCAGCAAAGCTACTTTCCCTCTATGTGAGGAGAAGGGAGCCTGAAGCAGGGCACCCGCCCCACTCCTGGTTTCCGGCAGCAGATGCCTGCCCTCTCAGACGAGAAGCTGCCCTCTTTGAAGGACAGCGTCTGGAGGTCTGGCCACCAGGCTCACAGCTGGTCACAAAGCCAACGCCCTTCCCCACGCTCTTCTCTTGAAGGCCCCTCCCCCTTCACTTTCTCTCTGAGGCCTTAAGCTTACCAGTCAGAGGTCACATGTCAGAGGTCAAGTCTCCACTTTGAGAGAGTAAGTGCAGCCCATGTCACAGAGCAGCTTGACCAGGTCAGCCAGGCTGAGGACAGGGTGGACCTGCTCCCTTCTGAAGCGCTGTGCCTCCCGCCTCGGCCAGCGCAGGCCGAGGGAATGCGTGACAGCCACCAGCCACCCGACACTCTTGCACGCCTCCTGCCACGTTGCTGGAGGTCTGGCCTGTGGTCCATGCTTCGTAGCAGCTCTGATCATGTGAGCCGCCCCCACCCCCACCCCGCTGGCTGCGCCAGCAGGAAGAACCAAAGCCAGGGTGGGGTTTGCAGTGTTTCCACCTTCTGGACACATTGTGATGCATGTTGTGGACAAACAGGCTCGGACTAACATTCTAATGTAGCATTTCAAAATGCCCTGGGCGGGGCTGGCAGCCTCACGAAGAGCCCATGAGAGTGTGACAGCGTCCCCCAAACACGTCAGCCTGGTCCTGTGTTGTGCTGTGACCCATGTCCCTGCCTGCAGTTGGGCAGTGAGGCAGGACTCGGGCCGCCCTGTGACCCTGTGTCAGGACAGCCCCCCTCAGTCCACTGAGGAGGAGGAGTGGGAAGCAGAGTGCTTCCCTATGTGGGGTCTCCCCCAGGCCCCTGGTCCCTGCTTGGACAGGCTGGAGGACCAGGCAGGTGCTGGCCGGTGGGTGTGGACCTGCACACGCTTGTTTCCTGTGGGCAGCGGGTGGAGGGTCAGAGCACACAGTGAGGGGCAGCATGGCACAGAGTGCAGGTGACCCAGTGACCCTGAGGCAGACGTAGGGGTGGGCTGTGCACTGTGGAGCCAGGCTGGAAGTGGAACAGCATGGGGTGGTGGGCACCAGACCTGGGGAGGCGCTGACCGTGGGAATGCATTGGCACTGCTGGGGGTGTGGGGCTACATGTCCCACTTGGTCTGGGGACATGGACATTAACAAGGGACAGATTTCATTTGGGAAGGTCACTGGGCCCAAGAGGCCCAGTGTGGGAGTGGGCCCACGAGCAGCAGGACACCTGGCTGTACAGGGGAGCAGGGCTGGTCAGCGGGGACAGTCGCGGGGGCTTCTTCCTGCGCCTGTCTGCAGATCTGGGTGATGAGCTCAGGGTGTGGCCGGGGCTCTAGACTGGGGCCCGGGATGCTGGTAGAGACCACCATTCCTACCGTGCGGTGGCCAGGCCACCGGCTGGTTAGCAGAGCCTGCAGGCCACTGGGCCAGAGATGCACGGTGTCTGATCCTGGGCCAACAGTTGACTCACACAAGGGCCTCACCTGCAAGACTGCCTATAGCTGCCCAGAGAGGGGCTGGGGACAAAAGCCCAGCTGGAGTGTCTGTTGCCCTCTGCCAGATGGCGCCGTGGGGGCACAGGGCCACTGTGACATGGCCCGGAGGGCTGTGGGCCCCGTGTGTCAGGGCAGCTGCCCCCAACCACTATGGGAGAGCTGTCTGTCGTTTTACTCATTGAGCTTCCAGGCTGCAGAGGCCACCAGGCCCCCGTCCCCCCTCCCCCACCATGCTGCCAAGGAACGTGTGATGCCCAGGGATGCGGAACCATCTGCTCTCAAGTCATGGCTGACCCCCGACCCTCACCCGCCCCCCGGCCACCACCCCTCACCCCCAACTATGGCCTGAGTCACCGTAGCAGGACACTGCACCTCTCAGCCCCTCTCGTGCCATCTGTCCCTCCACACCAGTGGACCCGAGTTAAACCAGGACCTTGGCCGTCCCCGGCAGCACCTGCTACCTGCACCTCCTAGTGGGTGGGCTTGGACCAGCCACCACCACTAAGATGGTCACCCCGTGAGGCGTCACCCCTAGACCTGGGTGGGAGGGTGGCCCTGCTGCCGAGCATGTCCGCCTGCCGCCTTGCAGGCAGTGTAGGTTGTGAAGCAGCAAAGGCTCTCGCTACCCTGCCTGCCTGCTTTCCCTGTCAGAGACCCTGGGGAGTCAGTGACATGCCTTCCTCTCCCTTCTGGAGGCCAGCACCCTGGCCTGTGGGCAGCATCAGGCCTGACAGGACCCCTGGCCTGGGCGGTATCAGGACTGACTGTTGGTCACTTTCTGGGGAACCTTCCTCAGCCTTTCCCGATCCTGGCAGCCCGGTCCCCTGTAGGCTCGTGGCCAGTCCTCTTCTGCTGTCCTCTCCTGAGTGATGTCTGCTCCTGCCTGTCCAGCTCCAGGGTGGCCAAAAGAGGCTCCACCCACATGTGTGCGGAGGAGGACATCCCTGTGCTCTGGGGGACGCAGTCCAGGCTGGGCTGCCTCTCCCCAAGTGTTCTTTTTGCACCCTGTGTCCCGTCCCGCTCACCAGTGGCACTCCCAGCCCCACCCACTCAGCCTCTCCCTGCACATCCCAGCGACCTGCCGGCCTGACTGCCCTCAGTGCTGCTGGGAGCACAAGTTCGGGGCCTGCAGGGAAGGGCTGCCGGCAACCCTCAGAGTAGGGGAACGTGGGATGGCAACGTGCAGAGCTTCATCCATGCGTGGTACTGTGGCAGCTCTCATGCATGTGTGCTGTGCTGCAGTCTTGCTC
This sequence comes from Echinops telfairi, assembly GCF_000313985.2. Taxonomy (NCBI): domain Eukaryota; kingdom Metazoa; phylum Chordata; class Mammalia; order Afrosoricida; family Tenrecidae; genus Echinops; species Echinops telfairi. The sequence continues at coordinate 47,316,209 of NW_022106189.1, forward strand.
ATGTGGCCATACTTCACATGTGCTGTGCTGCAGTCTTGGGTGGCTGTACTGCACAGATGCTATGCTGCAGGCTTGCTTGCGTGGCTGCACTGCACCTGTGCTGTGCTGCAGGCTTGTTGACGTGACCGTACACACGCGCTGTGCTGTGCTGCAGGCTTGTTTACGTGACCGTACCACACATGTGCTGTGCTGTAGGCTTGTTTGCGTGGCTGTACTGCACGTGTGCTGTGCTGTAG
>NW_022106189.1:47316655-47319037 GCF_000313985.2 Echinops telfairi
TGTGCTGTGCTGTAGGCTTGTTTGCGTGGCTGTACTGCACGTGTGCTGTGCTGTAGACTTGCTCGTGTGGCCGCACCGCATGTGCGCTGTGCTGCAGGCTTGCCCACGTGGCAGTGCTCTAGGTAGTGTTCACGCAGCGGTGTGCGGTGCTCATGGGGGCGACTTGCTGCGGTGCTGTAGCAACCAGGGTCACGTGGTGGAGCTCACATGTTCCCCTTGCCTCGACGCTCTCGTCAGCTCCGTGCACGCAGAGACCCAGGGCTCCATCTGGGAATTCTCGGGCTCTGCTTCCTCCTCGGATTCCCTGGGCGCTGCCTGGCCTGCAGCCCTCCTGCAACCACACCCTGCATGTTTGCTTGTCCGCTCCTAGCTCTCCAGGCCTTTGTGTCTGCAGCCTGGCCCTCCGCTCTGCCAGGGCCTCATGGTGTCTTCCCCTCAATCCAGGGTAACCCCACCTACTCCTGGCCTGTCTGCCCCCACCTGCTCCCGCACATCTTCCCAATGACCCGGCCACAGCGAGCCACCAAGTGTGGTTGATCTTCACCCTCTTGTCACATCCTCATGGGCCGACAGCACTGTGCACACACATGCAGCCACGCGCACACCTGTATACATATGTCCACACAGGCACGTGTACACACTTCCACCTGCGCACATGCTAGCACACACATGCACTAACAACCGTGAGCACCTGTGGAAGTGTGCAGAGGTCCACAAGTGCAGGCACACAAACAAGGCTGTGTGCATGCACACACATGTATGACCATGTGTACGCTTGGTATGCCCATGCACACATGCAGATGTACCCACGTGTGGGCATGCTCACATCCACAAGTGTGCTTCCACATATGTGCATACACGCTCACGTGTGCATATGTCCACACGTGCAAATGTCCACAAGCACAGGCACGTGTATGCATGTCCACATGAACACACACATGCAGACACACTCATAAGCACTTAAGAACACACACACACGCATGGCTGCAGCCCATCTGAAGAGGATCCCAAGTGGTGCCCAAGCCCATCCTTTGGTGGCAGGCACATGGCATAGCCCTCCGCCCGCACCCCCAGGCATGTACTTGCTGGCACCCCTCCCCGCGGGCTGGCTGATGGCCTCACTCTGTCCACCAGGTGCTGCAGGGTGCCCAGCTGATTGCCGTGGCCTCCTCGGACCCCGCTGCGGCTGGCGTCGACGGCTCGTCTCTGCAGGGCAGTGATATCCAGGTCCAGTATGTGCAGCTGGCTCCAGTGACCGACCACACAGCCGCCACACAGGTGGGTCCTCTCCTGCCTGTGGACGGGCCACAGGCCCAGGGCCCTGCAGGGCGCCTTCCTCTGGGACCATGGTGGGCGCCGTGTGTATCTTCAGACCTGCTCTCCCCGTAGACGGCCGAGGGTCTGCAGCCGGACATGCAGCTGGAGCACGGCGCCATCCAGATCCAGTGAGGGCCCGCCGTGCCCGTGCCCACCACACTGCTCCCGAGGGCCCGCTGCGCCCGCCACACTGCTCCGGAGGGCCTGCCGCTGCACCCGCCAGCAGGACAGACAGACACTGCCACTGGCCCGCCAGCCGGCGGATGCACCCTCCCTCCAAGGGACATGCAGCCGGTGCAGGCGGGTGAAGGGGCTTGGGGCCCTGACCCCAAGCACTCACAGGAAATCGAGAACTAAGATATTTTCTCTGTTCAAACAGCTTTTTAAATTTGCTATGGTGTTTATAACAAAACAGAAAACTTCACACAAAAAGAGAAGTGGACTAGCAGGACCTTTTGCTGTGTGACCTGTTCAGCGTAAGGAGGCCAGTCCTGGTGGACGGCGCTGGCGCTTCGTGGGGAACCCTGAGCGCCGACCCTCAGGGGGAGTTGCTGTCACATGCTATCCTGATGCGCGTCTGACGAATAAATGTATTTATGGCCACAGCAGCCCGAGTGCCGTCTCCGGTTGACCGCTGGCCCCGCACACTGGCAGATGAGCAGGTGGGCTTGCCCCCACCCAGCCTCCTCCCGGTCATAGGCCTGATCCTCCTAGTGCCGCTGGCACGGTGTCTGTGGTCCGCTCCTGGGAGCTCTGCCCAGTGGACTGGGTGTCGCCGGCCATACCGAGTCCCACTCAGCCTTCTGAGAGTGCTCACACACAGCGGACATTCCCGTTTGTGGGAGTCGTCTTGAGGGGCCGGGCGTGAGGTCCTCAGGGGACACTGCACCAAAGCCAGCAGCAGGTCTGACGTCCCAGAGCATGACAGTGCTGTCCCCACGCAGATCCGACGTCCCAGAGACAGTGCTGGCCCCACGCAGATCCGACGTCCCAGAGACAGTGCTGTCCCCACGCAGATCCGACGTCCCAGAGACAGTGCTGTCCCCACGCAGATCCGACGTCCCA
>NW_022106189.1:47319137-47343055 GCF_000313985.2 Echinops telfairi
ACAGTGCTGTCCCCACGCAGATCCGACGTCCCAGAGACAGTGCTGTCCCCACGCAGATCCGACGTCCCAGAGACAGTGCTGTCCCCACGCAGATCTGACGTCTCAGAAAGACGGTGCTGACCCCCCTCCAGATCTGATGTCTCATAGAGACAGTGCTGTCCCCCCCTCCTCCATGCCACTGCAGCGGCCTGAGCTATGTGTGTCCAGGCACCCATCCATGGCGGCCCCAGGGCCCCCTGACACTTGGGGGAACTCAGAGTTGCCACCAGAAGGCCCTCTGCCCAGCTGGGCCCCGGCCTGGCATGCCCAGGGTGGACATGAGGGGGCATAGCCTCCCAGCCGCCCTTGGGATGACTCGGGCGCTTGCGTCTGCGGAGGACGCCCCCCGGGAGGCGAGTGGGGCCCCGTCCTGCCCTCTGAGGGGTCACCCTCTAGGAGAGGGGATCTGGGAGAAGAGGGCGTGGAGGTCCCACAGGGACCCCGCACTGAGAACAGAACCGGGCAGGCTCAGTGCTTCCTGGAAGCAGGACACACCCCAGGCCAGCGTCAGTCAGCGCATCAGCAGATTGAAGCGGGAAACATCAACTCGTCCGACCGTCCCAGTAGAAGCACGAGTTTCCCTTTACAAAATTCAGCAACCACTCAAACACGCAGGCCAGCTCTGTGGACAGACACCCCCGGACCTCCCATCTCGTGGTGGAGGGTCTGTGCCCGGCCAGCATCACTGCAGGGCGGGGCCTGTCCTCGCCCTGCCCGGCCCTGCACTGGGGTGACAGGAGCAGGGGAGGAGAAGGGAAGGGACAGACGCATTGCTGGGAGATGATGTAACTGTGTGTCCAGAAATCCAAAATAATTCACAGATAAATCATTGGAAGTGGAGAGCTTGCTCGGCAAAGCTTCTGGGATCCGACCCAGTGTGTAAGGGGGTCCCTGTGTTTTCTACGGCGTCAGCAGTCTTAAAGATGGAACATTTCTAGAGCTGTCATTAAAATAGCCTCCAAAGATTAAAAAAAAAAAAAAAAGCTATCGCAGTGAAAGATGGGGGGTCCCTGGGGACGCCGAGACGGTGAGATGAGGAGGTTCCTGATGAGCAGTGACACCCCCCACCCCCGGGGAGGGCAGTGCTGAGGCTTAACCAGTGTCCTCTGCAGACCAGGGACAGGCTGGACACTCCTCAAATTGGTAGGTCAGGCGGGACTGGGGTGGGGAATTCCAGCAGGATGTCTGTTTATGGGCCAGAGACAGAAACTTCCCTCAGGGAATCTCTGGTGTGCACTAAAGGCCTTCCGCCTGATTGGATCAGGCCCACCCACCTTGTGGCGGGTCATCTGCCTTGACTGAGGACCTCAGCCACATCCAGGCTAGCCTTTGACTAAATGGCTGGACAGCACACCCCACCCACGTCAACACCCAGACGGACCCTCACAGACGGTCTCTGGAGGAAAAGTGATTCCGGAAGATGTTCTCTGTAGGAGGCCTGCCCTGTGATGTGCGAGAAGAAGGCTGGGCAGGAAGCCATGGAAGCGGTGGCGGGGCTCAGGAGCATAACGGTGGGCTTGTATGAGTGCCTGCTTTCAGCAGGACAAGCAGAGGTCAAGGTGCCCCAGGCACTCCGCTCCTGCACCATGTCCAGCTTCTCCCCCACAGCCCCGTCCTCTCTCCTCTCATCTTTGGTCCTGTGATTGAGCTTCGTGTCTCACAGAATCCATGAACTGCCGAGGAGAAGTGGCTCACGTGGTTGTGGAGGCTGGCAAGTCCCTGGACTATGATTCGGACATCGGGCCAGAGGGTTCTCCTGGGGCAGAAATCCCAAAGTGGCAAGTCAGACAGCAGGCTGCTGGCTCACAGGGCTGCGAAAGACAGAGAATCAGGCCAGATGATAGGCTGCAGGATCCCAGGCAGCAGGAGCTTGTGAACTGTCAGATGGCAGGCTGCTCTGTGCAGGGAATCGCGGGCTCATCCCCAGCAGGCCACGGGCTCCAGGCCCAAGAGCTGGAGGTCAGACACAGATTACGACGAGCAAGAGAGACTACTGCTGGAGCATTCCCATGCATCGGACTAGACGCCACGGAAACTGACGCGGGGGCTGGAGTCACACCTTCCGCTAAGGTAGCTCACTCCAGATATGGCCCACCCTCATCCTGCCTCTTGCACAAAGTGCTCAACTCATTCCCAAATGGAGCCATGACTGTGGGCGCCTCAGCACAGAGGACTGTGGGCGGACGGGCCGTCTTCGGTCATCCCTTGCCCCTCAGCCGAACTGTCTGCGCAGAGATGGCAGACCGTCCTTCCCCTTCTGGGGACCAGGAGACAGGAGGCCACACTGTTCTCCAGATCAGAGGTTCCCCACGATAAATGCGCAAGGGTCTTCCTAGAGAGGGTGTCATTAAGGAGGGGAGAGCCTGGTGTCTTCCTCCTGCGGGCTCCCTGGCTCCTCCTCCCGCCACGGAGCGGCCAGCCGAGGCGCCAGAAGACAGACTTCTGAGATGAGAGGTTTATCCTTCTGCGCTATGAAAAGGATTCGAGCCGATAGCACCACCAGCTGCCTGGCGTCATCTGCGGACCCTGGAATCCCAAGAAGATACCGAGCCTTCTCTTCTCTGATGCCATGGGGCCCCAGGGGCCGGTGAAGGAGGAGACAGGATGCTTCCCGCGGTGGGAAATTCTCTGTACACGATGACTCATTCTGGCTGTAAAAAACAGAGATGATTTTCAGCTGCGGCTTAGATTCTGGGATCTTGCTTGGCCCCCCGAAAGTGAAATGTTCCTTATGTCCAAGCCCTCCATCAGATAATGTTAACGGGGAGGAGACGTTGTTGGTGGGGGACAGCTACCTCGATCACTTTCATCCTCTGTCTGCACGTCAGGACCGTGGGTGGGCCTGGGCCAGCCATGGGGACCTCACATCCTGGAGGTGACCCTCAACCCATGGGGGCTCCCAGGGACCGCCGGGCCCATGCCTAGGGCCAGGTGACCTAACTATGGCCACTCTTCACACAAGGCGAAGGGCTTGCCCTGAGGCACAGCAGGGGAGGGGTACTGTCCAAACCCAGCAGTCAGGGCCTGGGGGCTTCATCGGCCACATCTCAGAGCAAAGTGTGAGCCCCCCACCGCCCAGAGCTGACGGCCGAGGGGTCTCTGCAGGCAGGGCTGTGGTGGCCAGCATCAGCTCCTGTTGAATACGCTTCCCCGAGAGCTGGGTCCACGCCACACCCCACCTGACCCGACCTCGGGAGATGGGTGCTCACTGCAATCACCCCACACTGAGTGGCTGAGGAAGCTGAGGCCTAGAGGAGTCGGGTGACTCCAACTGCCACCCCGTGCCCGCCCCCCAGCTGGGAAACCTGGGGCAGGTCTCCCTGGCAGGAGGGTGATGTCCAGTGCCAGGCAGTGTGGTATCAGTGTGCCCAGGAGTGCCCTGAGGCGAGGGGGAAGGCAGCCCTATCGTTGACTGTGAAAGGGGTTTCTCTCACTCTGACACACACACACACATATGCACACACACACACACACTCATGCAATCACACACATTCAGCTACATATACACACACCCCTTCAGTCACACACATTCAGTTACACCCACACGCAGTTACACACATGCGAGCACAGTGGCACACACTCCGCCACACACGCACATGCACACACGCAGTCACAAATTCACAGCCACTCACAGACACACACTCCATCACACATACGCTCCATTACACATACACAGTCACACGAATTCACACTCAGTCACACCCACACGCAGTTACACACCCACACAGTTACACACTCCATCACACACATGCTCAGTTACTCACACACAGTCACATACCCACACTGAGTCACCCACACGCAGTTACACACACACACACACACACACACACACATTCATACACGCTCCGCCACACACATGGTCCATTACACAGTCACACATATTCACATTCACAGAGTCACACACACTCCATCACACACACGTTCAGTTATACACACACAGTCACACATACACACACTTATTCAGGGTCACACACAGTCACACACACACATGCTCACACACAGTCACAACCACAGTCACAGTCACACCCTGCCCTCTCTCACTCACGGGCTCCTGGCTGCCTGTCCCCAGCGACCCCGGCAGCTCTGCGGGCAGGCGGGGAGGGGTGGGTGCAGGCTTGCCCAGCTAGGAGAGCAGGTGTGGGCTGTTGGCGGCCCACCGGAAGGCCCTCTGAGCCACTTCCTGTAGCCCCCGCCCTCCCCCACGCCCTCACCCCCGCACAGGCCTCTGCGCCACTGACTGAGGTGACTGGTCACCGCCGACTGCCTCATGGCCCAGACGCGAAGCTTCCTGAAGCCGGGCTTGCCTGCACGGTGGCTGAGACGTGGCTGGGCGGCCGGCCGGCCCCAGCACGACCGACAGCTCGGACCTCCGAGGGGCCGGCTTGCGGTGACGCCGCTGACCGGAGACGCAACGTCCACATTCCGGTGAGGAGCCTGCTGGTGCCCCCAGCTACCCAGGCCTGGCCCCAGCTGCACCCAGGTCAAGCATTCACCCCGGGCGCCCGAGTGGGCGCAGGGCAGCCTCTCCGTGCCCCGGGGACGGGGCTGGGCCTGGCTGCGTGCCTGGGGCGGGGGCAGCTGCAGGACCCGCTGACCCTCGCAGCGGCTCCCCACGCAGGCAGCCTGGTGACCTCAGCCGTGGGCGTGGGGCCTGGCTGGCCGGCTGACCCCCAGCGGGGAGCTTCGTTTGTGCCTCTGTTGGGGCTCTTGTCCCCACCAAAAGGGATTCTGTTCGATTGGCCCCCCCTTTCTCTCTAGCTGGGGCCGTGCCCTGGAGTCTGGGCCCCAGGGACCAGGCCCTTCCTCCACCAAGGGTGTTGTCCCGGAGTCTTGCCCGCCCCTCTGAGACGCTGACGTGAATGTTTCAGACACAGCCTGGCCCTGGGGTTGTGATGCCCAGCACGTCCCCGGCACCACCTCCCGTGAACCCCCCCTCCGTATCAGAGAGCTTTCCATCAGTATTATCCAACCTCGTGCTGGGAGCCCCTTTTCTCACCCTTCCTCCGCCAGGCCACCCCCACCCTCATGATCTCGCTGCTCCCATGACTGTTCCTGGGGGGGTTATCTGTCCTGAAGTCCCTGTGTGGCGAGCTCTCCTCTGGGTCAATGTGTGTTCTCCGGTCGAGCCAGGTTGGTGAGGCAGAACTGGGTCATGGTAGTGGGGGAGGAAGCATTCAGGAACTAGAGGGACGATGTGTGATTGGTCGGTGCTGTACTGCACCTTGGTCGAATCATCCCTTCCTTATAACCTTTCGGCGGGGGAGGGGGTGCTGTCCAATTGTCTACAGATGGGCTTTGGGTCTCCGCTCCAAACCCCCTCGTTCACATCATTGTAGTTGTTTGTTTTGGGTCTTTCGATACCTGACGCCTGATCCCAGGGACACCTCATGGTCGCACAGGCTGGTGTGTTTCTTCCATGTGGGCTTTGTCGCTCACCTTCCCGCCTTGAAGACCCAGATGCTTTTGACAGCCGGGCACCATCCGCTTTCTTCGCCACATGTGCTTATGCACCATTTGTCTTCAGCGATCCTGTCGGGAAGGTGCGCATCACAGAGGGCCAGGCTATCAGAACCAAGTGTTCTTGTGTTGAGGGAGGCCTTGAGTAGAGGCCCAAAGTCTGTCTGCTCCCTTAATACTTCCCATATGAACATGTGTACATTGGCCTCTGTCCCTTTCATGATGCGTTAACATATTTACATATATACGCGCCTATAGCTTTTACCTCCTACTTCTTTCCACTCTTTCCTTTCACCTTCCTCCTGACCCACTATCACGCTCACCCTCCACTGGCTCTCAGTCATCCCTCTCAGATACATTGTGCTTGATTAAACCTGCCGGCATCATACGCCCTCCTCGCTGCCAATTCTGGATCTCTTGTTTTCCCTTATCTCTGAGTTTGTTGCCCCCCCCCCCAACCACGGGATTATTCGTCCTGCCTATCATATAGTGACAGACAGAAAAAGAAAAACAAAACAAACCAGCAGATAGTTCCAGGCCTGTCTGCTGACCTTCTGTCTCTTTCCTCATCAGTCTGTCCCCCAGTCGGCGTCTGCTCAGGCCCCCTGGGAACTCGGTTGATTTGCTGCCCTGTTGCACTCCCTTTGCGTTTCACCCGGGTGCGTGTGGCAGGCCGGGCACACTTTCTGCACCGTGTCCCCAGTGCTGTCCCTGTAGCGCTATGGGTCAGTGAGGGACGTTGTGTCTCGTGGTGGGGCCGGCCCTATGGTCCTCTCTGTGCACTGGCTGCTCTGAGCAGGGGTGTCGTCCCCGGGGCTTGGTGGGTGTGTTAGTCTGTGTTGACGAGAGAAACAAATATATAGACACTCATCGGTGTGTAAGAGAGACATGTAACATTGTTCTTTACCCTCAGGGCCAGTAATGAGAGTAGAGATACCAGGAGGGTAAGGGAAAGGTGGGGGCAGAAACAGGGAACCGATTACAATGATCGACATATGACCCCCTCCCTGGGGGACGGACAACAGAAAAGTGGGTGAAGGGAGACATGGGTCAGTGTAAGACATGATAAATAATAACATAACTTATCAGAGGTTTGGGAGGGAGGGGGGGGGAGGGGAGGGAGGGAAAACATTTTTAGAATTGAGGGTGTTAGGCAGAATCTCATTGTTGTTTTAATTTGCATTTCTCTTATGGCGAATGATTGGGGACATTTTTGCGTGTGTTTATTGGCCATTTGGGTTTCCGCCCTTGTGAGGCTTCTGTGCAGGCGGGTCTTTTGCCCACCTTCTTGGTAGGCGCTTTGTATTTTCTTGTTGTAGGCCAGCAGAGTACGTATATTTTAGTAATAAGGCCTTTGTCTGATGTGTCATTGCTGAAGATGTTTTCCCGGTTGGTAGGCTCTCTCAAATTACTCTCTTGGGGAAGTCTTTCAGTGTGCACAGGGGCGTTAGCGTCAGTATATCCCACTTGTCAGTCTGCCTCCTCTGTGTTTGTGTCCTTCCGTGTTTCTGGCAGCCTGTGGATTCCCTGCACCAGAGTTCTTAGATTTGTCCCAATTCCCTCGTTGATGGCTTAATAGTTTAACAGAAAATACGAAATCACGATAGCAATGTATAATCGATCAAGGATACAGGAGGGGGGAGGGGAAAGAGAGGCGCTTGTGTCAAGGGCTCAAGCAGAAAATGTCTTGGAAAAGATGACAACAGAGGTACAAATATGCTTGATACAATTGGTGTATGGAATGTTATAAGAGCTGTAAGAGCCCCAATAAAATGGTGGGGAATAAAAAGAAGTAATTATATATCAAGAAGGCCCCCCAGCCCCAGCCGACTCAAGCCCATAAATCAGATACCAGTCCATAAGTCCCTCTTCTGGACGGCGTGGCCACCCACCTGCTAGGATGCGGAAAGCTGGTGTGGAGGAGGGCAGGATGGTGGGTGCAGTCACTAGGATCCAAGCCCGGGGGAAGCATGGCGCGGGGCTCCAGCAGCTCCGGGATGGGCAGCGGGCCCTACCTGCGGTGCCGCCTGGGAGCACACGTGTGTGCGCACACGCACGGGCTCACTGGCCCCTCTCCCTGTTGGAATGCGCGGGTGCCTGGGGAGCGCCCGTGGGGTCTGCCTGCCGCCCTGTCCCTCAGCACCGCTGGCTGGGTTTGGGCCTGCTCCAGCGTCTATGACAAGAGGGAGGCCCGCAGGAGACTCCTGGGCTGTCGGGCCTTGCGGGTTCCTGCCAGGCCCCCGCAGCCTGGCTTCCAGGAAACCCCACTCCCGACTGTTGAGTCGGCTGGCTTCAAGGGAGACCCCATTCCTGAGTCGTGGGGTCTGCATGGTTTGCGTGACCTGACTCCAAGGCCGGTCTCTGCTGGGTTCTGGTCACATGTGTGTTTCCCATTAAGGAACCAGAGATGTTGAGGGACCGTGGCCATTTCCAAATGCAAACTCTCTCCCTTCTCCCATGACACACAGACTGTAGACAGCCAGAGGCCCTGTGCAGCGAGATTGGCTGGCAGGGGCTGGGGACCTCTGGGCCGTGGGCAGCAGCTCCGAGCAGCTCGGGGAGGAAAGTGGCGAGGCCCGCCTGCCGAAGGCCCTTCCAGGAGGCCAGCTCTCCCCTGCTCTGTGCTGGTGACTTCCTGCACCCCTGCTGCCCCCGCAGCCCTGCATGGAGGGCTGGGTGGTCGTCTGGGGCAGCAGGGTTTCAAACCATCCCCCGGCTGCTCGAGCCCATAGGATGGACTCAGGACTGGACGCTTTCTGAACCCGCCTCAGCCTTGCACCCGCCCAGCCCCCCAACTCCCCCAGGCACCGCCGTGAAGGGTGAGGAGCGAGGACCCCCGGGGTACAAGTGCCGGTCACTCACATGCTGGGGGCTGCCAGTGGCCGGCACCTGGTGGCCGTGAGCCCCATACACAGCCCGGCAGGGGGGTGGGACGGTGTGCGGTCAGAGGTTTGAGCTCAGGAGTGGCTGGGAGTCGGCCCCAACTGGGAGGCGGTGAGTGAAGGGGGGCCGTCCTCAGCGCCTCTGCTGTCCCAGACCCGGGGGCAGTGCCCCGCGCAGGTGGCTGTGTGTCTCTCGATTCTGACGCTCAAAGGACCGCGCTGAGGTCGTGGGCTGGACTGTCCTCCCTGTCCCCACACGGCACTGCCTTTCCCCGGCTGCACTTCGGTCCCTCCCTGCCTTGAATGGGTCTGGCACTGAACACACTCAGTGGTGGCCCCCAGAGCACGCTCAGGTTCTGGCTCTGGGACGGGTGACCTGGCTTAGCAAGAGGGGCTCTGCAGATGTCACTAGCTCGGATGGGTCACCCTGGAGCAGGACAGTCCAGTGGGAGAAGGAAGCCGCATGGGCAGAGGGAGGACGTCATGTAAAGACAGGCACAGACCAGAGGGGTGTGGCCACAGCTAAGGGTCGCCCAGGCCTCCGGAGCCGACAGGACAGGCCTCTCCTCAGACCTCCGGAGAGCGTGCGGGCCTGCAGCACCCGAGTTTGATCTCCCAGGCTCCAGACTGAGCCAAGACGCCGCTGACCCTGTGTGCCACCTGACAGGGTGCTTAGCGCCACAGCCCCAGGGGCTGATGGGAGGGGGCAGGGAAGGCTACAGGATGGAGGTGAGGGAATGTCTGTCTCTGTTCTTCCCCTCCCTGAGGTGGCTGCAGCAGAGGGAGCTACTTGGACACCCTGCCCATCTCGTCCTCTCCCCACAGGACCTGCCTTGGGGACCCGGCCTGAGAACCTGAGTTTGGCTTTAGCCCTCTTTTCTTCCTACCCCACGAGATCTCTCCAGCCCATCCTGGCCTATGCCCTATTCAGACACCCACTGTCTCTGATCGGGTACCGCGTACCCCTTGCCCGGCCACCCCGCTGGTGGGCAGGTGCCTTTGCGGTTGTAGCTGGCGGCCCTGCCTCCCTCCTCCTCCTCCTCCTCTTCCTCCTCCTCCTCCTCCCAAGGCCTCCACTCTCCATCCCTGGGTGGACACACGTGGGGAGCAGGGGGTCTGTTTGTGATCCGGCAGAACCATGGCCCTGCCTTCTCGTCAAGTTCATGGTGGCTTGGACACGGTCCTCCGGGGCTGGCCCACTCAGGCTGCTCAAGTGTGCTTGGCCACCTCACTGGCGACGGTCAGCTCCCTGCATCAGCCCATTCCTGACTGCTTTCCAGGAAACCAGGCTCCTGATGGGTTCACCTAGTGCAGGGCAGTTTGGAGGGCGGCGTTTAATCCTCCCCAGAGCCCCAGGCAGCCCCTTTTCACGGCTTAAGGATTGGACCTCAGAGAGATTTGGGAATCTGCCCAGGCCGCGTGGCTGGCATCTGCCCTGGAAGCCTCGGTGCCCTCACAGTGCCCGTCACAGGGGTCTGCAGGACGTGGGGGCTTCAGGAAGTTTGTGGAGAAATTCCATGATCTTTCAGCTCCACTTTCCACAAACGTGGTCAAGCCCCCGGCGTATTCACAGGGTGGTGTGCTCCACACCACGCTGGTTCCACAGCCTTTCCTTCCCGCACTCCACCCGCAAACCCGGGACTCCTTTCAGTGACCCCACTCTGCCCTCTGCTTCTCTGGACCCTGTTCTGGACACGCGATGTAGGTGAGCTCTGACACGCGGTGGGTGGGCTCCGCTCCTGCAGGGCGTGGTCCGTGTGTCTGGCCCATCTCCCTTCGCCCACGCGCTTCCAGGTCCTTCCCCAGCAGCGCAGGGACGGCGACCTGCCCGCTCCAAGCCTCTGCACGCAGCTTGGAGGCTCCAGAGGAAACTTACGCTTCTCTTGCTTTGACTTTATCCAGCTTGTGCTGCTGGCCCCGACTCAGGGTGACCGGTTGGCCGCCACGTTCCCTGCTCACGCGTCACCCCCTCCCAGCTGCCTCCAGCTCCCCCCTCCACCCCCGAGAGGGTGCAGCAGCTGCCGCCACCTGGCAGCCCCCACGGTGTTCTCTCTAGGGCGCTGACCTGCGGCCATTTCCTCTCCCAGGAGCTGGTGAGGACACCACTCCGGGGGGTCCGAGGAGAATTGCTGGCCCAATAACCACCAGTCTTCCTAAGAGGTCTGCAGGTGTGCCCCTGAGCACCATCCGATGCTCCAGGACAAAACTAGCAAGGTGAAGTGTCTGGCAGCCCACAGAGCCCGTCCGCACCGGATTCTGGAGCCCAGTCTGAGCTCCTGGAAACGGTGATTGATTAGTGATGTCTGCTGAGGGCCCAGGAGAGGACCCTGGAAAGCATCTGGTACGAATTAGGGGAGGAGGGAGAAGCCTCTGGATCCCGGACACCAACGCTGGAGCACTCTCAGAGGCACATAGTCACACCGTGTGTGTGTGTGTGTGTGTGTGTGTGTGTGTGTGTGTGTGTGTGTAAAGCGGTGCGTCATCCTAAAGCTGACCTCGCCTAGGGACAGGCTGCACTGTTCCAGATTGCAAGCACGGGAGTCTCCTCCTGGGTCAGCAGTCAGGGGCATGAGGAGGTCACTACCCAGGTCAGCTACCTCTGAGAAGTTGAGGATCAAGCACCCAGAATTCCCAGCTCCCCACATCTGGCAGGGCTTGCCTGGCATGCTGCATTTCCTCCCTGGCTGCCCAGGGGCCTTCCGAGAGCCAGCCTCCCACCACGTGCTCCTCATGCCTCTGATCTCAGTGCACTGCAGGGGCCACGCGCCCACGCTCCTCCACGCCGCCTTGCCCGTCATTCACACACGGGCTTGGCTGCTGGCTGCACCCCGCGGAGCGTTTCTTCAGCCAGGAATGCGTTCAGCCCAGTACGCCCCCTCAGAGGAGGTCGTGGCCTAGCAGGAGAGGACCCTGTGTACTTTCTCGGGGGAGTTGAGTGTCTGGACGCAGGCCACCAGTGTCCCAGGGCGTCCTCCCAGCCTCCGCTTCTCTATCTCCTCGGCTTGCGACAGCCCCTACCCGATGAACTTCTGCATGATGGGCAGACGGTTCCCTGAAAAGCTCAGACCACGTTTGTGACTGGAGGCCTGGCTGGCCGCCTCCCCACGTCCGAGTGGTCAGCAGCTGCTGCTTTTCTCTTGGGGAGCAGACATCACCCATCTCCGCTGACCTTGGGAGAGGTGTCCACATTTACTCTGCAGCGTGAGGCCGGGGACGTCTGCTGGCCTGAGACCTCTCTCTTCTGGTCGGGGACGTCTGCTGGCCTGAGACCTCTCTCTTCTGGTCGACGTGTGTTTCCCACGTGGGGCTGCACAGCCGAGGGGAGGACACTCGATGGTCACCAGTGCCCCTGGGGCAGCGGGGTCGCCCCTCCTCACTGAACGGCCAGCGGTGACTGCAGGGTGCCTCACTAGGGCTACAGTGGTGGTCCAGGTTGTGTGTTGACTTGTCTGGGCCACACTTCTCTGTGGCTTGTCAGTTCTGATGTACTAATCATCGCTGAGTTGTGATTGGATAGAACGGAATGATTTCCAGGATGGCGTCTGCTCTGCATAGCCAATCCACGAGAAGGCAGCTTCTCCAGGGGCGTGGCTTGCTTCCAGTGAGATGGGTCTCCTGCCAAAGTTCTCTGTTTCTCACTAGATCTGGATCCTGCGTTGGGGTCATCACCATCCAACCTCTGGCTCTTGGCCTGCAGTATTGCCTGCTGAGGCCGGGGTCATTAGCTCTGCCGCCTGTGAGCCTGCAGCCTGCCGTCTCACCTTCCCACCGTACACTCGGTTCCCTCCACAGCCAGCAGCCTGCTGTCTGACGCTTGGTGGGGCTCATCTGTCCCTGCAGCTACCTGAGTCAGGAGAAGCCTTCATCCTGACATCCGACCTATAGGCCTGGGACCTGCCTGCCTCTACAACCCCATGGAGCTTTCCTTCACACACACACACACACACACACACACACACACACACACACACACACACATCACTGGTTCGTGCTCAGCCCACAACAGCCACTATTCCCAGCAGGCACAGAGCAATGTCACCCACTGTTCTGGCAAGGCCACCCTCTGGAGCAAGGGTCCGTCAGAAGAGCCCCTCGAGGTATCAGAAGGCCAGCGTTCACTGTGTGCAGTGGCCGTGATCACTAACTGCCAGGGAGAGCCCAAGCCTTCGCCTGCTGTGTGCCAGCCCTTCTGGTGGGCGAGGACCGGGGGCCACTCCTGCCTCTCCCCTCTCTGCGGGAGGTGGGCATTCGCACTCAGGTGTGGTCGCCACAGGCACAGAGGTTCGGACTCACAGCACACGTTCTAGGGGCTGAATTAAACCCATAGCACTTCATCCCTCGGCCCCTCCAAATTTAGGGCTTTGTCACATGCAAAACACCTTCGCCCGATCAGACCATTGAAGAAAAGTCTTCAATCCACTCCGAGTCCAAATTGACATCTTCCAAACCACTGACCTCAAGTATCGGTGAGACGCAAGGCGCGGCTGATCCGGGGCAAGAGTCCTCTCTTTCCCGGGACCTGTGGAACCTGCACGTCAAGTTACCGGTTTCCAAAGCCCGGGGTGGAATGGGTGGGTATAAGGCAGGTGTTTACATTACAGATGGAGGGGGGGGGGGTTGTAGGAAAAGAGGGGACAGCAGGCACCCAGCAAGTTCAAATCCCAGCAGCACAGATCACCATGGCTCTCAGGCGTGGGAAGGGTCCTCTGAGGCCCTGCGGGCAATGATCCCGCCTTCCAGTCTCTGTGGGTTGGCCATGCCCTCTGGAGTCTGCGTGGAAATCGCTCAGTCCTAGGTGTTAGTTAGCTCAGCCTTTACCTTCGTGGGATGGACGGCTAAACCCTTGTCTTTGGGTAGCCCCATTTTCCTAATCTGTATCATTGGCGACCCCAGAGGCTCTGTGTTAGTCTGGATGGACTAGAGAAACAAATTCATAGACACTCATGTGGATAAGAAAGAGCTTTCTATCACAGAGCAATTGTGCCTTAAGAAAACCTCCCAGCCCAGTCCCGATCAGGTCCAATATCAGCCCATATGGCAGTACCAGTCAATCAGTTCCTCTTTAGACTCACGCCGACATGCAGTGACGCCAAGCGCAGGACCATCACAGGCCAGTGGGTGGAAGTCTTGTGGATCCAGCGGTGGCAGACGCATCTCAGTGCTGGCGTGGGTCTCCACGTGGCTCCTGCAGCTCCAGGGCTCTGGCTCCATCAGGGTGGCTCCATGTGGCTTGTCACCAGGAATGTCTCGCAGGGCGACCAAGCAGAGAGTGAGTGTGGGTCTGGCCTCCAAATGAGGTCATCAAGCTGTGACCTGATTGTCAGGCTAGACTCCACCCCTTTGTGAGTGGACAGGAGATGATGTCACTCCCACAGGCCCCGCCTTCCGTCCTTTGGGCATGGAAGCCTCACCCCTTCAGCTTTGGGTAGCCACCCACGGCTCTGGCACAACTTGGCAGCACCCCCACACTCTGGGGCCACGCTGGTGAAGACGTTCGGAGACCTCGAAGGCAGTGGGGCCTCCTCCTTGGAGACCCAGGAGACCTTTGGCACAGAGAAGCCCCACTTCCTTGCTCCTTCCGTCCAGCACGTCTGCTGACTTCCAGGCTGCTCCTGGGACGGCCTTTTCCTTTTCTCAGGAGAAGAGACCCACCGTGGAATTCCGAGAGGCAGCCAACACCCCTTCTTTTCATTTGTTCTCTGTCCTCGTCAGTCTGAACCAGCGGTTCTCCACCTGTGGGTCACGACCCTTTCACAGGGGTGGCCCGACTCATAACAAAACGACAGTGATGACGTAGCAACAAAAATAAGTTCATGGTTGGCGGTCACCACATGAGGCACTGTATCAAAGGGTCGTGCATTAGGAAGGTCGGGAACCGCTGCTCTAAGCAGATGGGCTTCCTGCTGGGGCCGTTGCTTAGCTCTGTCTGTCCGTCGTCACAGGCTGAATCTCCTTAACAGACAGCCGTACAGCCACACCCTTTGTGTAAATCTGAGGACACGGTGCCCTGTGGTTGTAAAACAGAATTGTCCAGGTGTTGAAGTCTGGTTCCCTTTTCTGCGCCGCTCACGTGTACATCCAGATCTCTCCTCTCGCACCTCGCTATAAGCGGCAAGGAGAACCCGCAGTCCACTGACCACTGACGCTCTTGCTGGGATTCCCGCAGCCAGACAGCCCCATTCCTCACCAGCAAGATTCTCCTCCACCAAACACTTGAAAATAGTCCAGACAAGCCCTTTGCCCCTGTTTAAAACCCACCTCCCTTCCTCCACTGTCCAAGCTCACGTTCACCATTTTATTTTACAGCCTCACCAGACGCCCACGTGATGCCACAGTGTTGGCACCACTGGTGCTTGGTAGCAGTTTTCAGGACCACAGAGACTTCCACTACAGCCCCCCTCACTTCCTCTGAACCCTCAACCAAATCACCATTGAGACCCCGACTTCCACCAACTCTCACGTCAGCACAGCCCTGGCCGTTGCTATTAGGGACTTTAACATTCTTCCGACCTCCGTCCACCCAGTACCCGTCTCCCAAACACCTCCACTTTTGAGGTATCTGTTGTATCAGCTCCCCATTCTCAGTACCAAGCTGGGGTACTACAGCAGAAATACCACGGGGGGGGGGGGGGCGACGCTGGTTAACAAAAAAGAGAGTCAGCCATTCAGGAGGTAGTCTTGGGGGAGGCCTTTCCCTCTGTTGGTTCTTGAAGAAGGTCCTTGTCTCTTGGACCCTCTGCTTCTGGGTGAACTGCACGTGGGTGGCATCTTCTCCCATCTCAGCCCGCCTCCCGGCTCAAACACCTGACTTTCTGTTAGCAGAGCAGCGTGTAACCCACTCTGCTGCCAGGTCTCCTATGGTTCCCATGGCTCATCTCCCGTGTCCCCTGATGGCTTAGTGGTGATGATTTGGACTGCCAACTGCAAGGCCGGCTGTTCAAAACCACCAGCTGCTTCGTGGGAGAGAGAAAAGGCTTTCTACTCCCATAAGGAGTTAGTCTTCTGCCCTGTCCTATATTATCACTGTGGTAGTTACATCATCTGTTGTCCATTTGAGACTTACGAGTGAAGGGGTGGAGTGTGGCCTGTCAATCAGGTGGCAGCTTGATGACCTCCTTCGGAGGCACCATGGAGATAAATGCCTCTCTGGGAGACATTCAGTTGAGAAGGCACATGGAGCTACGCTAGTGCCCTGAGCTGGAGGAGCCACGTGGAGAATCCTGCCAGCACTGAGATGCTTACGACACCGCTGGGTCCACAAGACTTCCCACCCATTGGCTTGTGAGCTTCCTGAATTCGGCACCATTGCATGTGTTGTGTGAGTCTGAAGAGGACTTTATAGACTGGTATGTGACATAGGGGCTGATATCGGACTGATGGATTTGATCTGGACTGGGCTGGGATGTTTTCTCAATATTCAACTGCTCTTGTCTATAAAGCTCTTTCTTACACACCTGTGAGTGCCGAGGAATTAGTTTCTCTAGTCGACCCAGACTGACAGTCACTGTGAGTTAGAATCCACTTGGTGGCAATGAATGCTTGCTGTTTATATTTTAATTTCCACAGAGATTGACTGGAGACACACCCCACCCTCATCCTGCCTCACGATCCCAGCAGTCACCCCTCACGGGTCTCGTAACCACGGGGTGCCGGTGTCGGGAGGTGCCTGAGCTGTGAGAGTGGGCTCACGGTGGCCTGGCGTGTGATGGGCTGGAACGCGCCACGCTCTGTGCTGTCCTCGCGTCCGTCCGCCTTTGGGCCATTGGTGCAGCCCCTGCGTGTCTCCATCTGGTCAGGGCCTCCCTCCTCCTGTCCACCGCTGCCGAGTATGACGTCCTCCTCCAAGGACGCCCTCGCTTCTACAGAGCACTCTGACCGTGCTGCTCCTCCTGGTCTCCAAAACACGAGACCCCCTGCCATCAAGGGGTTCCGACTCACAGCGACCCCGCAGGACAGCGCCGGACTGCCCCTGTGAGCTTCTCGGACTGTACCTCTTCACAGGAGTGGAAATCTCCATCTGTCCCAGGATTCTCCTGGTGGTGCATGGCATATCCAATGTTCTTCACCCTCCACATTCACGCGTGGAAGCTGGGACTTACAGCACACGTGTTTTGGGGGCACTCGATCCGGAATGCCCGGCCGTCCCAGGGACCTCGCATTTCATCACGTGGGCTTTCTAAGAGAAAAGCAGAGGGAGGTTCGAGGCAGAAGGGAGAAGACCCGGTGATAAAGAAGCAGAGATGGGATTGGAGGGGAATGGCCACCAGGAGCCGGAAGAGACCAGGAAGGGCCCCGCTGGAGCCTCCAGAAGGAGCCAGCCCTGTGGACACCTTGATTTCAGCCCCTCCCGGGAGCAGAGCCGGACAGAGGCCTCTGGATGTGAGAGAACCACCAGGTGTGGCGGTCCGCCTCGCAGCCATGACGGCACCCTGGGGAGAGAGCTTGCCCCCCTGGGAGGCAGTAGCTCTCCCTGAGCTGGCCTGGGGTTCCCGGATGATGCGGGTCCTTGGAGGCAGATGAAAGCTGGGCGGGAGGGCTTTCTGGAGAGTGTCGTCTCCTCTCTCCAAGAACAAAGGGGGTGAGCAAGCTGCTTCTTCAGGAAGCAGCCCTGTCTCCCCACCCTCACCTTGTGGCCCTCTCCCTGGGTGCTGCAGGGGGCTCTGGGCTACCCCAGCTGGCCCAGCGAGCCAGGGGCAAGGTGGGTTCTAAGCTTGGAGCCTCATCCGTGTCTCCGTCCACACAGGCTTGCACTCGGATGGAGGCCTGTGCCCACAGGGCGGGTAGGGCCTGCAGAGGGGGCTTATATGCCCATTCCAGCTTGTGCTCATGGTGTGACATGTACCGACAGAGTGTGCGCTTATAACTGAGGTATGACTTGTGGCCCAGATGTGGCTTATGCCAGCAGTGGAGCTTGTGGCTGTGGCGTGGCTTGTGCACATGAGTGAGGTATTCACACACACACCTGAAGGGTGTGGCTTGTGGTCAGAGTAGAAAGAGACTGGCCACACTCCGAAGTCCAGTGGGGGCCGTCGCCCGTCGCCCAGCCCCTGTGCCCAGGTCAGGTCCACTCAGAATGTGGGGGGGCCTGTGGCAGGGATCGCAGGGCCTGGCCTGAGCCGATCAGCGCCGCCTGGGCAGCTTCGCCAAGCGAGGCTCCCGGGACACGGAAGGAAGAGCCGTGGCCTTCTTTGTGGCTGTGGACAGCATGAGTGACCCCTAACTGAGCACGCAGGGACACACCGCATGCCACCCCAGCCATGGAGGGCCCGCCCTTCTGTCCGCGCCTGCCCCTCACTCTCACCGGGAGGAAAGGCCGCACTGCCTGGACCTGCCAGCAGCCACAGGCGTTGTAGAAACGAGCCCTTCCGTCCCCATGGCTTCTCTGTCCTGTAAGGCACCGGGGCACCCAGCAGCTGTCTCTGGCTTCTGCTGACCCATGGGGCCAGTGGGTGACACCGGGCATGGTCCCTGTGCTCATCTGGGGCTGCAGGCATGGGTTCCCACGGCGGCGTGGCCACAAGCCCCGCATCGAGGTGCGGGCAGGCTGAGCTCCCTCTAAAGGGCACCTCCCCCAGAGAGGACCCTGCCCAACTGGCCAGAGTGTCCCTCAGCCTGCGGCTGCCCCGCTCCCACGTCTGCCTCTGCGCCTGCCCCTCCCCCGGCGCCCCCTCCCTGCCTCGCAGCACCCCTCCTGTCCTGTGCACGGACGCCTGTCCTCGGATCCGCCTCTCCCACGGTGGTCTCCCCTGGGCCCCCATGTCACGGTCCAGTCAGTGAAGCTTAATGAGCTACGCGTGACCAAGGCGATTATATTCGTCAGACTGCTACCCGCAAGGCCAGCAGCTCGAGAGCACCAGCTGCCCCCTGGGAGGCAGACGGGTTGTCTACGCCAGCACAGAGTTACAGCACGAGAGCCCGGAGGGGGTCTGCCTTGTCCAGGGGGGTCACATGAGCCCGCGCTGTCGGCTAGACGGTCATAGCAAAAGACCCTTTCCACAGGAGGCCACCGCGCTGGGGCTTGCCCGTGGACACATGTATCCTGGGGGGCCCCTAGTCAGCTCCCCACCCTGAGTTGGGGGTGGGACATAGAGCAGAATCCACACACACACAGGGAGTGGAGACCGCAGGCCACCCCACTCAGGTCTCACAAAGCGAAGACCAAACCAAACGGACCCCGATGCCGACGCCGACCCTGCTGGACAGGGCAGAGCCGCGCCCGTGGGCGTCTGAGGAGGCGGTGACCATCGCAGGAGTTGAGACCTCATCCCCCCCCCCCCACCGGAGCGGCTGGTGGGTTGGAACCAGTGGCCCTTTGGTTAGCAGTGGAATGCTTTCACAGTGCCTGCAGGGTGCGGCTGCATGGTACCTGCAGGAAGGTGTGCACACCTTCCTCAGCCCCGCCCCACCAATGCCCCAGCAGTGACATCCCTGTGAACCCACCCCACCCGGCGGGTGCCCCTCCCTCAGGTGCAGGGCGGCCTTCCAGCTGAGGAGGAGCTGGGCTCTCCTGCAGGGACCACCCTCCCCACTGCCCTGCTTGCTTCGAGAGGAGGGCTTTCAGGCTGGTCCCGGGAACTCCAGGCTGCTGCAGGAAGTGACCAGCTGTGAAGGCCCTTGGGCCACACGGCAAGGAGGACATGGACTCAGAGGATGGCCACAGCCCAGCGCCTTCCCGGGCAGCTGCGGGAAGTGACAAGAACACCAGGGTGAGCCCCCGGGCTTTCCCATGGCCACCCTGGGGTTGCCCGACAGCGGTGTGTGGAGTGGCTGTGCTGGACCTCGGTGGGAAGCCAGTGTCCGGGGACCCTGCAGAGGCCCCCCGCCCCCACCAAGATGTGTGCTGAACACCCACAGAAGTGGCCAGCAGCAGGTTCTCGCGCTGATTGGTCTTTGCTGAGCCCTCCAAGGTGTGCAACCTGGTCCCAGATCAAAAATTCTGGGCTCAGAGCTGAAGGAATTCGTACAAAGCCCGATGGAAAAGAGGGAGGGAGTCAGCGCAGCCGGAGACAGGCCCCGGTGCTGGACAAGGGCCAGCGTGCTGACCCTGCCCAAGAGGACCCTGCGGGGCCGAGGCTGGAGCTGAGCCGAAGGCGGCCGGCGGCCGTGTGGGAGCAGCCAGGCCGGCTCGCTGGCCACAGCTTCCCCAAGAGCAGAGTACGTGGCATGCCACACATACTTTAGCATATCTACAGTCTCCTCCAGGGACCAGCGGAGTCTGTCTGCCCTGCTGAACCCCTGATGGGCTCAGTGGCTCCCTGCCAGGCCACCTAACCCTGCCATCACCTGGAACAGGAGTTCTCCGGGGTCCCCAGTCAGCCCAGTGGACTCCTCCTGGAGTCAGTGTCAGGAGACAGCCGTCTCGTCCCCCTCGAAGCTGCACAGACAAAAGGCCACCTTCTGGATGGACACATCATCAATGGGGGCAAGGTGGTCAGCGTCTGGCCCTTCCACACCAGCAGCCCACCTAACCGGCGGGCCTCAAACAGCCCTCTTGTGCTCCAGCACGTCAGGGTGTATCACCCAAACAGGCAGGGAACCACAGCCTCCTCTAACTGGCCGGCTAACACCGGCCTGGCCCTGCTGCCCAGGGAGGGTGTCTGTGCTGGGTGAGGCTCCCCTGAGCTCTGGCCACACCTGGCGTAGGGACGGCCAGGTGGCAGCCGTGTGGGCCCAGCTCCCCGCATTTGGCGACAGCATCTCTGGTGGACTGTGGGGGCCCCAGACTCCCTGCACACATACACAGACACACACCAGCACTGAGAGGCTCCTCTGCTGGACCCCTGGGCACAGGAGAGACTCTTTCTAAAGGACACTCCTCTGCCGCTGGGGGCATTTTTCCTGCCCCTGGTGGCTCCGTGGCTGTGCGCTGGGCTGCTCACAGCAGGGTCGGCAGTTTGAAACCAGCAGCAGCTCCACAGGATAGAGATGAGGCTTTCGACTCCATCGAGAGCCGCGGTCTCAGAAACCCGCCGGTGGCTCGGCCCCATCCGATGGGGTCGCCGTGAGTCGGCATCGACTCTTTGGCAGTGGGCTTGGTTTGAGTTTTCCACATCAGGATGAAGGAGTCCTCTTTCTCTTTATTTTAATAAATACTTTCATCCGGGGTTCTCGTAGCTCTTATAACCACCCGCACATCCATCGTAGCAAGCACGTTTGTACATGTGTTTCCATCATCGTTTTCAAAATGTTTTCTTTCTACTTGAGCCCCTGGTATCGGCTCCTTTTTTCCCTCCCTCCTCCCTCCCCCCCCCACCCTCGTGACCCCTTGATAGATTATAAAGTATTATTATTTTCATAGCTTACACCGACCACTGTCTCCCTTCACCCACGTTTCTGCTGTTCGTCCCCCTTGGGGGTGGGGAAGGGTTATATGTCAGGCCTTGTGGTCAGTGTTCCCTTTCTCCCCCTCTCCCCCCTATGCTCATGGTTTCGCTACCCCCATTACTGTTCCTGGGGGGCTTATCGATGCTGGATTCCGTGTGTCAAGAGCTCTTATCTGTACCAGTGTACATGCTCCGGTCTAGCCGGGTTCGTGAGGTAGAACTGGGGGGAGGCAGCATTAAAGAACTAGAGCAGTGGTTCTCAATCTGCGGGTCACAACCCCTTTGGGGATCAAACGACCCTTTCACAGGGGTTGCCCGATTTAGTAGCAAAATGACAGTGATGAAGTAGCAACGGAAATAGTTTTATGGTTGGGGGGTCACCACAACATGAGGAACTGTGTTAAATGGTAGCGGCATGAGGAAGGTTGAGAACCACTGAGCTAGAGAAATGCTCTGGTTGGCTAGTCCCGTCCTGTGACCCTTCCGTGAGGGGATGTCCCATCGTCTACCGATGGGCTTTGGGTCTCCACTCCAATCCCTCCTGTTCACATCGAGATGATTATTTGGGGTCTTCTGATTCCCGATACACGATCCCATCAACACCTTGTGATCACACAGGCTGGTGTGCTTCTCCCATCGTGGGCTTTGTGGCTTCCCTGCTGGGTGGCTGGACAGCGGAGTTTTCAAAGGGACACGGAAGCACCCTAGTGGCCTGTTGGGTAAGCATATAAATATTTATGTGAAATCTCAACATTTCCATGTAATATAAATACAGGACTTAGGATATGTGTATTTACAAAATACACTGTCACAAAGTAGAAACAAATGCTTAGGGATAAGTAAAATAGAGCAACCCACAGTGACCTGGTTGAGTATCAGGCCCCCACCCACCCCAACCGGTCTGTCAAGACGCTCCTGGGTCCCCCACACTGCCGAGTGCTCACTGGCCAGAAGCCCAGCTCAGTGTGTGCCGGCCGGCTCTCCTCTGCCGGGGGCCTTAAGAGCTCAGCGCCTGGCTGGTGGGCCTCTCAACAAACAGAGCCACTGCTCTGTGTTCATAGGCTGGACCCACGCTTCACCCGCCGAGTTCAGATACAGCCAGAAGACAGCCTGGGTCCTCCTCTGTCGCCTGCACCCCTTCCTCAGGACTGCGTGACACGCCTTCGCTTGCTGGAGTCCTTGTTACCATTGCCCGCCCCTGCTGCCCCCGGCTCTCCTTTGACAGTCCGCGCTGAGCATGGGCGACAAGTCCGCTTGCGTCCACTGGAGAAATAAATGGCTTCACTGGCCATCGAAGCGCTGCTAAGACTCAATTCGGCTCTTTGATCTCTGACTTGAACCAGTTTCTCATTTAAGACCGGATCCTTCCGGCTTGTAGTCAGCACTCTGTCCACGGGCCCCAGCAAGGTTTGCCAGCCCCGTTGAGTGTGAACATGTGCAGGAGCGTCTGCGGCAAGGGGTCGTGCGTGCCTGAGGCTGGGGTCTCCTGTCACCAGGCCTCACAGGCTGCAGCCTGCACAGACCCTTAGGGTTGTTGGTGTGGAACGCCCTGGGGGCAGTGCTCACCCCAAAGGTGGGCAGGAGGCAGGGGTCTCCGTGGGCAATGGAGGAGCAACAGGACCTGTGTGTATGTGATACTTATCCCCCCAAAAAAGGCTTGCTAGTCCCCTGCACCTTGTCACACGCTTACCTGTCAGGTGCAGGCCGCGAATTATGCAGTATGCAAAGCAGCGGATCAAGGGGCGGTTGTGTGAGCAGAGCCGGATCCCTGCCCGCTAGGACATCAGGAAGGGCGTGCAGCAGGCTCCTGTCCTCTCGCCACCCTTACTCAGTCTGTGCACTGAGGAAGCCGCCAGGGAAGCTGGACCCTGTGAACAAGAAGTGGCACCCGGGCCAGAGGAAGGCTTATTAACAACCTGTGATGGGCAGAGGACAGCCTTGCCTGCTGAGAGTGAGGAGGACCTGAAGCCTCGCTGATGAAGGTCAGGGCTGCAGCCTTCAGCCTGGGTCACAGGTCAATGTAAAGAAGACAAAGTCCCCACGACTGGACCAAGAGGCAAAGCCATGATGAGTGGAGAGAAGGCGGAGGCTGTCAGGGATGCCGTCTTGCCTGGGACCACAGGCCACGCTCCTGGAAGCGGCCGGCAGGAGCTCAAAAGACGGTTTGCATGGGGTCAATTGTGACCCCTTTGGGGGTCGAACGACCCTTTCACAGGGGTCGCCCGATTCATAACAGTAGCAAAATTGCAGTGATGAAGTAGCAATGCAAATAATTTTATGGTTGGGGGGTCACCACAGCACGAGGAGCTGTCTTAAAGGGTCACGTCCTCAGGAAGGTTGAGAACCACTGCCCTAGAACGCTGAGGAGCACGCGTGTTCCTTTGAGGACCCAGGTGCCCCTGACCTGAGCCGGGGCCTTCCAGTGGCTTCATATGCAGGGGACGCTGGACACTGATGAGGGAGATGAGAGAAGGAGAAGTGCATTGGAATCACGGCGCCCAGAAAACAAGACTTGTAGGGCCGTGCACTGCCAAGCGGACAAGCTGGTCTATCTTGGAAGAAGTGTGACCAGAGAGCTCCTTAGAGGCAAAGATGGCAAGACTCCGTGCGATGTCCTTGGACATGTGGTCAGGAGAGACCAGTCCCTGGAGAAGGACCCCATATTTGCTCAAGTTGAGGGGCGGTGAAGACGAGGAAGGTCCTCAAGGAGATGGACTGGCCGTGTTGCCCAGTGGCCGCAGCATGGGGCTCGGGCATGCGCACGCTGTGAGGCTGCACGGTCCCTGCGGTGTTGCGCTCTGGTGCACAGGGTCACTGTGGGCCAGAACCGACCAGACAACCTGCACCCAAACCACGGGGCTTGTCGGGAAGTGGGTTTAAACAAGACAAGAACCCCTGAACCTCAACACAGTCTCAATTCACAGAGTAGAACTGCCCCCACCAGGTTTCTGAGACCGACAGTCTATACAGAAGCGGACAACCGCATCTTTCTCCTGGGCCAGGGCTCGTGGGCTCGAACCGGAGGCCTTGTGGTTCACAGCCGAGCACTTCAACCATGTGCCCCCACCCCCCATGGACCCCCAGAACGTGGCCAGGGGCACAGAACGAAAGCCCTCCGTCCCTGACGTGCCTCAGAAGATCTTGTTGGCCGCTGGGGGTTGGGGGTATGGGTGAGTCTCAGGTTCAGCAGAAGGAAACCCTGCAGGACCCTGCAGTG
>NW_022106189.1:47343287-47345636 GCF_000313985.2 Echinops telfairi
GTCCTCACGCCCGGGGAACTTGCCGTCTGCGCCTCTCCTGGACGGGGTCGCTTCGGCGGGCAGAGTGCTCAGCACCCCTCGCCAACCCCGCGTTCAAATGCCTGCTCCGGCTCCCCTTCTTCCTTCCCCACTGCCAGCTCCCGCGTGCGTCTAGGCACTGAAGTCCCCTAGCCAGACCCCCTCGGGCCTCGGGACCCCACCTCTGCTGTTTGTGTTTTGAGCTTCAGAGACGTCTCCATCGCAGATTGGCAGCAGGTGTTTGGGTTGGGTTTGGTCAATTCGTTTGATAATTTTTCAGGAGGTGGGAACTGTGCTAGCCAACACGAAGGCAGGTTTGCCCGTCCAGGTGGTCACCAGGTGCCGTAGAGCTGCTTCTGACCCAAAGCGATGCGTGCGTCGTGGGGCGCCACCGTGGACACTGCAGACACAGCTCCGGACCCTGAAAAGGCCGTAGCGTTGGCCGGGCGAGGGCATGGGGGTGGGGGTGGGGCGGGTGCAGCTGGTGTGCTGCCTTTTGGCGGGAGGAAGGCGAGCAGTCGCGGGTTCCTGCTGGGCATTGGGGACGTGTGTGGTCTGTGTCCAGTGCCAGGTTGGTAGGGCTCAGTGTCCAGCAGCCCCTTACTGCTGGCCACCGCTGAGAAGCAGCACAGTCAGTTGGCAGAGTGCTCACCTGGCTGCCCCAGCGCACGAGGTGGGGGTGGGGGGAGTGTTTGCACCCCAGCATGGACCTTGTGCTGGTCTGGGCCCCTCCCACCCACCCCCCACCCCCGCTGAATCTCCTGGAGACGGAGACGTCCCACGCAGGCCCTGCCCTGCCGACCCAGTCGAATGGGCCTGCCGTTCCCAGCCAGAGCCTGCTGCACAAATGGAAGCAAAACAAAACCAGTGAAACTTGGCACTCCCTCCCGGCCCTGTGACCCGGTCCAGGCTCAGACGGGCCTGACTTCATTCTCTCCAGCACCCCTCCCGGGGGCCGCGGGCCCCGCCTGGCTGGCTGATGGCTGGGGAGTCCAAGAGGGGCAGTCAGCTGTGCCTGGGGGGCTAGCTGAGCCCACAGGCTCAGACTTGGCATGTGGCCACAGAGGGTTCAGTGGGGGTGTGGGAAGGGGAGCATGGAGCAGGCGCTGACCACAGTCAGCCAGCATGCACGGGCGCGTTCAGTGGACACCCTCCGGGAGCCCAGCCCTGTCCAGTTCACTGGGGACAGGCCAGAGTCCATGGCATGTGGGCATTGTGTTTGCAGGGGCGTGATCTGGATCCGTCTCATCCCGTACTCCGTGTCCTCCCAGCACGGGCTCTGCGTCAGCCTGGATCCTCATTCACTACATGCTGTGCATAGTGTCCCATGAGCTGGCCTGTGATGACCTCAGTGGCCCGTGCTGCCCCGGCTGAGTGGTTGGGCCCTGGGCTGCTGCCTCCTGCAATGCCAGAGCCACCCACCTCCCTTGCTAGCCTCCAGTCTGCTCATGACCGGGCCCTCGTGGACACGGGCCGAGGTTGTCCTGGGTGGGAGCTGCTTCTCTGCTCACTGGCTCTCTATCACTCGGAGCAAACACTGCCCCCCCCCCCCGATATTTACGTGGAAACAGGTGGTCAGCACTTGGCGATGTTCGTTCACACGGGGCACTGTGCCTCCTGCATGCGTGTCTGGTCTTCTGGGGTGGACGTGCTTGGTGCGGTCAGGGCTGTCCGGCGTAGATGCTGGAGGCTGACTAGAATGTAACTTGGGGGAAGTGGGTTCAGACCCTGGCCCTGCCACACACCAGCGGGGGGAAGAGAGTCTGCCTCTGGAGTGGTCAACCAGGCCTGAGCCTGGCCTCGGGCCTGCCCCTCGTTGTGTTCCACTCCCATGGAGACCCTCCTGCTGAGCGAGTGGCCCAGAGACACCCACGTCCTCCCCCTGGACCTCTGGACGTGTGCCTGCCCGTGGCAGAGGGGACCCGGCAGGGAGATCCCATCAAGGGTCTGAGGTGGGAGACAGCCTGAACTGTCCAGCGGGTCCAGGGTGGTGGCCCAGGCTCCTGCAAGAGGGAGCAAGACGCCTCCTTGGAGAGAGACTGAGAGACCAGTAGAGTTTGGGAGACGCTTGTGTCAGTCCGGGTGGACAAGAGAAACAAATCCAGAGACACTCACGTGTGTGCAAGAAAGGGTTTTATAGACAAGAGCAGTTGAATATTGAGAAAACATCGCAGCCCAGTCCAGATCAAGTCCATAAGGCCGATATTAGCCCGCATGTCTGATACCAGTCTATAAAGTCCTCTTCAGACGCACACAACACCTGCAATGATGCAGGAAGATCACAGGCCAGTGGAGGGAAGTCTTGTGGGTCCAGTGGCAGTGTAAGCATCT
>NW_022106189.1:47345736-47352505 GCF_000313985.2 Echinops telfairi
GCGCTGGCAGGGGTCTCCATGTGGCTCCTCCAGCTCCAGAGGTCTGGCTCCATCAGCCCCTCTCCATGTGTCTTCTCCACAGGGACGGCTCACAGGGTGTGAGCCTGCGTCCTGCGTCCAGTGAGCTATTGATCTCCTTAGCAGCTCCAAAATGAGGTCATCCAGCTGCGATCTGATTGACAAACTAAAACTCCACCCCTTCACTCTTCTGCCTCAAATTGACAACAGATGATGTAACTACCATGATGCTCCCTGATGGAGGAGCACCTCCAAGTCCAGGGGTGCGGGTGGCCTGCAGATGCTGGAAGGGCACAGTCACAGGTCCCCCCAGAAGCCTCCAGAAGGCGCCAGCCCCATCCTGTCCCAGGCTGCAGCCCCTGGGGCCCAGTGGACCCCTTGGCTCCTTGAAGTATCAGGTAATAAGTGTGCGTGTGTATGGCATTGGTGAAGTCCCACAGACTGCGCCCCCAAAACAAACAGACCTGTCTGGAAATAAGGGCAGCCAGAGCACTCCTTAGAGGCAAGGGGCCTCACACACGCTGACCAGGTCAGCAGGAGGGACCAGCCCCGGGAGAAGGTCCTCACACTCAGAGAAGTCGAAGTGGAGGGGCAGCGACAGAGAGGTGGCCGGCCCCGTCGAGATGGATGGACACAGCGTCGGCAGCAAGGGGCTCAGACCCAGACGGGGTGATGAGGCTGGCGCTGGGCTGGGTGAGGCTTCATTCCATCGTACGTCAGTCGCTGGGAGCGAGCAGACTCAGAGCAGCCACGAGACCCCAGCGTGTCGGACACCCACACGCCCCCTTCCCGTGCCTGGACTGGAGCCCAAAGGAGCTCAGGTTTGGGGTGCCTGTGTTTCTCCTCCTTGCTCCACACGGCTCACCGCAGGCGTGAGCTCCGCCCCGGTCTGCGGCCCTGACTGCGCTGTGACCAGGGTGTCCAGGTGCAGGGATGGCGAGGCTCTGGGACGTCGCCCACTGACCAGAGCCCACGGCATCCACCAGCTGCCTCCTGAAGGGGGCCGCACCCTCAAGACAGCTCGACACCCGCTGGCCTGGGCTGAGAGAGGTCTACCTGGGTCTTGGCAGTGCCCTCGGGGGTGACAAGCTAGAACTCTGTGGGCACTGGTTATCGGAGGGGTCACCCCTTCTGTCCAGGGAGGTGTGAACACCGCCCGCCTACCCACCTCTGGCACCCTGTGAGGGACAGGGTTGGGGAGATGGCCCGAGGCTGACGATGGCCGGAGCGCACACCGCTGGCAGGAATGGCTGAGCCACTGGTCCCCAGACTCCAAGGGACGGGCCACCGCGCCTTCCTGGAAGACAGGCACCACACGGAGAGATCTTGGGCCCACCCAGCGCCCCGCAGCACCCTGAAAATGCAAACAGAGCCAAGCCACTCGTGACCTGCACCAGTGCCGGTTCATCACAGCTCTGAGAGAGAGAGAGAGAGAGAGAGACTGCCCCATGTGCCGCCTCTCTCCCTATGCCATCTTGACAATGCCGTGCGCCCTCCGTGAGCCTCCCGTTGACCACGAGCTGGGCCTGAGGACTGCATCCTGGCTTCACCGTGGAGAAGGCCCGTGAACAGCACAGGCCCCTTCCTGCCCCCCGACCTCGCTGCGGTATAAGAACGACTTATCCATGGAGGACAAAAGACCCCACACATCCCTCTCGGGAGGAGCACAGCCCGAGACTTCTGCTCACGTGCTGCGGGCGTGTGGTCAGGGAGACCAGCCCCCGGAGAAGGACATCCTGCTTGGTAAAGGGCGGGGCAGTGCACGAGAGAAAGCCCCTTCCTTGGCAAGGTGGATGGATGGGCCCAGTGGCTGCAACAGTGGGCTGGGACGTAAGGCCGGCCATGCGGCGGCCGGTGGCGGGACAGGCGACGTTTTGTCCTGAGTCAGGGGCCTCAGAGCAGGGGATGGGGGCAATTCACCCTTAGGCTTCTTGCTCTCCATCCTTGGTTTCGCTTCTTCTCAGCATCGTGCACTTCTTTCTAGACCCGGTTCCCTGCTCTGCCCTGGGTGGACGTCAGCAGGATCACGTTGGGCCTTGCTAACTCAGCCCATGTTGGGGCCAAGGCGTCGGGCCTGCTGACCCCTGGGAGCGGCCGACATGCCCGACTTGAGACCCGGGAGCATCCTCTCCGTGGGGGGAGTCTTCTCGGCTTCTCTGTGACCCCCCTCTCTCTCCCCTCTCGTCTCTCAGAGGCCTCTGATCTCAGCCCAACACTTGCCGCGGAGTTCTCTGCGGCACAGCCCTGTTCTGTTGCTCAAGGCTTGGACTCTCGGGTGCACGCAGAGCCATCCGTCAAGGCGCGTCGGAGGCCCGTCTGCCGCCTTGTCAGTCCTCAGCTGGCCGGGAGAGTCCATCAGAGGGGAGGGAGCGGTGGCAGCCCGCCAGGCTGACTCAGAGGCTGGATGGGAGGCAGCCGGCTTGTGCGGGAGGCAGTGAACACTGCATGGCGTGGCGTGGTGTGGCGTGGGCCCACACCTCTGACAGGCTGGCTCCCCCCTTCTTGTAGCTGACTCGGGCCACATCCTGATACCACCCAGCTCACTGTTTGTGGGGAGCACCCACCCCAAGGTGCTCTTCTCTTATTCCAGGCCGCTCAGCAGCCACTGGTGGCCCCTGGGGCGCACAGGTCAGAGGGCTCTGTCCTGGGAGCCAGAATCTCGTGAGATTGTGAAGGTTACTGCGCCGACCCGGCCGATAAACACGTGGGGTCAATTGAAGGGGGGAGGGAGAAATGGCTGGGTGAGCCTCGCCTTTCTAGTTCTCAGGTCTCTTGCTCTCTGATGGTCGGACCAGGGTGCAGCTGCCTTAGCCAGTTCCCTGCTTCAGCTGGCAAGGCTCACTTCCTGAGGAGAAGCCACATAGACCTACCCCGATGCAGCCCTGGGTGCTGGAGCACCCGTGTGGAGACCCCTGCCAGCGCTGAGATGCTGACACGTTCACTGACTCGGCTTTCCTCCTGCAGTCGGCGTCACTGGGTGTGTTTTGTGAGATGGAGGAGGACTTTGTGGATTGGTGTCGGACATATGGGTTAATGGGTTAATGTTGGACTTGTGGGCTTGGACAGGACTGGGTTGGGATGTTTTCTTAATGTCCACTTATCCTTTATATAAAACTCTCTCTTATACATGAGTTTCTGTGGATTTGTTTCTCTAATGTACTCAGACTAACACATTCACTCTCCAGGAGGGGCAGTCACGTGGGGTCAGCTGATTCCTAGCCCCAAGCTGTCCACATCCCAAGCCCCGGGGCATGCAGCAGGGCCGTACATGTGTGAGGCAGGCAGGGGTCTTGAGATTGGGGAGAGCCTGGACAAGGTGTGTGTGTGTGTGTGTGTGTGTGTGTGAGACATCATCACAAGGGTCTCCTAAGGGAGGAAGAAGAAGGTGGGGGGGGCAGTAGAGACAGGGGTGGGGGCGGCAGACTTCAAACCAAGTCCGCTGCCCTCGAGTCCATGTGGACTCACAGGGACCCTGCAGGACAGAGGAGGACTTCCCCCGGGGCTTCATGGGAGCAGACAGCCTCATCTTCCTCCCTCAGGGGGCTGATGGTTTCCAACCCCTGACCTTGGGAATCCCAGCCGAAAGCGTAACCACTGGGCCACCAGAGCTCCATGCCCCAGGCTACCGCCGATCCACTTCCCGCCTCTGTGGACCTGCCCCTCCGGGCCGTTACCTTCACGTTGACGTCACCCCTGTTATTCAGGTCCCTCGTGCTGTTTGTCCCCGTCAGCTGACGGGACTTCGTCTCTGTGGCGGTCACGTTGGGCTCCGGATTCATGGTCGGAGGTGTCCTTGTGGCTGTAGCAGGGCCGCACGCAGACATCATCACGGGCTCTCTCACGGTTCAGGAGGCCGTCCTCACCCGCACAGGGCTGGCCCGCCTGCACCCGTGGTGGCAGCCCCTGTGTTGGTCCTTCCGCGGAGAGCCCGTCTCTCTTTCACGGCGCCCCCTCCTGTCACCGAGCAGGATGTGCTTCTCCGGGACGAAGACGCCGTGGCTCTGGCTCAGGATCCGGGCTCTCCGGGAAAGCTCTCTCTCTGTGGGCTCTGGAGGAAGGCCGGTATGTGCTCTCAGGGGCTGTGGGCCCAGTGTCCCGTGGAGACCTCTGTGGGTCTTGGCATCAGCCGTGCCCCGTGGAGACCTCTGTGGGTCTTGGCATCAGCCGTGCCCCGGGTCTAGGAGTTGAGGCCCCCCCCACCCCCCACTGTGCTTTTGCTGCACCAATGGATATGTTTTTATCCCTGTGGATTCCACCTGGCAAGGTCCACGCATACCGCCGGGGTTTGTCATGCTGGGAAAAGGTGTCTGGCACGAAGACATGATTAGTCTGGAAAAATCCTACTGTGTGATTTCTGGAGTGATTCAAACACCCGGGCCATGCGTCCCACCCACTGCTCTTTGTTCCCAACATTCCCCTTCCGGTCACCAATAGCGATCAATGTGTCTTGAGCGTGGGTTCGATCCGTTTCAGGCTGCAGAGGCTGGTCCACACTGTCAGTCCCTCCGCCTTCGCCACGTGCAGCCGGTCCATCCACCTGAATACCCGCCACCTTCGCTGACCCCTTGCAGGGCTGTGGATAGTCCCCACCGCTGAGTGCGCGGTTGGATCTGAAAACGTGCTTTTGACCATGATGGTGACTCCGTTCCTCCACAACGGACTATTCCCAAGATGGTCGACTGGTTTGGGGGTCCGATTAAAATGCCAATGCCAGCCCCCTTCAGGGCATGAATGCCCGGGCCACCTAGCTTCAAGAGCTCAGTTCATTTCTGACGACTTCCAGCCTCCTCAGTCCGTCTCTCCTACATCCGTGTGCCGGTCACCAGTGGGTGTGCCCAGCCGTCTTCCCTCGTTTTGGATCGTGTGCGACTTGGGGTTGCTACTGGCTGCAGGCTGCTCAGGGCCCGGGGAGAGCAGCAGCTTCCATCAGACGGGAGGCCTGGGCCGTGCAGACGGATGGACGGACGGGCCTGCGTCCATCATAAACACACAGCCCTCCCGGGTGACATGTAAGAGGTGACCTTCCAGGTGCACAGCCAAGAGGGAACAAACCTGGAGAAGCCAGCCAGGACTGGAAGTGCAGGCCGAGGGGCAGCAAGGGGGAGCTGTGCCTGCAGCCACGGCTGTGGGCGCTGGGACTGAACCTTTCGGGGAGGCTCAGGGGCCCCAAGGACAACATCCCCCAGCTAGCCATGCCCACCCTTTCCTCTTTAGCAAGAATCCCAGCTGCACCGAATATGGTCCGGGGGCACGGGCGGGGGTCTGCCTTGGTGCGGAGGCCACTCTAGGATCCTGGAGTGACCTGTGCCAGCTGAGTCAGTGAGCAGGGCCGACATTCTGCAAATGAATCGGTCTCTGGAGGGGGCACATTTGTTACCCCCGCCCAGCACCACCCCAGGGCCCTCCCTCATGGAGGAGGGAGTCCTGGCGTTCAGCTGCTCAGCCACACCATGTGTGCATCTGCGTGTCCACCCGGCAGCCGCCGGTCACTGTGGCCCCAACCCTGCCCTGAGTCAGCCTCATTCCGGGCTGGACAGGCTGGGAGGTGCGGGTACACAGGGGTCTCAGTGCTGTGCTGACCCTGCGACTGGTGCCGGTGCCCCTGCCACGCGTACCTCTGTACAAACACACACATTCTCTCTCTCTCACATGCACACGCACCTCCATACCCACATTCACACATGCACACATACATGCACACCTCTGTACCCACATTCACACACCACATATGGCCGGATTCCGGGGCTTGCCCCGGCACGCCTGTGCCCATTCTGACACCGCTGGTAAAGCCCCATGTCTGTCCAGCACACCACACCTGTCATGCACATGCACACCTCCGTACCCCCCCCACTCTCACGTGCACATGCACACCTCTGTACACACACACACACACACACACACGCACACTCTCTCTCACATGCATATGCTCACCTCCGTACCCCCCCTCACATGCACACACACACCTTCATACCCCCCCACCCTCTCACATACACACACACCTCCGTACCCCCCACCCTCTCACATGCACACACACACACCCTCCACATTCACACACACACATTCTCTCACATGCACACCTCATACCCACATTTGCACACTTGCATAGCTTCACACACACTCACACCTTCACACACCCAAGCACACTCTCTCATCCACACCTTCATACCCACATTCTCACACCCATGCACACCTTTAAACCCACCCACTATCATATTGACACACTCACACACTTGCACACACGCCCTCCCACGCCACTCTCCCATTTGCACATGCACACCCATCCACTCACATGCACCCGCACAAGCTCACACGGGCTCACAGTCATGCGTGCTCTCTCACACACCTGTGCGTGCGTGCCCTGTGTGAGCCCCTCCTCGTGCCATCCCCTGCTCCCTCAGACTGCCCCTCGGCCCCCCTGAGCTGCACACACGTGGGACTTCGCCAGCGTGTCAGAGCGGGCACAGGCACACGGGGGTGAGCCCCAGGGCCCCAGCCACACACAGGCCCGCACACGGGATGGCAGCATCCTGTGTCCAGGCTTGGCCGGGGGATGCCTTCAGGGGAGCCTCAGGCTGAGGTGGTGGGTGGAGGAGGGTGGGCTTTGCTGATGGCTGATTGAAACACAGTTCCCAGAACTGCAGTGAAAGGGAAATTTCCGTTTTAAATGTGTTGAAAAGTTACCACTTGGCTGAGCCCCGGCTCTGGGCACCCGGCCCTCCTGCTCATGTGTCCCTCCCTGAGGGTGGCGAGC
>NW_022106189.1:47352622-47359648 GCF_000313985.2 Echinops telfairi
CCCCCCCCTCCGGCATGCTCATGCGGTGGCGGGGTTTCCGTGGGCGGAGGGGCTGCAGACGGAGCCGGGTGTTGTCAGCTGCCCTGCGGTCTGCCTCTGCTGGTCCCCCGCCACATGGTGGACAGTGGCAGCCACCGGCATGCCAGTAGGTCAGAGGGTCCGTGGGCGGTGCCTGGACAAACCATCCCGAGAAGCTGCGTGGTCCCTGACAGCTCCTGTCGGGGCCCCTCCCCACACTGCTTCCCTGCGCCTCTGGCTGTGGCCACTTGGCGGTGGGCGCCTCTCTGCCCTGCTCCCTGCCTTGAGCTGAGGACCACACTGGCCTGGATCCTGGCCGTCAGGATGGGGTGCAGAGCAGGACTGCCGGGAGTAGGGCCCTCACCTCTGCCTGTAGCCACCAGGGAGGGGCAGCTGGGGGCTGTCATGGCCCTTAAATAGCACCACCTCCCAGCTGTCAGCCGTCCAACAGGAGCTGCCCGGGAGCCTGCGTCCCTTCAGCTCTGCCCTCCTCAGTGGCGCAGGCTGCCTGGTGAGGGAGGAAGGTGTTCTGAGGGCAGACGGGGGCTATGAGGGCATTGACTGGTGCCCTGGGGGCTTCTCTGAGTGGACGCTGGTTGTGCCTGCAGCATAGGGTGAGGGCCACCAGTGAGTGTCTGAGTGTGAGTCAGTGTGAGTGAGTGTGAGTCAGTGACTGAAGGTGAGTGTGTGTGTCAGTGTGAATGTGAGTCAGGGCGAGTGTGAGTGAAGTTAAGAGTGTGTGTGCGTGCGTCAGTAGAGGTGAGTGTGTATGATAATATGATGGAGTGTGAGTGTGAGTGAAGGTGAGTATGTGTGTGAGACAGCGAGTGTGAGTGGGGGTGAGTGAGCGAGACAGCGTGAGTGTGAAGTAGCATGACTGAGTCGGTGTGAGTGTGAGTGAAGATGAGAGTGAGTGGATGTGTGAGTGAAGGTGAGTGTGAGTCAGTGTGAGTGAGTAAAGGTGAGTGTGAGTCAGTGTGAGTGTGAGTGAAGGTGAGTGCGAGACAGCGTGAGTGTGAAGCAGCATGACTGAGTCAGTGTGTGTGAAGATGAGAGTGAGTGTGAGTGAAGGTGAGTGTGAGTCAGTGTGAGTGTAAGTGAAGGTGAGTGTGAGTCGATGTGAGTGTGAGTGAAGGTGAGTGTGAGTCAGTGTGAGTGAGTAAAGGTGAGTGCGAGACAGCGTGAGTGTGAAGCAGCATGACTGAGTCAGTGTGTGAGTGAAGATGAGAGTGAGTGTGAGTGAAGGTGAGTGTGAGTCGGTGTGAGTGTGAGTGAAGGTGAGTGTGAGTCAGTGACTGAAGGTGAGTGTGTTAATACGACTGAGGATGTGAATGAGTCAGTGAGTGTGTGGCCGGGCTGGCCACGGGCAGAGCAGCAGCCCCACTGCATGCGGCAGGCAACAGGACTTGGCGGCAGGAGTGGCGGCCTTTGCCGAGGCTCTGGGTCCAGGAACAGCGAGCAGGGCTGTGGACCGTGCTCCCCGACCTTGGCTGGACTCTGGGCTGGGGAGCCCCACCCCACGCTCCGGACGGCAGTTGCATCAGCAGCACTGCCCTGTGTGTCTTTAGTCTCTTCTCCGCGGCCCTGCATGGGGACGTCCCTATGCGGTCCCCTTGGAGGCCAGAGAGACTTGCTCTGAGACAGCCCTTCATGTGGCCACTGCTGCCGCCACTGGCCGCTTCAGGAGGGAGGGCAGGCTGCCTGTGGGGGCGGCCTCTTCAACGGTTTCCTCTGCACACACTTGAGGCTGAGTCCTCAGTCGAGAGCCGGCCCTGCATGAACACAGACAGAGGGTGCAGAATGGTCAGCGTCAAGAACACACAGGGGTCCCTGTCCCCTGACCCTGCTTTCTTCATGGGCATCTCCCGCCTCTTCAAAGGGGAGGTGGTCCTGTGGCCAGGGGCAGGCTGCCTCCGTGGCTCCAGCTTGGTGGGTCTTGGGGTCCAGAGCACCAGCCGCTCATGGCCCGGGCCTGAGCCTGCATAGCGGCGCACATGGTCTTCTGCGACTCCTCGATCGGTGGCAGAGGGGAGGGTCTCTCATACATGTGGCTGCACTCTGTGGGGGCCCCACCCACCCCTGCCCACACTGTAGCTCCCACGTGGCCAAGGCAGTTCACAGAGACTTGACCGTGCTGCACTTGTGGAGACTCAGTGGCCCGTCCACGTGGGGCTGAGTGTGCCCGTGTCTTGTCCATAAGGGAAGATAGGAGTGGCCGGTCATCTGTGTCACGTAGCTCTTGCAGGAGGAGCTCACCATGCCCACCGGGCACCCACAGTCACCTGGAGACAGGTGGTGGTTGGTGTGCGTGTGGGTGACTGTGGGCACCAGGATGTGTCCCCCTGGGAGAGGTGGTGACGGTGTTGAGTGGCAGGCCGGGGACAGGCCTGTGGCTCAGGGGCCCGGTTCCAGTGCGGCTCTCCCAGCTGTAGCTCACAGCCAGGCCAATGGTGACCTGGCCCAGGAGACGGAAATGCTGATGCTGGCCCTGGAGGACAGACAGCGCTCTCAGGTGGCGGGTGGGCCCTGGAGCTGCCGCTGTCCTTGGTAACGCAGGAAACGGGACACCGACGCCCAACCTGCTGGGCGCGGCCTGGGCAGCTGGAGGGGATCTCTCTCCCCACGGAGGGCCTCAGCCATCCTGAGGCTTCGAGCATCATCCAGCTGAACCAGGACCCCGCCGAGGGCTGGCCGGTCCACTGGGCCCGCATCCGCCCCCCACCCCCACCGCCCATGGCTCGGCCCAGGCTTGTGGGCTGAAGCAAAGACCTCCCCCTTGAGTGGTTCCCAGAGATTTCCAGAAGGACGATGACCGAAACTCAACCCAACCCACTGCCCTCGAGGCAACGCAGACTCACAGAGCCCCCATGGGACAGGGCGGGACTGCCCCAGGGTGCTCACAACGGCTGGTGGTTTAGAACCACCGACCTTGGGGCTCATGCCCAGTGTGTGAGCCACTGCCCCACCAGGGCACTTGGAGCCTGAGTGGCCTTGATTCCAGAATGTTGGGGACCCCTGAGTTGAATGGTGCCTGCAGGTGTGGGCAGGGACTCCTCGTGGCCTGGGTGGGGCCATGCCGCTTCAGTAGAAGAAGACCTCTGGGTGCAGGGAAGACCCGGGTCCGGGGCTCTCAGGTTTTCCTGGGAAGGTCACGCGCACAGCCTTGGATGCAGCACCTAGGGAGCTCAGCCCCCGACCCCTCCAGAAGTCCCTGAAAACATGGGCAACGCTGACCTCAGCACACCTCTGTCCTTCCACCAAGAAGGAACACGGTCCTCGGGAGGGCGGGAGAGGGCCCAGCTCATAGGGCTGCCCCTCCAGCCACTCCCCTTCTGTGGCCCTTCGAGCCTGCTCTGTGACAGTGCCACCCCATGCCCCGCCCGCTTAGGGACACGGGTGGTCCTGTAGGGTGGCGACTGTCACGAGTCTGACTGAGTTCACTTGAGAGGCCAGGACACGGCCAAGCAGTCTCTCCAACCAGGCCCCGACCACAAAAGATGGTACCCCCTCTTGTCCCCGTCCCACCCCTCCTCCGCCTCGGACCCTTCTCGAGATTGGGAGGCCCTGGGGGCAGAGCACCAGGCACTGTTCACTTGGAGAGACAAGCAGGAACCAGCCCGGCAGCTTCCAGGAGCTGCCCCCATCCCCTTCACCCGCCTCCATGGGTTATAGCCCCCCCCACCACGTGAGATGCTCCAGGATTTGAGGCGTGCAGATGCCGGGGTGGGGCCCAGGAATGTGCATCTCACAAGCTCCCAGGGGCCTTGTTGGCTGCCATCTGGACAGGAGGCATGAGCCACGGGGGACACTAGGCCGGCAGGCAGCCCTCAGCCTCCACTTCCTCTAGGGCATGGGCGTAGAGGTGACAGCACCTCAGGGAGTCCTGGGAGAAAGGGAGCAGCAACCTCAGGGTGGGTGGGGGCCGCGGCCATCACCACCATGCAGCGTGTGATGTCTGCACTCTCCTCAGAACCGGAGGCTGGCCGCCGCTGTTTCCGTCGGGCCCTCCGCTCCCCACGCGTGTGCGGTGCTCGGAGGAGCTGGGCAGCTGCTGTGAATGGAAGGGTGGGCTCCATGAGAACCTGAGGAGGGGGGCAGAAGGAGCGTGGGGGAGCTGGAGGGTAGGGAGAGTGGGGTGAAGGAGAGGTGGGGCAAAGGACAGATGGCGCACAGACACGTGGGGTGTTACAGAGAGGCAAAGGGGAGGTGGGGTGGGGAGAAGGCCGCGATCCCACACGCCGGCATGCAGTTTGGCTTCTCCAAGCAGAGAAGAAACAGTCGTGTCTCTGATCGCATCTTTTTGTTCCACTTTGAAACAGAGCTGCGTTTCATCAAAACCTCCAAATATTTATCTTAGCACTCTTCCTATAATTTTAATTTATTTGCTCTCTCCATGCGAATGTTTCCTGTTTCCTGTTACGCAATCGTGCCGTTGTCTCCCAGAGCTCTCCGTACCTTGTCACGAGTGAGGGTGGCAA
Source organism: Echinops telfairi (assembly GCF_000313985.2). Classification (NCBI taxonomy): domain Eukaryota; kingdom Metazoa; phylum Chordata; class Mammalia; order Afrosoricida; family Tenrecidae; genus Echinops; species Echinops telfairi. The sequence goes on from NW_022106189.1 coordinate 47,357,119, forward strand.
CGCAGTGTCCCCCGAGGCGGGCACCTTCCTTTGCACCAGGACCTCCTAGGGCGAGAGCAGGTCAGCCCAGAAGGCTCCGATTCTGCAGGAAACCTCCCCAGAAACACAGCTCCTTCTGGTCTTCGCTGGTAGCCTGTTGATGGCTGAGCGAGACAGAGGCACTTAGAGCTTGGATCCCATCTCTCCTCAGGGGACCTTTGGACAGCATGTGTGTCCTCCTTGACACTCAGCTTCCTCTAGTGTCCACTCTGCTCACAGTTCCTGTGTTACATATGGATGATCAAACCTAGCCGACCCTGTGGAGAGTTACCCTCCTGCTGGGGGATCAGGACCACAGTCGCGGGGTGGGTGCTGAGGTCTGTTGGCATGACAGAGCTTGCCAGCGGACCCGCAAACACAGTGCTATGCATCGTACTGCGGTGAGTAGCACCAGGTGTCTTGAGAAGCCATCTAAGCTTCAGCTACTGGTCTCTCTGCCTCAGGGGAAGGCGCAGTGCTGGAGACTTGGAAGGCAGAGGGAGACCGTCAGGCCACTGAATGAACGGTCCCCACAAACATCGGCCTCCACAACCCTGAGATCAGAAGACCAGGTGGAGCCCGGCTGCCACGACCACCTGCTCTGAAAAGGATCGCATAGAACAGCGGTTCTCAACCTGTGGGTCGTGACCCCTTTGGGGGTCAAACCACCCCTTCACAGGGGTCGCCCGATGCATAGCAGTGGCAGCATGACAGTGATGAAGTAGCAATAAAAATAATTTTCTGATTGGGGGGGTCCCCACCACACGAGGAACTGTCTTAAAGGGTCACGGCATTGGGAAGTTTGAGAACCGCTGTCCTAGAAGGTCCTAGAGAGGGTGCAGAAAACTGTGGCCCCAACTCAGAATCATGAAGGAGACCAGGCTTCCCGGTCAGGCAGACAGGATGGACAGTCCTCTACGACTGGCCCTCAGTCACTCTTGAGGTGTGGAACTGAACCCCTCCCTGTGTTAGAATAAGCACGTGTTTAAGATCAGAAGTGCAGTGTTTAGGGCCTGTCCAGGAGACTGCCCTGGGCGAGTGGGCACCAAACAGGCACGGGGCGCGGGATGTGAAACCGGTGATCTGCTCCGTAGACCTTCACAATAAAACGTTCTAAAAAGAAAGTTACACTCTTCCCCGAGAGTTCTTCTCAATTACTCCTGGCCCGACTCCCGGGCCAGAAGGAGGGGACGCAGTCTGGTATCAATTACTCTTCTCTAATAGCTCTGACACTTGCTAATCTCTCCCTTTAAACAAAGAGACAGCCCACACTGGGCCCGGAGACTTTGTCAGGCAAGAGACTCGTGTAAGAATTTAGGGATTAAAAAGGAGAGATTTAGGCCCAAGGCTACCTTCTGTCTGCGGTTGGTCAGCTGCGCTGGTTTGGTGAGGTTAGTATCTGTCAAGGCTTTTTTGAAAAAGCATTTTATCGCGATGTAGTGAAGGCGTACAGAGCAGATCACCACTGTCAGCAATGAACTCGAAATTTGCTTCCACTCCTCCGTTGACACTCCCTCAGTGCACCCCCCTCCTCCCGGTGTTTACTGCCCTTTCATCTTAAACGTGCATTATTCCACCCCAGTGTGAGTTCGTGTCCAGATCTGAAGGTCAAGCGAGGGCCATCGTCGCATCTCACCAGTCTCTGTCCCACCAGTAGTAAGCCAGGTGGTGGTCCACGCCTTTTAGCTCTGTCCCCACTTTTCTCGCTCTACCCAGGATCCTCGGACCTTCCCATGCGGCCCCTCTAGGGCAGTGGGCGGTGGTAGTGGGCACCATCGGGTTCTGCTGGCCTTGGGGTTTTGAAGGTTGGTGTTGCGTGGTCCATGGTACTGTGCACTGTGTCCGTGTGTCTTTCAGTTTGTACCTCTCTTCTTTGCTCCCGCGGGGAGAGGTCATTGGTTGTAGCTCTGATGATCACTCGTGAGCTATTAGAACCCCAAAGTAGACCTTTTCTTAAGAAGCAGTGACTCAAGCAGGCTGGTCCAGCAGGCAGGGTCAGGCCCGCACTGCCCGCTTCTCGTGGTGTGGTCGTTTCGAAGCCACGTCAGTTGGGTTCGCTCCCTGGTTAAGTGGCAGCCGTGGCATTTGTGGCCTCACGACTTGCCTCATGACTTGCTCCTCTGGCTCCCGAAGGAGACCATGGTCTCTAACTTGTTCTGTATTGCCCGTGTACTTACTCTGCCCACTCAACAGCCATCCAGTGCCTGCCTTATGCTGGGAAAGGTGGCTTTGTAGGCCCACAATGTAGCAAGAATCTAGCAATTCCATTGCTTTTAATGTTGGATGAATGGATAATACAGTGAACCCTCGTTTATCGTGGTTAATCGGTTCTAGACCCTACCATGATAAATGAAATTCCGCGAAGTAGGATTCCTTATTTGGAAATCAAATATTTTTGTAGTTAGAGCATAGAGGACATGAAAAAACACCCGTTAGTCACCATTACACTCGTATGACCCAATTTATTAAATGAAAAAGGGAAAATACAGTAAAACATTTTGGACGTTACAAT
>NW_022106189.1:47360822-47386684 GCF_000313985.2 Echinops telfairi
ATGGGTGGATGGATGGGTGGGTGGATGGATGGATGGATGGATGGATGGATGGATGGATGAATGTAGAGGTGGATGGATAGATGGATGGATGGGTGAATGGGTGGATGGATGGGTGGGTGGATGGATGGATGAATGTAGAGGTGGATGGATAGGTGGATGGATGGATGAATGAATGGGTAGATGGATGGATGGGCATATTGTTTGCTGAGTTTTGAAAAAGGTCAATACCTGTGCCACCTCCTCTGCTACCAAGTTCCCTCTCACCTCCTCCCGGTTATTCCTTGCTCCACACCCATCTCTGGAGACAACGATTCTGTTTTCATTGTAAACTACTTCTGCTGGTTCTGGGATGGCTTAGATGTCGGAGTCCAGGTTTTAGCGTTGCTTGGGTGGAGGACTTCCCACTGCCCACCTGGGGGCACTGGTCCACCTTTGCTTTCTACGCAGCGCCTCCAGCGGAGACCCTCAGCCTCGGCTGCTGCCACGTGAAGAGTCTGGCAACGAAGGGAGGTGGACCCTAGACCTTACCTGCTGCATTGGTCCGAGTTTCCTGGGGAAACAAGAGCAGAGCACTTGAATGTGTTTAAGAGAGAACTTTATATCAAGAAGTAATGATGCATTGACACAGCCTGGCTAGACTCCACCCCTACAACCTAGGTATCCAGTGGAAACGTGTTTATCTGCCACACCTGACAAGAGGTCTCAGTTCTGTCCCTGCAGGAGACACAGTTCTACAGTTAGACATCTTACCAGCCTTTGGCCTGAGGACAGCGGTGGTTGAGTGGTAGAATCCTTGCTTCCCTGCAGGAGACCCAGGTTCGATCCCAGCCAATCCACGCCATTTGCATCCACCACCGCCCCCATCTATGGGGGAGGCTGCTATGGTGTTGTGAGATGACTAGGTGGTTTCAGTGACACTCCCGAGTGAAGGCTGATTAAGGCGGAACTCGGTCCTGCTACCATCACTCCTTGAAAGCCTTTGGAGGGAGCCTGTCTGGGGTGGGGGTGCAGGGAAGCTTCATCTATTGCTGTGACCCCCATCAAGCCCTGGCAGTGAGCAGCTTCCCTCGCCCCTCCCTGGGCTGGATCGCTCCTCACAATGCAGGGTCTGATTGCATTTTAATGAGAATAATATTTGCTTTCAGGAAGGATGGGCCCGGCTTTGTCTTTAAGGCGGCCTGACGCTTCCACTGCGTTCACCCCTCCGAACAGGTCTGGCTGAACCTGTCGGGCACTGGGCCCTGGATCCTGCCCGCTGCCCCACCCCTTTCCTTTCAGCCCGCTGTTTCCAGGGAGACGTAAGCCACGCGGGGCTGCTGCATGTACACTTCGCTCCTCAAAACAGAGCTCTGTGAGGGCAAATTGGCGCCTGAGTTCGCCTTTCAAAGCTCCTTGATCAGCCTCTTCGCTATCAGAGGGTTAATCTGAAGTCTGGTTTGGAACTCGCGGGACCTGTGGGGTCGGAGCTGGGGGGCGCCAGGCAGCACTCTCCTTGATTGGGGGCTGGGGAAGCGCTGCTTCTCCTGCAGATTTCAGGTGGGTGGCAGTGCCTGCGCCGGGGCTCCCGGGGGACCCTCAACCACACCGAGCCAGCACCGGCACTGGCCGCTTTGTCGGCCTGGACTACCTCGGGGCATGGGCGTGCTGCTGCATGTGGGGTGGTGAGAGGCCAGGTTCCTTTTGCTCTAAGGTGCTCTGTGCACCCCGAAACATTCTGGCTAGTGCAGGAGGGGGGGCAACCCAGATCATTCCCCAGCGAGTTGCCGAGTCAAATTGAAGAGCTGGCTGCCAGCTCTGGGCACAGAAGAAGGGCTAGGATGGGGCCTGTTGGCGAGACATGACTCAGGAGAGCAGTTCTCCTGCTGGAAGATCCCCAACTCTCCTATCTGTGGTCCTTCTCCTGTGGTGACCATTGTTGCTGTTTCCGGAGCAATAGCAGCCAGAGACAAAGACACCTCATGGACAGGAGAACCAAGGCCAGTGACGCAGCCTGATTTCCAGAAACCGTGCGAGTCAAGGGGTGATAGGGAGAGAGAAGCCTTTAAAGTGTAGACGTCCACATTTAGTCAAAACAAATGTAATCATGGCTCTTTGGCGCCGTAAAAAAAAAAAAAAGGCTTTCCACATTGGAGATAAACTGAAGATGGTTTAAGGCCAAAAAAGCAGAAGGAGCTGCCTTGTCAACAAATCTGCAGGACAAGAATGTGAAGGGAGGCTCTTCCAACTGAAGACGCAGAGACTGTTTGCGGAGGGAGATCTGCACTGACGCCGAGCAGCAAGACTGGCAGACGGCACAGAGACAACCCCACAGACCCCGCCCCACCGTCATGCCGGGTCTCTTTAAAGATGCTCTGGGAGGCAGGAGCCCAAGACTGCTCTCTGCGAGCCATAGTCTTCCTCGATGAGGGCTCTAGAACGTCAAGAGCACAAGGGACGCAGACTGCTGGCAACCGCTAGCCAGCCCCTGCGCCCCAGAGAGGCTGGGTGACCGTCCAACTGCATCTTGTGAGATGCGCTGTCCTGCGTGATTGGCACCAGGCCACAGAAGCCGGGAGCTGGCCCAGCCGCCCGTTGTCATGGCCGCCGAGGGCCTGTGCACCCAACCCGTGGACGCTGTTGTCTCATGAGGTTCCAGCATGCAGGACACTCCTGGCTTCACTCTTAGGAGGACGTTGCCCAGGGACGTGCAGTTGGGACATGATGAGCTGGAGGCTGGCCGCAGGCGGAGCTGGCCAAGCAGTGCCTGGCCTTTCCATCAGTGGTCCAGAGCCATTGGCGGGGCCTGAGCTGCAGGGTTGAGGCGCACAGCCACGCCCACCCTGGCTTCTCGTCTTCATCCCAGTACTATCTCCTGCAGAACCGGACCCCCGCCCACCCCCAGGATGTGCTTGACCCCTGAGCTGGGGCGAGGAGCGCCCCCCGCCTCCCACAAAGGCAGGGAGCGGGTCTCGCCTCCAAGTGGCTCGCGCTCGCAGCAAATGCGATGGCTGCAGACGGCATGAAGGCAGCGACCTCGGTTCTTATTCTCCCTGCAGCCTGGTCCCTCGGCAGGCTGCTGACCTGCCCATGTCAGGTACGTTCTCTGACCTGTCAGCTCCGAGGAGACCCAGAGCCCCTCTCAGGACTCGCCGCGCAGCACTGGGGCACTGTCTTGCTCCCCGCATCGGCTCTCGTGGTTTTGCCCAAAAAGCAGCTTTTGGGGAGGGGAGAGAGCACGCGTCGCAGCAGACACGCACCTGATGTGCCCGGTGAAACAGCGAGTCTGGCCTAACGGTCCTGGAAGCTCTGGCTGCCCATTCCCGGCTGCGTGAGCTCAGGAGGTCAGGGAGAGCCCAAGACGGGCACTCGCCCGCATGCTCAGCGGCTGGTGGCTGGTGCTAATGGTCTATTGGGGCAGAGACGCTTCAGGGCCGATTTACAGCCTCGCTCGCCTGGAGGAGGGGTGGTGTTGGGAAGAGAGGATGAGGGAATAGAGGAAGGGGAGGGAGGCGGGCTCCGTTGGACCTTCCCGCCAAACTCTATGGACTACGTGGCCCACGCCCATGACGACCGTGACCCCTGACGCGCTGGCACGTTGAGACTTTGTCACCGGAGGATGCAGGAGTCCAGCGTTTTAGAAGTCATGGGCCGCCTGCTCATCCTTCTGTCTCCCGCTGCCCACTGCCAGAGGCCCCCATCAGAACGTGGACCACAGTGACGGGGCAACTCTGAACAGAAAGCCGTCTGTTCTCCACACTGGAGGGAGGGGGGGGTGCTGAGTGTCCAGCTCCTTGGACGGTCTGTCACGGGGAGCCGTGGCAGAACTTTGCAGCAAAGGAGACTCACTCAACACACCCGCTCCGCCCCCTCTCCCCGCTTTCCAGGCACAGTCCATGCGGGATTGTGGGAAGCAGAGCTGGGAAAAGCCCTTCCCCACGATGTCTCCATCTCAGGCCAAACCTAACGTGCCGTTTGCAGACACACGGTCACTGGCTATCCACTCGGAGGTCGGCTGCTTAAAGGTTACCTGCCTGAAGCAGTGGTTCTCAACCTTCCTAATGTGGCAACCCTTTAATACGGTTCCTCATGTTGTGGTGGCCCCCAACCATAAAATTATTTTTCTTGCTACTTCAAATTGTAATTTTGCTACTGTTATGAATCATAATGTAAATATATGATATGCAGAATGTATTTTCATTGTTACAAATTGAACATAATTAAACATAAAGCATAGAGATTAATCAAAAAACAATATGTAATTATATATTGTGACATATTCATGTGTTTTCCTATGGTTTTACGCACCCCTGTGCAAGGGTCATTTGACCCACACAGGTTGAGAACTGTTGGCCTGAAGGTGTCAGCCTTCTAAGGCAACCAGGCCCTATTCTCTGTCCCACCGGAAGGAGGGCCCATCCCGTCTGCTAAGGAGCATGGGTTGATGCCCTGAAGGAGAGCCCACGGACTCCTAAGGTCAAGCCAACTCAGGGACGGCCCAGGTTAGGCTTCCGTCTTGACTCTAGAGCCGCCCGTCTTGTTAGGTGTGTGCCTTCCTGTCCGTGTGTGGCCCTGGGCCTCCCCTTCCTATAGCGGGCACACCCCTAGCCCCCCTCCTGTCCCGCGCGCCTGCTGTACCACCCCTTCCCATGACACATGTGGTCACCGTCGTGAGGGGGACCGGCGCGCCCGAGAGTGAATGTCAGCCTTGGCTGGAAACAGATCCGCTCTCTGTGAGGATCAGGCTCCCGAGGTCGTGATGGTCTCGGAGGTGAGCACTCGCACGCTTGACCTTGTCTGATGTCTCTTTCATTTTACCCCTCAATGACACCACTGCCCCCGGCCGTTCGATGGTGGGGGCTGGTGCCCCACAAGGGATGGTGTTGGCTCTGCCGGCCCGGCACCTCGGGAGCGCTGCCGTCCGTCACTTAGGCAACAGACAGAGTGGTTGTCTATTCACACCCTGGAGCTCCAGTGTTGGTGTCAGTTAGGCTCTGGCTGCTAACCGCAGGTCAGTGGTCAGGAGAAGGACGAGTGAGGCGTTCTGTTCCTGCCACAGTGACAGCCTCGGGCACCCCCAAAGCAGCTCACCCCGCCCTTAGGGTCACCTGACCGTGGTAATGGGCTTGCTGTTTCAGTTTGGACAACTCCTGTACAGATTTGAAGTCCCAGAATCCCAGTTCCCCTCTGCGGGGGCAGGCCGCTCAGAGTTGGCATCAGCTCGATCATGGCAGTGCCTCCGTGCTTTGTGCCTTTCGGTCACATTGACGCCACCCACTGACCACCCACGGGCCCTCCATATGCCACCACCTTCATCCTGGGGACAGTGGGAGGGCTGGCCAGTGAAATAGACGAGGGGCCCTGCAGACTGAAGGGGGGGACAAGGGGAGTACAGGCAGCACAGGTAGATAGGGTAAGTTTGGGGGGGCTTTCGGCAAAGGGTCCTGAGGCGAGGGAGTTGTGGGGCTGTGGGGAGGAAGGAGACACGAGGACCTTCCGAACCTTGGGAGGACGGAGGGGGATGGGATGAGACCAAGCTGCCGTGGGCTCTGCTCAGAGAAGGCTCGTGTCCAGAGCGAGGGGCATCCTCTCCTGCCCCAAGCCCCCGAGATGAGGCCTCCGTTCTCCAGAGAAGGCCAGACTGTGAGCTGAATGTGGATCAGCATTTTCCAGACTCAGAAGGCATTGAAGCAGAAGACGAAGACATGAAACATAATAATTTATACATTATCAAGGGCCCGTGAGGGAGGCAGGGTGGGGGAGGGAGGGGGGAAATGAGGAGCTGATACCAAGGGCTCAGGTAGAAAGAAACTGTTCTGAGAATGATGAGGGCAACAAACGTACAAATGTGCTTGACACAATGACTGGATAGAGGGATTGTGATAAGAGTTGTACGAGCCCCAATAAAAGGATGAAAAAGAAAGAAACGGGCGACAATCTGAGCCCCTAGGGCATGTCAAAACCGCTGCTTTGACCTGTGGGCAGGGCTGGAGAGGTAGAAGCGCGGCCATCAGACGTTCCAGCCTGCATGGAGGACGTGTCAAGAGACGCTCAGTCACACTTGGTGGAGCGTTGATGTTTGGCCCAAGAAGGGCCTCCACGACTCTATAGCGGGGCTTTGTGACGGACCCTCGCATTTTGTGCCAACTTGGTTTCCTCTCTGTGAGGTGGGCATCGGTAGAATGGCAGCCTCGCGCCGGGCAGCAGAGCTGTTGGCCGCTGCCCCGCGGAGGGTTCCCATTCAGAACAGGGTGGGCTGGGTTTCCACGGAGTTGTTGGGCTGAGCGGGACCATGGGTGGTGGACGCCATCAAATCAGCTCCTCCTCACAGTGGCCCAGCAGACAGCAGAACAAGACACTGCCCTGGCCACACCATCCTGCTTGGGCCACTGTCGCAGCCACGGAGCCAGTCCCTCTCCTGGGGCATCTTCCTCTTCGGCACTCTCCTTCCACTGGACAGGGCAGGAGGCCCTTCTCCAGGGACCGATCTCTCCGGACAACATGTCCAAAGGACGTGAGCCGAATCCTCACCATCCTTGCTGCGTCCGCGGCCGACTGAGCTGGCCCGTGGTGGTGAGTGAAATCAGTATCATGTCAGCGCCGTCTCCCCGTGCTGCCTGGGACCGCCATCCTCCCGCGAAGGACATTTCATCATCTGGTTGACTCCGTGTGTTTGCACTGTGTGTGTGTGTGTGTGGGGGGGGGTCTACAGCAGTGCTTCTCAGAGGGGGCCCTGGATTAGCAGCATCACCTCTCATGGAATGAAACCCCCACACGCACCAGAGATGGGCTGAGCCAGAAGCCCCGCGTGTGGACCCATCAGGAGGCCTGTTCACAAGCCCCCAGGTGTCTCTGATCCGGAGCCTGACAACCTCTCGTCTCCGGGAACCGCAGGTTTGGTGAGCCGTATGGAATGACTGGATTCCTGTTTTCCTTCCCACAAACCTTTATTTCTGCTGGAGGGCATCGTGTCTGGGTTTGATCACTGGCTCGTGTTCTATGACGTCGCCTCCGTTGCAGACTCTCCTCAGATGTGTAACCAGGCTGGAAAGACGTTCGCTGGGTTAAAAGAGGAAACCCATGAGATGTGCCAGCACTGTCCACGTTGTCCGGACGCGTTCACTCATGTTGAACCCCGCCTCTGCTTACCTGAGGAAGCAGGTAGGCACTGCGGTCCTACCTGCTGGACAAAGGGTGAAAGGGAGAGAGTGGCGGTCGTGAAGCTCAGAGCTGGGCTCGGGACCCAGCAGACCGGGCTCCACAGGCCACGCTGGGGCTTATGGCCAGCGAATCCGGTGAGGAAGGTCCAGGGACTTCCCGACTTTCTCCTGGAGTCGCTGGTGTGAGCTGTTCCTCCTCACCCTGAGGATTCCCCCTCATCCCTCCCCAGGGTTGGATCCGAGGGTTCCCACTTCCAGCCTTCTGAACAGTGAGGAAAGGGCTTTCTCCAAGGTTGCAGGTTGGGATCCAAGTTGGACCCCCCTGTTCCCTGGGTCCGCGTCTTTCCTCTTCTGTCTCCCGTGTTAGCACGTCAATCCCGACTCCTGGCGATGGGACTGTACAGGGCGGCACTGCCCCCCGGGCTTCCAGGGCTGCCACTGTGAGATCCCTTGGGTGGTTCAGACCTTGGTTCTTGACTTCGTACAAGAGGGCATTCACGCCGGAGCCCGGCTTGTGTTCCAAGTGGGTTTTTGTAAAGGACAGAAGGGTCAGGCGTGACAGTCCCTGGACACCCATGGCACTGCGCATCCACACGTGGCGGCCCGAGGCCCGAGGGAGAGAGACCTGGCCCGGCCAACCGGAAGACCAGGAAGCAGCTGCAAATAGAGGCCGGTGGTCTCCAGGTTCAGCTTTGAGGGCCTTCCACTGGGAGGCATGGTTGATGGTACTGGTTGACCCCATTGGCTGTATTAAGCCCACCTGTCCTAGATTGGGCCAATCCAGGGGTACCGACTCGCCCCGTCCCGGGTTTGAATTGGCGCATACTCAGTAGACACCCCTGGTCCCTGTTCTTCTACCTAACATCATCTTGGCCCCAAAGAATCAGCGTATTTGAATGATGGTGCCGGTGAGAAGATGGAAGGTACTGTGGATCGACCAAAGACCAAACAGATCTGTCTCGGAAGGACAGCCAGAGGGCTCCTTAGAGGCCATGACGGGAGACGTGGTCTCCGTAACTGGGGCACGTGATCAGGGGAGACCGGTCGCTGGAGAAGGACGTGGTGCTTGGTGCAGTTGGGGGCAGCGAGGAAGGCGGAGACCCTGGCGCGATGGGACAGGCGTGTCTGCAACACTGAGCTCAAGCAGGAACAACCGGGAGGACGGCGCAGAGAGGGGCGGTGTCTTGCTCTGTGGGATACAGGGCTGTTATGAGTCAGCATCAACAACAAGCAACAACAGTCTTGCAGAAACAGACTGCCACACTCTCCCGCAGAGCCGCGGGCGAGTTTGGACTGCTGCCACTTCAGTTAGCAGCCCAGGGCTTAACCCCTCGGGGCCGTGATTTTTCCTGTGTGCCCTCATCTTGTTGGCACACATCCTCCAGGCACGCTGAGAAAGGGTGTGTGGGGTAGAGTGAGCTGGTGCTGCTGCCATGGGAATGCCGCGCGTGAGTGGCCTTAGCAAGCAGAACTGTCTTTCCTCGCAGTGCAGGAGGCTAGATGTTCAGATCCAGAGTCCTCTCTCAGAGGGAAGGCTCTCTCTCTGTCACTTTGTCAGTTCTGGGGAGAGGGCTTTGCCCCCGGTTCCTTGGTGAACTTCAGCAGCATGCCCCTGTCCTCCCTGGGCTCTGCTCCTCACACTTGCTCGTTGCGCTGAGACTCCTGGACTTGGTTCTGACTCACGGCAATGCCGTGTTCAGAGAACAAAACACCACCCAGTCTTGCACCCTCGTCCCCACGTTGCTCCCAGTCTGAACCCGCTCATGCAGCCACGGTGTCGATCTATCTGCCGAAGGCCTCTCTTGGGTTGTCCCCGGCTTTTCCCAGCGTGCTGTCGTTCTCCAGGGACGTGCCAAGTCCATGCGAAGAAGCCTCGCCACCCTCGCCTCTAAGGAGCACCTGGCTGCCCGGCTCCCAGACGGGGCCCTTCGCTCTTTCGGCGATCCGTGGTCGGCAATATTCCTCACCAGCTCCATCGTTCTAATGCACGGGTCCTTCCTCGGTCTTCCTAGCTCAGAGTCCAGCTCCCACGTGCATGTGCGGTGAAGGAAAAATACCGGGGTTTAGTCCTTAGAGTAACACCCTGTCCTACAACACTGCTTACAGGTCTTGTGCAGCAGACCACTGAGCAGTGCATAGTTTGATTTCTTGACGGCTGCTTCCATGAGCATCGATTAGGGGTCCAAGCAAGTGGAACAAATCCTTGGCAACTTCAGTCTGTTCTCGATGTTTATCATGATGTTGCCTACTGGTGAGTTGCGAGAACTTGAGTGTCTTCCCGCTGAGGTGTCACCCACACCGAAGGCTGCCATCTTCGACCTTCATCAGCACGGGCTTCGGGCCCTCCTCACTTTCAGCAAGCAAAGGTGTGCCCTCTGCACAGCGCAGGTTGTTGATCATTTGCTCGCTGTTAACTTGTTGCTATTAACTTGCTTGTTTAATCTCCTTTATATCGCAAAAGAGATTGGCTTAAAATACACCCCATGCTTATACCGTCTAACTAACATAGCAAAGGAAACACGTTCCCAAATGGGGTTATAACCACCCATCGGTATGAGGGCTAGGATTAATAACACGTGTGTTCACAGAGCACGATTCGGTCCATAGCAGGAGGTCACTGGTCAGTCTGGACCTACCTTACTTGGCCCTCACAATAATTTAGCAGTTTGTCTCTTTAGGATTCTAGATGGAAACTTGCTCCTCTTCAGACGTGGAAGATGTTCTTCTGTTGACTGTTAGGTTCTGGTGGGTAATGAGAAGACTTATTTTTTGTCCATCAGATGGAAAATTTCTCCCTGTGGTCCACCAGAAACCAGTAAAGTAGGCTTGCTATCGCCAGTGGCATGGGGTTTTATCTGGGCTGTGTATGTCTTTGGGTGGGCGTATTTTGTGCGTGGCATTGCGCATCCACCGGGCCTTGTCAGGTTAGAAATTCCATTCTGGAAAATTTTTCAGAGTTACCGTCTTTAGTACTCCCACATCCCTGCCTCCTCCACATACATCCTCTGTGCTTGCTTCATCTGGAATTCCTATTACCCACATAGTTGCCAGTTTTCTTGCTCTTTTCCCTTCAATTTTTCCTCCCCTCGGTTCTTCAAATCCTCCTTTCTTGGAAACATTCACAAGTTTTCTTTCAGCTCTTCTGTTTTCTCATAGCGACTTTTATTTAATTGTTTTTCACTTAGCAAGAGTTTGACCCGTTTGCTTTCTGAATAATTCCTTCTGAAGCATCCTAGTTCTCCTGCCACATTTTGTACCAACAGGCCCCGAGTCGCATGATGCAAACACAGACAACATGAGAAGGTATCGGCAGAAATTTCCCCTCCTGCCTCAGCCTCGCAGCTTCCCACCTCCCTCAATACAGGTGACAGCTCCACCGGTCCTCTGCACGGCTGGGGGTGTGGGTCCCCCGTCAACAAACACCTCCAGGAAAAGAGCCTGCTGACATTTTGCTCTCACAGTGTTGCCGTGAATAAGCACAAAGACACATATGTTGGATTCATCTCGCCCCAAGCGCTCGCTCTTTGTCCAAAAGCGTGCGTTTGTGTTCTGGCAGACGCTGCCAAGCTGTTCTCCTGGGGCTGGGGCCACTCCCGCCCCACCAGCAGAGAGCAAGTGGCGTTCTCAGGAGCCAGCCATGCAGCGGCTGCTTTGCCAGCCCAGTCGTTTGGACTTTCGCTTTCATGTCCTTTCCGTCACACGTCTCTCTTGCCAGGCATGAGGCCACGCTGCTCTTTGTGGCCTGAGCGTCGCGGACACTTTCTGTCTGTGGCCTCGCTCCGTGTTCGTTATTTTTGCTCAACGCTCCCGCCTTTCCCTTGTTCATGACGTCAGGCGTCCGTGGGGCCTCGTCCGGGGAGCAGCTGAGGTCTGGGAAAGTTTTCAGTTACTGCCTTGGATCCTCCCCCCCACGCATCCCTCCAACACATACGTTCTCTGTCCCTGGAATTCCTATTATTCATGTATTTGCCAACTCTCTCCCCCTCCCTGCCCTCCCTTCTACGTTTCACCCCCTTGGTGTTTGGGGGAGTTTTCTTTGAGAGTATTTGCTGTGGCCATGTTTTGATTACACACCCACACTCACACCACCACCACCACCCACCCGCACACTCACCAGGCATCAACACAGCTCAAGCTCACTCGCCACTGACAAGGGACGGAGTTGGGCCAGGACAGGCAGGACTTTGTCCGCAAGCTGGGCAGCCCGGCACGTTTTCTCCTGCACCACGCCGGCTGCAGCGGTGAGGCTGGGCTGGTCGCTCTCAGGAGGAGTGCCGTGACCACTGAGCTGTGGGTGGGCACAGCCGTGTCTCAGGTGGAGGCAGGGCCCAAAGAATATCCCCAGCACAGCAGCACCGAGACCCAAAGCAGGACAACCTCTGGGCAGATGGACTCACTCCGCCACCAGGGCTCCTTATTCTAGGGCAGGGTTCCCCAGTGGGCAACGCCACACCCTGGGAAGGGCGCTCAAATGGCCCGGGTGGGGGGGGGGGCTGCGAAAGCAGATACCTCCACTTCATCTGGAATGTTGGCCTAGAGGCTTTAATCAGCAGGGGTCCCGGAGTCATTTCGTCTGGAAAGGGGCTGGTCAGCCACATCCACTTGGGTGCCTGTGTTGCAGGAGCACCCATTTGCCCACTTCCTGCCACCCATCCCACCCCCATCCCTCCTTCCCCTGGCCCTCCCTCAGCACTCTGCTTCTCCCTGGAACCCCAGAGGCGGGCAGACTTGCTGAGTCTCCCAGGGTGGCGGGAGGCTCGGGCACATGTGGCAGGCGGCCGACCTTGAGCGTATATCCAACGGGCTGTGCTCTTTGAAGCTCACATGCGATTAAGCCAGATTGCCAGAGCTGCCAACTGCCCCCGCCCCTGCCCCCGCTCCCGGGTTTCTCAGGCCACTCTCTGGCTCGCGGGGCGATGGAATGGTGAATAGAGCCAGACAGCCCCAGGCTGCCACCTCCTGTCGTCAAGGGTGTCAACAGCAGAAGTGGCTCGCGGCCACCAGAAGACCAATGCCCCTGGCACAGATGGCCAAGCACTCGGCTGTTCCCCAGACGCAGGCTGCCCCCTCCCACCCTCCAACAAGCATAGCATCAAAGGCCTGGGCATCTGCTTCCTCAGGGTCCAGCTCTGGGGAGCCCTGGGGTGCACAATCGTCCTTGGACCCAGCGGGTACCAGGCCCCGTGGCTGGCAGCTTGGTATTGGTTTTCCTGCTCAGAGGTCAGGAAGGGGAGGTGAGGATTAAGATGCATGGGGACTGGGGACAAAGCAAGTGTCCCCTGGGAGAGATGCTTAGTGGTACCTGCCTGCCCGGGCTCAGGTGCAGTACCTGCCTGCCCGGGCTCAGGTGCGGTCTGTGAGCCTGCCCGGGCTCAGGTGCAGCATCCGCCTGCCCGGGCTCAGGTGCAGTACCTGCCTGCCTGGGCTCAGGTGCAGTCTGTGAGCGGCTAGGGCAGAAGCAGCCCCTTCTTGGAAACCCACAGGACCATTCAGCTCTGTCCTACAGGGTCACGTGAGTCCGAGTCAGCTGCGGGCAGCGAGTTTTCTGAGACTTGACTTGTGCCCGGTGCCCCGGCTGGCAGCCCCTCACACTGTGACAGTGCACCACTGAGTCTCGAAGCTGAGTGACCTCCAGAGGACAGGAGATCTGTGACAAGCGCATCTGGTCCTGCTGGTGCGTTTGTCCAGGGGCCCCACTCCTGCTGGACTCGGCCAAGACACCCCCAGGCACATTCAGACATGCACGCACACACCTCACCTACATGTATGCAAGCACACAAGGTCACAGAGGCGTGCACTCACATGTATATTTGTTTACACACATGCTCACACCTACTACATCTGCACAGGCTCATTCACATACATGCACGCATGCATACTCATCCACACACAAGTGCTCGCACTGTCACAGTGTTCACACATGCACATGCACCCATGTGCACACACACTTACACAAGCTATGCACACACATACATGCATGTTCATGTATGTACACACAATCAAGCTCACACAGACTCACGCTCTTTCAGACTCAGGCACATTCATGCATGTACACAGACTTACATGTAACTCACACAAACTCACACACATGCACACACTCATGTACAGGGAACTTCAATCATTTGCAGTGGCACTCCCAGGATCTAACCTGATCCCACTTGCACATGCACACACAGCAGACACACGCTCACACACGTGTCCGCTCACACACAGGGGCACAACTCACAGAGGTGGAGCCCCTGAGGGTCCAGCTGAGACGTCTGTGGACCTGCCCAACGTTCTTCCCTGTGTGGCCATGCAGCCGGGGCAAACTGGCAGGGTGTGGACAGAGGGGCGCAGGGCAGGCCTCCATTTCTCTGGGGCCCTTGGTCGCTGTCCCTCCAGGCCCTGCCCCAGGGGCACCCAGGAGGCCCTGTCCTGGGCACAGCACAGCTGGCTCCCCTTGGCTCACTGGTGCCGTTGCCGGGCCAACAGCTGGCTTCCCGCAGCCGGCCCTGTGCTCGGGGACTAGACCACGTCAGTGCCACACTTCCACTAGCTAGGCCAAGCCAGGCGCCACTCGCGCTCTGCTCTGCACCAGGGTGCCCTCTGCACTGGCACATCGCAAACCATGTCCCCCGACCCCCACCACCCCCTCTTTTGTTAGGCTCATTCTGGGTCTTTTCCCTCCGGTGAAGCCCCTGCGAGCCGAACCTCAGAAATGCGGAGTGATCCCACATGGGGTGCGCACGGCGCCCCGTGTAATCACACCACGTTTGCATGTTTCTGCATCTGTGAAATCAGAACCAGACGCCGGCTTATGAAACTCGGGGCCTGAACGCTAATCCCCTGGCCTCCGGCTCGTCTCGGTCGTGGCCTCTCCCATCCCTCCATCTGTTTGTTTTGGACCCCCTCTCGCATCCCACCCATCTCCTTCTCCTCCTCTTCTCCCCCAAACTGGGAGGGGAGGGGGTCCTTCGACAGGACGGTGGGATGGTGGGGTGGCCCCGCCTGTCCATCTCCCTAACCCATTCCAGAACCCCGCCTCCAGCCCTCCTGTCACCCCTTCTCTTTCTGCCGCGGCCCCACCTCCTCTTGGTCGCGCTGGCCCTGACCACGTCCCCAAGTGAACCGGGAACACTGTGAGCTGTGCCCGGCCCGCCCTTGAGGGGACAGCCCTGGCCTGGAGAATCAGCTTGGCCCTCCAGGGCCTGGCTCCTGCACCCCTGTCCCGGGGCATGCCCCCCGCTTTCCCTGGCCCACACCCTGTATGGAGTCCCTCACCCCCACCCCCATCCTGGCACTGGCCACCCTGCGTGCAATGGTCTGTGTCCTCCTGAGGGCCAGCTCCCAGGGGGTGCTAAGGATGCTAAGGCCACTGTCACCCCGTGGGGCCACAGGGGCCAGTGACGTCTTGTGGGCAAGGTGCCGGTGGCTCAGTGGTTAAGCGCTTGGCTACTATAAGTCTGTAAGTTTGAATCCAGCAGAGGCTCTGCAGCATCAAGATGAGGCTGTCTGCACCCAGAGTCCAGCCTTGGGGACCCGCTGGGGCCTTAGGGGTGCTGAGCTGGAATGTGCTCGATGGTGAGGGGGTTGGGAGTCTGGGGTCTGCAGCAGGTAGAATTTTACCAAACATCAACTGAGACCTCAATTCTGTTGGGGTGCTGCACCTCCCCTGTGGGCAGGGCACGTGTTAGGTCACCTGGCCATGCCCAGTTGGGCACCCACAGGAGAAATGTGGTGCTGCTGTGGAAGGCAGGTGTGTGTGCTTTGTCTGGTGGTGTCTTTGAGCCTGGCGGCGGGCACAGCCTCCAGACCACAGACAGAGAGTGGGCAGTCCACCCACCCGCACACTCGGAGGGTCCTGGGCTTCCAGGGCACGAGGAGTCCATGATCCCACCTGCGGCCTGCTCCCACACCTGCTGCGGGACACTCACAGTGGGGCCTGAGTACCTACTCAGTCTCCTCTCGTCCTCACAACCCCCCAGAGGGCTCAGCGCCCACGGCGCTGGAAACACGAGGCTCAGAGAGGCTGTGAGCAGGGCTGCCCAGCAGCCAGTGGCCGAGCTGAGTGCTAGGGATATGCCCAGGGGGCTGTGGCAATAACCTCCCACTGTTTGGGCCACCTCCAAATGCCACCACCTCCAGACAAAGGGGCTTGAGGGGGTGCTGGTTGGTCTCGGTGTCCCCACCCTTGACGGGGGGTGGGGGGTGGGGGCCGGGGATACTGAGGAGCAGGCTCTGCTTCTTGGGAGGGGAGGGCAGCACCTGCGTCCCTCCACCACAGGGACGCCAGAGGGACACCCTCCCACGGGCTGTAGCACCTGCCGTGGAAGACTCCCTTCCACCACCGGAGCCACACTCTGAGCCCACCTTCCCGGGACATGCATCCGTCAGACAGTGAGGAATCGGCGGTATCAGAGACACGCCCCAGAGGAAGACCCTGTGATTGGCTCAGGCCCCCACAGGCTCAGTGGGTCAGCACACCCCACTGCCCAGCCCTGAGCGTCCGAGAGCACGCTCCACTGCACTTCCTGTCAAGTTGCCGCAAGTCAGCTCGCGTGTCCCGTCGTACTGGCGTGGGTGGCGGGAGGGATGTGGGCGCATGCTGATGGGTGCTGTCGGTGAGAACACTAGAGGCGCCTGAGGGTTGGCTGTGCCATCTCGGTCAGACGCGGTGCAACCGGGGTTTGAAAGGAGCCGTGTAGCCAAGGGGGCCCTGACTGTCACTGGCTGCATGGAGGAGGCGAGTGTGTGCGAGTGTGTGCGAGTGCATCCATGGAGGGGGCGAGTGTGGCTGCAGGAGAGTGAGTGTGAGCAGGCTTGTGTGGGTGGGCTTGTGACCATGACTGTGGATGCGTGTGTGTGTGTGTGTGTGTGTGTGTGTGTGTGTGTGTGTGTTTGGCGAGGGAGTGTAAGGAGGCATGGGTAGGTGTGCGAGGTGTAGTGTGGAGGTGAGCCTGAGTGTGGACTGGGGAGCCAGGGTCTCAGTGCAGGTGTGTGTGAACACCTGTGGGTGTGTTCATATGAGTACAAGCTAGTGAATAAGTTGTGAATGTGAATGTGGTGCCGTGTGGTGTGGGCGTGCAAGCGGGTGTGAGTGACTCTCGAGCATGTCAGTGCAAGTGTGAGCCTGTGAATGGGTTGTGAGTGTGTCGGAGTGTGTCTGCGTGGTTGGGTGTGTGATTTGTACGAGCCGAACATGTGTGAGAGCATTTCATGTGCGTGTGTGAAGTCAGACATGAGCATGAGTGAGGTGTGTGTCTGTGTGTGTCCTTGTGGGTGAGTGTGTGCGTGTGAGCATCTGTGAGTTGAGTGCGGGTGAGTGTGTGAAGTGTGCCCATGTGTGCCATGGCAGCCCCGGAACTGTCACGTACTCTTGAATGCCCATCCCGGGATCCAACAGCCGTCGGCAGCCAGAGTCCAGCCAGCGCTGGTCCCCCTCGGGGACCCTCTCTCCCAGGAGAAGCCTGGGGGCAGCCCTGGGTGGGATCAGGGGTCTTCAGGGCAGCAGGGACCCCCGGTCTAGTTCCGGAACCCCAGCCCAGGCCCAGGCCCAGCTCCAGGTGGACAGTTCTTCATGCCTCTGTCTCAGGGTAGGGTCCCTTCCCGCCCACTCTCTCTTGGGTCCACTGGCTGAGACGGGGTCATAGGGCCAGGCCCCAGCCGCAGGGGAGGCTGGGAAGCCCTCACGAGAGCCAGGCGGGCTTGCCGGGCAGGAAAGAGGGGGCTGGGTGGTCGCAGGCTGTCTGACTGCACGATGTCTCTGCCACACCTCGGTGGCTTCCACGGGAGCGTGGCCTCTGGGACCTGAGTGTGGAGAGGGACCGAGGAGATAAGACCAGAGATGGTGGCTGGCAATGCGTGCCCCTGTCTGGTCTCCACAAGGAGTTGGAGACCCAGCAGGCGTGGGGCAGGACAGCAGGACACGCAGAGCCCTTGGGCATGGAGCTAATGGGCAGGAAGACGTGGCAGCCACATCTGGGCCTCCGAAGGTAGACTCGGGGGTCAGTGAGTCCTGGGCTGAGACAGGGGTGAGGAGGTGGGAGCTCAGGCAAAGAGGGGCAAGGCTTATGAAGCAGGTGGGAGACCAGGACCCTGATGACCAGCCTGTGCCTGCCAGCTGTCCAGAGCCTCGGGCACACCAGCCACCTGACGCGCCCTCTCTCCACATCTCCCGACACAAGGGGAGAGACCCTCGTTATATCAGCCCTCGTTCAGAGAGCATAACCGGTTCCGTCCACGTCACCCGAGCCACGGAGACGCACCCCCCCCCCAGGCTGACCAGGTTCAGTGAGGCTGGTGGGCGTCCAGGTGGGGATGCCTGAATGTGACTGCTCACGGGTGCTCAGAGAAGACTGGGCGGCGAGACTGAGGCCAGATCTGTCACTCGAGGTGACAGACGGACTTGGGAATGGCGTGCGATGGCCCGAGAGGAAAGTAAATCGACTTGCTGCTGTTAGCAGAGCCTCCTCAGGTGATTGAGAGGCTGGGGGGGGGGGGCAGGGGAAGCAGAGGAGGCAGTTTGGGGCTCACTCGGTGGCATTTGAATGCCCCTCCTGGCATTACATCATCAGCGGCTGGGTGTACTCACTCTTGGGGAAGGGGACCAGGGGCCAGGGGAGGGTAAACATGTGGGAAAATCCATCTGCAGAGAAGGAAACGGAGCCCAGGAGGCCAGCGCTGCCCAGCGAGGAGGGGACCCCTGGTCACAGCCACTGCGGTGGCCAGAGAACCTGTCCCTTGTCTGGGAGGAGGGGCTCCCAGCTGAGTCTGCGGGCGCATTAGTGTGTTGAGCCAAGATCTCTGGGGTAGAAATGGGTGGGTGGGCTTTCTGGCCAAGGGCATGCCCTCTGAGTGGCTGTATTGGGGCCCTGGGGCCGGCCAGCAGGAGGGCACTTCGGCCAGTGAGGACGGGTGAGGGTCAGGCAGACCAGGGGGGTGCCCCAGGGAGTCAGGCCTTGGTGTAAACATCTCATTTGTCACCTACAGAAGAAGCTGCGGGGGGGGGGGGCACAGAGAAACCCCACCCAAAGGGTTGGCCCCATTATTCATTCCCTGGACTTGCTGACGCCCTCAGGACAGCCTGTCCACCCTGTGTGAGCAGCCTCCAGGCCAAGACGCCGCAGTGGCCAGCCTCTTGGCCCGGCAGTCTCTGTGCCCTCGGCTGATGGGGGAGTGGGGAGAGGAACCTGGTCCCTGTCCCAGGGCCCCTTCCCCCAGAGTACCTTTCCCCACCCCTGTCTGTCTGTCTTCTCC
Source organism: Echinops telfairi (assembly GCF_000313985.2). NCBI lineage: Eukaryota > Metazoa > Chordata > Mammalia > Afrosoricida > Tenrecidae > Echinops > Echinops telfairi. Next base: position 47,379,197 of record NW_022106189.1, read on the forward strand.
TCCTGTCCATGCGTTCCTCACTTGGAAAGGGAGGCCAGCAGTCTACCCTTCAGACCACCCTGTCAATCACATCCAGCAGGGGTGGGGCTTTATTTTCAAGGGAGGAAGAAGAAAGAGCAGGCTTGGGGTTTTCCTTGTAGGGGAAGCCAAGTCCACAGGCAAAGCGATGTCCTCGGAGCAGGGACTGGTCATGATGTGGGGACAGATGGGCGAGGGAAGGGAATGTTATCTCTAACCTCCACACTGGCTGGTCACTGGGCTTGTTGACACTGAAAAGTCCCCAGAGCCACCGGCCTTGGGGTGCTCCTACCTCAGTTCCTAAGTTGGGGGGGTGCCCATCACCCCCAGGCCAGCCCTGAGCTCTGGCAGGCAGCGGGCTTCAGGGACCACTTCTCTTTCTGTTCTCAGGAGGCCACGGGGCTGCCGGGCTGTGAGGGTCCCAGGCAGATCTCGGAAGTGAAGAACACGTTCGGAGCCTGCTCCGTTCAGCCCGGGAGCCCAGCCTGGACGCAGAGCGGGGAGCGGTCGCCGGGCTGGCCCTCCCACCCCTCGGTGGCCCATGAGCAGACGTTTGCACCAAGGCTAAACTGGGAAACACAGCATGGGCCCTGCGGCACGGTGAGTGGCGTTGTGAATGCCCTCCGGGCGCTCCTGTTCCAGAGGCGGGTGTTTTGATGGGAGCTCTGGATGACAGACTTTGAGGGGCTGGGAGGGCGGGGGAGGGGGAGGGACGTGGGCATCTCGTGTCGCGCAGGAGCAGGGGCATCTGCTTGTGGTCTAGGAGGGAGACGGGAGAGGCTCTCTGCGCCAGTGAAGAGGGACAGGTTCTGGAGCCCATAGGGCTGGTTCTGGGCTGTCCTGCAGGGTCGCCACGAGTCACTTGATTCCAGGGCAGTGCGGTCGGCGTATTGTCTGTTGTGGCAGAGACAGGCTCGCCCACCAGACAGCAGCTGTGGGGTTTCTGGAAGGAGGTGCAGTGTGGACGGTCACTCTGAGGAACGGTGACGTCAGGGATACAGGCTACCGAGTGGTGGGGAGAGGGCCAGCTGGCCCCCATTGCCTCTCCGCCACAAGCTATCTGAAAAGGTATCTCCTGGGGGCAATGCGTGTCCTGTGTCCTGGCTGATGGAATGGTGCGATGGCCAGTCCCCCGATGAAGATGGGGACAGCAGGGATTCGCAGGCGGCCCCTCAAGGCCATGCTGGGCTGGCCAGCCTTGCTCTCACTTCAGACCCGTGGGAACGTTGGCGCTGCCAGCCTCTGATCCAGCCCTGGGCTCTGTCTGCCAGGGGGTGGGCGGGGTGGGGATCAGAGGCCGAGGGTGGGCACAGCTTGCCCCTGGTGACCATGAGACGTCAGCTTTGGACAGGGAGCTCCCCTGGCCCAGAATCCGGGCCCATTCTGTCTGGACAGTCACCTGTCCTGGGGCTGTCCTTGCCGGGACCAGCCTGGGGGCATCTGCTGCTGGGAGCAGCCTGAATGCAGTGGCAGCTGGTGCGTCCGAGGTGAGGAAGACTCCGGGTCTGGTGGCCTGGGCAGCCCTGCCAGGGAGCGCTGACCCAGGGCCGGGCTCTGCAGCATTAAACCTGGTGCCACACGTGGCAGGAGAGTAGGTGCCATCCTTGAAGCTGGGCAGTGGGAGGGGAGGGTTCAGGGGTAGCCCCCACGGCACCCCTCAGGGACAGCAGCCGGGGGACCACCCCGGGTGACCCATCTGGGACAGTCAAACTGCTGCCCCCTCCCAGGTCCTGGTAGCAGAGTCAGAGTGGGGCTCCGGGTCCACTGTCTCCTGGTTGCACCCCAAAGGGTTGGAAGCCAGAGTGTTAACCCCCCACATCACCCCACCACCACCATCACGTGGGCGCCGTGCCGTGGCCAGAGCCGAGCGGCCCCACGCGGCGGCAGAGGCTGGGGAGCTCTGCCGACAGCAGACCACCTCACCTGTACCCTACAGAGCGGACAGTGGGTCTGAACTGCTGACCTGGCAGCCAGCAGCTCAGTGCTCCACCACTAAGGAAAGGGGGGCTGGCACCGAGGGGCAGCCCCCCTGCCCCCTCACTTGCCGCCTGCCTGCAATGCCCCCAGAGAGTCTGTCAGGTTGCCGGCCACAACTCAGACGAGCTGTCTGCTCCCATTAAAGAGCCACAGCCTTGGAAACCCATGGGGCATCTCCACCTGGCCTGGAGGGGGGCTGTGCATCAGGATGGACTCAGAGTCAGCAGTTCAAAGCCACCAGCAGCTCTGAAGGACAAAGCTGAGGCTTCCTGCTCCCACAAAGATGCACAGTCTGGGAGCGCCCAGGAGAGTGCTACCGTATCTGGTGGGGTCACTGTGAGCCAGGACCTACTTCAGAGACGGCTTGCAGCCTGCAGTGGGATTTGGTCTGGAAATTGCCTGTGGCCGTGTCCCCAGCTCACAGGTGGCCAGGCTGGAGCGGGTTGTCTTCTGAAAGAGCAGAGGCCCAGAGAGTCGGGCTTGGGAAAGCTGACCTTGCACAGACACAGGGACAGCCGTGAACTGCCCGGGCTGCCAGGCACCCCGCTGGGCTGGAGGAGACCAGGGAGAACCCCTCTCCCAAGTCTGGATCCCCCAGCTCCCAGTCCCCGTCTCTGTTCTCACAGCTACCCTCTTGTGGTATTTGTCCGACAGCCGAGCCCGCTGTTGTCACCCCTCTGGGGCAGAGGGAGCGAGTGAGCAGACCGTCCAGCCAGGTGCAGGGACAGAGCCGGTGCCTTCCCTGGTTCTGCTGGCTCACGGGACTCACCCCTCCGGGAAGCCTCTGGGTGGACACGCTGCTCAGACACCAGCTTCTTTCCTGCAAGCTGCACCCAGCTGTGGACATCTCCACAGGGGATCTCATGGCGGACGGCCACTCCTTGCAGATTGATGGCCTTGGGCTTGACTGTGAGACATTGCTTCTAGGGCGTTGTCCGTCCTTGCCCTCGAGGACATCTGTGAACCGTCCTTGAAGGGAGTCTGCCATTCTGGCCCTGGAGCAGCAAGGCCAAGATGCTCAGAGCAGAGGACGGGCCAGGGCAGTGCAGACCAAGTCCCTGCCTCGAGAGGGTCCCGCTGGCGGCAGCTGGCCACGAGCACAGAGCTGACATGGGCAGACATCCTCAGCCCGGGTGGCCTACGAGTTCAGCATGATTACACAGCAGGGGTGTAATCAGCCTGTATTGCATGGATTGAACGTAGCCAAGGAGAGCAGATGTCTTTCCCTAGGAGAGGGGGCTCCCTGGCCAGCCCCCCCACCCCCCGCCCCACCCTCTCCTTCACCAAGCACGACAGCCACCCTCAGAGATCGTCCCTCCTGCCGATGTGTCCAGAGGGAGTGAGATGGACAGAGTGCGGGTGGGACCTGGCAGGTCTACAGTAGCTGGTCGTGTGGATGTGGGTCACCAGGCTTTTCTTCCTGGTCTCCCTGAGCCGGAAGCTCTGCTGAAACCCGCCCACCTGGGAGACCTGCCGGTGCCTGAGACAGCAGGCTTCCAGCATCCCAGCCACTCGCTGGCCGCAAGGACAGGCGGGCCATGGGCCCCGCTGGAGGGGAGGCCAGCCTCCTCTTCAGAAGGAGGCAGGTCCAACGATGAAGGACACCCCTGCCCTCGAGAGGACGCCGACTCACAGTGCCATGAGGGGGCAGGGTGGGACCGTCCCAGACTGCCATGCTTTATGGGGGTAGACAGCCTCCTCTTTCTCCCACAGAGTAGCTGGCGGGTTCGAACTTCTGATCTTGCGGTGAGCAGCCCACAGCCCAAGAATTCCAAACCAAGCTCACTGCCATCCTCACTCTCTACAACGTCAGGCAGCCTCATCTCTCCCAGGCGGAGAGTGGGGTGGTTTTGAACTGTTGACCTTGCAGTCAACAGTCCATGAAGTAACCCGCTGTGCCACCAGGGACCCTTGTTCAGCAGTGGGAAACCCTCACTGCCGTCGCAGTGACTCTGACCCTGAAGGACAGGGCGGAACTGCTGTGTCCATTTCCCACACTGTCACTTTTTACGGGAATTGAAGCCTTGTCTTCTTCCTGTGGAGCAGCTGGTGGTTTTGAACTGCTGGCCTAGCTGTCAGCAGCCAGGGCTTCGTCCTGGTTGGCTTAGTGGCTCTGTTTCCCAGGTGTGGATTCTGGTGTCCGTGAAGCTGGAGTTGGGGCTCACTGGACGCCCCTGCACTCCTGGCCGCGTGTCTTCACCTCTCTGCTGGCCGCTGGACCCTCTGTGCTGGCCCCAGACATTGTTTGGTTTGCAGCATCTTCCATGTCATGTGGCCGACAACCCTCTGGGCCTCTCCTCTGTGTAGGGACACCCCTCACAGGATGAGGACACCCCCTACTCCCGTGTGACCTCACACTAACTGATTACATCTTCAAAGGCTCCCCTTCCAAGCAAGGTAACAGGGACCAGGGCTTAGGACGCCAACATGCATTTTGGGGATGATGGCCACATGGGGTGGGGGGCACATGCAGCTCCCTAATTTGGATTCTTAAAGGCTGCCTGGGGCTGCTGGGGGAGGCGGGTTAGGCGAGGGAGCAGGGAGCCGGGGAAGGCACCTCTGTGACTGTGAGGCATGATCTCTGAGCCCACTCCAGCAGCCCCTCCCCCAGGTCCAGCCGCTGGGCACTTGGTGGTGGTGGGGGGCTGGTGTGCATGGGCTGCAGGCTCCATTCCATGTTGTTGGGGTTGATTTAAATGTCAGCACCCGCACAGGGCCAGCAGGGACTCGAGCAGGCAGCACCAGCCCAGAGGGGATATGTGGGCCCCGGTCTGCCCACGGCTCAGGGTCCGGCTGACGGCGTTCCTGGTTGGAGTCTGAGTCTGTGGCTTCCTGAGCCTGCGGGCTAGGTCAAACCCTGCCTCTGGCAGCTGCCGTCCACCAGGGCAGGGTGGCTCCCCGAGGACCCTGAGAAGCAGCAATCTGGGGGCACGCCCAGGGCGGGACTGAGCCCTGAAACTTCAGCTCCAAGGGCCCCGCAGGCTGTTGGCAGCAAGAGCCCCACTCCTGGTGCTGCCTGGAGCCTGGACAGTTGAGATTCTCGGGGGCCCTGTGAGTGCTTTGTGGGGTATGCCAGGACCCGTGGTCCTCTGCCCTCGCTGCCCCCTGGCCCCCATCACTGTGAGAACCCTGGTTTCCGCTCACCATATGTGTCTGCCGCTCACTCGGGCAAGCACCTGGGGGGCCCAGCCCCAGTGTCCCAGCCCTGGGGCGAGGGGGTGTCCTGGACCCGGAGCTGCGTAGGCACTGAGGAGTGCCCGAGATGGCCTGCCCCAGGCTCCAGGACACGGGTGAGCTGGCTCAAACCCAGGGCCAGGGCGAGGCCGCAGGGATGAGAAGGCAGGTCTACAGAGGAAGCCAGGCTGGGGGCGCCTGCCACCCTCCTGCGCCTGTCTGTCCAGTCCCGGTGCAGCTGTGCCCATCTGAGAGGCTGGCCAGCGGCGTGAAGAGGCGCCCTCAAGTCCCAGCATTCTTGGGGTACAGCCCATCTTCTAGCTCCCAAAGCCGCTGCCCAGGCCACCCAGGCTGTGCGCGGCACAGGGATCTCCTTCCAGGGTCACGTTCCAGAGGGCACCTGGGGTGGGGCCTCAGGAGGAGGCAGAGCGACCACAGGTTTAAGAGTCTGGCTGGCATGGCTCTGCAGCCCATCGGCTGGGGACTCGGACAGGGGCTGGGGAACCCCAAGAAGCTGAACATAGAGGGTCTGTAGCTACGTGCCTGGAGCTCTGGTGGTGCAGTGGGTAAGGCAGGCGGTTCAGGCTCTCCTCGGAGAAAACAGGCCGTCTGCTCCCATAAAGAGCGACACTCCCAGAAACCCAGGGGCAGCCCTGCCCTGTCCTGCAGGCTCACTGTGAGTCAGCGTCCACTCGCTGGCAGTGGGCTTCTGAATTGATGGGCACAGAGACCAGGCACTCACAGGCCCCAAAGGGAGTCTGTCCGCCAAGCCCATCCCTGACCCTGCAGCTGCCACGTCAGACTGCCCTGCCTGCTGGGGGCTGGGAGCCCCCGCCAGCCCCCCTCGCCTCACAGACACCATGCTCTGTGCAAACGGGGGCCCGGGCCCCCCCGGGACAAGCAATCTGTGGGCGCCACTTCCCCAGCAGCCCCCGCACACTCGGGTGGTCTCTGTCCCCCTGGTCATCCTCACTCCTCCACACTCCCCATCCCGCGATGCTCACAGACCACCGTCGAGGTCACTGTGGCGAGGACACCCCGGAGGTGGCGTGACTAGCGCGTGTGTGAACCTCCGTTCTGCCGGTGGGCGGCATTGAACCTGAGGCAGAGGAGGTGCGTGGGGTGGAGGAGCTGGCTCTCGCGCTGGTGGGGGCTGGTGAAGGAGGACTGGTGCCCCCATTGGTTCAGATCAAAGATGGCACACACTCGGGCTCTGTACCCCCCACTGCCCTGCTCTCACCAGCCTTCCCCGGTGCATCACCCCTCCAGGTCCCAGTCTGGACACCCAAGGGTGAGAGTGTGGGCTCTACAAAGGCGCATGGGGGCAGCCGGGCCTCCAGGCCCAGGAGGCTTCCTGGAAGAGATGCGATCCGGGATCCGTGGGGCTGGTGTCCCGCTCTCCAAGGCGACCAGGGACGGAAAGGCCACCAGCTGCCTCATCCTGGGGACATTGCTTCCCGTGGGAGGAACTGGGAGATGGACAGGAAGGGACAGAGGACTTGGGTGGGGGGTTGAGGTCCCCACCATCCACAGCCAGCCAGCACCCTGTCTCCCCACTCCCCAGGCCAGACTGAAGCAGACGTTGGTGGGAGTTGGGTTAAGATGGGACGTGGGGGTGGGGACAAGGTAAGGGACTTCCCAGCCACACCCATCCTCACTGTCCATCTGTTCCAGGGCCAGGAGCCCACACCCTGAGCTCCCGAACCGCTCTGTGGGTCCCCGCTGCGTGACCTGCGGGCAAGGGGACAGTGAGACAGAACTTTCTCTGCAAGTCCAGACAGCCTCCCCGGGGACAGTGCTCCTCTGTACCCAGACCTCCCTGCCCCAGGCCCGCCCAGCCTGCCCCAACACCCGCTCCAGGGTGTCAGAGGGAGCTGAGGGGCACACCCGCCAAGCGTCTCCTCTGCCCTCTGGCACCAGGGGGCGCATGAGCCGCCCCACTGCCCAGGCGCCGCCACAGGCCCAGGGGTGCCATCCACCGTGGGCCACTCGGATGGACGTACCTGGGGTGGCCAAACACAGCAGCCCTCTCCTCTCTGCACCCCACGTCAAATGAAGCCCCGGGCCGGGGCTCCTGGTTCAAATCCAAGCCTGTCCTCTTAGGTGGCAGGCAGCTATCTTGGAGACTGGAGCTTAGGCAACGGAAGGGTAATGAAAGGTCCGTTAACAGGAAGCTGGGGTGGGGTGGAGTGGGGGGGTGGGGGTTGTGCAGGAGCCAAACACCCCATGGTGAGATCACATGGGTTTGGAAAGCCACAGCCATGGGGGCTCTGAGTGCAGTTTCCTCATGGAGCCTGCTGGTGTGGCTGGGCTCCAGCC
>NW_022106189.1:47386824-47393927 GCF_000313985.2 Echinops telfairi
CCCCAGTTCCTCCTCTCTCTGGGGTAATGTGGGGGATAGGGCATGCGGGGAGCGGGAAGAGGCAGAGAGGCCCTTCCATCTGCTAAAGGGCTTTTCCCCTGGGAAAAGTGCGGGGTGGGAGACACGCCTGAGGGTCACTGGTCACTAATGGCTCTCCAGCGTCCCCACTGACCTGAGCAGAGCTTTGTTTGGGGTGCACTTGTCATCGCTGTCGGCATGGTGCTCTTTCGGGGTTGTTGCAGTCAGGGATGCTGCATGCGCCTCTGCGAGGTAGCACTGCATCCAGACCCCTGCGGGGCTCTGACAGTCCTCTGTATCCTTGTGTGGCTTGTACATTCCGATTCGGCACAGCTGGGGGGGCTGGGGGGGCACGCAGATTAGAGTAGCCGGGGGTTGACCCGGAATGGACCGGTTCGGAGCCTGGGTGAAGAGGTCTGAGCCTCCTGGGCCATGCCGTGCCCCCGAGCCGAGTGGGTGGTGTGTTCCTGGAGCAGGCAGCTCAGTGTGGGAGCTGGCAGCCGGCTCCGGGCGTCTAGGAAGCTGGAGAGGTGAGGGTGCTGGCTTCCAGGAGAGGCCGAAACACACGCCAGCTCTTTTATTTATAATGTGAAAATCGGCAAGCTCACGAAAAGGTATCTCCGAGGGACTGACCATGTGTTATTCTAATGCTCCCAGCTCCCCTTCCAGAGGCGTCCCTGCTAAGAGCATGCGCCCCACCTCCCACCCCCAGAAACTACACCCCCCTTCACCCCCAGACGTTACTGGAAACCCTTTGCCACACGAATTCCAGGGAGCTGATTATTCTCAGAAAATAAATGATGAATGAGGAACATAATATCCAAATACACAACCTCAAACCGCGGGAGAGACGTCGCTGCCCGAGGGAAAGTCAGAGTCCCCTGGCCACCTGACCACTGGCCTGCTCTGGGGAAGCTCCCAGGAGCGTCAGGTTCCGAGAGGCTGGCGGGGTGCCCCTCCAGGGAGCTGGGGTTCCCACCCGCCTACCCTGGCGTCTCTCTCCAGGACACCAGCCCTAGGTCCAAACGCCGTTAAACGCTGAGCTTCGAGCTTATAAACTTTTCCTAAACGTCCGTGTCAGGGCTGCTGGCCAGTGTGCCACTGCTGGAATGAACACCACGGGCTGTGCTAGAATTTTCCACAAAAACATGCAGCGCAGTCAGCCCCGGTGCTGGCCCCGGGATCCCGTGGGCGGCGAGGGCCAATCCTCAAGCCCCTGCCCCCCTCCAGTGACAAGGGTCGGCCCTGTGTCCTTGGGTGTCTGTGGGCAGGGAGGAAGGATCCCGTGTAAGATGCGAGCGGCCAGAGAAACGATGTCATTAATGCAGGGCCCGGAAGGAAATCCCACTTGGGGAGCACCCACCCCCCACCGCCCCAGAAGGGCCCTGGGCCATTGAGGGCCCTCTGTGTGGCCGGTGGTTGCCCCAGCCCTGAGGAGAAGCAGGGTGCAGGACAAAGTAGACACCCTCCTTGCGGGCCTGTTCTGAGGATCTTTATAAGGTCCTTCCCAGGAGACGTTCAGAGACCAGAGCTTTGGAGCCACCCGTCCACAACCCCCGGCTGGAGCCACGCGTTTGAACCTTCCTGGGCAGCAGTGCCCCAAGACAAGTGGGTGAAAGGAGATAGCGGTTGGTGTAAAACATGAAAAACAACCAAAATTTATAAATTATCAAGGGTTCGTGAGGGAGGGAGGGGTAAGGAGGAGCTGCTACCAAGGGCTTAAGTAGAAAGAACATGTTTCGAACAGGATGCCGGCAGCAGAGGTCCAGGTGTGCTTGACACGGCGGATGGACGTGTGAACTGTGATAGAGCTGTAAGAGCCCCCGATAAAATGGTTTAAAAAAGAAAGAAAAGAAAAGCAGCATAGATAATGGATGGATACACTGATCACTAGATAAGGGACAGATAGAAAAGAGATTGTGTGTGTGTGTGTGTGTGTGTGTGTGTGTGTGTGTGTGTGTTCAAGGGGGGAGCCCAGGGGGGGGCCTGCTCAGAGCAGAGCTGATGGCAGTGGGCAGAGTGGGGGCAGTGGACTACCACCCCATCGGCTGAACACTCACATGGCCCAGGTGCGAGCAGGTCATGGAACCTACTGAGCATGCAGGTGGAGCCAGCCAGACCACGGCAGTCCCCGAGCGCTGTAGGACACGGGGGTGCTTAAGAAACAGAGCCGTCTCCTCTCGCCATCTAGGGGCTCTGGCAGCTGGGTTTTGCTCTCTGTTGGCCCTGGGCCCAGGAGGTTCTCAGACAGGGACCCTGAGACCAAAGGGTGTGACACTTCTGCTCCTGCTCCTCTTTCTGGGTGGCAGGAGGTCCCTCCTCTCTGATCACTTGTCCAATCTCTTTTCTCTCTGGCCCTTGCCTAGTGACCAATCCATCCATTGTCTATGCTGCTTTTCTGTTCTTTCTTTTGAAACATCTTATGGGGGCTCTTACAGCTCTATCACAATCCATGCATCCGCCGGGCCAAGCACACTTGTACCTACACTGCCGCAATCCTGTTCAAAACATGTTCTTTCTACGTAAGCCCTTGGTAGCAGCTCCTCCCCCACCCCTCCCTCCCTTACGAACCCTTGATCACTTCTAATTTTTGTTGTTTTTTCATGTCTTACACCACCCGCTGTCTCCCTTCACCCACTTTCCTGTTGTCCATCCCCCAGGGAGGGGGTTCTATGTAGATCATTGGGATGGTTCCCCCTTTCTCCCCACCTTCTCCTTACCATCCTGGTATCGCAACTCTCATAATTGGTCCTGAGGGATTTATCTGTCTTGGATTCCCCGTGTTTCCAGCTCTTATCTGTATCCGTGTACATGCTCTGGTCTAGCCGGATTTTTAAGGTAGAGTTGGGGTCACGATAGTGGGGGGGGGGCATTAAAGAACTAGAGGAAAGTTGTATGCTTCATCGGTGCTATACTGCACCCTGACTGGCTCGTCTCCTCCTTGTGACCCTTCTGTGAGGGGCTGTCCAATTGTCTTTGGGTCTCGACTCCGCCCTCCCCCTCATTCACATCGTTATGATGTTTTGTTCTGGGTCTTGGATGTCTGATCCCTGATCCTGTGGACACCTCGTGGTCACACAGGCTGGTGTGCTTCTTCCACGTGGGCGTTGTTGCTTCTCAGCTGGTCGGCTGCGTGTCTGTCTTCAGCCTTTCAGACCCGGGCTATGCAGGTTCACGTAGGTCTTTGGTTCACACTGGTTCACACCCAGCCACAGCAGCGGCTCTGACATCCAGAGGACAGATTGCATTTCTTGTCAATGCTCTGCTCACCCCCAGGTCAGCGTTCAAAACCACCAGCCGCTCTGAGGGAGGCAGAGGAGGCTCTCTACTCCTCAGGAGTCACAGCCTCGGGCACCCACGGGGGCAGCTCTCCCCTGTCCTGCAGGGTCGCTGTGCGCCGGCGCCCCCTTGACGGCGGTGAGAGGTGAGATCAGTGCGCTGTGAGCTTGCAGAACAAGCGTCTGAAGGGGCGAGGTCCGGGCTGGGTGCTCGGGGGCCAGTGCCCCAGGGACGTCCTCCCAGGACTGCCCTTGCGGCCAGCCGGGAAAGAGCATCGTCATGAAGGGGAAAGAAAAGCTCAAACCCTCGGCCCAGCTCTCCCGGCCGTCCTCTCACCGACGCGGTCGTTCCTTTTCTGAGAACCTCCTCCTACGAGGTCCCAGGGCTTGTCCTGAGCCTTGAGGAAATCCACCGGATTGCCCCCATTGGGATCACCATAGGCCAGCAGTTCTCAACCTGTGGGTAGCGACCCCTTTGGGGGTCGGACGACCCTTTCACAGGGGTCGTCCGATGCATGACAGTGGCAAAATGACAGCGTTGAAGTAACAATGAAAATAATGTTATGTTGGGGGGTCACCACCACATGAGGAGCTGTCTTAAAGGGTCGCAGCCTGAGGAAGGTTGAGAACCCCTGCCCTAGGCTGTTGCCATCAGCTCTGGGCTGCCCTCTCTCTGCCTGGAGTTTAACTGGCCCAGCAGACCCCTCAGTCGCCACTGCTTCGATCGGACCTTTATCCGAAGGCTGTGTCATGAGACTTACACGCGTGGGCTCCCCAGAGACCTCGTCTGCAGAAATGTGTCAAAAATGCTGTGTTTGGGGTAACCGGGCGTGTGCATTGCTGGGAGGAAGAGGAGCTTTGAAGTCCCGTTGGAGTGACAGCCTCGGAAGCCACAGGGGCGGCTCTGCCCCGGCTTGTGGGGTCAGCTCGAGCCCGGGTCGCCTCGATGGCAGGGACTTGGGTGTATATGAGCAGCAGCCTTACCGGGAATACCTTAGTGCTTACTTTCCTACGGATGCACACACGTGTACATAGGCACATCCGCAGATACACGCATGCATGTAGGTATGTGTGTCTGCGTGCGTGTCTGTGGTAGTTACATCATCGGGTGCCAATGTGAGAGGGTGACTCGTGAAGGGGTGGGGTCTGGCCTGTCAATCAAGATGTAGCCAATGAGGCCTCTGTGTGGGCATGGCCTTCCCCTGAGGATTCTGGGAACTCTCTGGGATTTCCTCCTTGGAGGCGGGGCGACGTCTTCTCATTCTACTCACTCCCGTGGAGACTCCTTACTGACAAGGCTGCCTCCCTGCGAGACACCCCTGAGCAGAAGCCACATGGACCTGCCCTAATGCAGCCAGAGCCCCGGACCTGGCGCAGACACGTGACCCCCTGTCAGCACTGAGACACTTACAGCACCACTGGATCCAGACTCTCTACCCACTGACCTGTGATCTCGCTGCATTTGGCGTCATTGCCTGTGTTGTGTGAGTCTGAAGAGGACTTTATAGATCGGTATTGGACGTACGGGCTAATATCGGACTTACGGGCTTGGACTGGACTGGGCTGGGATGCTTTCTTCATGTGCAATTGCCCTTTATATAAAGCTCTCTCTGACACACACATGTATCTCTGTGAATTTGTGTCTCTGGTCTACCCAGACTAACATGGTGCCTACAAATGTAAAACGGCAGTGTGTGTGTGTGTGTGTGTGTGTGTGTGTGTGTGTGTGTGTGTGTGTGTGTGTCCTGACTCACAGCGGTCTGCCGGCCCAGCCCGGCCCTGTCCTCACAAACATTCTCAGGCTTGGGCCCGTGGCTGCAGCCCCTTTGTCCATCCACCTCGTCCAGGCCGCCCTCTCTCTCCCTGCCCCTGCCCTCTACCGAGCGCGCAGTGCTTCTGCAGGGCCTGGTCTCTCTCGGTCAAAACACGTGAGACCAGGTCTCGCCTTCTTCGTCTCTGACGGCCCTCTGGGCGTCCGTCGTCCCAGACACATCTGTGTGTCTGTTGGCCGTCCGTCCATGGCACTTTCAAACACGCCGTTGCTCTCTGGTCTTCCTTAGTCAACGGGCATCGGAAGGGCCCTGATGGTGCTCTGGGCTGGGCACTAGCTGCTGCCCACAGGCGGGTGGCCACTCCTAAGGAGAAGAGGAGGTTGTCTGCTCCCATAAAGAAGGGACCCCCTGTGGGGTCTCCATCACTTTGAATAGGCTTCATGGTGGGGGGAAACCAAGAGGTCTTCCCCAGCCCCTCAGTTGTGGGGGAGCCCCTCCCCGGCTTCATTGCTATGTTCTCCAGCAGTGGGGACCCTGGCTCCTTTATCCTCAGCACAGGGTTTGTTGGCCCGTCCGGAGCACACAGAGCCGTCCGGATCTGCTACGCCTACCCCACAGCCCACAAGAAGGGGAGCGGGGGACGGCCAGCGTCTAACATTTCCTTTTTGCCTTTAATCAAACGCTCTTCAAAGCCAGGCGGGTGCGTTCTCTGCCGCTGCAGCAGTGCCCCACAGCCAGACACCACCAGCTCCTGTTTCTGCCCGTCTCCCCGCTTCACGCCATGCCCCTCCCCTGATCTCAAGTGGGAAGGCACCAGCCCAGGCTGTCCCACCGAGCCCCAGCCAGCGGGCACACCTGGCGAAGGGCCGTCCCCCTGGGGTGCTCGTTGTCCACGGCCCCACGCCGTCCCAGCGGCACCGTCACCCCCATGTCGGCTTCTGTCACCCATGGTTTCCTTTGGTGACACCAAGAAAGGCATCAGGCGTGGCAAACACGTGGGGGTCCATGGGAAAAAGGGGGGCCCTCCGGGAAGCAGACAGACAGTAGGAGGCTGGTGCAGGACTGGTGGGCAGTGTTTGGATCTGTTTAGATGGGGGCACCGTGCCAGGGTCACAGGCGAAAGCGTTCCCAACAGCAGGAGCCGTGACGGGGAGCCCGGGGAGTGGGGTGCGGTGCAGGTCGGGGTGGGACGAGGTGGGATAGGCTGTACCTGGTGCCAGGTGCTGCTGCACAGCTGGGTGAGGTGTTTCAAGACAAGGCCGCTGAGTGGGAACCGTGATGACCATGACGTTAGCGGACTCGGGTGCATGGGTGTGACCTGTGTGTCATGACGTGTTTGTGGGTGTATGTGTAATGGTGTGTGCAATGTGTCCATGCGACAGTGTGTGTGAGTGTGGCGGTGTGTGTAGTGATGGGTATGTTTGAGTGTGTCAGTGTGTGAGCATACTGTGTCCACGTGACAATGGGCTTATCAGGAGTGCTACCATGACACTGCATGTAGAAGTGTGAGTGTGTGATCCTGTGTCTGTGTAAGATGATGTCTGACTGTGTATGGCTGTGAGGGCCACATGTATGTGCATGCGTGTAAGCCTGTGAATGTGGTAGTGAGTGACTGTGAATGTGCCTGTGTCCACACGCTAATGTGTGGGTGCGTGTGGTCTACACATACATCGATCACGAGTGTGCACTGGTGCACCCTGTGCACCAGCCTGAACAGGCCCGCACCTCCTCCCTGCCCCAGCCTGCGGCTCTGCCGTGGCGCTCAGACATGGCTGGAGGGCCTGCGGCAGGGGCTTGTTTGGTCAGGGCCCCACCTGGGGACTGGGGCACACCTGGTGCCCAGCAGTAGGGATAGACACCAACCGAGTGGCTGAGTAAGAGGAGGGAGAGAGAAAGAGATAGGGCAGGGAGGGGAGGGGGGTGAGAAAGGGAAAATGAGTGAATGAGAGTCAATGAGTAAGTGAGTGAATGAATGAGGGAGGGAGGAAGAAAGTGTGAAACTGAATGGGTGAATGAGAGAGAGTGAATGTGAATG
>NW_022106189.1:47396041-47398333 GCF_000313985.2 Echinops telfairi
GTGAGTGGATTAGTGGGTGAGTGAGTGAGTGAGTGGGTGGGTGGGTGAGTGAGTGAGTCAGTGGATGAGTGAGTGAGTGAGTGGATTAGTGGGTGAGTGAGTGAGTGGATTAGTGGGTGAGTGAGTGAGTGAGTGAGTGGATTAGTGGGTGAGTGAGTGAGTGGGTGGGTGGGTGAGTGAGTGGGTGAGTGAGTGAGTGAGTGAGTGAGTGGGTGAGTGAGTGGGTGAGTAAGTAAATGAGTCAGGACTTGGGGGATTGGGGAAGGGAGTGCGTATGGGATTAACTGAGCCAGGGAGCAGGTGGCCAGGAGGCGGAGATGGCCCATGCGACCCCATGCCACTGCTCTTCCTGGGCTTCCCTTCCCGGCTGCAGCCCCAGGACAGGCTCTGGCCGGCTGGGCTGTTTGTTTGGAATGTGAGGAGGGTTTCCACATGCGGTTTCCGCAGGAATGTTTTCTGTTCCATGTTTTGCTTTGTTGTTTTAATATAAGATGATCTTTTTCATACTCGCATGAGCTCATCAGCTTTTGTGGGGGCTGTGGACAGCGGCTTCCTGGGAAGGGGCCCCGGAGTTGCTCCCCACCCTCCCGAGTCCTCGAGGGTGACACCCTGTGTGGCCACGGGCCCTGGCCACGCTGAGGCCCTCGCCCTGCTGCTGCACGAAGGTCCTTATCTCCTGGCGGCTGCATGTTTCTTGGGGCCCGGGTCCTCGGAAAGCCATGGCTGGCCTCAGATGCCCCAGAGTCAGCTTCGTGGGACCCAGTGAGGTGGGTGACTGAGACGCATGCGGGGTTCCCACTGGCTACACCCGGCCCATCAGCTACCACGGTCTCCATGGCCTGAGTGATCCAGACACAGCTCCCACCGGCCCAAGGACCAACTCCGCGCAAAGGGACCACATGCTGCCCGGCTCTCTGAGCACACAATTCCGCCTGCATCCATAATGTGCAGGCGTGACGCAGGCGTGTGTGGAGGGGCCATGGTGGGGTGGGGAGCCCTGGAACCGGGCTTTGGGAGCAGGAAGCACAGTGACTGGCAGGGCAGGGAGGACACAGCAGCCTTCACCCAGCCGACCCCCGTGACCCAAGAGTGTCCGTGCAGGCTGTCGGGCCTTGACTCCCCTGTACCTCGAACTGGCCGGCAACAACCAAGTTGCGGAAGACTCTGGGACTTTGTGTTGGCCCCAAGACTGCATCGCCCTCCCCCCCTTCTCCCACCGTCTGGATAGGACACAGGGGTCCATGGGTGTCCTGGGGCTGGCGTGGGCGTCCCATCCTGAAGTTTCCTAGCCTCCAAAGAGCCCCCCAATGCTCTCTGCCGGGGGCCTGGAGGCCGGCAGGAAGGCTGTTTATTCCTGGGGAGGCCCGGCCACTCCCTATGGAGTGTGGCCCTGACAGCCGGAGGCTGGAGTGGATCTCCCCGTCCTACAGCCCTCGCAAACCTCTCCCAACTGTAAGCAAAGCCCTTCCCAATCAGATAAGCTGGTCGTTTGGACACAGAGCAAATTTAGATGGGCTTGGCCAGCCAGGAAGGAATAAAACCAGGAATCTCTCTGGTCGGCAGCCACTGCCGGGTGTTCCCACGGTGCCCCCTGGCTCCGGGCCTCGCAGAGAGGCGGGGACAGCGCGGCCACCGCCATCTCGAATGGCTTAGCCACGTTAGAAGCAGGGGACCCGGGCAATGCCTGTCGCCTGGGTTCCAGGCCGCTGCCAGCCAGCTGCCTCCGTCTGTGGAATGGGGAATATCAGGGGTCAATTGCTGCCTGTGGAAGCGCTCTGTCCTTTGCCTTGTCTCCCACCGGGATGGGCTCCGCTCAGACTGGTCTCCCGGTTCCCCTGCTCACAGACACTCTTGACCCTCCGGCACCACCCCGACCTCTCCTCCGAGTCAGCGTCTTGGCCCTCACAGTACACACCAGAACCCAGAGCTGGCCGCCTGGAAACTGGGCTCTCCCCATGGACCCCGAGTTGGGTGTGAAGGGCTTCCAAGAGAAGCACAGTGTCTGATCAGAGGGACAAAGCGGTCCTCATCTGCACGTGGACGCTGGACATCAGATCAGGAGAACTGAGGGGGATGGACGCATTTGAACTGTGGCTCTGGAGAATATTCGAAGTACCATGGCCTGCCAAAAGGACAAACAGATCTGTCTTCAAAGAAGTACAGCCAGAGTGCTCCTTAGAGACCAGTCAGTCCCTGGAGAAGGCACACTGTCCCCCACATCCTGGTGCGAGATGGTCCACACTGTCCCCCACATCCTGGTGTGGAAATGGCCCACACTGTCCCCCACATCCT
>NW_022106189.1:47398751-47410920 GCF_000313985.2 Echinops telfairi
ATGGGGCACATTGTCCCCCACATCCTGGTGCGAGATGGTCCACACTGTCCCCCACATCCTGGTGTGGAAATGGCCCACACTGTCCCCCACATCCTGGTGCGAGATGGTCCACACTGTCCCCCACATCCTAGTGCAGAGATGGGGCACACTGTCCCCCACATCCTGGTGTGGAAATGGGGAAGCCACACAGCAGTACAGGGAACTCGAGGCTCCTGGAGGGAAGGGACCCGGGGGTCACTCACAGCTAGGTTTCACAGGCAGCTCAGTGTAGCGCCGGGCTGGGAACCCCTGACCTTTGGGCCCATGGGCCGGGGCTTGGGCTTGCCTTCCATGCTCTGAGCCGTGTGATTCTGAGGGCAGGCGGGACCAATGTGGACCCAGCAAAGTCTTCTTAAAACCACACAGACATGCGTCTGATCTGCCATCCAGAAGAGGCCAGAGAGGGGACACGGCCGCTGGAGCAGAGCCGGGCCCCACCACAGCCCTGTGCAGAGAAGCATGCTGTGAGATGCTGCCGGGGAGCCGGTGGGGAGGGTTCCTTGAATAGGCTGGGAATGACTCCCCTCTGAGGTCACCCCCTGCCAGGGGTCAGGAGCCCCATCTCTGCCTCACTGGGGTCACAGGTGAGTCATGTCTTCTTCCAAGCTCGGCTGACTCACGGTCATGGGTAACTGGTTTCTTTTAGCAACGCCATCTGGGATGGATTGGTAATGGCTGCCTGGCGACTGTGTCACACTCTGGAGTGGACTAGGTATGTCTGCCAGGGCGAGGGCGTGGGAATTAGACTCAAGAACCTGCCCGGTCCAGCACCACACACTCCGTCTGCTGGTGGCTGGCGTGTTACTTCACCAGATGGCCTCCCGACATTTGTAACTTCCGTCATTCAGAATTGCTCGGGCCGTGCCTGTGGTCAGTTACTATGAAGGTCCTCGACCTTACGTGCAAGGAGTGGAATAGCAGAGCACTGCTCCGTCCTGTGGTGACTGTGGTGGTGAGGGGGCGAGCAGGAAAGAGAGCGAGGAAGAGGGGGCGGGGTTAGAGAGGCAGGGAAAGACAGAGGAGGGGAACGGGAAGAAGGGAGGGGAGAGACAGGCAGACATGGCGGTGGAGACAGGCAGACAGAGAGAGAGAGAAGCAGGTAGACAGAGGGGAGAGGGCAGAGGGAAAGAGGCAGATGGACAGACAGACAGAGAGGGGAGAGGCAGTGGTCCTGTACTATTGTCACGGGGGGCCTTTGACAAACAGAAATGTATTCTTCCACCGTCCAGAGGCTGCAAGTCCGAGTTCCCAGTGCCAGCTTCCAGGGAAGGCTTTCTCTCTGTGTGCCAGTTTCAGAAGGGCCCTCTTCTCCTTTCAGTGTCTGTGGGCCCAGCATTGCTCAGAGAGCTGCATGAGTCCTGGCATCGCCCCTCCCCTAGGTCTAGGAGGTTCCTGGCGCAGGGGCCCCGGCTCCAGCTGCGTGCCCACCGCAGCTCTTCCTCCTGCTGCTGGTGGGCCCTCTTCTCCGATCTCCTGGGATGCAGGCCACACCCCAGGCCACAGAAGCCCCCCTCCAGTGGGGATCAACGATCAAGGGGTTGCATCCCTCTCTGAACCGGCTTTCAGCTGATTGGCTGGTCACATCAGATCACATCATGGGAAACATTACTAACCACCGCATTATGCCACTGCATAGGTGCCACAACACATCACTGCACTGCTGCCGAACTGCTGAGAATGGTGGCCCAGCCAAGTCAACATATATCGGGGTGGGGTGGGGTGGAGGCACAATTCCATCTCAGCAGGGTCACACGGGTAACAGGCCGCGCCAGCGTGTGGGGCGCCGTGAGCCGTGCACCAGCTCTCCCGGGCGCTGACAACGCACCTCTGTGGGTCTTACACGAAAAGGGGGTGTGGGTGTGAGCACAGTGTGGACTCGGGTCTGGTGGGGACAGAAGTTCTCAAACCCAAGGAGTGGCACCAAGGGGTACTGGGATGGGCAGCGGGGAGATGCCACAGGGACCGAGAGTTGTGGAAGTCTCCACGACCACTTGGAGAGAAGTGAGCCTGCCCTGGTGGCCCGTCAGCGGTCATCGACAGACTGCAAGGCTGTCGGGATGGGGGCACCAGTGGGGTAGCTGCGCACCTCAGGGCCTCTCCAAGTGTCCAAGGAGCCCTCTCCACCTCCCCCGGACACCCCCCTCCCCCCGTGGCTCATCTGCACACTGCACCCACTGCTTGGCACTCAGCGGCAGGGCCGGTGGTGCTGGTCCTGCTGGCACTGCTTCTTGAGGAGGCCGGCACGCTCAGGGTGAAGAGTCCTCGGGCTCTGGGGGACCGTGGCTGGCTGTCACCGGCGTTGGCAGCACAGGTCAGCTGGGCCTGCTCCTGGGGTTCTAAATGACAGCTGAGACCATCAGACATCGCCGGACCTCTGATGGGACCTGCTCCCTTCACTCCCCTGAGGATGCCGAGGTCAAAGGAGGTGCCATCCAAGGGGACCTTGGGTGCTGAGTGTGCTCTGCTCCTGCCTGTCACGTCCCTGCGTGCCTGCCTGTCCACAGGCCCTCCAGGGCCAGGGCTGAGGTGGAAATGAGGTGAGGACCGTGGCGGGAGGAAGGTGCTACCTCCCTGGGCCAGCGGCCAGTCCTTGTTAGGGAGCCGAGGGGACTGTGCACAAGTTCCAGGAGCCTCTGTTTTAATAAGGGGGGACTGGCAGGGGCTGAGTAGCAGGGAGAAGCTGGGAGCAGCACCCAGAGGAGCACCAAGGGTGGCCTATTGTTCTAGAAGCTCATGGACAGAGGGTGGTGTATTGTTCTAGAAGCTCACGGACGGAGGGTGGCCTATTGTTCTGGAAGCTCATGGACGGAGGGTGGTCTATTGTTCTAGAAGCTCATGGATGGAGGGTGGTGTATTGAGCTGGAAGCTCATGGATGGAGGGTGGTGTATTGTTCTAGAAGCTCATGGATGGAGGGTGGCCTATTGTTCTAGAAGCTCATGGATGGAAACTGGCTTGCCAGTCTAGAAGCTCATGGGTTGTGCATCTAGACTTGCGAGTGAATGAAGGTACACCTGGCCAGCATCTGCCCAGAGCTGGACTGCCAGGGACCTGGCCATCAAGGTGGGGCCTGTGGTTGAGGTCACTATGGTGGGCCAGTGGCCATTAGTAGGGCATGGCTGGGAAAGCAGCTCCCTGTCCCTGGACAAACAGATCTGTCCAGGAGGAAGGACAGCCAGCATGCTCATTAGAGGCAAGGATGGCGAGACTCCTCCCATCCTTTGGACGGGTTGTCAGGAGAGACCAGTCTCTGCAGAAGCACATTGTGCTTGGTCCAGCAGAGGGGCAGCGAAAAAGAGGAAGGCCCTCGAGGACATGGACTGACACCGTGGCTGCAACACCGGACTCAGGCCTGGAAGTGTCCGTGAGGATAGCGCAGGACCGCGCGGTTTGGTTCTGTCGTGCACCGGATGGGGTTGCTATGAGTCAGAACCCCCCGTCAGGACACCGTCTCGATGCCCCCAAGAACAGCAGCATCCCTGGAAGAAGAAAGGACAAGATGCCCCCCAAGTGTCTCCGCCCCCCAGCCCCCCAACAAGAGCAGTCTCCCCACACAGGTCTGAGCTGGCGGGGGCCAGACCTTGCGAAGGGCCAGCCTGGCCCCTCAGAGCAGGGCTCTCGTCTTCAATCGTGCAGCGAAGGGTTAACCCCAGCAGAACAGACTCCCTGGGCGCTTCTCCATCCTGCTGTCAGAGGGACCGCTGACCCAATGCCCAGCCCTCCGTCCAAGCTAACACCACGCTCATAATGGCACACAGTGCTGAAAGAGGTGCCAGAGGCCAGAAAAAACTGCACAATTTTCCAAACAGCCCCACTGGATTCATGTGCCGCTGTCCCTCACCGAGGACACCAGGGCCTGGCATGGTCAGCCCATAGTCAGGACACCCAGCCCTGGGTCAGCTCACAGACAGGACACCTGTCCTGGGTCAGCTTACAGACAGGACACCCGGCCCTGGGTCCAGCTCACAGACAGGACACCTGTCCTGGGTCAGCTTACAGACAAGACACCCTGGCCTGGGTCAGCTCACAGACAAGACACCCTGGCCTGGGTCAGCTCACAGACAAGACACCCTGGCCTGGGTCAGCTCACAAACAAGACACCCTGGCCTGGGTCAGCTCACAGACAGGACACCCGGCCTTGGGTCAGCTTACAGACAGGACACCTGCCCTGGGTCAGCTTACAGACAGGACACCTGCCCTGGGTCAGCTCACAGACAGGGGACACCCTGGCCTGGGTCAGCTCACAGACAGGGGACACCCTGGCCTGGGTCAGCTCACAGACAGGGGACACCCTGGCCTGGGTCAGCCCACAGTCAGGGGACACCCAGCCCTGGGTCTGTTCGTTCCTTCCTGCACTGGTCTCGCTGTGCCCTCACAGGCCTCCCTGACACTAGAGGAATCGTGTCCTTCCTGCATGAGGGTCCGGTCTCAGGTGGGGTGCCGGGTGTAGTCCCCCTTTCCAGACCCCCTCAGCCACCCAGGCCGAGCTGGAGCCGGAGCCCGTGTTCCGCTTCCAGCAACGTGCCTCTCGAAGAGAGGGGGGTCCCCAGTGCGTACTGGAGTGCAAGTGGTGCCCCCCAAATGCTTTACACTCGTCTATTGGTGGGGTGGGTGGGTATACAGAGAATAGATGGTGGGTGGGTGGTAGGCTGGTAGATACAAGGATGAATGGATGGATGATATGTGGGTGAATGGGTGGATAATGAAGGATGGATTGATGGATGGACGGACGGACGGACGGATGGATGGATAGACGGACGGACGGAGGGATAGATGATGGACGGGATTTGGATGGTGGATAAATGGCTATGTGGGTGAAGGGTAGGTGGGTGGGTGGATGGATGGTGGACAATAAGTGGCTGGGTGGGTGGTTGAGTGGACGGTTGACTCTGTGGGAGGTTTCAAACTGTTGACCTTGCAGTTCGCAGTCCAATGAGTTACCCACACTGCCCCAGGGTCCCTTGTTCAACAAGGAACACCGTGTTGAACCGAGCAAGTGAGTAGCGGGTAGATGGGAAGGAAGAGAGGCTGGTAGAGAGGCTGCCGGTACCATTTTGGAGCCTGGGGCTTCTCCCTCCCAGATCCGAGAGGCACACACCCTCCCCGCTACAGCACGAGGGACTCGGGGTGGACAGTCAGAACCGGAGGATGTGCGGGTCAGTGAGCAGGGGAAGATGGTGACTCAGCCGTTTCCCATGGTCTGACTTCAGACAAGGACGGGAGGATACGACCTTGGGCCTTCCCACCCTGGAATGACCCCCACCCCTACCCCTGGCCGGCCCAGATGTGCAGCCCCCTGCACAGAGCAGCTGGATCGCACGGCTGCTGTCTCCCCAGCTGGGACGGGCTGCTGCTGGGAGGGCAGAGGCTGATGGGCTGCAGTGGCTGAGTCACTGGCTGACAGACACCCCTCTCATCTACTTCAACCCAAACAAGGCAGGAGGGGAATCCCCGAAGGCCCCTCTCCCAGCTGGCAGCGCATGAGTCAGCGAACTCCTCCTGTTTTCAGACCATTTCTTAGCAGGGGATCTTGCTGATGGTGAGACTGACTGACACTGCCCGGACACTCACCATTCAGCCACCAGACTCCACAACGAGGGCCCACGTGGAGTTTTGGACAAGCAATGAGCTGTCTGTCTGCCTGTCCTGGCGGCACTGGGAGCCTGACCAGATGCCAGGGACAAGCTGGGGCAGCACACACACACACCGATCAGCCCCCAGCTGGCTCGGAGGCCAGAGGTATTGCTCCTGGTCTGCAGTTACAAATCCGGGAGAGGGGTCTGGGAGGGAGCGTCCCGAGATCACTGGGCAACCGGGGCCTGTCCATCCTCACCAAGTGTCCACCCGGTGGCCATTCGTCTTGTCTACCCCAGGCTCATTCATGTCTTCTTTCCCACGAGAGAGTAGCTGTCCTCTGTCCATGGAGTCATTGTGAGTCGGTGTCCACGCGACAGCAATGGCTTCTAGCTGGGTCCACCCTCAAAGAAGGGGCCCTCAGGAGACTGGCAGAAATGGGCATGGTCAGCACTGTGGAGGGGGGCGCATGCCAGGCTGTGGGACGGAGTCAGGGAAGGCTCCCTGGGGGAGGGACTTCCTTGGTAACACTGGAGGAAGAGTGGCTCTAACTAGATGGTGGGGGGGGGTGGGGTAAGGGGGAAGATCAGGGTTCAGACTCAGAATCACAGTTCTAGGGAGACGGGTGGCAGCATGCATGGGGGATTGCTTGTGAAGGGTGAGTGGAGAACCCCAAGGCATGGCAGCACGTCCAAAGCACGTGAGCCCAAGTCTTGCCATGTGAGATCGTGAAGGTTTACTGTGCCAACCTGGCCAATAAACACATGTGGGGTTAATTGAAGGGCAGAGAGAGAAATGGCTGGGTGAGCCTCACCT
The DNA here is from genome assembly GCF_000313985.2 of Echinops telfairi. Lineage (NCBI taxonomy): Eukaryota > Metazoa > Chordata > Mammalia > Afrosoricida > Tenrecidae > Echinops > Echinops telfairi. The sequence goes on from NW_022106189.1 coordinate 47,405,179, forward strand.
TTCTAGTTCTCAGATCTCTTGCTCCCTGATGGTTGGACCAGGGTGCAGCTGCCTTAGCCAGTTCCCTGCTTCAGCTGGCAAGGCTCACTTCCTGAAAGACATCCCTGAGGAGAAGCCGCATGGACCTACCCCGATGCAGCCCTGGGTGCTGGAGCAGCCGTGTGGAGACCCCTGCCAGCGCTGAGATGCTTACGTGCTCACTGATTCGGCTTTCCTCCTGCAGTCGGCGTCATTGCATGTGTTTTGTGAGATGGAGGAGGACTTTGTGGATCAGTGTCGGACATATGGGCTAGTGTTGGACTTTGGGGCTTGGGCAGCACTGGGTTGGGATGCTCTCTTAATGTCCACTTACCCTTTATATAAAACTCTCTCTTCTATATATGAGTTTCTGTGGATCTGTTTCTCCAGTCTACCCAGACTAACACACCATGAGTCAATCTCTAAGAAGCGCTCTGGCCCGACTTCCTCAAAGCTTGATGGCTTTGTCCTTTCAGCAGTCCATGGCCTTTCAAGACCCTTCCCCGGCAATGAGGTTCAAACACTCCGAATCTTTGCTCTTCCTTTTCCAAGTCCACCTTCACAGGCATATGAGGCGCGTGGGTCAGTAGACCTTAGTCCTCAGAGCCACACCCCTGCTTTCCAGCACTTCAAAGAGGAAGGCCTGCAACAGGGTGGACAGACACGCAGCTGCGATGCTGGGCTCAGACACAGGAATGTCGGGAGGCTGGTGCAGGACCGGGTGGAGCTTCTGTCTGTCATGCACGGGGCCACCAGGGCCTGGGGGCCGATGGGACAGCATCTCGCACCAGCAGCAGTTTGAGCTCCGGATAACAGAATCATAGCCTCATTAGCGTCTCCGCTTCAGTGTCTCATAGTCATTGCCTATGAGTCCAGTTCCTGTCTTTCCGTTGCTGTGTGGTGTCTCGCTCGCGCTAAAGTCGAGGGGCAGTGAGAATGAGGAAGGCCTTCGATGCGATGGGTGGACACAGTGGCTGCAACCGTGGGCCCAAATAGGAATGATCCCAAGGACCGTGTAGAACTGGGCCGGCGTTTCCTTCTGTTCCACACAAGGTCACCGTGGGTCGAAACGGACCTGGCGGCACCTGATAACAGCAAGCTAGTGTTTGATCGTATGACTGTCAGACATCTCACCTTCCAGTTCTGTTAGCGATGAGTGTGGTCATCTTGCGAGGCTGCTTTGAGGCTCTGATCTGTGTCCACCAGGACTGGGAGCATTTCCGCCTCGATGTCTTCAACCACGTTTGTGTAGCTGTCTCTGGCGTTCCTCCTGCCGGGACGCCTGCGACACGTCTCTTGGACTGGCTGCTTCTGTGTCATGGGCTTCTGGGCTGCTGCCCTCTTGCCCCTCGATCTTCTCCATCTCTGTCTTTCACACGAGATCCTTTTCCAACTGTCTGCTTTCAAGTTCACAGCATCTTCCTTCCTCCACACACGCCCCATCCGGTTTGGGGCCTATCTCGGTGGGTTCTTAAGTTTCCGTCATTGTCCTTTCAGGTTCCAGTTTTCCCGTAGGTCTGTTTGGTTTTTACTTCTCCGTCGAAGCTCCTTACCACCCCCACCCCACTCTGGGCCATTCACAGCACCTTTTCCTTCCATCTGTCGTAAACATTTCTCATACCTGGTTTGAAATTGCATGAGTCTGGGTGGACTAGAGAAACAAATTTATGGACACTCGTATACGAAGGAGCTTTATATACAAGAGCAGTTGTACATTAAGAAAGCATCCCAGCCCAGCTCAGTCCAAGTCCATAAGTCTGATATTAGCCATTGAGTTAGTTTATTGTGCCAACCCGGCTGAGAAACACATGGGGTTAATTGAAGGGCGGAGGGATAAATGGCTCGGTGAGCCTCGCCTTTTGAGTTCTCGGCTCTCTTGCTTTGTAATGGTCAGACCAGAGTGCAGCTGCCTTAGTAGTTCCCTGCTTCAGCTGGCAAGGCTGACTTCCTGCAAGATACCCCCAAGGAGAAGCCACATGGACCTACCCCAATGCAGCCCTGGGTGCTGGAGCACCTGTGTGGAGACCCCTGCCAGCGCTGAGATGCTTACACATTCACTGACTCAGCTTTCCTCCTGCATCACCATCATAGTGTGTGTTTTGTGAGATGGAGGAAGAATTTGTGGATTGGTGTTGGACATATGGGTTAAGGGGTTAATGTCGGACTTGTGGGCTTGGGCAGCACTGGGTTGGGATGTTTTCTTGATGCACACTTAACCTTTATATAAAACTCTCTCTTATACATGAGTTTCTGTGGATTTGTTTCTCTAAAGTACCCAGAGTAACACACTCATATGTCCAGCATTAAATTCCTCTTCAGACTCACGCAACACATGCAATGACGTCCAATGCAGGATGATCACAGGCCAGTAGGTGGGAAGTCTTGTGGGTCCAGTGGTGGTGGAGGCATCTCAGCGCTGGCAGGGGTCTCCACGTGGCTCCTCCCGCTCCGAGGCTCTGACTTTGTGAGCGTCACTCCATGTGTCTTGTCAACAGGAATGCCGTTCTGGTAGTGAGCCTGTGTGCCACCTCCAGGGAGCTATTGATCTCCTTGGCGTCTCCAAAGAAGGTCATCAAGCTGAGACCTGATTGGCAGGCTAGACTCCACCCCTTCACCCTTAATCCTCAAATTGACAACAGATGATGTAATGACCACAGAAATCCAACCCGATGAATCAGCAAGCGGGCCGTGAGGAGTCACTCGGTAGTGACGGCCTTTGATCCTGAGCATGGCTTACACTCCCAGTTTGGTTGCATGTCTGTTAGTGTCCGGACACCGCTGGTCATAAATACATTGCAGACAGTCTGGAATGGGTGGCATTCTGGGGGCTCTAGGGTCTGGGGGTTGTTCTGCTCTGTTTGGGGGGGCGGCGGGGGGGAGGGGGGGCCATTCATGCATCTGGACCTGAGCTGCAATCCTTGCTTCCCCCCTCCGAGAGCAGCGAATGATGCCAGGCCCTCCTTCGAGGGCCACTTTCTTCAGCCTGGTCCCTCATGACGTCCTTGTGCCTGTTCCGTCTGGCCACCGGCCAAAGATGTAGCCTGAGACTATCCTCCGGCTTGGGGCCTCCCCTCTCCCTGGTCCCTTGCTCCTAGAGAGGCCAACCCCGTTCATTCCCAGCTGACCTGCTGGCCTCAAGCCCGGTCCCCGGGCATGTCAAGCTTACGTAAGGCTTCATGTTTCTGCCACTTGATCTGCACGCGCCTGGGGAAATGCACTCCGCTAGCCGGGAAGGCAGCAGCAGCACAGAGCTTGCCCCTGTGCAGCTCCACCCTTCTAGAACAATCCCTCTGCTCCCGGCCTGCGTTTTCATCAGCCTCCTGGGGGTCCCCTTGAATGTGCATAGTCCAGGGGTAGAGCTGCCGGCCAGGGGCCTGGGCAAAGCTGACCCCTCAGAGGCGGGGCTCTGCTCCTTCTACAGTTTCCTCGCTCCCCGGGCGCCCCTCTGCGTTTTTTCCAGCACGGAATCCCATCTCTGGCTCCCGGAGTGGGTCTGCTGGTGATTTTTCCATCGCGGTTTTCCACCTCCGAGGCCACGCTCCGCAGCCAGAAACCACAGGCACACCGATCCTGCCACCTCCAGCTAACGCAGCTCGGATGTCAGCCCTCCTCCAGTCTCCTCTGTCGTGGATCCATTTAAATCACTCCTGTCTGCGTTCACCGAGCTTTCCGGGCGCTGTCCTGCGGGAAGGCTGACTCAGCCGCCCACTCTGCTGCCATTCGCAGACGCCTAAGATCTGCCTTATAAACAATGAGGGTCTACTGGCGTTGATACCCTAGGGCTTCGCTGGGATGGAGCACAGACAGACCGTCTGTGTGCCTATGGGTATATATGTATTGAAATAAGAGCCCAGGTGGCATCGTGGTTAGACCTGGGGCTGCTCACCAGAAGGTCAGCGGTTCGAAACCGCCAGCGGCTCTGCAGAAGACAGGGCTTTCTCCTCCCACGAAGGGTTACAGGCTCAGACACCCCGTCCTCTAGGGTGGTGATGGATGGGAATCAGCTCAGTGGCAGTACGTTTGGTTTGTTCCTCGTTATTGAAATTTGGTCATGCCGGTGGCATAGTGGGTCAAGCGTTGGGCTGCTAACCAAGAGGCCGGCGGTTCAAACCCCACCTGCTGCTTTGCCGGAGAAAGACATGGCTCTCCTCTTCCATCAAAGCTGGTGTTGTCGGGTTTCTGTTGTTGTTTGTTGTCGATGTTTGCTGTTGATCGTTGGTGTCTTGTTGTCTACTGGTCTTGTTTGTTGTTGCTTTTGTCTGTTATTGTGGTGGTGGAGGTGGGCTGGTTAGGTGCCATCTAGTGGGTCGGGCTCACAGGCACCCTCTGTGCCACAGAACAAAGCACTGCCCCCCCCCCCCCCGCCTCCTTGCAGGGGTTCGCAGCCACGGGTCCGTCCATCGCCTTGAGGGCCTCCCTCTTGGTTGCTGCCCCTGCACCGTGCGGAGCAGGATGTCCTTCTGCAGGGATGGCCTCTCCTGAGGACATGTACCTAGTGGTCAGGGGAGGTCACACCGTCCTCACGCGTCTCCGGAGCATCTGGCTGAGGAGACACCTGTGTGTCCCTCCTCCTGTCCACGGGCTGCTTCACATTCGTCCCCAACACCATCAACCCCACGGGACGTCAACTACCAGAGCTCTCCTGCAGGGTCACCGTGAGTCGCCGGGACTGTGGGCAGCGTGGGCTTGTCTTTCCTGGCGTGTAACCCGCAGTTAATAGCACTCGCCGGGTGTCAGACTTGATGTGCCCCCAGGGGGTCCACACCCACATGAGGATGCAGGGCACCCCTTCAGGCAGCGTCCATCACTAGCACCCTGAGGGCCCAGCCACCCTTCAGCGGTCTCCTTTCACATCCCTCCCCTCGTTCTTGAAGGCCAGGCCAGGGGGGCCATGCTGCGTGAGCTCAGTCCGACGGTGTACCCGGGAGAACCCATGTGCACGTTGCGTGAGCTCTCCCACAGGCGCGCGTGGCTCCGCGCAGAGGTGCTCCTGGCTGACCCTGTGTGGCTGTGTGACTGCCTGGCTGTCCCTTTGCTCGCTGCGCAGAAGGACAAGCCATGGGCCGAGTCCACCACCAGCTCCTTGTGGGCCACCCTGCGCGTGAGTGTTTGGGTTGTTGGGGGCTCTGACAATGGGGAGAGAAGCTGCTCTCAGTGCCCTTGGGCCGCCCTTCGCCTCGTACACCAATGGGGGTGAGTGTAGACCCACGGCACCCATGGACTTGCAGAAGGAACCTCCGGGGCCTTCCTTCAGAGACTCTGGAGCCCTCCTTGGAACTCAGGGCTGCAGGCCACACCCAGGGGTGCATCTCCCTGCCGTCCCACGTCCCACACCCCAAGACATCCGGCAGCCCCTTGCACGCCTTCCGGAAGGCCCTGTGCAGGGAACCCACACAGAGGCAGTCACTTGTGCGGGCCCCACGCCCTGCCAGGAGTGTTTGGGGTCTGCTCCTGAGGTAGTGTGTTCTCTATGGAAGGCTGCCACCATCCGGCGGGCACCATCGCGTGGCTGGACCATGTCTCGGTGGTCTCTGCAACAGGGGACGGTGAGGTAGTTCATTTATTGTGCCAACCTGGCCGATAAACACGTGTGGGAGTAATTGAAGGGCAGAGAGCTAAATGGCTCTGCGAGCCTTGCCTTTCTTGTCTCTCACTCTTTGATCATCGGACCAGTGTGCGGCTGCCTTGCTTGTTCTGTGCCTCAATTTGCAAGCTACACTACCT
>NW_022106189.1:47416453-47429933 GCF_000313985.2 Echinops telfairi
ATGCCCTGTGATTAAAGTAAATGGTAAATTACAGCAACCCAATTCTGACAGGACTTATAATGACCCAGACCCCTCAGGAATGAAGGTCTGGGTCAACCCACCAGGCAAAAAACCACAGCCAGCTGAGGTGCTTGCTGAGGGCAAAGGTAATACAGAATGGGTGGTAGAAGAAGGTAGTTCTACCTCTCAGTTATGACCATATGATCAATTACAGAAGCGAGGTTTGTAATTGTCAGTGTATTTTCTTTATATGTGCTTATTGCATATCTTTCCTTTGTTCATGTATGGTATATCAGATACAATTGGACTGGGTTTTCATTTATATGTATGATAGATGTTTGATGATAAGTATAAGTGTGATTTCATTACTGTCCGGAAGTTATATATGGCTAAATAATTGTGTACAGGTGCCAAGTTGGCAAGGGGTGGATTGACATAGTTATTTTTTGTGCCAACCTGGCCAATAAACACATGTGGGAGTAATTGAAGGGCGGAGAGATAAATGGCTCGGCGAGCCTTGCCTTTTCTGTCTCTGTCTCTTTGATCATCAGACCAGTGGGCGGCTGCCTTGCTTGTTCTTTGCCTCAATTTGCAAGCTACACTACCTGTGGGACACGTAACCGTAGACTGTGCTGCTGTAATGTGGGGTTTCTTCAAGACCTGCTTAGCCACACCATTGAAATTTACATCTCTTGAGTGTGCTGGAGACTGTCGGACCCTGTCATCTGGCTGACTATTGGTGACCTGCCTTGCTGTTTGCTGCCTGTGCCCAGATAGCCTGGATTGCTCTACAGAGAACTACCCTGCAGCCCTCAAGACTTGAAGGACTGCCAGTGTCTCACAACTGTCTCACAGGAGTGAGTTGCGCTGAGCCATTTGTACTGCTTTATAATTTAATTAATTGTTTATTTCTTATGCTATTTACCTATCTAGCTGTATAAATAGATATAAAATTATTAGCATTCTGGTTTTGTTTCTCTAGAGAACCCTGTCTAACACAGACGGGCACATGGGCTCTTTGCCACTGGGGGCTGTGACCAGCAATGCTGACACGGGTGCTCACAGATCTCTGGGTGGATGGTACGTTCACTTCCTGCGGGGAGACTCCTCAGAGCGGAGACTCTGGGTCACTGAGCAAGTGAGGACTTTGCTCCCACCGCACAGTCTTCGTCCACCCCACTGTGTCCACTCCACGGCCGGCCAAAAGAGCCAGCAAGTCTGTCCGGGAGGAAGGACAGCCAGAGTGCTGCCCGGAGGTGAGGAGGGTGAGACTTGGTCTCAGCACGTTGGACGTGTTGCCGGGCGGCGCCCACCCCTGGAGAAGGGCACCGTGTTGGTCAGGTGGAGGGCCAGCGGAAAAGAGGAAGGCCTTCGGCCAGATGGACGGACATAAGGGCTGCATCAATGGGCTCCGGCATGAGCGCAGGTGTGGGTCGGCGCAGGGCTGACCGGTGGGGTGTCACGCTATTAGACATCTACGAGGTCACTCTGAGCTACCCCACTCTGTGGTCTCCCACAGCAGTAATGTCCTTTCCCCGCCCCAGACTCCCACCCAGATCACACCCGACAACCCCGGGTTGTACTTCCCTGTGAACCCCTCTCATATTCTCGATACTAGGGGTCCTGGTGGGTCAGTGGGGAAGCGTGCCCGCTGTTGACCACAAAGTCACAGGGTCAAGTCCACTCAGAGACCCCCAGGAAGAAAGTCCTGGCTCTCCCGTAAGGAAGCACCAGTCCTGAGCACCCAGCAGAGCTCGCTGTGCCCTGACGGAAGCGGGGTTCCTGTGAGCCGAGCCCGTTCTGCGGACACTGGTTTTATCAGGTGCTCGGCCCCCACCCTCTGGGGTCCAGCTGGGTTTGTTGCGGGCAGTGCCCCCTGGGAAGTGCCGGGAAGGCTGCGCTGTGTAAGGGGGTCTCAGCAGCCGTGATCCACACACAATCCCCGCCTGGTGTTAGGGACAGACTGCCACGGCGGCTGCCACCACGGGACCACCCACCACAGAGAGTGGGAAGGGACCCAGAGCTGGACAGGGCAGGAGGGATGGGCGGTGCTTCAGGGTCGCCGGGGTGGCTGGGAGCCGGAGCCAACTCTGCTGCGCCTGGCAGCGCGGTCTGTGAGCTAACCATGTTGCTAAACACGCGGGTGCCATTCCCTGTGGATGCCGAGGCGGGGCTCTGCATGGACCGGCCTGTTCTGCAGTGGACGCGTCGCTGGGACCACACCGCAGAGGGAGGAGCGGCTTTCGCCGGGGTGGCTCGGCCCCAGGCCGCTGTGTTTCACACGCGCTCCCTGTCCTGGGCCAGTGCCCCGTGAGGAGGGCACGTGGTGACTGTGGGCTCCAGCTCGTTATCTATGTCACAGATGTGGGCACGAGGGGAGTCATCACGCAACGCCGACGCATGGACAGCGTGGGCACTCGGGCTAGTCTCTCATCGGTGTTGAAGCACGGGTTCGTTATCGCACCGGTGCTGACGGGGAGGTTAGCTACCTCATTGTCGCTGGGGCACACCTGGGGACATCACAAGCACAGGGTGGTCCTGATGAGCCGGTGGTCCTGGGGACAGCGGCCCAGGGTCAGGCGGATGCTGTGCAGGCAGCACTGTGGCAGGCAGATCAGGGGCGTCGCCGAGTGCAGCAGAGGGTGGGCATGAGCCTGGGGGTCCACGTCCACACCTCTGTGCTCAAGCCGGAAGAGCAGGCTCAGGTCAGAGGTCAGCCTGCGTGCCCAGAGGTGGCTCTAAGCTGTGTCTCAAAGCCACTAGGCTGTCCCAGGGAGCAGTGACTGGGGTGGGGGTGGGGGGCTGCAGAGCCTGTGCCTCCTGAGCTCATGTGCTCTCTCTTGGCCCCCCTCTCCCCCCTCAGTCCTCTCTGAGGAAGGAGCCCCTGTCTGCACCGTGCTGAGGACCTGGGGCCATCTGATACCACTGTCCTTGCAGACCCCACGGCCACAGCCTCCCAGGACAGCCCAGAGACGCACAGCCCACACACAGCAGGAGGGCCCTGTTGCAGGAGGAAGAAGCACCGGGTCCTCCCGGCAGGCAGAACTGCTGGCCACCTATGGCCCCCCTGGCCCCCCACTAAGACAGCTCTAGGCTGTGCAGTACAGACGGTGCCCCAGCTGGCTGGCCCCGCAAGTCCTGGCGGCTCCAGGTCCAGTGATGTCCTGACTTGCAGACAAAGTCGACTTAAAGTCCAGCTCCACGGGGATGGGGGTGGGGTGGGGGGTGTCCCCTTTGTAATCTGGGGCTGTTGTCTGCATGCGGCACCAAGCCACACAGTGTCCCATTCCACAGAAGCACTGTGGGCCTCAAATGAGGCGTGATTCTGTACCTCTGGAGGGGACATGACTCCCCCACACACAGGAGCAGGGCAGCGGGTGGTCACCAGCCCTCCGGCCCCTGGACAGGAGGCAGGAGGCTGACGGCAGCTGAGGGCGCTGAGCGCTGACCCAGCACGAATCCCAGGAACTCGGCAGGCCGTCACCTACCTGTTCCCACCAATCACCCTTATCCCCACCCAGGCTCCCACCCACGCCCCAAGTTCCAAGCTGCCATCCAGCTGAGCACCCTGCCTGGGCCTCCTGCTGGAGGCTCAGCTTCTTAGAATGACTGGAACTTAGGGGGCTTGCCAGGCAGGGCTGGGGGCCTGGGGGACTCGGCGAGCAGCTGTCGGGGGCAGGCGGCCAGCACCAGCTTCCCCGTGTGTTCCTGAGCCCAAGTGTCTCTGAAACCCCGGGCCCCATGGGGGGTGGGGGTGGACACAAATGTGTCTCCTGGGACAAGCTCCATGTCCTTCTGCAGCCCCCTGGGGACTCCTCCCCCCAGGGCGGCGTGGCCTGTGGGGTTCAGCCGGCTTTGTGTCAAAGCCAAGTGGCGTCAAGCCCGTCTGTCAGTCCTTCCATCTTTGGAGCTGCTGGTTCACAGCCAAGGGGCCGTGGTGGTCCCCCCTCCCCAGGGGTAATCCCTGGGCTGCAAACTGCACAGTGGGCGGTTCTAAACCATTAGCTCCTCCACAGGAGAGGGATGAGGCTCCCGCAAGGACTGGCAGTGGTCCCAGAAGCCCACGGGGGCAGTTCTCGGTCCTGCAGGGTCCCTGCCAGTTGGGATGACTCCATGACAGTGGGTGGTAGTGATGCGTCCTGAGCCCAGACTCGGGGAAACCACTGTAACCACCCCCAGCCCACCGTACCCTGAGCTTCAGCTGGACAGTCAGGAAGGGACGTGTGCATGGGCTCTCTGGGGCACCCCTGTCCCAGGCAGACATGAGGCATTAATGTCAAGGGGCGAAGTGGCCAAGCTCCCCCTGCCCCCACCACTGCTGTGTCCATGGGCCCTGCACTGGACGACAGGGGGAGGGGGAGGAACAGGGAGGGGGGCGGGGACGGAGACTCTCCCCGACGCAGATGGCTTGCAGATGAAAGCACCCTTTCCAGAGCCCTGGATCCCAGAGCTGCCTCCTGGCTGCTGCCCACCTCCTCTCACGAGGGCGTCTGGCAGGAAGGGGCGGGCGTGGCGTGCCCTCAGCGTTGACACCCTCCCTGGAGCACACTGGCTCCTGGGCCTCGCCAGGGCCGCACACAGGTTTAATCAGCCGGCACCATTAGGCCCCTGGGGTCTCCATCAGCACCGCCTTCGAGACTCCTGGCCCTGGGGGGCTGACAGGTGGCATCCAACCTGTCTGTTCTGTGTCCTCCTGCCCAGCTCGGCCTTAGGGGGTCAGGGGGACATGAAGATCCCACCCTAGGATAAAGCACCCCGAGGAGGAGAATGGAGACCATGAACAGAACCAGGGCGGGGGTGGGGGATGGGGAATAGCGTGCTGGCAGCGGAGGTAGGGGTGCTGGAATCATGTGGGGTGGGGTTCCCAGGCAGAGGGGAGCCTTTGGGAACCCCTGGAGGCACAGGTGAGTGGCTGAGCCTGGCCCAGGGGGTGGCTGTGACTGGACAGTGACCGATGTGCTGCTGTACCCCAGCCCCTGGGCTGGCCCAGCACCAGGTGGCTAGAGGTGAGCCCAGCACCCAAGTGCCCAGGAGGGAAGGCAGTGGGGGTCTGAGTGTAACCCAGAGGGGCGGTCTGGACCCTTGACCTTCTATGAAGTGGGGCCATGGGGGCCAGTGAGGTTGAGAAAGGCTGGCTGCGGCAGGAGCTGGGCACACGGCCACGTGTGGTCTCTGTGAAAGCTCCCGAGGGGAGCTGCTGCCAGTCTGCCAGTCCTCGGGTGCAGGAGGCTGGGAGGGCCAGTCCTCACTGAGCTGCTCCGGCCCCGGGCTGTACTCACTGCTGGTCAGGGAGCTTTTCCAGATGCCCTGGGCAATGCCCGGAGTCAGTTTTTCCAGATATTCGCTGCTCTCAGCCGGGCTTGTGAAAACAAAGCAAAACAAAACATCTGACTTTGATTCGCGACTGTCCTACCTGGGACTCGAACGCCCTGGCTCCTGAGTTCTTTATTCAGCATGGGCCAGGTCAGAGGCACAGCCTCTCTGAGGGGCGCAGTCTTGACCGTCACTGTCAAACTGTCCGTAGGGTGGCCCCGGGTCGCCCTCGTCCTTCTCACAGGAAGATAGGACCAATGGCCTGGCTGCACCCCAGCAGCCACACATCCAGGGCCCACTCCTCATGGGGCAGATGGCTAGATGAATGGGTAGGTAGATAGACAGGTAGCCAGATGGACAGGTGGATGGAAAATGAACTAATTGACTAGGCAGGGGAATTACTGTTATCACCTGCCGTGTCTGCCTCCTCTGATGGGCATTTCTGTGGAACGTTCTGGAAAGAAAGAAGCAGCCACGTGGAGTTTCAAGAACGCCTAGTGGCAGGTGCCACTTTCCTTGGACCCCCTGTGTCCTCACTCCCAGAAAGGTCGGCTTCCCCGTTGGATGAGATCCCCCGCCTACGGGAGACAGGATTGGCTTTTGATGGTACGGATTCTGTGTCCGGACCTGGTGGCCTTGGTCTTCAGCTGCCCCCGTCCCCCGCACGCCGCCTCCTAGTCTCTCTGGCCGTCGTGTGTGCTACGCTGGGCCCAACTCAGACCCCAAACCGACTCTGTCCGGTGTTCCAGAGAGACTCTCCCCAAATCTGCCTGAGCCTGCGTTATTTCCATCTCAGATGAATGCCACTTCTTCTAAGACACCTCCCCCGTGGCCCCAGGAGGGTCAGCACTAAATAAAAGCTTCAAGTGCATCCACAATCACCGATTGGGGTGTGCACGGTGAAGAATACTTGGGCTGCAGGAGGGCGAGGGGGCACGTGGGGACCTAATGGGCCAAGGTGGTTCCCTGCAAGGCCTTGGTCCTAAAGCAAGAATCAGGGTAAGAGGTAAAATCAAGCCAGGCAGAGGGGACCACATGCATGAGGCCAGGAGGCCTTAACCTGAACCAAGGTTCTGCCTGATGGTGCTGAAAGTTAACTCTGGCCTGTTCAGACATGCTGCTGTCTCCATTCCTACAGGGACTGGCCAGTCAGCCAACCAGTCCATCATCCGTCCATCCATCCATCCACTCATCCATCCACCAACCCACCCACTCACCCATTTATCCACCCAGTCATCCTCCGTCTATCCATTCCCTACCCACCCATCCTTCTACCCATTTTCCCTATCCATCCATCCACTCACTTATCAGTCCACCCACCCACCCAGCCATCCACCTACCCATCTACCTACCTATCTACCCACCCATCTATCCATCAATTTACTCATCTATCCACCCATCCACCACCCACCACCATCCATCCACTCATCAGTCCACCCATCCACTCAGCCATCCACCTACCCATCCACCCATGCTTCTATTCACTTATCGACCCACCCATACATTCACCCATCTACCCAACCATCCATCCACTCACTCATCCTTCTACCTACTCACCCACCCCACCCTCTGCTTATCTATCTATTAATCTACCCACCCATCTACCCATTCATAAATGCATCCACTTACTCATCCATCTACTTATCCACCCACCGAGCCACCCAGCCACCTAGCCAATCAACCCATCAGCCAGTCAGGCATCTGTTCATCTACCCATCCATCCAGGTGGCCAGCTCATATTCGCTTAGTAATGTCTACTGTTCCCCCACCCCTGTGTGGGGTCCTGTGGACTTGGTCTCCTCATGCCTACTCCACACTCTCTTTGCCCTCCTCTATTAGGGGATGTTTTTGTGCCAGGAATTCCTCTGGGCTCTGGGGCTAAGCTGAAGATCATGGCCTGGCCCCTGCCCTGCAGAGCCTCCAAGCAGGCCAAGTAGATGCACATTCTGTGTGTAAGTTCTCAGAAGGAAGAGCCAGTCCCTGCAGGAAGCCTTCCAGGGACCACCAGTGAGAGACGCTGCTGCCACTCCCTCCCCTGGGCTCAGCCCTGCAGGAGGTGCCAGGACCTACTACCAGGGGGGCTCCCAGTGCCGTGTGGCTATGGTCTGCTCAGGGTAGCTGCCTGGGCATGACTCTGTGGTACAGCCAGTGGACCGTGCTACGGCCTTCAAGTGGACAGGAGGGGGATCCCAAGGCAGCGCCCGGACACCTGGAGATGGGAGACCAGGTTGGCCCATTGCTGGGCTCTAGAGGGTCTAGAAACCCCTTCCTCCAGAGAAGGTGGCGTGCCCCTCTCCCAGCAGCAGAGTAGTCCCGTCCACACAGGGGTGACACCCGTCCTTGTCCAGCCTCCTCCGGGAATCTGGAGGCCAGCTGTGCAGGTCAGCCAGAGTCCCGTCGGCTCCCGTGCACTGCTGGGCGCCCAGACGCTGTCCATCTGGACACCTGTCTTTGATGACCGCCGCCCTCAGCGCCCTGCTCTGCTGAGGGCGTTGCTTCCCAGAGAGGGGGCGGGGAGGGTCTGCCTGGTGACAAAGAGCCCCCCCCCACCGCAGTGTCCACGGCCTGGCTGGGCTGGGGCACCCCTCAGAGTCACGTGGCAGGCTCTGGTGGCAGGCACAGCTGAGTGGAGGGGGTGGGGGTGCAGACCCCACTGGAAGGCAGAGTGCCGGCCTGGATGAGACGGGGGTGATTGGGGATGGGGGTGGGGGTTGGAGAGCAAGTTAAAAGGATTGCTATTGAGCATAACCCTGTTCTCTCTGAGTCTCGGTGTCTGTCTGTCTGTCTCTGTACCTCAAATGGCTGGGTGGTAGGATGGAGGAAGGCTGGGGGCAGGGACTGGAGGCTGCGTCGTGTGGCCCTTACCAGCTGTGTTGGTCTGGGTAGACTAGAGAAACAAATTCATAGAGACTCATGTGTTTAAGAAAGAGGTTTATATGCAGGAGCAATTGTATATTGAGAAAACGGCCCAGCCCAGTCCGGATCAAGTCCATAAGTCCGATATTAGCCAATATGTCCAATACCAATCTACAAAGTCCTCTTCAGACTCATGAAACACATGCAATGACGCCGAAGGCAGGAGGATCAGGTCATTGGGAGGGAAGTCTTTGGATTCAGTGGCGTTATAAGCATCTCAGCGCTGGCAGGGGTCTCCACACAGCTGCTCCAGCTCCCAGGGCTGCATCAGGGGGGGTCCGTGTGGCTTCTCCTCAGGGATGTCTTGCAGGGAGTGAGTCTCGTCAGTGGAGAGTCTCCAAGGGAGTGAGCAGAGAGAGAGAGGTGTCTCCTGCCTCCAAGGAGGAAATACCGAATTCCCAGAATCCCTCAGGGGAAGGCCACGCCCACACAGAGGCCTCATTGGCTATGACCTGACTGACAGCCTAGACTCCACCTCCTCACTCTTCATCCTCTCAGATTGACACCAGATGATGTAACGACCACAGGGGCAGAGACCCACCTCACGCGCCCTGCCCATGGGCACTGTGGAAGCCGCTGGTCCCCACCCCACCCCCAGCAGGGCCATGTGCAGGCCACCATCTTTCAGCCCACCCGAGAGGGAGAGCCTGCCGTGGCCCCTCTGCTACCCCACTCGGCCCAGCAGGAACAGAGGCCAAGCTCCCCAACTGACCGTCTCCTACGCTGCTTTAGGAGTGGCTGGCCAGCTGGTCAAGCTGACCCTTGGGCTCTGCCCCAGTCCAGGGGTCCTGTCCACACCACACCACCCCACCCGCAGTCAAGCCAAAGGCTCAGAAGAGGCTTGACTTGGGAGACACACCAGGGAAGCATCCGCTCTCCGCTGGACAATGAGCTGCCGTGAGCACCGCCTCACGTGTGTTTTGGGGGCACCTTCCGGCACCCCAGAACTGGTCCTGCCTGTGACATGACCATCAGATGTCACTGGTCCCCGGCTCCGACCACGGCGACCCCGCGTAGAACAGAAGGAAACAGGCCTGGCCCTGAGCCGCCCACGGGTGCTGCTAACACTGGAAGGCCTCCTCTTTCTCCCTGCCCTTCCACACCCCCAGCGCCTGTTTCAGACCCACTGTGGTGCCAAGCCATCCCCACAGGGCAGAGCCAGGCAAGGTCCCCAGGCCCGGGGGCTCCGGGGGAGGAGCCGCCTGCTCTCCTGCAGCTCCTGAGCCAGTGTCCTCTGGCTGTGAGCTCCGTCTTGGCCCCTGCACAGCCGCTGCCCGCTGCCTCCCTCCTGTGAGGGCCCTATGCTTGCCCCTCTGCCCGCAGAGACCCTCTCCTGCCAAGACCTCAGTTTCCCCTGCGGGGCCAGGGCCTGATCTCGCTATGGCTCCAGGATTGTGCTCTGCCCCATGGTTTCTGGGAGGTGGCCACTGTCCTTGCTGGTATCTGAAAGGAGGTCCCCCATGACCCCTGACCTCTGACCTCGTGCATGGCAGCGTTGGCTCACCCCTCAGATTTCTTGACCGTCCACAGTTACAACCATGACTCGTCCTCGTGGCCATCACCCGCCACAGTCCGAAGGGTGGGGACACTGCGTGTGAGCCCTTGGCCCCTTCCCTGGCCCCCTCACCACCGCTGGGCTCTGGCCACCAGCTTTTCCTCGGGGGGCGGGTGGGGGGGGCGGCGCAAGGAGAACCTTCAAGAGTGGCTGTGACAGCAAAGACCCCCTAGAATGGCCCCCACCCTGGAAACCACGCCACCTCCCCCCTCCGGGTGGACCTGGGGTAGCTGGCTGGCAGTGCCAGCTCTGGGCGCCTCCCCCTTGGAGCAAGGCTGCTGGTGGTGACAGGCCGCAGGCAGCCGGGCCCAGACGGAGGAAGGCATCACCAGGAAGCCAGCGTCTCCTCTCGGGAAAGTCTCGGGAGGCTGGCGAGCGTGGGAACACCCCTGCTGAGCCCCACAGACGTGCACATCCCCACGCTGGAGCCTGAAAACTGGCTCTGACTGCCCAGCGCTGCTCACTGACCATGGGTTCCTGACCTGGGACAGTGTGGCTGGGCTCAGGTTGGGGTCCCCTGGTCAGAAGCCCACTTGGATTTCATCAGGGCTGAGCTGCTCCTGGTCTTCCTCGGAGGAATTTGCGCATCAGGGATTTCACCCACTGCTCTGGTCTCAGTGGCAGGGCTCACTCTCTTAGCAGGATCAGCTCCGGGCTGGGAGCCCAGCAGTGCGGGCGGCCCGTCCCCTCTGGCGGCGGCTGCCCTACCCCCACCCACCAGGGCTGCACACTCAGCTGGGTTCCCACTGACCCTGCGGGGGATCACAATGTCATCTCCACCAGCCCAGGCAAGGGTCTGCCTAAGCTGGAGGGATGGGGGCCTGGGCTAGTTCTTGCGGAGGGACTGAAATCTGGGTTCTGAGAGCCACACCCCCACACACAGGCTGCTGGGTGATGGAGGGCATTTGAAGTGCCTTAGTTGCATGAGCCAAGCTGGACATAGGGCAGCCCTGCAGAGCCCAGTGGAGCTGGACACAGGGTGAGATGTCCTTCCTCTAACAGCTCCTGACTCATGGTCAGCATGGGGAGACCAGTCTGACAGGACCCATGCATGTCCAGAAAACGTGGGTGAATATGCTTACACATGTGTCCATAGACACGTGAACATGCTAACACATTCCCATGCATGTGTACACACATCCCATGACACTCACACATCCACACACACATGCATGAAAACACACTCATTCACAGTTCCGCATACCTTCACCACATCCACAGTGCACACACATGCCCACTTACGTGCACATGTGAGAATAGACCCACATGCAGGCATATACACACACTCCCACACGTGTCCATACACCCTCATACTTTGGAACACACTTAAGCACACATGCTGTCATGCTTACACATCTTCATACTCATGCTCACACATGCCCATATTCTCTGACCTCGCTGCACTCACACACTCTCACAGGCACACACTCTGACGCACTCCTGCACACGTGCACATGCACTGACACAGCTGCACTCACACACACACACTCATAACGTACTCTCACATGCACATGCACACGCACACACTGGCACATTCCCGCACACATGCATGCATGCTCCGCCACGCTCTCACACACATGCACACTTGCACGTGACAGTCAGGGCCTCACCGAGCAGGAAGCACACGGACAGCCCCAGGCCCTCATGTCCCCGAGCTTTCTGGCTGGTCAGTGGCAGAGGACACAGGCTCTGGCTGGCCGTGGGGCCTTCACATCCTTTCTTTCCTCTGTTTGGGCCAGACCTGGGGTAGAGGGTGGGCCTGGGGGGGCTTCTGCACAGTGAACCACAGCCCCTGAGGATCAGAGCAACTGGCATGTAGTAGGCCACGGTGACCATGCTGCCTGGCTCTGCACCTTCTCCGGGCCTGCTGGTCCAGGAGAGGCAGTCGTTCTTGCTAGTCTCAGTCTGACGGTCCCTGCTGTCCACGACCGGGGTGCCTGTGGTTGTCTCCTGGACCAGGCCCCCCTTTCATGGGCCAGCCAACAGAAGGAGGCAGGTCAGGGGGCTCCACTGAAGCCTCTTGGGGGCAGCGTCTCCCTTGGGAACCTTGGGGCCCCAAAGTCCCCAGCCCAATATTTAGTTGGGAATCACCGTGTGGCCAGTAGAGGGAAATAAACCATCTTAGCTCCGTGGCCTCCCAGGCCTTGGCACTGGGGTCCTGGGCCCCAGCCATGGACAGCCCCAGGCTGGACTCACCAGCCCCACCCTCCCACTCCCAGCTCCTCCGTGAGGCTTTGAGGGCAGCTAAGAGTGACCTCCGGAAATCCACAGGGCAGTTCTGCCCTGTCCAGTGGGGTCGCCCTGAGTCAGAACTGGCTCAGTGGCACTGAGAGGGTGTTCAGGCCCCCCTACGACCCCGTGTCAGGAAAGCCCAAATCCTCACAACTGGACCGAGAGAGGACGTCATGATACACGGGGACAAGATGGGCGTTGTCTGGGATTTCGTCTCACTTGGATCCACCACGGATGCTCGTGGGCACAGCAGTAAGAGACGGAGCGGCGTGTTGAGTAGACGTCTCTAATTGTGTTGAAAAGCACGATGTTACTCTGCAGACCGACCCAGCTGTGGCCCTTCAACCACCTCCTCTGCCCGCTGAGTAAGGGAGAGTGAGCAAGCAGCGGAGAAGAAGATGAAAACCACCGACCGTGTGGCTGCCAGCGGGACAGAGAGCGTCTTAGGAGAGACACCACCAGGACGCTCCTTGGAGGAGGGATGATGGGACTTTGCCTCACCTTTGGGACGCATGGTCTGGAGAGGCCTGTCCCTGGAGAAGGGCATCCTTCTCGGTCAAGAGGAAGGCCCACAGGGAGATGGATGGACGGACACGGCGGCTGCAGCCGTGGGCTCACATGCAATGAAGGGACTTTGTTTGGTTGCACATGGGGGTGCTATGTACCGGAACCAACTGAGGGCACCCCGCAACAGCGTGCCCCCATAACTGAGCGGTGGGGGAGGCTGAGGAGCGGGGCTCTGCAAAGGGGTGGAGTCCACGGCGACCTGAGCAGGTGTGCCAAGGGTGAAGAGCTACAGGAAGACAGGGAACTGGCCCATCCCAGGCTGCCTTGTGGCTGTGAAGTGACGACTCAGAGTGGGAGTGGCCTGGACTGACCAGCTGCAGAGCAGGCCAGCCCCAGGTGCTGGACCTGGGGGACTTTGGGCGGGTGGGTGTGGACACACAGACACAGCAGGGAGGTGAGGGCTGAGAGGTCAGATCGCTCTCAGGAGCCAGAGGCTTGCAGGCCTGGGTGGGGGAGGCCCTGCTAATGGTAGCGGCCCGTTGGGCACCAGGGCTGGCACCTTCTCCAGCAGGGGAGTCCCAGGGGCACCTCCGCGTTGGCCTGGGGATGTTGCCTGTGGGTCCTACGCACCCCGCATCTGACAGACGCTCCTTAGCCAGCACCCAGGTGTGCATGGAGCACAGGTGGCAGCTTCCTGCAACTTCCACAGACACAGCCCGTCCACACGGCCCGTTCCACCCCTGAGAGACTCCTCTGCAGGGCCCAGACAGCAATCAATGCCCTGTCCCCGGTTCTTCACCCAAACCAAGGGTGGGGGCCGACCAGCCGGCCGGCCGGAGCTCCTCCCAGCCCCAGGCCCAGCAGCTGGAGAGTAGCACCTTAGCCACTGTGCCACCAGCTCCATGGCCTCCTCTGGGGCGAGCTTTTCTTCTGTGGCCAGGAGCACTCAAGGTTCTG
>NW_022106189.1:47430101-47440723 GCF_000313985.2 Echinops telfairi
TTTCTTGCCTCCAGTACCACCCCTGGGCCCTCCCTGCCACATGAGGGAGACTGTCTGCAACCAGGAACACACTCTGGAGCTAGGCTTGGCTCCTGTCTGAGCTGAGCTCTCAGGGCATCCCCCACCCCTGCCGCTCAGGGGGGCACCCACATGAGGGTGCAGGGGCTCTGGCTGGGCACTTCCATGGTGGGGGGAGGGGGCCCGGGGGCTCCTGCCCTCCCTTTGACTCTTTGCTCTGGCAGTGGAATAGGAATTCTGCTGGAAACGGGGGAATTCAAGGAATTTAGGAATTTCCAGGCCAGCTCCCTTCCTGCTTTTCCATATTCCTGGTAAGTGGCTCAGAGCCCGCCTGCCCTGCGGGAAGGGTCCACCAGGAGTGGGGAGCACAGAGGGAGCCAGCGAGGGAGGGCCGTCCCCCAGGGCTGAAGTGACAGAGGAAAGGTACCATGCGGTGAGGAGGGGGGGCCCCTGCTTAGAGCTTCACTCTGCTGTAAAAGTCTGGGCCCCACCCTGCCGGGGCCCTCTCACCTCATGGGGGTCTGCCCCCCACCCCGCCCCGTGAGTGTCAGTCTGCGCTGGTCAAATGGGTGCTTCCCGTCGCCTCCTGGGCACGTGGACACTGAAGAAGGGAGACTGAGGGAGGGTCGTGCATTTGGACTGTGGTGCCCGAGAAGAATTCTGGGAGCACCGTGGACTGCCAAAGGACAGACGGCCCGTCTTCCTGAAGCACGGCCAGAGTGCTCCTCAGACCCGGTCTCACGGCCTGTGGACGTGGCATCAGGAGAGACCAGTCCCTGGAGAAGGACATTGCGCTCGGTGCGGCCGAAGGTCAGCGAAGGAGAGGAGGGCCCTGGACGATGGACGGTCACGGTGGCCGCAGCCACGGGCCCCAACAAGAGCACCATCGTGAGGGCGGCACAGGGCTGGTGGGGTCTTCTGCTGTGGGGTCTTCTGCTGTGGGGTGGCTGTGGGTCGGAATCAACTCAATAACTCAGACAGGGTCACCGGGGGAGCCCCATATCCTGGGACGCCTCCATCCCAGGATCCCCCACCTCTTAGAAATTCCAGATTCCGGGAACCTTGCCTGTTCCTGAGGCAAGGTGTGTGGACGCCTCCCCTCACCCATGCAGGGGGCCCCCGGGAGACCCCATTGCCCAGGCCTTGGTGGTCCTGGGGGAGGGCCTGGGCCTCTCCCCACAGCCTGGGACCTGACGAAGCATTCCTGCTGCCTGCTCCGAGGCAGCACCAGGCCTGCGCGCCCTCTAAATCAGTGTCTCTCCACCTCCCTAATGACGCGACCCTTTCATACAGGTCCTCAGGTGGTGGTGACCCCCCAACCATAAAGTTATTTTCGTTGCTACTTCATGACTGTCATCTTGTTACTGTTCTGAATCAGGCGACCTCTGTGAAAGGGCCATTCGACCCCCAAAGGTGTCTGTGACCCACAGGTTGAAAACCACTGCTCTAACTGGTCTCTAGCCGAGGGGGGCCGACTGGGCCACCACTGGCGCTGACGCGCTGTCTTAGGAATGTCTGGGCCTGGGAGGAGCACTGGGGTCAGGCACAGGCTGTCAGGAAGCCCTAGAGCTGGCACCATCTGTTTCCCACCACAGCTTCCCCATGCAACCCCACCCGCCCCGCTCCACCCAGAGGGGCTGACAAACTCGGGGTGAGGGAGGAACCCGGCAGCGGTTAGCCAGAGGGCCAAGGCCATTCTTCGGGACCCCTGGCTCCCACAAAGCAGATGCATCTGCTTGCAAGCCTAGAGCAACAGACGCTCCTGGTAACAGATTCTAGAGGAAGATGCTAACTGTGACGTTACCAGCGGCCGCCCTCGACAGACCTAGTGCACTTCCGGAATGTTCTATGCCGTGATGGGGAGATGGAGATGGGGTGGGGGTGGGGGGTGTTAGTTGCCATCGAGTCTGTCCCGACTCACAGTGACCTGATGGGCAGACAACAGAAGGAAGATCACTCGGTCCTGCGCCGTTCTCCTGCGCGGTTCCTGTAGCGAGCCCTTTGCCACAGCCACCGTGTCCGTCTGTCTCGTGGAAGGCCTTCCTCTTTGTCACTCCATCTCCACGTCACCAAGCAGGATGTCCTTCTCCAGGGCCTGGTCCCTCCTGACAGCGGGTCCACAGCAGGTGAGAGGAAGTCTCTCCGTCCTGGCCTCCCGGGAGCCTGTTCTTCTTCCCAGACGGGCGTGCTGACTTCTGTGTCGGCCTGCGGGCGCTGCGTACTCTCCATCAGCACCCGAGTCCGGACGCATGGACTCCCCTCCAGTCTTTCCTTCTTCCGTGCCGACTGTCACACGCATGTGCGCCGACTGAAATACCAGGCCGTGGGTCAGGCGCACCGTCGTCACCCAGGGGACACAGGAGGAGAGTGTCCTTTGTCGTGGAGCCTCAGAGACGTCTTGAGTAGAGGCGCTTCTCCGAGTCAGTGTGTGTGAGAGGTGGTGTCTCGACTTGGGAAAGGTGATTACGAGCTCAGCCAGGGATCGATTGACTTCTGAAAAACAGCCGAGAAGGACCTGTGGGGACAGTCCTCCTGTGACTCACACGGGGTCTCCTGGAGGCATTACACTCCCATCATCGCCACCACCACCATCAGCATCACCATCATTACTACCATCATCACCACCGCCAGCATCAACATCATCACCACCTTATCGTCATCACCACCACCATTACTACTATCCCCACCACCATCACTACCATCACCATCATCAACCATCACCATTGTCACCACCACTGTTACTGTTATCACCACCATCATGACCGTCCCCTCACCACCATCACTACTATCGTCACCACCATTATCATCACTTGACCCACGAGTCCAGGGACCTCAGACACATGCTGGAGTCCCCTTCCCTCTTCCTTCACACGTGGGCTGAGGCTCAGGGAGGGGAGGCACCTGCCCCAGGTCACTCTGCTGAGCGCCACCTGGGCCCCCGGTGCAGACCCTGCCCAGCTGTGCGGCCTTCTGCTGCAGCAGCAGCTCTCCGCACGGTCCTGGGCCCATGGGACTGGCGGCCCGGCTGTGCCTCCTTTGTGTCTCATGACCATCAGCAGAGCTCACAGGGAACCCAGCTCAGCAGCACTGCGTTTCTGATGGACACGGCAGAAAAGGGCTCGGCATCCCAGGGCGCGATCCCATCAGGCATGAAGCGGGTCGGGACTCCAGAGTGCCAGCACCTGCTGCAGGGGAGGGGGCTCCAGGCCAGCAGGCAGCCAGGAGAGGGCTCTGAGACCGGGCGCACCTGTGGGAGCGCTCACCTACCCACGCCCTCTGCTGCAGCAGGCACCTCTGCTCCCAGCCACAACTTGAAGCGTCTTGGGAGCTGGTGCGGGGGCATGTTTTGGGCCTACCTCTGAGTCACCAGCCTGTGTGCAGGTAACAGGCCCTTCCGTCAGCAGGACAGTGATTCCTATGCAAGGGGCCCTGGTGGCATGGTGGCTACTAGGCAGTTCTGAACCACCAAGCTCTCAGATGGAGACAGAAGAGGCTGTCTGCTCAGTGACCTTCTGGGGAACCCACAGGGCCCTTTCTACCCTGTCCTTCAGGATCCCGCCCTTATGTCCGAGCCCAGGGCTGCAGCCACGGTGTCTGTCCATCCCTTTCTTCTCTGACCCCAAGCACGACGACCTGGCCTCTCCTGACAACACATCCAGTGCACCTGAGACAAAGTCTCACCTCCGCGCTTCGAGGGGTCTCCCAGGCGGGAAGGTGTGTCCCTCCCGTGGTCCACAGAGCTTTCCATTCAAACGCCTGGGCTCCGCTCAGCCGTCCTCACTCAGTGTCTGACCGGCCGGCCAGGAGCGATGCCGGAGGCGATGGGTGGGGTCAGACACAGCGTGGTCCTCAACGCGCCGTCCTTGAAACTGCCATTGCCATCAGTCGACTCGCCGCCATCGGGCAGGTCCTGACCCACAGCGATCCCGCGGGACAGGGTAGAACTGCCCTGTGGGTTCCCCAGATTGTCACCGTGTACACGAGTAAAACACCCCGTCTTTCTCCCACGGAGCGGCTGGTGGTTTGAACTCCTGACCTCCTGGGTGGCAGCCCCTGGTGCAACCTCGGTGCCGCTAGGGACCCTCCTCCGGACTCCCCAGAGCCGTGAGGATGTTTCTGCCGGATTGATATCCGGGGCAGCCTGGAAGAGCATATTCCACAGGCTGCCCGAGAGGCCGAGGAGTGTCCCGTTGTCTCAAGAACTGGCCGCGGTGGAAACCCGGTGGCAACATCTCTGCACGTGTCCACTGCCCAATGGTCCCTCACAGACCCACGTCTGAGACCGGGACAGCCCGGGGACCTGTGGGTCCGCTGGCTCTGAACGTTTGGCACCAGGAAGCACCCAGTTTGCCTGTGTGTGTGGTGGGGGTAGGGGGGGGAGAAGGGGACACTCAGTGATGAAGCACACAGGCAGCGGGAAGGAGGCCAGGGTGGCACACGGGCATGGCCAGGCCATCAGCTGAGGTGGGCTCCTGAAATCTGCCTCGGGCCCCTCGGAGCCAGACTTGGGTTCACAAGTGAAGGCGCGTCCACTGCTGTGGGCATTCGGCCCAACACAGGACGTGGACGTGCCAGCAAGCCCCCCCAGCAGTGCAGTGGGGCACGGGGCTACCTGTCCACCCACTCCCACCCTGTGAGTCCAGGGAGGTGGTGGTCAGGAGGAGCCGTGCTGGTTGCTTCCTCACGGTGACAAGAGTGTCGGTGGTGGCGTTCACAGGGAGACCAGGTGGGGGGCACTCAGCCCACTCTGCACCCTCGGCTGGGCTGTTCTGTAGACCGCTGCCCTCCATCCCACACCGAGGTGGGCCCTCATTCCATCCAGACAGCCTCCGGCGGGGCAGGGGGTGGGGGCGGAGGCTGCCAGGCTCCCGGGCTCCCCGAGGACAGGTGGGACAGTGCCTCTTTCATCCACTTGGATCTCCCAGGTGCTGGGCTTTAGGGTTCCAGGAGCAGCCAAGATCAAAACAACAAAGCGGGGTGCTAGGAACAGAGTCAGACCAGGGCTCTGGCAGAGAGGACAGGGGTGGGGGCAGGCGACTATCCGTACCCTGCGTATCACCTCGGCCCTTATCAGCCCTGGGCCGGGAACAGAGCCGCCAAGCCGACAGATAGGCAGGAAATGTGGGCAGCGCTGCCCAGCCCTGTCCTAGAGTCCCAGCTGGGGAGGGGACAGGCACCAGGGGCTGGGCAGAGTTCAGAGCCTCGGTTCCCTGGCTATCAAGTGGGGACCCACAGCCCCTCACGGACACCCTGTGGAAACCGTTAGACCTCTCGGCCCCAAGATCCAGGCCTCGGGGTTCCGACCCGACCCCAGCAGTGGGGTCTCAGCAGCCTCCTGAGCCCTGTGGGTCCATCAGCGGTTCTTGAGGTCGCGTCTGCAGCTGCACGCTGCTCCTATACTGAAGGACCAGGCAGCGGGGCGGGGGCCTGCCAGCCACCCATCTGGGGTGAGGAGATGGTATTTGAGCTGGCCCTCGAGGTGCCCATAGGAGCCCTGGAGGCACAGTGGGTTACATGCTGCGTTGCTAACCACAGGTCAGCAGTTCAAAACCCAGCTGCACCAGGAGAAGGACGGGGCTGCCTACCCCCCCAGGGGCAGTTCCACCCTGTCCTGTAGGGTCTCAGTGAATCGCATTAACTCGGTGTCAGTGAATTTTGCGGGAACCCAGGAACTGTAGGGGACAAGAGCAGGCTCTGGCTGTCGGGTGGGGCAGGCACCGCCGTCCCCTGCTCCAATCATGGATTACACAGAGACCATGGGGAGGGGGCACCGGGGGTCTGGAGCCTCGGGCACAGCCATGACACCAAGCCCCCTCCAGCTTCGAGCTGGCTGCCGGGCCACAGAACTGTGTCCAGGTCAGCTGGTGGACACCGGCCCCTGCTGCCCAGCTTACAGCTCTGTGTTGTCAGGGAGCCAGCCCTGTGAGCGGACACCACCACCAGACCTGGCCCACCAGTCCTGGGTTAGCGCTGCCCACTGCAGGTGTCAGGACAGAGTCCAGCCCCTCAGCAGGGCACCGAGTGTGTCGGAGTGAAACTGGGCCCCCACCCCACCCTCAGTGGGCCCTTCAGGGACTGACCTTCCAGGCCCACATCACCAGCTCCCTGTGGGCGGCCCCACGCTGTTGCCCAGAGGTGACCACAGCGGCCTTCGGGGGCCCCGTCTCTGTAGTGGTGACCTTTCAGATCAGGTCACCAGGTCTTTCTTCACAGTCCACCTGGGTGGGCCTGGCCCCCCATTCAGAAACGTGAAATATCTGTGTCCCGTCACTGCTGGGTGCCGGCAGCCATCGCTGGGGCCACCTGCAGAGGCGTGGCCTGGGCTGCCATCCCCACAGCCTATCTGAGCCCCTGGCCTTGGTGGAGATGGGCGGGGGTGGGGGGGTGCTCAGCCAGGGACAGCAGGCTTGCGAGGACACCAGGTTCCAGCCATCGCTGGGTGACCTCGGGCTGGGTGGAGAACCGTCCGGCACCTCAGCTTACTACACTCCGACAGTGGAGTCAGGGTCACACCCAGTGGGCGTCAGGTCACACTGGGGGCTGGGGGGACCAGGAAGACTGCAGGCATCATCGCTTCCGGGTCCCTTCCACCCTTTCCAACAGCCCTGCCCCTCAGGCAGGGACAGATGGAAGTGTCCCACGTTGCCCTGTCCTAGAAGGTAGGAGGAGACACCCAGGGCCAGACCTTGAGTCCTGCTTCCTCCTCTGGGCCTAGTCTTCTCAGCTGTGGAGTGTGGAAGACGGCCCTGCTCAGAGCGGAAGACCATGCGCCGTAAAGGACACCAAGAGACGAAGGGGCAGTTCCTGCTGTCAGCACAGCAGGTGCCCATCCCCGGGGATGCGGGGCCTCACCTGCACGTGGACCACAGCCCTCAAACGCACAGGCAGCCCTGAGCTTGGTGGCTAGGCGGTGTGGCCAGGAGCTGGGCGGCGGCTGACATGGAAGGGAAGCAGAGTGTGGTTTGAATTAGGCAGGCCTCTGCTCTGCTCACAGGCCAATTCTATTTTGGGGCGTCTGGGAGCCTTTCTACTTTCCCCTGCATGCTTGGGGGCATCACAATCTAGTTAATCCTCTCATTGTTCTTGCAGTGGGAAAGCAGGCGGCTCTCAGGCCCTGCAAAATGGGCTGGTGGTTAACCCCGTCCACACGGTGCCCCCAAACAGAGCCTGAGGTTCACTCCACGACTTGCCAGTGGTGTAGGTAAGGTGGCAGGAGGGAGGGGCACTGCCCCTAGATCACAGCTTGCAGGAGCAGATGGCTCCCCTGGTGCCCCCACTCAATTTCCTCAGCCCTACCCGGGGGCTTCCTGGTCTTGAGAGGAAACTGAGGCACAGAGGGACACCCAAGGTGGCTAGAGTCACTTGTCCCCACGGCAGGGGTCCTGGGGTGTGTGGTAAGGTCGGCTGCAGTCTCCACCCTCAGACCCAGACCCCTTGCACACCCATGGAGTCTACCCAGGGGACCCCACTCTGCCCTAGCCCCGCCCCTGCACTTCATGGGGTGATATGAAGCCCTAGACGGGGAGGGCTTTGTGGGGAGGCCCAGCTAAGTAAACAGGACTGGGCCCAGACACAACTCCCAGCCTGTGACCACCCACTGGGCCCGGGGGTGGGCGCCCGAGCACTCTTGGGCTGCAGGCGTCCTTTCTGCGTCGTAGCGTCATGCGTATGCTCAGCACTGTCCCAAGTGGACACCCCTCCGGGCCCACCACTGGGATCAGGGCCTCCCTGTGTCCCTCCTCTGTGTCCACTGGGATCAGGGCCTGTGGTGTGTCCCTCCCTGTGTCCCTCCTCTGGAAGGGAACCGCCTTTCCACCCTCCTCCACTGATGGGAGGGCGGAGACACAGCCGTTCACGTGAGCCTAGCCGCCTCCCTCAAAGCAGCGTGAAGTCTCACGCCGATGGCGTCAGAGCCGGCCCACACTGTTCCCTCCATTGCCCGGCGACGTCCGCTGCGTGAAGTGCCACGTCCCATTGTCCATTCCAGTGTGGGCGCACGCCTGGATCCCAGTGGCACAAACTGCGAGGTGAGAGGCTGCCAACCGGAAAGGCTAGTGGGCCGAGTCCATCCAGGGTGCCTTAGGAGAGATGTCTGGCAATCTTCCGAAAGATCCTAGGCTTGGGGCGCCCGCCACCCTGCGCACATGCCAATCGGTCCATCGTCTGGATGGCAGAGGCCAGATCTGGCCTTTCGGTGGTAAGCTTTGGGCCGTGTCCACTTTAGGGCTATTCTGGATTGCGCGGCTCCGAACCAGCTGTAACGAGTCTCGGGGGCGTGTGTGTACGCTATGCCAGCTGGATCCACCTGTGTGGCGGGTGGATTAGAGAAACAAGTCCATGGGCACTCACATAGGTGTAAGAAAGAGCTTTATATCAAGGAGCTATTGTATATCAAGAAAACACCCAAGCCCAGCCCAAATCAAGTCCCTAATTTCTGACCCTAGACCATAAACCCCTCTTTAGCTTCACACAGCCTTACACAGCGATGCAGAAGGCAGGGAGATCAGACGCCATGTTTTGAATTATGCCTGATCTAACTGAATTATGGATTGTTATAATGTCTATCAGAGCTCCCAATAAAATGATAAATAATAATTTTTAAAATAGCTCACAGGCGGGTGGGTGCGGTCTTGTGGATCCAATGGCTGGAGGAAGCATCGCAGGGCTCTGGCAGGTCTCAGCCACGTGGCTTGCCAACAGGAAGGTGAAGGCAGAGAGAGAGGGGGAGGTTCCCAGGACCCTCCTTATGAGATGCCACGCCCACCAGGAGGCTGCGTCAGCTGTGAGTTGACTGACAGGTAGACTCCACCCCTACCCTTGCATGTCTTCAAGTTGACATGAAGCTATGTCACGACCACACCCCTCTAGGAGCACCCTGACTGCTGGCGTTTCCCGGGGGCTGTCAATCAGGTGCCAGGGTCGGGGTCCCACAGTGCTGCTCCACAGCAGCAGGTCAGCCTTCCTGTGGCTCCCCTCCCAGCCAGCGTTTGAGGATGTCTGTTTCCTCGTTTCAGTGGTCCCGGGCGGTGTGCGAAGGGGCACCCCTGTGTCTGTGTGGATGTAACATCTTCCTGCTGTGGTCAAGGGACTTGAGATGGTTGGTGGGTGCTAGCGAGTCCGTGCCCACTCACAGCCACCCTGTGAACAGCAGAATGAAACTCCGCCCGGCACTGTGGACTGAGGGCGTTGGACGCGTCTCCCACGTCCTCTCCACCCCACCCCACCCCGGCGCGTCAGCACGTGTCTCTGCCCATCCATCCCAGGGTCCGCCTGTCTTCCTCTTGCTGATTTTAGGGTGCAGGAAAACAGATACCGATTCCAGCCCTTTGTTGGGGCAAGTGCCTTTGCTGACCCTGCGGCTGGTGGTGTGCTCTGCTTTTAAATAAGCCTTTATGTTTGGAGCCGATAACAGAAAAAACGGTGCCAGAATTCCAGAGAACGCCTGGGACTTCCCTGTAGTGGTGGCTGCAGGCAGGGAGGACACCAGCCCGCCTCAGCCAGGACTCACCCCTGCAGGGGTCGCCTGGGCATGGGCCTCAGGGCCCCATCAGGTGCACAACACCCCGAAAGCATGGGGGCTACACTCACCCTTTCCAAGCAAGTGTGCTTCTGATTGGCTGCCAGTCACTGCGGGTCCTGCCTACCCGGCTCTCCCCTGGGGCTGCACGGGGACCCCAAGCTCCTGAGGGCACTCTCACCAGTGTACCCTCAGCAGCGCTTCGGGAGGTCGCTCCAGGTTGTATGGGGTCAATGTCGGTGGGACCATGCCAACAGAATTCCAGATGCCATCTTGGGGGCTCAGGACTTGGGGGGGTGCAGGGGCTGCCAAGCCTGCTGGGGGTCACCGGGATTCGGGGCGAGGGCCAAGGTCAAGGTTCCCGGGGAAAGTGGGTGTTTCCTCTAGTCATTTGTGATTGCCCTGCCAGTCCTGGGGGACAGGCTCTTCAGTCTGGACGGCTGGCTTTCCCCACCATCAGCCCAGGCAGGGGCACGAGCCACACATTGCTCCTGGGCAACCAGGAGTCCCATGGTCTCCTCTCACTCTGTCTTTCCTGTAAGAAAGCTTGGCCATTGGGTTTAGGACCCACCAGGGTTCCAGATGGCCTCATTGCAAGGTCCTTCACTCAATTACATCTGCAAAGGCCCTTCCACGGCTCCCAGGTGGACCTAACTCTTGGTGATGTGCCCCTTCAGACCCACCAGTCACTCCGAGCAAGCAAAGCAAGGGTGTCTGCTACCGCAGAGACGCATGACCACAGAGCCCACGGAAACTGTTCTGCTCTGTCCTCCGGGGCTGTTCTGCATTGGAACAGAGGCCGTGGCAATGCTGGGTGTATCCCACCCTGCAGGGACCTGAGGTAAGGCGCGCTGCTTGTTTCAACAGCAGCTACTGACCACGAGCCATGGGCCACAGCCAGGCCACCCAGGGCGTCATGCAGTTGTGGCTGGGGAGCAGGGGGCGCTTCTTAGAGGAAATGCTGTCTAATGACCCATGGCACTGTAAGTGACCCATCGCCACCACCACCATCACCATCACCACCATCACCTCCACCATCACTACTATCACCACCACCACCACCACCATCACCATCACCATCACCACC
>NW_022106189.1:47441688-47449121 GCF_000313985.2 Echinops telfairi
CACCATCACCACCACCACCACCACCATCACTTCCATCGCCATCACCACCACCACTATCACCATCACCACCATCACCCCATTTCCATTTAGGACAGGCCCATGTCTTCCCCCTGGTTGTGCCTGCGGGAGGTCTGGCTCTTGGTGGGGCTGAGCGGGTGTTTGCTGGAGAAACCAGAGAACCTACAGAAGAGATATGCCTTTGTCCTTTATTCAACAATCAAAGGGGTTGGACCCTATTCTACCGCATTCCAATCCTCACAACAAGGCATCCAGGGTTAGGGAACCGAGGGGCAGGAGAGGTACAGCCAAAGACACCGCACCAGCATGCAGGGCTCAGATTCGAACTCGAGTCTGACTGGCTCGGAAGCTGCCGGCGATCCCCTGACACATCAGCACACCCCTGGAGATGCAGGGCACAGCAAGGCCTTAAGGATGAGGGGAGAGCGGGCAGCCCCGGCGGTGACCAACTGTGCAGGAATTCCAAGCTCGCGTTGCGGCCACAGAGCAGGCAGCTGTGTCGGTGTTCTCTGTGCCGAATCCCCGGAGGGCGCGAGACCACCCACTGTGCTGCAGGCACCACTGGCTCCCAGGGGTGCCCTCAAGCCAGACTTGCAGCTGGTCCCCCACCAGCCCCTGGCTCGAGCTCTGGGACCCAAGGCCCACAGCCCCCTCGCCCCCAGAATTCTCAACAATCCAGCAAAGAGTCTGACTTTCCAAGATACATATTTATTAAAAGCAGAAGCAGGCCCCTCCTCGGACAGCCGGCGTAAATAGTGGACGTTGACACTGCCCCCAGGCAGCCCAAGTAGCTTGCCCTGCCCCCAGGCAGTGGGCATCATAGCTAATGGTGCTGGCCCTGCCCCCAGGCAGTGGGCATCATAGCTAATGGTGCTGGCCCTGCCCCCAGGCAGTGGGTGTCTTAGCTAATGGGCACTGCCCCTGCTCCCAGGCAGCTGAGTAGCTAGTGGGTGCTGGCCCTGCAGGTATCGGCATTCTCGGACATCTGCCAGGAGCTGGCAGAAAGGCCGCCAGTGCTCACAGAGGAAGTGCCGGTCCAGCTTCATTCCGGACGAGTGTCCTCCCCCAGACATTAGGAAAAAGGAAACGTGGTGTTATTTTAGGACCGGCCCCCACGTAGCAGCCAGGGAGGCCTGAGAGAACAATCCGGCACTTACATCAAACACAAACACGCCTGCCCTGAGCGCGCCATGGCCCCTCTGCCAGGAAGGGACAGTGCCTCGCTGGACAGCAGGTGGGACCTCAGGTCAACCTCTGTGGTTGGGGAAGGAGCAGAGGTGGGCCCGAGAGCCAGGACTGTGGGGGACACGGTCCATGTCCCCACAGCAGAGGACTTGCCCAGAAGGGTAAGGTGCCTGGGGGACCAGCAAGGGGGCAACCAGCTGTCACTCCTGCTGTCAGGCCTGCTCTGGGTAGAGGAGGTGGACAGGAGAGAGTGTGGTGGGCGGGGAGCAAAGTGGGCAGGCCATCTTTTCTTCTGCTAAGTCTGGTATGCAAATGTATGCAAATGAATGCAAATCTGCCTGTCTTCCAAGACTGCTCTGGCCCACAGGAGCACAGCAAGCCCTGGTGGTGGTGTGGGTTAAGCGTCCACGCATCAGCATTGACCAGGAGCAGTGGGCTTGGCTCGGGGACTTGTGGGGGTCTCTCCCAGTTCTCCACAGCAGGCGGCAGCTGCAGCCACTTGAGGAGGACCAGAGGGGTTCTTCCCCACTCCCTCACCCTTACACACACACACCCCCGCACCCCCACACCCACACCTATCACTGGCAGGCCTGGGGCAAGCTGCTTGGCCTCACTGAGCCCCAACTCCTTGTTTATCGCAGCCCATGTCCGGGTGGCACCCCCAGCGCATAGGGTGTGCTCTGACCACACGGTCATTCTGGGGTCCCCTTCTCCCGTGCTCCCAATGACGAAGTCCAAAGTGGCTCAGCAGACCCACCGGAGGGAGGCGTGATTGGGATACCATGAGGTGAAATCACATCCCCCATCCCAGCCTCGGCGGGAGCGGGGGTGGGCGGGGAGGTGCCTGTCCAGTCACAACCACCACCCCCTGGGGAACCGCTGTGTCTGCTGGTCCATCCAGGGACCCTCCTCCCCAGCCGGGGCTGCAGCCACTCAGGCCCAGGCCACAGCTTGTAATTGCACCGTTTCCCTTTTCAAAAATAATGCCTGCCGTCTGCCTGCAGAGCCCGCACGGCGCAGGATCGCCACAGCCAGAGGTTGTCCGAGGCTCTGGGGGCAGCAGAAGAACAGTGGTCACTCCCGCCTCCCACAGACTCCCTGGGGGTCCCGCTGCACCCTCGTGAGGACCAGGTCCTGGCCGGGTGCCTTGGTTACAGGTGCCACTGGGTGGTACCCGGCTCCAGCTTATGGCAGCATCACCGCTTCACGGAAGAGGCTTGAGCAGAGGGTCAGCCGAGGCAGAGAGAGAGCGAGAGAGAGAGAGAGAGAGAGAGAGAGAGAGAGAGAGAGAGAGAGAGCAGGGGGCTCGGGACACAGGAAGGGGCTTTTCCCACTTGGGAATGCCGGTCAGCGCAGCAGGGACCTCGGGTCCGTGTGGACGCCTCGCCTGCCTGACTCGGGTGGCCTGTCCCTGAGAGCAGTGTCCTTGGGCCCTTGGCCCTGGGGCGACCATTGGTGGGGACCATAGTCAGGGTGCGCTGTGCCATGCTGGAGTAGGGGGCTCACCAGCCTTGGACAGAGACCCCCAGAATTGTTCCCATCATCCCTGGGCGGGGTGGTGGCCTCGGAGGGCCAGGGACTGGTGGTGGCTCACTGGGCTGTCATCACCCCCATATTCCCACTCCCCAGATGGTGCCCTGCTAGGCTTTGCTGGGTCCCCACAGCCCCAAGGAAGGGCCTTCATGGGAGCCGGGTGCCCGTGGGGCAGGAGCAAGTCTGACTCGGGGTTGGCCAGGCATCCGAGAGAAAAGCAGGCAGGGAGAAGGGCCACTTTTTCCTAGAAGAATGCTGGGGTGTTGGTGGCCAGGTATGGAGCAGACTGGGCACACTGGGGCTTTCATGGGGGCCGCAGGGAGCATATGCCCGGGCCCAGGTGGAGAGAGGGCAGCTCTTGTTCCCAGCGCCCGGCTGGCTCAAAGGGCCGGTTGTCTCCATGCCCTCGCCCGTCACCCAGCCACCCGGCTGCATCAATGCGCCCTTTGCTGCTCCCAGGCCTGGGAGAAGGACAGCACTGGCGAGAGGGAGTGGATGCAGCCCTCCCTGCCATAATTACAGGAAAGAGAACAAGGAAGGTGACCGTGAGGGCGGGGCACCGGGCTCCTTGCGTGCCGCTGAGCTGGGGTGGCAGGAGGGGCAGAGGAGGCTCAGAGGCCGCTGTCCCTGTCCCCTGCTGCCCAGAGCCTGCTGGGCAGTGCCTCCAAACCAGAGTGGCCGCCTCCGCCCGGCCAGGCTGCAGTGAAAGGGTCCATTCATGCCGGCGGCCCGTGCTGGGCCCCCTCCCTGGCGCTGTTCTCCTTTCGTTAAAGGCCTCCAGGAGCAACGCTGCAGGGCTGAGTCAGCGACACCACAGGGGCTGCAGGGTGGACAGCTGCCCTGCCAAGCTGGGCCGCCAGCGCGGCCCTGACCAGAGGGACACCGAGGGGGCCCGGGGGTCCGGTGGGCAGGAGAAACTCCCCTGGCCGACTCCTCAGCAGCAGAAAAGGCTGCACAGATTTGGCGGGGGGGGCCTCCAGGTCCTTCCCTTGTGCATGTGTCGAGGAAGGGGCTGTGCCCAGCTGGGTGTCTCAGTAGGGCTGGGGCCTCTCGCAGGCTGACCCTCAGCAGGGAAGGCTCCAGTCCCTCTGAGAACAGTGGGGGAGGCGGGCAGGACCTGTCCCCCAGCCCTGCACCTGTGCCTCCCCAGGAATGCCACCACAAGAGGCACCAGGAGCCCCAAGGAGCCGTGTGGGGGTAGGAGGGCTGCCTGGAGCAGGTGGGCTGTGTGAGGGCCCCGCTGTGGCTGTCCCTGGAAGGTATGCTAGGGGACCTGCTGCCCAGGCAGGGCAGGTGGCACGTGTGTGCGCACATGTGAGTCTGTGTCTATTTGAGTGGGCATGTGGGCACTAGTATAGGCATGCATGTGTGCCTGCATATAAGTGCTTATCTGTAGATGTCTGTGTGAGCACAGTATGTGCCTACTGTGTCCATGTCAGCCTGTGCATGCACAAATATATCTTTGTATGTGGGGGGGTGGATTCTGTGTGTAGGTGTATGTGTATGGTGCATGTATTTGTGTGTGCATGTGCGTGTGTGCATGCTGTGCACATGTGTATACATGTGCATGGGGGATTCTGTGTGCATGCGTACATGTGTACTATGGCATGTATTATGTGTGCGTTCGTGTGTGCATGTGTGTGCATGTGCGCATGTGGATTGTGTGTGTGTGTGCACATGGTATGCGTGTGTGCACGTGTGCACATGTGTATGAGGAGCACGACGACACTGCTTTCCTGTCCCTCCTATTGCTCAGAGTGGGGCCATTTGCCGAGCAGTCGGAGGCAGACCCCTGGTGCCTGAGTCCTGCACCGCCACCCCTCTGTACCTGGTGCGCCCTCAGTGCCCAGCACTCCTCTACCCTCCCTGCCTCCCTCTGCCTTCCCTCCCCTCTCTCCCTTCCCCTCTTTCCCCCTCTCCCTCCTGCTCCTCCTCCCTCCTCTCCACCCACCTCCCTCCTCACCAGAGACAGGCTCTCCATGGCCCTCAGGGCTGGGCAGGGCCAGTGCCCGTGGGCAGCAAGCACTGGGACAATATACAAACATTTAAACAAAGACTCGGCTGATGCTCAGGTTCACTCCATGCCCTTCACCTTGGACATAACCGCTGCTGCTCCCCAGATCCAAAAGAGATGCCCCAGGTCAGGGGCAGGGCTGCCCACCAGGGACTCAGTCCTTCCCAAGGGCTGGACCCCAGACCCCTTTCTGGTGAGCCCACTACACTCAGAGCCACCCCACACACATCCCCGTGCTCAGGAACAGTAGGGGGTTGCCTGCAGCCCACACATCAGCCTTCATCTCAGCACATAGGGACACCAGGGGCCTGCTCAACCCCAGGTCCCAGAGCCTCGAGCTAGAAGCCCACGTCCTGAGGGTCCCTCCTGCTGGGAGATCTCAGAGGCATGAACTTCTTCCACAGCTCCAGGGTCTGTGAGCTTCCCAGCAAGGCCTGGGAGCCACCCCACAAGGGTGTGGAGCCCTCCTCCTGCACCCACCCACACACCTCTGCCCACCTTCCCTCACCCTGTTACTCCCCCACCTGCCCTCACCTGCCCCCTGGACTCTTCTCCCCACTCCCTCACCCTGCACTGCCCCCACCTGCCCTCACCTGCCCCCTGGACTCTTCTTTCATCGCCACTGTCCTTCACCCTCTACTCCCCCACTCACCCTCCCTCAACCACACCCTGGACAGCAGAGGGAATCCTGGGACCAGGCAACCCCCCATGCACCGGGGATAGACTTTCTGCCCCTCCAGTTTATTTCCTCCCCTGGAAGAGGAGTTCCAGAGCGTCTGAGACCAGAGCTGTGAAACTCTCTGCGGGAACTCGGGGAGACCACCATGTGCCCCTTGAATTCACCAGGCACTTCCCCTTCTCCACCCCCCACCCCCACTGGTGAGCAGTCAGTGGTTTCATCCCTGCACCCTGCGCAAGTCAGGGGTGATGGGGGCTGGGATGTCATCTAACCTCCTGCTCTGGGCCCTCGACCTGCATGGGCCTCCCAGTCCTGGACGCTCACAAGAAAGGCTTGGAGCAGCTGGACCAGCCATGTGGCTCCCACCTGGTTGGCTGTTCAGGCTCACTCAGGGCCTGGCATGGTGCTGTCACTGTGATTTGAGGGGGAGTGGCAGCTAAGCAAGGGTCTGCCACTCCTGCCACACCCACAAATGTGGCTGTGTTCTCACACTCGCTCTTGCACACACACCCTTGTACTCACACACACTCACATTCACACTCTCACACTCATACCCATGCACACACAATTGCACTCACACACACACAGGCCCACACACTTGCGCTCACACTCACACACACAATCACACTTGAATTCACACACTCACACTAGCCATCACACAATCACAGCAGCACTCACACTCACATACTCACTCACTCACACCCATTCACTCACACACTTGCCCTCAGACTCAGACTCACACCTTCATACTCACACTCGCACTTGCACTGTGGCCTCTCTCAGACAAAGAGACGTAAGCACACACGCAAGCGCACTGACTGGCCCCAGGGGCTCGGTCTGCAGCTGGGACCCAGGACATTGGCTGATTCAAACCCTAATTAGCAGGCAGGGTTCTAGTTCTGCACGCTGAGGGCCTCTGGGACCTGGAGCAGGGGGGCAGGCACCTGGGGCCCGGCGTCCCCTCCTCCTTTAGTAGTCTCCAGTGACTGAGCACTCCAGGATTGCCCTGGGAGAACAGCGGGGGTTGGGGGGGGCGGTGCTGGCAGGTCCCTTTGCTGCAAAGAGGGTTGAGGATGAGGGTTCGGCCCCCTGGTCCTGCAGCCCCAGTGGTGGCAGGGCCTGGTCAGGCCGGCTCCCAGCAGGGAGGTTAAGCTATGCCTTGGCTTTGCATAAGAAAGGTGTTCCAAAGAGCAGGTGAAACTTGAACTTCTGTACGTTAAAGGAGCCCTGGAGGGTGCAGGGGGGGGGGTGCTGGTGGACGGGCATTCTGAAAGGGTCCTTTCTGTAAGGCAAAGGAACTCCCTTCGAACCTGCAGCAGCTCTTCTTAGGGGAGCACTATCCCTCCTGGGATTCCTCTAACGTGGGGCGGTGCGCCAGCCTGACCCTGGTGCCTGTGGAGGGGCCTCCTCCCTGCCTGGACCTGGGTCAGCCTCTCACCTCCTCTCTGACGCCCTTTCCTCTCCTGCTGGGCAGAAGCTCCCTACAGTCTGTTCCTGGAAGGCCAGGGCCCCTACCTTCCACTCCCACCTGCCAGGTGAAGCCCAGGCCACCCCCCTCCTGGAGAGGGGGTGGGGTCTCAAACTGGAGTTGATGGAGCAGGTGCCAACCACAGCTGTGACGCCCCCTTACGCTCCTTGCTGATACCAGGCGGTGCGGGTTTGGCGCAGGGGCGTCCCAGAGAGAGGGTGAGGTGGCACAGAAGGGCCCCCTGCGGAAAGGGTGCCAAGCCTGGCGCTTCCAGCCGAGGGACGCAATGCCTGTGGGGGTGGGCTGGCAGAGCGTGGGGAGGGGACTAGGGCTGGACACCTTCCGCAAGGGGCACCCCATCTGGTCGGTGGACCCCAGGAAGCAAACACCGACGAATGCCGCTTCTAAAAATAATTGGCGGGGGGGCGGGCAGCGAGTCTGTAACCCAAGCGGCCCAGTAGCTCCGGGGGCAGACCCCGCGGGCGGCCGGGGCGGGCACCGGTCTTAGTGACCTCCCAGCGGCCGCTGCGAGGCAG
>NW_022106189.1:47449683-47452397 GCF_000313985.2 Echinops telfairi
GCCCAGCTCTCCAGACTTCTCCCGGGGGCCGCGCTCCGCTGGCCCGTACGCACGGAGGTGCCCACACTGGGACGGCGGTGTGGGGGTGCGAGCCAGACCCTGCCCGCCTGCACTGGCCAAGCTGCGGGCCGGCAACTCCAGCCAGTGTGCCAAAAGCTGCCCACGCGCCCGGAGCCACGTGCCCGCCAGGGGGGCACCCTGAGGCTGCAAGGCTTGGGGGCACGGGGCTGCGTGTTCGGGGGGCGCCGCCACACCGGCTCATTCATTGCTCCTCGGAGCTGTTGTTTCTGAGCCCTGCGCCACAGGGACTCAGACCACTGCCACCTCCCCCGGAGTGTGCGGGCATTGCATGGGCTGGTGGGTAGCAACGGGGTTGGGGGGCGTCAGGGGAGCGCTCATGGGCTGACTGGGCCTCGACTCCTCTGAGCATGGGCGCCGTGGATGCTTCCCCGAGGTCGCGGCGCACCCCGCCTTCGCTCTGGGCGCCCGGGGAGCAGAGCTGGAGGGACCCACGGGGATGAGGCGCCCCGCGCGGCGACGGCAGGAAGGGAAGGCCAACGGGGCTGGGGACCTTGCGTCGCCACCCAGGCCCTGTTCTTGCACCCAGACCTGTGGCAGGGCGGCAGGCTGCAGGGACCTGGCCTGAGGATGCCAAATGTGCTGGCCAGAGGGTGCCCCAGGAGAAGCCGACAGAACCCTGTCTCTTCTGGCGGCCCGCGCTTGGAGAGCAGGAGGCAGGCCCATGCTGGGAATGTGCCACGTGTTAGCGATTGCATCTTCCCTTCAGAGCTAGGGATCCACATTTCACCAAAGATGATCCAGAGGGTCAGAGGCGGCACAGCCCGCCAGAGACAGAGGCCCTAGCAGCCTTTGCTTCTGCCAAGAAAGGCTGGGTCCGGCTCACACTGGCCCTGGGTAAATGCCATGAGCCCGTGCTGCACCCCTCTCTCGAGGGGCTGCCTTCTGGAGCAGGTAAGAGCAGGCACAGCCTGGGAGCTGGGCTTCTTGGGTTTTCAGGAGGGCGGACCACAGCCCCGTGAGAAGTTGTCTTTGCTTGTGATGGGCCTGGCAGGTCCCCGGTGGCCCCTGGGTCAGAGGACCCTGACCGGAGGGCAGCCTCATGGCGGGGAGAAGCAGTCCCTGCATGGGTGGGGTGTATGTGGCTATGTGACTGGGCCCAGGTGGCCACAGCCCCGGGCAGTGTGGCCACCAGTGCGGTGGCCCAGGATCTTGGCAACCTGCGTGTCAGTATTCGCCTCCAGGTTGTTGATTCTGCTTGAATGCCTCCAGTGACAGGGAGCTCACTCCCTCTCGCAGCCATTCTTTCTGCTGTGGTGAGAGAACTCTGCTTCCGTTTGAGTCTGGTTTCTGTCTATCCCAATTTCACTGTCCTGGGACCGCAGGCAGTGTGGTCAAGTCCACCCTACACTCTGCTGCCTCCGCGTGCTTTGACCAGGACTGGGGGCCCTGTTAACTCCCCCTCCTCTCAGACCCGGAACCTTTTCTTACACGGCTTTCCAGGGAAGGCACACCGTGGCCGCCTCCTGGAGAAAGTCAGCGGGTCTCGGCCCCCTCCTCACATTTGCCAGTCAGGGCGAGGCCCAGGGCCACCAGGCCACCTGGGAGATTTCAGGCTCACTTCTCCCTTCATCAATGTCGATGCTCCAGTGGTCAGGAGCCCTCTGGTGACATCAGGCTGCAGCCAGCCCTGACACCATGCTGGAGTGGCCACTAGCACAGGTCGTCAAGAAAGAAAGCCACTCCTGGGGCCCAGCAGGGGGAAGGGGAGGGCTTGACTTTCCCACCAGGAAAATGGGAGAGCAACAGGACTCCTCAATAGGCAGAGTGCAGGTGGCCACAGAGGGGTCACCCGGGTCTTGGGCATGGGCTGGAAACTGCCCTCTGCAGCCCACAGGCTTAGGGCAGAAGCCATGGGTCTACAACGAGCTTTGAAGATTCGGCCACTCAAGGGACATGGGCCTGGCTGGGGCCTGGGGGAGGGGCTGTGTGGACTGGGAGGTCACCACTGCCTCTCCCTCCTCTCCTCCCTGTTTGGTCTCACCCACCTGCACATCTGCCTGTGAGTGGTGACAATGGGCACAGGGACACCCAGGCTTCCTGCTTGCCAAGGGCGGAGCCTGGCAGGTGCCCTGTATGCGCCTCTCCTGGAGGTCCTGGTGGGCTGTGTCTGTCCCCCTCACACCCAGGACACTGCATCTAGTCTTCTGAGTCTAACAGTCAGCTGCCAAAACACAGCCCACCCTGCAGCCCCTGCCACCTGAGAGGCCCTGCCTGCCCACGGGATGACCGTCTCTTCAGTCCCATGTCCCACCTCTGTTGTCCATCTGTGTCTCCATCCACCTGCTAGATGTCCAACCCCTGCTCTGAGCAAGGCCAGGGACACTCAGCCCACACCCCAGGGCCCCGCAGAGCTTCCGCCACCTGCCCCAGCCCGGGCCCCCCAGGACTAGCTCCCACAAAGACAGACCTCAGTTCCCCTCTCTGTCCCCAAGACCTGCCCCTGACTCACGGCCTCAGGGCTGCCTGAGCAGAGGGCGGGCCCAGTGTCCAGTCCAGGTCTGGGGAGGGGTACCCGGAAGCGGCTGGGGGCCTGGTCCTTTGGTTTCTCCCTCCTCCTTAGCAGGATGGCCACCACAGGACATCAGAAACTGTCCTCGGAAACTGACGACAGTCTCTGCCTAGGACCCCCCCCC
>NW_022106189.1:47452517-47459559 GCF_000313985.2 Echinops telfairi
TGGCCCTGGGTGGGGCAGGCTGGGCCCCTCAGAGGCCTGGGGGAGCCAGAAGAGAATGCCCTCCCCCCTCTCAGGTGCTGTCCACCCCCAGCCCCGCCCCCACATTCTTCGGGGGCGACATCATTCTCATCTCCACCTCCTGGGTTCAGGGCCGGGGCGGGGCTGGGAGGGTGGGAGCTGACTGGGAAGGCAGGGCTAGGGGCCGGGCCGGCCCACTGGCTGTGGTCACCCAGCCAGTTCCTGCCTCCAGATGTTCTTCAAAGCTGGTCCCGCCCTTGCTGGCCTGCGGTGGCCGGGCGGGAGTGGGCCAGCCAGTGAGCTCAGCACAGCGGTGGCAGCAGGGGACAGTGAGTGACCCACAGTCAAACTGTAGGCGGCGTCTCTAGCCTTACCACCACTCTGGCTCAGGGGCCCCAGCCTGACACTGCTGCAGGAATCCTCCAGCTGGAGAGAACAACCCCCCATGAGCATCGTGTGGGACCCTGGGGCTGGGAGCTGGTGAGAGCTGGCCTCATTGGGCACGGGGGCGCATACTAACTCTGGTTCCCATGCCCTCTGCTCAGAGTCAGGGAGCCCCGCATTTCCCCTGCTGGACTGGGAGGCTGTGGAACCCATGGAGGGTCCAGAGGGTGGGTCTGCCTGCCCCTCTTGCCCACCTATCTGCCCAACGGAACCTCTTTGGTCCCCTCTCCCTCCAGCTCCAAGAGTAGAAGTCAGAGGTCGGGGAACAGAGCTGGGTCAGCAGTAGAGTGAGGGCATAAATGGACAGGTGAGCATGAGAGGAGGGGAGCAGAGAGGGGAGCAGGGAGGAGAAGAGAGTGGACAGGTAAGTAGTGAGGAAGTAAGCTGGCAGGTGAGCATGAGGAGAGGTGAATGGACAGGTGACCTGGGAGGAGAGGTGAATGGACAGGTGACCTGGGAGGAGAGGTGAATGGACAGGTGACCTGGGAGGGGAAGTGCATGGGCAGGGGACCTGGGAGGAGAGGTGAATGGACAGGTAAGCATGAGGAGAGGTGAATGGACAGGTGACCTGGGAGGGGAGGTGCATGAGCAGGTGACCTGGGAGGGGAGGTGAATGGACAGGTGACCTGGGAGGAGAGGTAAATGGACAGGTGACCTGGGAGGAGAGGTGAATGGCCAGGTGACCTGGGAGGAGAGGTGAATGGACAGGTGAGCATGAGGAGAGGTGAATGGACAGGTGAGCTGGGAGGGGAGGTGCATGGGCAGGGGACCGTTGGGGAGGGGAGTGGCAGGGTGGGATTCTGAGTGGCCCTTCCCACCCTGGGCCTCAGCACTGCTGCTGGGTGGCCACCAGAGCCTGCAGATTGCAGACACTCCTGCCCTCTACCCACTAACAGCTCCTGGCAACCAGGCCAGGGCAGCCCGTCCACGTTCACGAGGCCCTGCACAGGCCCGCAGCCCTGCAGAAGGCAGCCATTGGGAACAGCCAGTGTTGCATTTACTGCGTGTCCTGGGCTGGCCCCACCCCCATGGCCAGGTAAACAGTGGATGGCGGGGCCCACATGAGAGATGACACAGGCCTCCTCTCCCATCCACGTCAGCCCCAGCCAGGGGGCTCCTCCTGGCACAAGACCAGCCACCACCTGCTCCCTCCCCCCACCAAGCTGTGCCCTGGGAGGCCGGCTACTTTTCAGTGCTGTGGACGGCTTCATCCTTCACTGTTTTCTTAGTCTGGAAGCTCCCCCGAAACCTGTTCCCCGGGTGACTCTGTAGGGAGATGAACACCAGTAACATCGTCATCAGACCGCGGGGGGCTGGGGGCGGTGATGGGCTGGCACAGCAGCCACACTGTGGACTCAGTCGGGGCGCTGGTGGGGGCAGTGCTTTGTGGTGTTAGACATCAGGCCACTGGGAGTCGGGAGCTGGCTGGACGGCCCCTCACCACCGGCCGGGGTTCACTGGTTGCTCTGTGCTCTCTGACTGGGTTCCCACCCCCTGGGCGCCAGTTTCTTCCCCGGGGCTCTGCTGTGTCCGTCTGTGTAGCAGGGGGCAGAGGGGCTTGGGGAGCAAGGGCCATGTCACCGCTTGGGTTCTCGCCTGTCTTTGTGGCGTCGTTTAACTCTTGCAGTACCTGCGAGATGGGCGTTTCTGTGCCCACTTCACAGATGAGACCTGGGTGTCTGTGGGTACCATGCAGGGTGGTAGCGGGAGGACCTCAGCAGCCCCCACTGAGAGCCGAGCTGTGGGGCCAGTGCACCAGCCTGGGTGGGAGGCTGCAGAGCCCCGGCTGGCTTTGCACCCAGGCGTGTCCTTGTCCACTTCACAGTGTTGGAAAGAACAGTAGAGAATGTGGATCCTCACTCTGCACGGCCGAGGAGCCCTGGTGGTGCCGTCCAAGGTGTATTGGGTTGCTCACCGCAAGGCCTGTGGTTCAAACCCACCAGCTGCTCTGAAGGAGAAAGATGAGACCATCTGGCCCCGGTAAAGGTTTACCACCGCCCCCCAAAAAAACACACCCACTGCCATTGAGTCAGTTCAGACTCATGGCAACCCTACAGGCAGGGCAGAACTTCCCGCATGGGTTTCTGAGATGAGAACAGAAAGCCTCACTTCCCCTCACGGAGCGACTGGTGGTTTTAACCCGCTGACCTTGTGATTAGCAGCCCAACACATCACCGCTGAATCCCCAGGGCTCTCTCCGTCAAGGTTTCCAGCCCCGGAAGCCCATTGCGGGGTGCCGGGGAGTCAGAAATGACCGGGTGGGGTGGATGGAGCTTGGCTTGTGGACAATTACTGCAGTATCCGTCCCTCTGGCAGCCCAGGCTCCCTCAGGCATCTCTCCACGCTGTCCTGGGAGGCACCAATTCGATTCGCCTCTGACCGCCCTCGTTTGCTGTCCAGGCTTGCTGTGTACAGGAGGCCACGGGAAAGGCCAGGGCTTGGACCGGGTGGCCTCCATCCTCAGAGTGACATCTTCGCTCCTCGGCCCTCCAAAGAGGTCTCGTGTGGCAGGTTTCCCCAGCACGCTGTGCCTGTGTTTTCCTGACTGCTGCGTCCGCGGGGGTCAATGGCAGAGCCAAGTGAGACAGATTCCCTCACTTCTTCGATCTCTCCTCCGTTTATCATGATGCTGTCTGCGGAGGCCATGGCCTTTAAGCGGGTGTTTGCTCTCTTTGCCCTGGCTTGCAATCCACACGGAAGGCTGTGGTCTTTGATCTTCCGCAGCAAGTGCTCCAGGCCCTCTTTGCTTATGGCAAGCAAAACCTTGTCACCTGCATGCCAGAGGTTGCCCGTGGGCATCCCTCAGGCCTCCCTCCCACCCCGTGCTGCCCTCTTCTGCAGAC
Source organism: Echinops telfairi (assembly GCF_000313985.2). Classification (NCBI taxonomy): domain Eukaryota; kingdom Metazoa; phylum Chordata; class Mammalia; order Afrosoricida; family Tenrecidae; genus Echinops; species Echinops telfairi. The sequence goes on from NW_022106189.1 coordinate 47,455,823, forward strand.
CGCAGCTCCCTGGTGACTTGCTCGGCCTACAGACTGAACAAGTAGGGTGAGAAGATACAACCCTGACACACACCTTTTGAAGTGTTCTCTACCTGTCCGGCCGACTGACTCTTGGTCCACGTGCAGGTTCCATAGAAACACAATGAAGTGCTTGGGAATGCCCATTCTCCCCCAGGTGATCCGTAGTTTGTTACCATCCACACATTTACCTGGTCAGTGACCCACAGGTAGACACCCCTCCGGAGTTCTCCGCTTTCAGCCAAGAACCATCTGACGTCAGCAGTGACATCCCTTGGCCAGTTGCATCTAGTTGGTGCTGACCCAGGGGGCCTGATGTTCGGCAGGACAAACTCCAGGTGGCCGGTGGGTTCGAACCCCCCGTTGCTGCCTCACTGACTGCACCAAGCATGACGTGCCCCCCATGAGTGATCCCTCTGATGTGGTGCTCTGCTGGGATCCATCAGGTTCTTGGTGGATCACTTTCAGAAGGAAATCACCAGTTCTTCCTCTCCCCCCCCCCATCTTGGGGGACCACACTGGCGTCTGGAAGGCCGCTGGCGCAGCTCCCAGCTTCGCAGCCACCGGGCCAGCACAATGCGATAGGTTAGCAGCCAGGCGGCAGAGAGAAAATCTGTAGTTAACCCTGATGGCAACACAAGGTCAGCAGTTCAAACCTCCCCACCACTCCTAGGGCGAAAGATGAGGCCGGCTGCTTGAGATTCACAGCTTTGGGAACACCCAGGGGCTGTTCTACCCTGTGCCTTAGCGGGTGTGAGTCGGAATGGCAGGGAGTTTGTTTTGGGGGAAGTTAATGTGTGACAGATAGGGCGGGGACCAGCCTTGCCAGAGCTCAGCTTCCATACCCCGGGGCACCTGGGATGAGATCAGGCCAGGCCACGCGGAAGCCCTAGGACACAGGGTCTGGAGAGCCCCCACTCCCCGCCCTTGGCTGTGGCCCTAGATGCTCTGGGCTGCGGGGGAGGACCTGCCTCCTGCAATCTCAGTCCTTGTCTGGCCGCAGGGCAGGGCAGGAAGCTGACCTTGCTGGGCCCGTAGCTGGCAGCCGTACCAGCTATAAATACACGCTGGACGGGCAGCCCACGTGCATTCCTGCCGTCCCTCCCAGCGGAAGCCGGGCAGCCGACGGCTGCGGGTGCTCGCTCACGGGGAGTGAGCGCATGCCCGTCTGCGAGGTCAGCTCCGGGTGTCCGCGGTGCAGTGGCCGTCCCCGTGCCCTACCAGCCGCATTTAGCTCTGGCCAGCTCCTGTGCAGGCCGGCAGGCGGGCAGCATGCTTTTCTTGGCCCGCCAGGCTGTGTTTATGCCGGGCTGGGGAGCAATTCACCTCCCCCAGGGACTCTGGGCGGGACCAGGAGCCGGGTGTGTGAGGGCGGGAACTGAGCTGAGACCGCGGGCGGGCAGGCGGCCACCGCAGCCCCCACAGCTGTGCCAGGAGCGGCCTGTTGCAGCGAGTTTCCGGCATGCTGGCCAGGGGTCACCCAGTGTCTCAGAGGAAGGACTGTGCCCCCAGGCATCTTCCAGGGCTGCTTGTTCCGACACAGGTAGCCAGGTCTTGCTTGCGCAGCCCTGCTGGGTAAACTAGAGCCCCTACCTCCCGTGGGCGGACCACAAGTGTGCTCCAGGACCTTGAAGTGCAGAGCTTGGGGGGGGGGGTGCTCAGACATGGGGGGCCCACCTGCGCCGAGGGTGGTGAGGTGGGCTCAACGTGTGTGTGAGACATCATCCAGTTGGTGTCTGCATCCTCGTTTTTTGGAGCAAGTCTTCAGGGTCCGGGGAGTGTTTACTGAAGCAGCACATCTGGGCTTTCGGGCCCTGGAGGCGGGCGGCATGCGTCCCGGGAAGCCGGCCGGTGGCACAAACGTGCCCTGCGGGAGCCTGGCAAGGCAATGACATGAGGGTGTGCCCCTGGGAAGCCTGAATGAGGAGGAAGTGGTAGTGAGATCATGACCTGGGGACCCTGGCGTCTGCCACTCACTTCCCACAAGCAGCTCCTCCATCCCCCATGTAGGGTCATCTCCGCTGGCCAGCAGTCTCTTCCGATGTGGTTCATCTTGTCACGTGGTGCCCTGGAAGCCAGGGGAAGCCCAGGGTCTTCTGTTCGCAATGGAGGGAGCACCAGGAGTCGGAGAGAGAGGAGAGGAGCTGGCTCAGGAGCTCAGGAGAGCCACACTGATCCAGAGACACCCCGAGTCCCCACAGACAGACCTGCTTCTCAGCAAGGTCCCTGTTGGAGCCTGCGTGCACTCTGAGCCCCAAACCTCCTCGGCTCTGGGGCCCTCCTGCCGCCCTGGACAAAATGGCTCTCCTACGCCTTGTCCTCCCCTACAGCTTTGCCTGGCCTAAGTTCAGCTCAGGTGACACCACCAGGGGTGAGCCCGCCCCTACGCCTTCCAGCAGGGTGGACTTGGAGGCAGAGCCTGGGAGGTAGCAGCAGGAGGCAGTCCTTTGATGGGGGCAGGAGGCCCTATGGGGAGGGAGGTGCATACGCACATGACTAGGAGTGAGTGCGCCTCACTCTGGTGCCAGTGGCATCCTGGGTTACTGGATGCCACCCCCACAGTGCCCATGGGGTAGATGGCACCATGACCCTGTCAGAGGCTCCGGGGATGGTGGGGCGACTAGTGGGTGGGGCCCATGTGTCTCCCTCCTTAAGTCTGTTTTGCTAGCAGTGGGAGGAATCAGCCCGCAGGCCAGGGCTCCTCCGCCTATCATAAACAGCGCAGACACTCGAGTCCCCTGCTCCAGCTGGGTCCACCAAAAAGCCCTCCCCCACCTCCCTCACCAGGGCCTGACCGGGCTGTCCCAGGACAGGGCTCAAGGTGGCCAAGCCTGTGCCCAGTGGACACTTCAGAGCCACTGCCCAAGGTGACATGTGGCCCCCAGCACTAGAGCCGGCTTGGCTCTACAACAGGACACTGCTGGTTGTAGCCGTCAAGACGGCCCCTCGAGGGTGTGCAGGGCAGTGGGTGGAGAGCGAAGTTCTTTCTGGCCTGGCAAGTGGAGGCAGAGGCGCCATCGGGCTTCTGACTGGGAGGCAGGTGACCTTACTGGACCTGGCCATGGACACGGAGACCACAGGAGAGACTGTGGAGTGGCTGAGCGGGCATAGCTCCAGACCAGAAGTCAGGTGTCACCAGGTCAGGCAAGCTACAGATGGCCCCGCAGGCCCCTCAGAGCCTGCTCCTGGGACAGGGTGGAGTGTGGGGGGTGGGGGCTGGCGGTAAAAGTCAACAAGGCCACATGTGCTGGGCAAGAGCGAGACGCCACCATGGGCAGCTGGGGGTGCCCCCTGGGCAGTTATGGGCAGGGAGGGAGCAGGGGTGCCAAAGTCCCCAGGCACAGGGATGTGGGGGTGCCAGGCATCAGATGGGGAATCTGGAGTATGGGTCAGAGGAGCAGCTGGGCTGGAGGCACAGAAGGGCAGGGCTGTGGCCCAACCAGAGTCCTCTGGGGACCCCACTGCCTCATCCTCCCTCCACAGTCCTGCCCTGTCCTGCAGCATGGTGGGTGTAGAGCAGGCTAATCCTTGGGAGGCCCCTGGAAACAAGTGTTCTCAGCAGGTGGATGGATGGGTGGATGGATGGATGAGTAAACAAATGAATCATTAGATGGGTGGGTGGGTGGATGGATGAATGGATGGATGGATGGGTGGATGGATGGATGAGTAAACAAATGAATCATTAGATGGGTGGGTGGGTGGATGGATGGATGGATGGA
>NW_022106189.1:47459686-47462160 GCF_000313985.2 Echinops telfairi
TGGGTGGATGGATGGATGGGTGGATGGATGGATGGATGGATGGATGGATGGATGGATGGATGGATGGATGGACGGACGGACAGATGAGTAGTTAGGTGGGTGGGTGGGTGGATGGAGAGCTGGAGGGATGTATGGATAATAGGAAGATTGATAAGTAAGAGAGATTTCCTGTGTAAAATTTCTTCTGGACACTTGGACAAAGGTTTCTGTGACTAAGGGTCTGACCCCACCAAGTCAGCTCACCCCACACCCATCGCAGACACGTTGGAGATGTGGGTCCGCATGGGCAGTCTGAGCAGAGACCTCTGGCCTAGAGAGCCCTCCTCCGTCTGCAGAGGGAAGAGCTGGGTCAGAGCAGAGAGCCCAGTCTCCAGAGAAACCAAGTGGAGCCAGTGCCAGCTGCCCCACTGCTCGGCCCCCAGTGCCCCCCCCCCAGGCTGCACTCCCCAGGAGTCTGCTCAAAAAGTCATGTTGGCCCCAGCGGTTCTCAACTTGTGGGTCGCAACTCCTTTTGGGGTTGAACGACCCTTTCACAGTGGTCGCCCAATTCATAACAGTAGCAAAATTACAGTGATGAAGTAACAACAAAAATACTGTTATGGTTCGGGGGTCACCAGCACGCGAGGAACTGTATGAAAGGGTTGTGGCATTAGGAAGGCTGAGAACCACTGCCCCAGTGTGTCAGGGAGAGGTCAGTGATGCTCCTGAGAATGGGGCAGCAGGACATGAATTGGGGGCTTTGTAGTGGGCGGTGTCTGGATGGTGTCTGTGCCCACTTGGTGGATCTGAGGGGACAGTGAGTGACCATTGTGGGCAAACACAGGACCAGCCCTGTGTTCCCATCCCAAGGAGTGTGAGGGAATGAATAAGTGAATGAATGAATGAGTGAGTGAGTGAATGAGTGAGTGAACCCATCTGCCAGCTCTGGTGACCACCTGGGAGGCAGTCAGCTGGCAGACCAAGGCTGACCCCGACTCCGCCGGGCGGGGCATGACGGCATGAAGGATGCGGTTTGGGGTGCGGTCGAGGGGTGTCCTTGAAGGGCACCCCTGCTCCGGGGCTGGTCCCTGTGAGATGTGTGCTGGAGCTGGACGTAAGAAGAGCCCCAAGGTGGCTGTTCCTCCTGCCCTGTGGCCCAGCTGGCCCTCGGCCAGTGCCCTGTAGAGGCAAGGACAGGAAGCTAGACAGGGCAGCCAGACCAGAGGGCCCAGCCCCTGCTGGTCCTCAGCTGTACTGGAGCTCAGCTTGCAGAGCGCCAGGGGACAGCAAGACTCCACCCCTGTGCGCACAGCTGGGAGGGAGCAAGGGGGTGGAGAAGAGTCTCTGACTGCCTGGAAGTCAGGGGACTGTGCACGCATGTGAGTGTGTAAACCGTGTGTGTGCATATGTGGTGTGTGCATGTATGAATTGTGAGTGTGTGTGCATGTGGGTACATATGAGTAGTATACATGGCATGTATGTGGTGTATTCATGTATGTGGTGTATGTGTATGCATGTGTGAGAGTGTGTGTGGTGTGTGAGTGATATATGTGGTGTGTGTGCACATGTGTGTGACTTGTGAGGGTATATATGTGTATGTATATCTTTCTATATATGTCTGTGTGATGTGCATTGTGTGCTTATGTCCATGTGTGTCTGTATGTATATTTTGCATGTGTGATTTGCACTGTTTGTGTACATGTGTACATGTGTGCAGAGTGAGGAGAGTGTGGGTGTTCATGTCTGTGTTTGTGTCCGTGTGTGTCTGTATGTATGTGTGTACCTGTGTGTGCACGCTGTTGGTGGCTATCGCCTGTCACTGCCCAACCGGCCCCCATTCCTAACGACTGCCCGTGGACCCCAGGTGCTGCCCCTCCCCATACTGACCACTGCCGTGGCCACTGTGTTCTGCGGGCCTCCACCCAGGGACTCTTCTTCCAAGCGCTGCGCCGACCAGCATCGGAGGTGCCCCACGGGCCGTGCTGTCGTGCTGTGGGCAGTGGGAGCCAGGCCTTCTCCCCGGTCTCAGTCTGGGAGCCCTGCTGAAACCTGCCCGTGGCGGGTGACCCTGCTGGTACAGATTGCCGGCAACATAGCTTCCAGCATCACAGCCGTGCGCACGCACGCGAGCAACCGCAGGGCAACACGCTGACACATGGCAGGGGCTGGGGCGGCGCCTTCAGGGATCATTTTGCCTTTTATGATGGAAATTTCTAGCACACAGATATTTCTAGAGATGTCTTGCCTGCCTGCCCACCCATCACCCACTGCAGGCAGGCAGGGGGGCGGGCAGGCGGGCGGGGCTGGCCGGTGCCCCATGCTCCTTGACCCTGAGGTCTCTCCACTCAGGTCACAGACGCTGGGCCCTCTCGCCAATGAAGGCCGCGGCAGTGGGGCAGGGCTGGAGCTGTGTGGAGTGGCGTGTGTGCCAGCCCAGGGCAGCAAGGGTCTAGTCTGGACACAGCCCTGCAGGCTCAGCCCCCAGTGTCTGTATG
>NW_022106189.1:47462260-47464052 GCF_000313985.2 Echinops telfairi
AGGTCCCACAGGACCCTCAGAGCCCTCACAAGGAGCTGAAGTAGTCGCAGAGGCTAGGAGAGGCCCTGCTGGCCCTATAACGGGCTTCAGGCATGGCTGCATCTAGGTGTGTGTGAGGCAGGGGTGGGGTCAGGATTGTCGCTGGGGCAGGGTCAACCCTACCAAACCCTGTAAGGGGCAGGGCTGCTCAGACCAGAGAGCGTGTGTGTCCACAGCTCGGAGCGGCCCCGTGGGCCCAGGCCTGGCGCGGTCAGCATGGGGCACAGCCCCCGCAGGTCCAGGCCTCGCACACGTGCCTGCTCCGGTGAGGGCTGCTGCTCAAGCGTGCGCCCTCGCACGCAGCCCAGGCTTCTGCTGACAGCCGGAGGAGCTGGCACCTGGGGCAGCCTGGGAGACTGCCTGGCAGCTGTTGGCTGACAGGACCAGCAGCTACCGCCCCTCTGAACTCCAGGCCTAACTGCCCCGCCTGCCACTTACGGTGAGCACGCCCAGGCCCTTGCCTCTGTCCTGGGGACAGGAGGGCTGTGGGGGCAGAAGGCCGCCTGATGCAGGCACACCAGACCCTGCAGGGCCTCAAGGCCAGTCCCTCCCTCCTCATCAAGGCTGTGGGTCACCTGCCCCGGGCACCCACCAGAAAGAAGCCCCTCCAGGTTATCATCTCAAGCTGGTTTCTGTAGCCCAGACCCCCAGCCCCAAGCACAGGGCCCAGGGCAGCCATGGAGCGCTAACGTGGCTGCATTGCTCAGAGCACTTTGAAGGGATCGAATCAAAACCAGCTGAGACGTGAGGCTGCAACGTGGCGGGGTGCCCGGGAACAACTTTCCACAGGCCTGAGGGAGCCGCCGGCAGCTCACACTGGCTCCCAGCCTCCCGCCCAGCAGGCCTGCCACCCCACCCGGCCTGCTGGGTAACATCAGCCTCAAGGGCCCCAGCTGAGTAGAGGGGTAAAGGGAGAACTCAGTGTACGTGAGAGAGCATGCCTGTGTGTCTGTGTGTATATGCATAGGTGCCTGCGAGTGTGTCTGCGAGCGTGTGAGTGTGTGCATGGGAATGTGTGTGTGCGTGCGTCTGAGTGTGCTGTGTATGTGTGTGTGTGCATATGCATGGGAATGTGAGTGTCATGTGTATGTCTCTCTATGTCTGTGTGGAGTGACTATGTCTGTCTGGGTGGTGGGCGGGGACAGCTCCTTCTGGCCCTGGGCCTCTACTTGCTGCGTGCAGAAGCCCCCATCCCTGGAAGCCACCCACCATGGGGGTCAGTGCAGGGCTACATCCTGGTGACTGTGGTTGGTTTTCAGGTCATCAGGCCCCTCTTTAGAAGGGCCCCTGGATGGACTCCTGGTCAGCAGGCGACACGTTGGCTGTAGTTTGCACTGCGCAGGGCTGCTAGTGGCCCCCTCTGTCTAGTCCTAGTAGCCTGCTGACTGTCATTGGGGATCTGTTTCCAGAACCCTACATCCACGCCTTCGCTGTTTCAGTGGGACCGCCCAGAGGCTTCGGGGAGGAAGGGCTGAGGGGATGTGGGGACAGGAGACTGGATCTCTTCGCCTCAGGACCTGGGCTGTGACGAGTGGGGGCAGTGGGAGGAGCCCTGGCGGTGTCCCCGCCAGGGGCAGGTGTACGCCCCCACGCACTTCCCAGCCCAGGGAGGTCCCACCAAGGGCTTCCCAGCTGCCTGGGTCTGCCATGGCATGCAGTCCGAGCCAGCAGGGCTTTGGCAGGCCTTACACACAGGTGAGCGTCCCTTTTAGTTTGGGGCGTGACTCAGCAATGTGGGCAGCTCTGTCTGCAG
>NW_022106189.1:47464162-47488108 GCF_000313985.2 Echinops telfairi
GGGGGCTCCCATCGGCCCTCACATATCTTCCTGTAGATGAGGAGAAGCCCCGACCTTGGGACTAAGCACCGGACTGGGAGTCTCTGCTCCAGGCCACAGCCTCTGGTGAGCCTCCCCCTCTGAGCCAATTTCCTCACCTGTCAAGGTGGGAGGCAATGAGGGCAATGAGTTTCTAACCACAAGGTTGGCAGTTCAAACCCACCCACCGCTCCTCAGGAGACAGATGAGGCTTTCTACTCCTGTAAAGAGTGACTGTCTCTGAAGCACCCCTGCCCTGTCCGGACGCTGTGAGTCAGCATCGACTGGGAAGCAATGAGCTGTTGGGTTGTCGGTTTGGGTGTGGTAACAGGGGAGCCTGCTCTCTGTCCCAGGGCCTGTACCCTGCAGGCCATGCTGCGGCCCAGGAAAGCTGTGGGAGCCCCGCGGTCAGTCAGAAGACAAACCGGAAGCTGGGACTCAAGGTTTGGGAGCTGCTCAGCTCCTTGGCTTCACCCCACGGCCCCCTCTGACCCCTACAGCAAATGGGGGGCGCGGTTTAAAGAATGACAGCTGGGGAGGAGACAAGGCCGCTTTGGGCAATGTGCAGGGCGTCTGTCAGGACACCACCCCCTCCCCACCCCGGGGCTTGTGAGCACCAGCCGTGCCCAAGGCATCTCCCTGGTCCGTCCCAGGCCCTGTCCCCACGCCCCGCCCCGCGCCGAGGCCACGCCCCCTGGGCCCACCTCGGCCCCTCCCACCCGCACGCGCGTCCAAGGAAAACGCGGGCCCACAATGGCTTCTCAGTGCTTGCAGAGCGTCCGGCCGCCTTCCTTCCTTGTGTGCTTCCCTCCAGAGGACGAAAGGAAAACACGGAGGGGCTGGGGGCCGGCGCCTTGGCCCACAGAGCTGGGGCTTGTCTGGGATGAATGTCGCCCTTATGCAGACAGCGCCCCGCGGGGGACAGGGCGCCTGCTCCAGCTGGCCCCTCAGTTGGGGGCGGGGGAGTCAGCGGGGGACTTCTCTCGACCCCGGCAGGGCCTGCCTTCCCAAGACCTCCGTGTGAGATGACCTGCCTGGGGCAGGGGGTGGTCCTGTGAGCACCCCAGGCTCAGCTGGATGGCGGGATGAATTCCTCCGCTTCTTGTTACTCAGTCTCCCCAGGGCAACGTGGTGACATCTAGGAACACCTCCAAAGAGGGGGCGGTATCCAGAGCCTCCGGCCATTCCTTCAGGGGACCAGAGCCATTGGCTGGACCTTGGGAACCAAGCCATGGCCTTTGCTGCCCGTTCATGTAGGGGCAGAGGAAGAGACCCTCACACACAGGGCCTGCTACCTGGGGAGGGAGGGGCGGGGGGGCCCTAAGGACAAGGGAGGCCTTCACTTCTGCTCTGTGTGTTGGGGTGTGTGTCTGCGTGCCTGTGTATGCTTGAGTATATCTGTGTGTTCGTCTATGTGTCTGTATGTCTCTGCGTGTGTGTGTCTGTTTCTATGTGCATGTGTGTGTGCCTGTGTGTTAGACCGGGTTGACTGAAGAAATAAATTCAGTGATAAATATATATATATACACATACATATATACATTATGGAAGAACTTCATATCATAGAGCAATTGAATATTGAGAAAACATCGCAGCCCAGATCACGTCCCTAAGTCTGATATTAGCCCTCATGTCCAATACCAGTCTATAAATTCCTCTTCAGACTCACGCAACACATGCAGTGATGCCAAATACAGGAAGATCACAGGCCTGTGAGTGAAAGTCTTGTGGATCCAGTGGCAGTGGAAGCATCTCCAGGGCTCTGGCTGCCAGCAGAACAGCTCCAGGTGGCTTGTCAGCAGCCTGTGAAAGCAGAGAGAGAGGGTGTGGCCCACCTCCAGGGAGAAAGAGAGGAAGCTCCCAGGAGCCTCATGGGAAGGCCACGCCCACAGGGAGGCGTCATCAGGCTGTGACCTGATTGACAGGCTAGTCTCCACCCCTTCACTCTGAATAGCCTCAGGTTGACGAGAGGTTACCTAACTACCACAGCACATGTGTGTGTCCCTGCGTGGACCTCATTCTCCATGGCTCGCCTGTGTTCCCCTAGCCTGCTCAGTAACATGCACCTGGGACCACTCAGGCAAGCTCGTGGCCCTTTGCAGATGGGTGGGGGACGCGCCTGGCCTTCGCAAGGTTATGGCTCCCAGCGACCCCACAGCAGGGGAACCTCCCCGTGCTTCCCCCGCCCAGGGTTGCCAAGGCCCACCCCTTTACAGAGCAGGTAGCCTCCTCTCACTCCCTTGGCATGGCTGGGGGGTTGAACCACTGACCTGTGGGTAGCAGCCAGGCGCTGCCTTCCACATCAGGAGTCAGGCCAGACAGGGGTCCTAGGGGATGCCCTTGTTCCAGCTGCCCTTTGTTTCTGCTGGACCTGTCTCCTGACCTGTCATGCCTGGAGAGAAGCTGGTCTGGGCTGGGGTGGGGAACCGGGTCCTGAAGGGCACCTGTCTGTCTGCCGGCCCTCTGCCGAGGCCCCGCAGGCCAGGTGCTCCCAGTTCTGTCCAGTGGTCCCCCACGTGTGTCTGAGCAGGCCCGTGTGTGCCCTGTGGGGTGTTCAGGGGCTGGCTTCTGGTAGGTGGATAGCCGGCCATTTACTCTGAGGTACTGCTATGAGCACACGAAGACCCAGCCTCTTGGGCAGCAGCCGAGCGTGGTCCCTGCTTCCACCATGCAGGAACGTGCTCCTCAGGGTCCCAATGTCAGTGGATGCCCAACCTGGAAGCTGCTGCCTCAACAGGCTTTTCACACAGGGCTGTGGAGGGGGAACCTAAGAGTCTCCCCAGGGCTGAGCAGGGGCCACATGATGCCCACAGCACCCAGGGGCGTGGGCTCGTCCACAGAAGGGATTCCAGATCTTCAGACTCCCTCTGCAGGACATCCCTGGAATTGCAGATGGCATACTGCCCTGCCACCTGGGACCACCTTCCTGGACCCAGCAGGTGGACCCTGTAGGACCCAGGAGACACAGACCGAGCAGCCCCCAGCCGCAATCAGTGTGACCTTTGAGCCCACCACCAAAACCCTCTAGAGTCAGACCCCCCCTTCCCACCCCCCACCCCCCGACCTACAGTGGCAGGAGCGTGGCCTGGCCAAGGATTCTGAACTTTCTGTAGACTGACAAAAGAACACACAGGTCTGTCCAGGAAGAAGGACAGCCAGAATGCTCATTAGAGGCAAGGATGACGAGACTGCTCACATCCTTTTGACGGTTGTCAGGAGAGACCAGTCTCTGCAGACGCACATCGTGCTTGGTCCAGCAGAGGGGCAGCAAAAACGAGGAAGCCTTCAAGGACATGGACTGACACCGTGGCTGCAACACTGGACTCAGGCCTGGGAGTGTCCGTGAGGATAGCGCAGGGCCAGACACCACCAGGCCTCCCCGTGCCCTGCGGTGGGAGACGGCCATCGACTGTCATGGAAAAGGTGACCCACTGGTCAGTCATTACATGGACAGTCATTACACGGCCACCAGGCCTCCCTGGGGCTCCCTGGTCTCGCCCCTCAGAAGACGGCTCATTCAGCTCAGCACCCGTCAAGCCTGGGCAAGAGGCACCTCAGGCTGATGGGCATGTCTCAAGACCTCGCCAGCCTGGCATGACTCAAGTCCCCAAGCCCTGGGAAGTGGCTCCTCCTGCAGCCTCAGCCTCCCGCCTGTCAACTGAACAGGGTGGTCCCCCCAGGCTGGCTGAGAGGATAGAGACCTTGCAGCTGGACTCAGCCCCACCAGCGAGGCACAGGGAGGGCAGTCCGTCCTGCCAATAAGGTGTGCATATATGGATGTGCATGCGCACGCTTGCGTGTGTGCATGTGTGTGCCATGCATTGTTTCCAGAACGTATGCCTGCACACGTGTCAGTGTGCATGAGTATATGTGCACGTGGGCTGTGCTTTGCACGTGCATTGTGCGTGTGTACTGTTGAATGTGTGTGTGCTGGTGTGCATGTGCGCTTGTGTGTGCTGTGTTGTGTTGAGGACGTGTGTGCACGTGTCTGCACATAAGTGTTGTCCTGAGTGCATGTGGCATTGGATGTGTGCCCTGTATTGCGCACATGCATGCACATGTGTGTATGTGCATATGTGTGTGCGGTGCCCCAAGTGATGTGAGCGGTGTGCGTGTGTGTGTGTGTGTGTGTGTGTGTGCTCCTGTTCACACTTGTGCTCTCTCTGTGCCAACCCCAAGGATAGCCCCTCAGTCAGGTCTTCGTGTGCACACTAAGTGCAGCAGAGCTGTGACCCCCAGCCGAGCAGGAGTGGACACCCGTGTGGACCCCCTGCCTCCCACACCCTCAGTGCAGCCAAGGCCTGGGCCCGTGGCCATTCTAGATGCATGTCCAGAGCCAGCATGCATCTGTCTCATCGAGTGAGGGCCATGCAGGCGTCTCAGGCGCTGTCCCGGTGGACACCGTGCCTCTTCCCCACCCCCCGCGCCACCCTGTCACTCCGGAAGACACCAGCTCCTCCCACTCCTTCTCTCCTGCTGCGAAGGAACTGCGATGTGGACTGAGACCAGATAACGCAGGGCCAGCCCTCCCTGCCCCTACCCCCACCCAACTCCAGCCTGCTCGCCCCCAAAGTGCTTCAGATAAATGCAGCCCATAGTTCAGCTGCCACTGTTCCCTTCTGAACACGCCCTCAGGCAGCGCGGCAGGGATCTGTTACCTGCTGAGGTTTACCTGCAGCTCAGGTGACTGGCGGAAGTGGCTCGGTGGCTTTTGAAGAGGAATATCCCTAAAACACACTGGCAGCTGCTCCCCCGCTCCCCCGGGTGTCCAGCAGGTCTGAGGACAGGCCTGCCTGGAGGGGTGGGCATGGCAGGTGCTCTGCTCTCCTGAGTGTGCAGCAGGTCGGCGGGTAGTTCTACCCAGAGGGCATGGTAGACACGGCAGGGTGCCCCGCTTTCCTGGATACGAGCCAGGTTGGTGGGCAGGCTGACCCAGAGAGCGTGGAAGGCACAGACTGCCACAGTGAGCATTGGCACAGTGGGTGTGGTAACTGTCATTGTGATGGGCATCGGTGCAGTGGGCACGGAGGGCACCAGGGGCACGGTGGGGATGATGGCGTGGTGGATGTGGAAAGTGTCAGCATGGCGGAGGTCAGTGCACAGGCGCGGTGGGCGACAGGGTGGTGGGTGTTCACACAGAGCTGTGGGCACGGTTGTGTGTTCTGCAGGCGTTGTGGGTGACCGGCTGGAGGCCCAGCAGAACTGGCATAGAGGGCGGCAGGCCTTCCCACCTCACCCACTGGCCAGCCAGAGGCCAAGGGGGCCAGGTGGAAGAGGGCAGTGCCCAGGGAGGCCCAGCCCAGTGGGGCAGCTGGCGGGTGGGGGCAGGAGGGAAAGTCCTGAGCTCTGACTGAGCCCCTGCGGGACTCCCAGGGGCCTGAGGGAGTGGCCTTGGGGGGGGGGGGCATCCAGACTCACGGTAACTGTGTCCCTGTCCACTCTGCTGGCCAGCCTGCTAAGCCTGCCTACCTGGCTCCACCCATGAGACCGATTCCTCCCTCCCACGTGTCTGCGGAGTCTCGCCGGTGGTGCAGCACGTCGGACACTGGGCTGCTACCCGCAAGGTGGAGGTTCAAAGCCACCAGCGGCTCGTGGGGAGGAGGCCAAGGCGCTGTGCTCTGTTGGGGTGACAGGCACAGACACCCTCACGGGCCGTCCTACTCGGCCGCAGGGTCGCTGGATTGAAACTCCCTGGATGGCAGTGAGCTGGGTGGGGGGGGGCTGGGGGGTTCTTGGGTGCCCTGGTGGCACGGTCAGAGAGTGACACCCACCAGCTCAGAGGTGGTCTGCTCCTGTGTCTGGGTCTCTGAAGCCCCACATAGGGCCCGGCCTGATGGCAGTGGGTTTGGGGTTCATGCGACTGGTTTGGTCCTGGACAGGGAGGAAGTGGGGGCACCCCACAGATGGCCACCGGCCTCCCGGACCGCGGCCCTGCCATTGGATGCCATGCTGCTGTGTGCTCGGGAAAAGTGCCGGTTAAGAGCTAGTCGTGAGCCCCAGCTTTGGGACCAGGTCAGGGCATGGCCAGCCCCCATGGCCCCACTATGAAGCCAGGAGCCCAGCGTCTAGCTGGGGACCTACACTCTGACGGGACATGTCCCCCATGGGGAGCTGTGGGGCCTGGGTATGGATGGGGCAAACTGGGGGCAGGACATGCCAGCCGGGAGTCTGCAGGGCATTGCTCCCAGCCCCCAGGAGCAAGAGTGGACCCACGGTCCTGGAGGAGCGGCCAGCAGGACTGGGGCTGCCCAGAGGAACAGGAGGGAGGGGCACAGCAGACATCACATGATGGACCAGGGAAGGGGTCCCGGGGCGCAGGAGTTTGGGCAGGAGGGAGAGGGGCCGGGGGCCTGCAGGGCCAGGCGATGCCTCAGTGGGACCCTCTTGGCAAGGGGCTTGAGTTTCTAGACTCCAGCCAGGCTGGGCAGCAGCAGCAGCTCTAGTTTCTGGGGGGAAAGGCCTCTCCCTACACCCCCAGGGGCTCCCTACTTCAAAGGGGCCGCCAGCTGCTGAAACCCAGGCTGTGGGGCATGAGCCAGCAAAGACTGAGGGCCTGCGCTATCCTGGGGCCCAGACCCAGGGATGGGGGCAGGGCAGGAGTGGCCGCCCCACAGAGAAGAGAGGCAGAGGGATACTGCCCCTGGGGGGGCAGGGGGCCAGGCCACTGATGTCATGGTGACTAATGAGGCCCACATGTCCAGCACAGCCTGGCTCAGCAGGTCCCTCCACCCCCCTGAGCCTCATGGGCAGTTGGTGCCTTGTGAGTGTCCAGGGAGCTGTTACCCCCACCCCATGTGTGCCTGCTCAGGGCAGGGCAGACCATGAGAGAGTGGGGAGGGGGAGCAGCTAACTGATGGGAGGGGCCCTGCTGGGTCCTCACCTCTGTCCCTTGGTGGCCCCTGAGCTCCCCCCTCCCGGCCCTGGAGGTGGTGTCCCACTCTGGGCCAACCTCTGGTCCCCTGGGCTGTTGCTAGGGGCTGCTAGTGGGACCACCCAAAGGGGGGCAGGATGATGTTGCCAGTCCCCTGCCCCATGAGAGGCAGCCGCTAAAGCAACCACCCTCCCATCTCCGGGCCAAGGGTCGGCCTCAGAGGGACGTGGGAAGCACTGGACAAGCATGGGGACCCCGTCCCAGGGGCCTCTCACCTTGGCTCCCAACCTTGAGGCCTTTCTGAGGGAGACATGGCGGCCGGCTTCCCACAGGGCAGGGACCTGGAGAGCCGGGAGGGAGGGCAGACATCACCCAGCATCTGCTCTTCCACCATATTCTGCCCTCTGACCCAGTTGGGGGGAGAGGATGAGGCTCCACCGTCTGAGGAGCAGGTATAGACCACGTGCAACTGCCCCACGGGGTTTCTGAGCCTGGAACTCTTTCTTACGGGGCAGAGACCTCTCCTTTCTTTCTCCTGCGTCCTCGCGGTGAGTAGTGTCGAACTGCAGACCTGGAAGTTAGCAGCCCGGTGCATAACCCACTGCGGCACCAGGGCCCGTCTGTCTTCAGAGCGCTGGCATACACCTAGGGGCTTTCTCCTCCTGAAGCGTGGCAGTCTTGGAAACTCAGGGGATAGGCCAACCCTGGCCTAGGGTCGCTGAGTCCACATGGACTCGGTGGCAGTGAGTTTGGTCGAGTGAGGACAGGATGCTGGCAGAGGCTGGGGAGCCCCACCTATTCATCAGTGCGCTCTGTGGCCATGGGGGGTGAGCCCTGGGACAGCGCTCCAGTGGACGGCTGGGCATTTTCCCCAAGAGGTCATGGGGGGCGGGGAGTGGGGAGTGAAGGCAGGCAGCATGCGTGGCCTGCTCAGTGGGAGAGGGGGGATGTTGGTGGCCTGTGTGGGGGACACTGGAGGGAAACTGCATCTGGGGGTCATTTCCCAGCCAGGTGGTCAGTGGGATGAGGGGCAAGAACAAAGACACACCCAGCTCCCCACCCCGCACAGTCCTGCGCCTCTGGCCTCGAGAATAGACAGTGTGAACTGGACCCTCAGGAAGAAGACAAAATCACACGAAGACTGGGGAGGTGCCCTGGCCTAGATCCCAGCCCGATGGCCTCCAGGGCTCCCGCTGCCCTGGCCCTGGCAGCCTCCCTGCGCCCTGTGACCCAGCAGGGAACACTCGATGCCTGCCAGCGCCATCTCTGACAAACATTCATTTCCTTTGCAGCCAAGACGCCCTTGCTCCTCAGGAAGCCGAGTGGCGGCCCAGCTGAGGGCTGACGCCCCAGGTATGTAGCACTCTCCCTGGCCCCAGGCTGGCCACAAGCCCGAGGCCAGAGACGCCTAGCCCCCGAGCTTCCTCTCTGTCTGCCACTGGCTTCCGACTCCCAGCTTGCCCTGGACGGTAATTGGGGCTGCCGGCTGCCTCCCCAGGGGATGTCTCTGGGAGCCAGCTGTCAGGAGCATGGCAGTGGAGCCCGCGGCTTCCTGCGGCCACCGGGCAGCACGCAAGGCCACATCCTACTCTGTTCCTGGCAGGGCTTTCTCAAACCCACAAACAGGGGTTCAGATCCTCTTTTCAGATGTCCGACTGCACTCCAGGGAGCCTGGGTGCACAGTGGGTTAGGCGCTGGGCTGCTAACCATAATGTCCCTGGTTCAAACCCACCAGTCACTCTGTGGGAGAAAGATGAGGTTGTCTGCTCCCATAAAAACCCACAGCCTGGAAACCCACAGGTGGTTCTGCCCTGCCACATGGGGTCTCCTGAGTCAGCATCAGCCTGGGAAAAAGGTGGGGGCCAGCCTCCTCTGGCTCTCGGGGGATGCTGAATGCCAGCATGGGGGAGAATTAGCAGCTGGCCGCCCAGCCCCCCAGCCCTCTCCCAGGGCCCTGTGCGGCCCCTGGGCACCTGGGCAAACTCCAAGATAGGACAGCCCTGCTTTCCCCTCCTCCCTCCATCCTGAGGTCAGAAGCCCCCACCTCTGGCCCCCCAACTGTCACCCACCTGTCCTCCAGGCAGGTGTCCTGAAAGGACATTCCTGCCCCCGGGAACCCGAGGTGGGCAGTGCTGGTCCAGAGCTGAGGTGCCCTCCATCCACCTGGGCCTAGGGCGGCCGGGTAAGCCTGGAGCTCACACGGATTTGTAGCAACACGCACAGAGGAGTGAGTGAGCACACTCAGCCCCCACAGCCATCCTGCTCCCCATGCTGGGGGAGCCACCCCACAGCCAAAGCAGAGCCCCACCTGGTGGCTGGGCGCCACCTGCTGTCCAGTACCGGAACTTCACCCACAGGGCGTAGCCCCTCCCCAAGTTAGTGTCCAAGGGGGTCTCGCTGGGCAGGGGTCCAGCGCTGGCAGAAATTCAGGCGCAGGCCTCTCCTTCAGGTGGTAATGTGGCCTCTTCAGGTGTGGGTGGGAGTCTCCGCTCCGTTGGCCAGCTCTTGGGTCTCGAAGCTCTGAGAGGTCTCCCGCCTTCCCCGTTGGCCAGCTCTTGGGTCTCGAAGCTCTGAGAGGTCTCCCGCCTTCCCCTCACCCGCCGCTCACGGTGCCTGGATGGGCCCAGAGGTCTTCCCTCAGCTGCCACCCCATGTGCTCCTCCCTCGAGGACTGGCAATGCAGCCATCCACACTCTAGTCTGAATTTGTCTGCGGTGACTCTGTCTCTCTACCTCACTCTCTGTATTCCCCCTCCCTATCTCCCTCTGTCTCTCTCTGTCTCCCTCTGTCTCTGTGTCTGTCCTGTTGGGGAGATGGGGAGACAGGTGCATCTGGCAGTACGCCAAATGTGGGTCTCTGTGCCCATCTCAGTGTGGGTGTCACCAGGCCCCCGGGCTCTGTCCCCACTGCTGCCTTCTCTTCCAGGCTCCATTGGGAGGGACCATGCGAGCTGGCTTCCTCGGGGCCCCCTGTGGTTCAAGGATGGCCCCCCACCCGGCCCCCCGAGGCCCCCAGAGACCCCCCGCATCCTCCTAGCATCCACACGAGCAGCCATGCCAGGAGAGCAGCCCCCTGGAGCACCGCGCCCACCATGAGCACACACCTGCCACCCCGCCCTGCCTCCCGAGACTCAGGGCGCCCCTCCCGGCCCCCCAGCAAGGACAGTGCCCAGGCCTGCAGGACCGCCGCAGGCACAAGGGGGGCGGGCAGCAGGGCCCAGGTGGCAGAGCTCCCCAGGCCTCAGCCGAGGCAGGCCAGCCCCGTGGAGCCCAGGAAGGAGGCCGGCCTCTCGGGGACCCTGGGAAAGGGCCCAGCACAGACTCTTGCCCAGCAGCCGGGCAAGGCCACGCATGGGGGTCCGCAGCAACTCTACAGGCTGAGCGTCAGCCCCTCCAAGGACAAGCGGGCCTCCGACGAGGGCCCCCAGGGCTGCCCACAGGGGGACCCCCTCACAGGCCAGCTCCTGGGGGCCAGTGATGTCCTGTCCACACCTGACGAGCTCAGCTTCCAGAGGGGCTTCCTGGAGGCACCCCCCAGAAGCTGTACCTCCACCGACTATACCTCAACCGGCCCTGCCCCTGGGCCTCCTCCCCTGGCGGCCCCCCAGCCCCCAGGGCCCAGCCCCTTCTCAGAGTCCCCAGCAGGCAGGGCTGACACCTGGGCCCCCGCTGCCCAGTACAGCTTCCCAGCTGCTACTTTTGGGGTCCCCTCCCCAGCATCTGAGCCCTTTCCCAAAGGTGCTACTGGGCCTGGGTCCTGCCCTGGGGGGCTCTCCTTTCAACCCTCCTACACGGGGCTGCCCGGAGCCGGCCCCAAGCCCTTCCCCACGGTGTCCCTACAGGAGCACACAGTCCACGGGGCCCTGGTACTGACCCTCCACCCAGCTCCACAAGGCTGGCCAGAGGTCCCAGGGGCTGCCCGACAGGCCTGTGCACAGCCACCCCCCCCACTGATGTCCTGCTACCAGGGCCCAGATACACCCTCAAATCTCAGCGGGGCTCACTCCCCGCCTGGTGCTGCCCACAGCCCCTTCCCCATCAGCCTGCACAAGAGCCTGCCCCCCACCCTACCTGAGAGGCCCCCGTCAGCCTCCAATGGAGTGGAGGGTCTGAGGGGACCCCCAAGCACACTGCCCCCAGTGCACTTTCTGGGCAAAGCCTACAATAGCCCCGGAGCCAGCAGTGTGGGCACCAGCCCAAGGGCCCTGGACAAGGAGCTGGCTGCCCCAGGGCACAGGGCCACTCCAGGGCCCCAGCTATGGGAGGGGGCACGTGAGGCCATGTCCCTTATGGACACAGCCCCCTTCCCTGCTGTGCCCCCAGCCCCACCGGCCACAGCCGGGGGCTCATTCTTCAAAGGCCACAATCTCTGTCTCCCGCACAGCCCCCCACTGCCCTGGTCCCCAGTGCTCCCTGCGGCTAGCTCAGGCCCCCTGCAGCTGCCAAACCAGCTGCCCTACCCCGCCGGGGCCCCTGAGTGGCCGGGCAGCAGCCATGCGCCCGGCCCACTGGAGAAGTTGGCAGCCCCAAGGACTGGCCCCAGGACCCCCAGCAGCAGCCCCCCCGGGTTGCTGTCACGTAGCAGCATCCAGGATGCCGGTGCCCAGCCCCTGTTTTTTGGGGTGACCCCTCCCCAGGCTTCACCTCGAGGGACCCCTGGCCTGCCCCCACCCAGAGGGGTGGGCCCGTCCCCAAGTGAGTCCCCGCTGCCCTCTCCGGCCACCACTGCGGCCGGCAGCAGCTCCTGTTCGTCCTTGTCACCTCTGTCCAGCAGTCCGGCCAACCCCAGCTCAGAGGAGGGACAGCTGTCCGGCCCGCTGGGACCCCCTGCCTTCTTCCACACCCCAAGTCACCCCCAGGAGGGTGGCAGCACCTTTGCAGCCTCCGAGCCCTTCCCTGCCGGCCCCTCGAACTTCCAGCCGGGCCCCAAGGCCTTCCCCTTCCCCACCACTGAGACATTCCAGTGCCTTCGGGTGGCACCCCTTCCCCACCAGGAGCCCGCCTTCCCCCAAGAGCCGCCCCCCTATGCCGCCCACCACTTTCCTCTGAGCAGCGCCAGCCTGGACCAGCTGGATGTGCTGCTGACATGCCGGCAGTGTGACCAGAACTACAGCAACCTGGCCTCCTTCCTGCACCACCGCCACTACTGTCCCCCGCGGCCCCCAAGCCCCGCGCCACCCGGGCTGGCCACGACCAGGGCCCCAGCCGACACACAGCACACGGGCCTGCTGGGCCCCCACAAGCTGGCCAACTTCCTGCTGGATGGGGACGTCCTGCAGGGCCTGGCCCCTGCGCCCCCGCCGCTGCCAGCCTCCGACTTGGACCTGGAGGACGTGGCCAAGCTGGACAGCCTCATCACCGAGGCGCTCAACGGCCTGCAGGACGCCCCCGAGATCGACAGCAGCTTCATCGACGTGTTCGCCGACGACGACCCTTTGGGCCTGAGGGTGCCCAGCACTGGGCAGGCCCCTAAGACCCGGGCGGGGGCCACTCCCGAACCCAGAACTCAGGTCCCGCCCCCTGCCCTGGCGCTCACACCCGAGCCCCAAACCCCCAGCCCTGAGGCCAAGGAGGATTCCCTGCCCAGCCCCCGGCCCACAACCCGCTCCCAGAAGGGCCCATCCCACCGAGGCCAGCACTGCCAACTGCACCCGGAAGGGCCGGGCGTGCTGGGCTCCAGGACCGCGGGGCTGCGGCCCCGGAGGAAAGGTGGCCAAGTGGAGGTGCCCTCGGCGCCCGTGAGGAACCTCCGGACCCAAGCCTCCAGGGGCCACGCGGCGGCACCAAGCACCAGTGCCCTGCCCAGGCGGACCCGCAGGGCCCGGGGCAAGCCTAGCCGGCGGCGTGGCCGGGCTGGCCGCTGGAGCAAGGAACTCATCCACAAGATTGTGCAGCAGAAGAACGCACTGCACCGACGGCGGGGGCGGGGGCGGGGTCCCCCCACAGCGTCAGGGCCCCCAGCCCGCCCCGCCCGAGACGGCAACTACAGCTCAGGGTCGGAGGATGACTCAGGCCCCAAGGCTCCACCTGGCCCTCCACCGCCATCAGCTGGTGCCAAAGGCCGGCGCCGCCTGGCACGGCATCGAGGGGATAGGCAGAGGGGCCTAGTGGGACCCCTGGACCACTGCAAAGAGGGGGTGCAGCAGCAGGAAGCTGAGGCAGCCGGGGGCTCCCCAAACCTAGAGTCTCCCGGTCCGGCTACCCCAGGCCCATTACAAAGCCCTGGGCTTGGGGAGCTTCAAAGACATGACTCCCACACAGGGGCTGACCCACGGACCCCCAAAGAGAATCAGTTCCCAGAGACCAAGCTTCTTGACGAGGTGTCCAGCCACACCGCCCCAGAGCAGCCCCCACCCACTCTAGAAGAGCCCGGCTCCCAGGCACCAGGAAGCCTGACTAGATGGGGCTCTAGGGAGCACCTCTCACCAGCCAGTGTGGACAGCTGGCCCCTCGTCGACCGTGGCCCAGCAGCTGCCCCCAGGCCCCAGCCAGGAGATAGGCAGATGACAACTGACTGTACCCCAGGGGCTGCCCAGCACTCGCCCCTCACCCTTGACTGGAGTACTGCTCACAGTGCGGAAGACTGTGGGGGTGGTCCAGTGGCCGGTGGGAGGCCCCCTAGAGATTCCCTCCTGGGGCCCAGCGAGCTGGCTGTCCCCTGCGGGGAAGGCTTGGCCTCCAAAGACTTGGCTGTGGACAGTCCAGGCGGCAGCCTGTACTTGTGCCGGGAGAGTGTGGACATGCATCCCCTCGGGCCAAGGTCTCCTGGGAGTGCCCCCTCCCCAGCTGACGCCGCACAGCCCCCACTGACCCTGCAGTCCACCTCGCTCCTGGGCAGGCTGCCTGTGGAGGACTTCGACCCCCTGACGTGTGGCATCCTGCTTGCCCCCAAGAACAACCCCTTGCCCTGCTCCTGTGCCACCCTGTGCCCGGGGCACTGGCCAGTGCTGGAGGACCCCCTGGGAGGAAGGTGGGAGCATCTCGATGAGGGGCGGCCTGCACCCTGCCCATCCCCAGCTCTGGGGAAGGGTGCCGAGGGGGGTATCCCGACAAGCAGCCCCCCAGAGGCGGGCCTGGAGATCAAGAGGCTGGTCTCAGAGTTGGAGACCCAGCTGCAGGCCAGTGCAGGCCAAGGCCAGCCCCCCCGGCCACCGAGCACAGAGCCCAGGGGTGGGGGAAGCTCAGAGCAGGGCTCACACCAGCCCCCCGAGCCCCAGGCAGACCTGCTCTGGGCAGATGACCTGGCCGGTCTCAGAGGGTCAAGCCCACCCCAGACTGTGGCAATGGCCCTGCACCCTGGTATCCAAGACGATGCAGGGTCTGTAGAGGGAGCCAGCCACACTGCTCAGCCGATGACGGCACAGGTGACCAGCGTCCAGAGGATGGAGCCCACCCAGATGGACAGGGACAACGGGGCCTTGCTAGGCACCAGTTTGCCCAGCCCCTTCAAGCTGCCCCCGCCTGGGCTAGACACAGAGAGCTTAGCAGGATGCAGTCCAGACCTAGAGCCTTGGAGTCTTAGGACCCCCAAGACCCCCAGAGCACAACCAGAATGGGGTGGGGGGCTGTCCCTGGGGTTCCTGGAGGCTGAGGCCTCCCAGTCGATGGCATGCAGCAGTCCCACGGCCCCTCCCACACCTGAAGTGGCAAGTCACTGGGCGTGGGGGACACCCCCCTCTGGTGCCAGACACAGCCAAGCCCCCCAGGAACACTCTGTGGGTAATGAGGGGACCCAGCCAGTGGAGGTGCAGCCCTGCCCTGCCCAGGGAGCAAACACTGAGCTAGGAGACAGGCCCCAAGCCCCAGTGTCCAGGCCCCTCTGTCAGGGGCAGCTCCTGGTGGCCAGAGCTGAGAACAACAGTGGAGCCCAGGGCCCTGCACCCAGCCCAGGAGGGGACGACGTAGCCCAGGGCGCTGAAGGATGTGTACAAGGGACAGAAACAGGTGGGTGCCAGGACCCCATCGGCCCATCTCCAGCACCAGAGCCAAAGGGCCAAAGCCAAGCCAGCCAGCGGCAGCCAGAGGAGCAGGGGATCCTGGAGGAGGGGTCTGAGGCCAAGGCCAAGCCGGGAGCCTCACTGACTCGGCATGCCGGGGGGCAGCTGGAGGGAGGCAGGGCAGTCTGGAGCCTTCAATGCAAGGCAGGGGACCCACCAAGTCCAATCCTGTCTGAGAAGAAGACCTCAGTCCTGGCCCTAACAGCTGCCCATGCCCTAAGTGGACTCGAGGACCAGGTTGCAGCCAGGGTGGCCAGCCCGGGCCCCAGGGAGCGACTGCCATCAGCCGGGGAGAGCCCAGGGTGTCCTGTCAGTAGCCAGGCCCCCTGTGGCACCTCGCTTGCTTCTGCAGACCCCCAGGGGCCGCGAAGCCCTGGGCACCCACCCAAGAGGGACCTCACTGTGCCTGCAGGCGCCTCAGAGGTCCGAAGTGACCCGGGGGGGCCACCCCCAGCCTCTCCATCCTTCGGGGATTCCCTTTGCTCACAGCATCTGCCAGCCCCTTCCCCCATCCAGGCACCCCCTCAAAGGGCCAGCTGCTCCTCCAGCCCCACTGATGTTGGGAAAGAGCAATGCCCAGCCAGGCCCCCAGCAGACAGGACCAGTCCCTGGGGCCCCTCGGGGGCAGACAGTGACCCCTGTGTGGATGCTCTCCCAGGGGGCCAGGCAGGCTCAGAGTGCAGCCTTGACCCTGGAGGGCACTGCCCCAGTGGCAGCATCCCCAGAGCACTAGAAGACCCCGGAAGAGCGAGGCTAAGTGGACCTCCTGCCCAGGCAGCCCTTTCCCCACCAGCCGCACCTGTCTCCTCGAGAGAGACCAGCAAGGTCCCTGGGCGTCCCCGAGCTCCTGCTGCAAAAGAGGAGGTGGCCCAAGGGCCTCAGACACTAGACCCCCAGGTTGTGTCACCAGGGCCCTGCTGTCCCTCCTCGGGGCCCCCTGACCCGGAGGAAAGCCCTCCTGTCACAGCCAAGTACACAGGCATGGAGACCACAGGGTGGGGTTCCAGTGCCCCCCACCAAGCACCTAGGGGAGGACCCCTGTGTCCTCAAGAGCCCCAGCAGAGGCCCCGGGGTGTTCCAAAGAAGTCCCGGCCCTCAGGGTCTGGCCAGCAGAGAGGAGACCCCAGTCCAACGGTGACCCCTGTCTTCACTTGCGGGGTCTGCAGCTCCACTTTCCGCTCAGGGCCAGGCCTGAGTCGACACAAGGCCAGGAAACACCTGGGCACCCCCTCCCAACCTCTCCAGGCCGGCCACCCAGCCCCAAGGGGCCCAGGGCCAGCAGCCAGTCCTGCCCACACCTTCTTTCTGGGGAGAAAGAAGGGCCGAAAGGCATTCTCCAGGAAAGAGAGTTTGGAACCCGGCTCCCACCAGAGCCCCTCCGAGGACAGGCTGGGACCAGAGATGCCCACGGGAGCTGGGCCAGAGCTCAGCGTCCATGGAACCCCAGGCCCATCACTTCACCTTCAGCTGTGGACACCAGCCCTGCTCGGCCCAGCACGCCACGTCCCCAGGCCTGGGAAGGCTGACAAGCGGCTCACAGAGCCCCAGGGAGCCCAGAGACAAAGCAAAGAGCCAGGGGGGCTCCCCAGCGACTCAGAGGGAAGGCCAATGCCGAGGGGGAGGAAGGAGAGCAGGAGAAGGTTCCAGAAGGAGAGAAGAGCTTCTGGCTCATGGGAGAGGCGTCCCAGAGCTGATTCTGATGTCGTTCCAGATAGTTGCCGCTCACATCCATCAAACTCGCCTGCCCATCACCCCCCCCTGCCTGGTTGCTGCCGGCCAGTGGAGGAAGGAGAGGTGGATGGGAGGCAGCTGCCAAGATCTGCCACCAGGGGGACCAAGGATATGGGGGATGCACAAGGAATGTGGCCAGAGCAGCCACCATTGGCGGAAGAGACAGGAGCTGGGAGCCCACTCAGAGACGGGGAGAGCCCCCCTCTCCAGGCGGAGCTGGATGTAGCAAGTGGATGCTTGGGGCCCAGGGAGCCGAGTGGGGAGAAGCCTGTGCAGGCAGCTAGGGCCAGGGCTGCAGGCGGCAGCAAGGGGCCCAAGAGCCGGACAGGGAGCTGCATGGTGAGGGCACCGAAGCCCCCGTCGGAGTCCCCGGATGCCTCCAAGCCTCCTGCCTCCAAAACCAGTGGCCACGAGGACTTCCTAAGCCCCCCAGAGGCCAGGGCCCACGTCCAGGAGCTGCAGGTCAGCGCAGCTGGGGCGTCCCCCCAGGAGCTTGAGGGGGGCCTGGACCTGTTGGAGGCCTCGTTCTCTCTGCTCTTCCCTCTGGACGGTGGTTTGATGCGGAAGAAGAACCCTCGAGTCTACAGATCTTGCAGGAAGAAGGCAAAGCCATCACCACCCCTGGAGCTGCACTGTGAGGTGGGGGAGCTCTCCGCACCAGGTGCAGCCAGGCTGCCCACAGACCTGCCTGACTGCGGCTCTCCCTGTCTGTGCCCCCAGGAGCCCTGGGCAGAAGACCTGGAGGACGGTTTCCTCAGCGGGTTCAAGCCCTGGACTCCGGACATCAGCCTGTGGGCCCTGGAGCTCCCTGAGGAGGGGACCTTGCTGGGGAAGGAGGAGCCAGAGGACCTCCCGGAGCTGCACCGCATCCCGGCCGCCTGGAGGAACCTGGAGCTTCGGGACCCCAGCGATCAGCCCTCCTCTCTGGGGGAAATGAGCCCTGAGCCCCCCAGCCTGGAGAGGGAAGGTGGGGGTGTCGAGGACCTCGAGAGCGCAGGCCCGCTGCCTCCCCCCGCGCTGGAGCTCAGCGCACTTGACATCAAGTTGGAAGCGCAAGCCCTGTGCCTTCTGGGACCCCATGAGGACCACAGGGGGCTCCCCAGCCCCAGCGTTCAACACTCCCAGGAGGGAGGGAGTTTGCAGGGTCTGGGGGGCGGGGGAGGGGAGCGCCAGGCGCGCGCGCAAAGGGGCGCCTACAAGTGCCGCGTGTGTTTCCTGCGCTTTGGCGGCCTGGGGGAGCTGGATGCGCACAAGCTGACGCACAGCCCCTCGCCGCCCCCCACCTGCTACATGTGCGTGGAGCGCAGGTTCGGCTCGCGCCAGCTGCTGCGCCAGCACCTGCAGGAGAGGCACGTGCAGGGCCAGGCTGGGCTGTGGGCCTGCGGCATGTGCCGGAGCAGCGTGCCCGACGTCTGGATGTACAACGAGCACCTGCGCGAACACGCCGTGCGCTTCGCCCGTCGCGGCCAGGTGCGTGCCACCCTGGGCGACCTGTCCGGCCATCCCTCAGAGGGCAGCCTACCCCCGGGCATCCTCGGCAGCATCGAGGGCCACGTGCCCCGTCCGCACGGCGGCCGGCGCGCCATCCCCAAAGCCAACAGGCGCTCGGGTGAGACCCCAAGGGGGTCGACGAGGAAACCCAGGGCTCCCCGGCCCAATCCCTTAGACCAAAGTGGCTCGGCGGCGGCGGCGGAGGGTGGCGGCTCAGACATCGCCCACATTGCGACCAGCGAAAGCCCACCCAGCCTCGCGCCACACAGCGTGTCCCCCGGCCCTGCGTCGCGCGGAGGCGCGCCGATGCCGGATCCGTCGCGCCACTGCCACCATTGCGGGAAGCAATTCCCCAAGCCCTTCAAGCTGCAGCGCCACTTGGCCGTGCACAGCGGGCAGCGCGTCTACCTGTGCCCGCAGTGCCCGCGCGTCTACGCCGAGCACGCCCAGCTGCGCGCCCACCGCGCCCGCGAGCACAGCGCTGGCGATGAGCCTGAGCGGCCGCCTACCCCACTCTTCACCTGCGAGCTCTGCGCTGCCGTCATGCGCGTCATCCGGCGAGCCTTCGCCTGCAGCACCTGTAACTACACCTTCGCCAAGAAGGAGCAGTTCGACCGCCACATGGACAAGCACCGCAGGCCCGGCCGGCAGCCCTTCGCCTTCCGAGGCGTGCGGAGGCCCTCAGGCCCGGGAAAGAGGACTCTGGCCAGCGAGGGGACCGGGCCAAGCAAGAGGCACCGTGTTGCCTTTCCAGACGACACTGGGGTCCCCGTGGACGGGCCTCAACCCTCAGGCAGCAGCCCCACCCCGGGCGCCGTGTCTCCCAAAGACCTGCACCTACCCTGCCCAGAGCCGGCTCCTAGCCCGGCTCAGGGACAGTCTCCAGGCCCGGAAACCCCTCTGGGAAACCCGCTGCCTGCCAGCAGGGAGTCTCTGCCCCTGCCTTTGTCTCCCAGCAGAGGTGGCAGAGAGGGTGGGACTTCCCCTTCCAGCCCTCCTGCACCCGTCTGCCTGCACACTGGCCCACTGGGGTTGTCCCTGTTCGCGCCAGGACCCGGAAGTGGCGACTTAGAGAAGAAGGTGGCCCCCAGCTCCAGGAAGCACAGGTCCCCAGGTGCCCCCAGAAAGTGTTCCCCTGATAGGTCCACAGACAGTATCCTCCAGACCCATAGAGACAGAGAGGTGCCCTGGAGCCACATGGTGCCCGAGGGGGATCTGGGAGACTCCGCCCACAAAGTGGGTGCTGCCAAGGCCAGGGGCTCCCCAGAAAGAAAAGCACCTGTGGTCTCGGTAGTATCAAGGAAGGTTGCCCCAAGTCTGGCCCCCACAGAGCCAGCCCGAGACGCTGAGACCAGGCTGAGCCCCAGCACCCCCAAAGCCAGGCCGGACCCCAGCTCCCAGAATGGTGGGGACACCCGACGTGGTGCCACAGCCTGGGGGGGCAGCCAGCCCCAGCCAGCCAGTGGGCAGCTCCAGAGTGAGACAGCTACCACTCCTGCCAAACCCCTGCTCCCAGCTCTAGCCAAGGGCCACAGCCAGGGATCCCGAGGCAGCCTGAGCCCCCTGGGGGGCAGTGGAGGGAGGAGGAGGGGCCGTGCCCCAGGGTCCACCAGGAGCGAAAGCTTTAGGGGCCTGGGGAGAGCCCCCTTGGTGCTTGAGAGGCCCCACCGGAACCCCCGGAAGCAGGCAGTCCCCAGCCGAGTGCCCCCAGACAAACCCCGACTGAGCAGCCAGACAGACAAATTCCCTGAACGCCAGAGGGGGCTGCCCAGCCTCGGAGGCTTCCAGAGGAGGAGGAAGGGGCTGGACATGGCCGTCCCCCAGAAGAGGGCTGTACATGGGTCCCCCAGGAAGGACAAAGCTGTCCCCCACTGTCCCCAGGCCCTCCGTACCGCCGAGTCACAGAGCCACCTGCTCAGCCAGCTCTTTGGGCAGCGACTGACCAGTTTCAAGATCCCGCTCAAGAGAGAGCCCACCGAGTAGCATGCAGGGGGGAGGGCAGGGAGCCGGACCCCACTGAGGGGCCTGGGTGCAGAATGGGGAGCCGGACCCCCGCCAAGGAGCCTGCACAGTCACCGTGTAAAGGAACCAGGAGCCTAGGCCAGCTCCCACAGCCCCTGGGGTAACTCACCAGGTGGTCTTCTGCCCTTTGACTTCCTGGGCTGCCTCCTGCCAGGTGTGGGGCTGAGAGAGCCCACTCTCTGCTGGAGGACTAGGGTCAGGGCGGCCAGCTACAGACCCCGGGTGGCAGGAAGCCCCTGAGAGCAGTCCAGCCCCTGGGGGCACCAGGAAGGGCACTGGACAGCCCCCTGGGATAAAGCTTGCACAGGGCTTCCTCAATGGTCCGCCTAGCAGGGAAGACAACCAAAGGGCCAGTCAGGGGAGGCCCCCCCCAGTCTTGCTGCTGCTGCTGCTGCTGGAACTCCAAAGTGACCTTAGAACCCACAGGGGGGTGTGGTCCTGGGAGGCTATGCAGAGCTACCAAAGCTCCCCACAAACAAGTTTAGTGCACAGACGTCCCACTACTACCCCGTGCTGACCACTGCCTCCTGTGCCCTGAGAGCCCTGAGGCCAGTTTGCACGTGGAACAAGGGGGACACTGCCCATCCCCTGCAGCACCTCTCCCCCAGCCCTCCCTCTCCAGGCCCTTGCCCCTGCCCTCTGCTCCTGCAGCTACCTGGTTCAGAGCCTGTCTCCGTGGGAGCAAGCACGCTAGCTCGGAGTATCAGTAACCTTATTCACAAGTTTCTGGTGCTATTTTCAAGTAGTAATGTGAACACAGACCTCCTTGAAGTTGTTTTCCTTTTTGTTTGTTGTTTTTGCTTCTAACTGGGGTGGTGGGAGGGGCCAGGGGTGCCCCAGGAAGACTTTTGCCCAGATCAAAGAGGTGAGGCAGTGCCCACAGGCCTCCCCGGCCCCGCCCGACCCCAGGGACAAAACAGTGAGGGCTGCCCCAGCCAGAGAGGAGTCCTGGGGGTGGTGAGGAGGGCCAGACAGTGACAGAGCCCTCATTCACTGACCAGTGCAGAATGGCATGTGTAAAGGCCCGGGAGGTCACGCTGCTCACCGACCCACAGTCCTGTTCTCTCTTTGACTTTTTTATTTTTAAACTCTTGGTACAATCTGTATGTCCAAACAGGTTTTACTCAGATATCTTGAAAGAAGCCAGAGGGCACAGGCCGCCTTCCAGGGAGGTGGTGGGGGTCCTGCTGAAGCCCGGTGTGGAGCCCAGAGATGATACTGTCCTTCCAAATACAGTCCTATTTTCACAAGGCTCCTGTTGTCCTGGTGTCTGTCCCCCACGCCTGGCAGACCCCACCCACAGCACTGAGGCCCAAGCCCCTCCCGAATCTGCCCTCAAGACAGAAGGGTCTCAATGGCATAGCCCCACCCCCAGCCCCTGCTGAGCTCCCACACCAGGCTGAAGACAAACTGTTGGACAGCACAGGGAAACTGTCAGGCCCAGGGGGAGAACACGGGGCCTTTCCTTCAGGGGGTCCTGAGGGGGAGGCAGGGAGGAGGGGGAAGGTGGAAGGGAAGGAGGAAGACAGGGCATGGTTCCAGGGAGGGAAGGGCAGAAGCCCAGGTGACAGTGAGCTCGGGCCCCTTCCCTACAGGGCCCCACTGCAGGCCACACTGGCCCCCTCCAGTTGCCCCCCCCCCCCCACGCACCGGCAGCTTGCTGTGGAAACTGAGCCTTCCCTTGGAGGTCCACCGGTCCATGAGCCCCACTGTCCACTCCAAGTCTCTGTGGGGACCCCGAAGCAGCCCAGGACGCACGGAATCCTGACGCCTGCTAGGAGGGTCGGGATGCGTGGTGAGAGCTGACCCCCTGCGCTACCGCGGCCTGGCCGCCAGGTGGCAGCACCCACCCGGCTCCCGGGGCGGCCCGGCCGGGCTCTGCGGGGACCCGCTGGCAGCTGCTTCAGGCCACGCCAGCGCGCGAATGGACACACGGACAGGGCCCAGCCTTCCCGCCCGCTCATAGGGCGCGCGCCCTCCGTGGGCTCGGCTCTACCGGGACCCCTCACCGCAGCCTGAGCGCAGCGGGACCCACAGACCCCCAACCCCAACCCCCAGCTGGGCTCCGCGAGGGAGGCAGGCGATTCCTAGCAGGTGGTTCCTAGCACCCGCTCCCCCTTTATATTCAACTGGGAAAGTGGAGGACGAGGGGAGGGGGAGCCGGGGACCAAGGTTCACAACAAGGTCCCAGCCCCCAGGGGGCCACAGAGCCCTTGAGGACCTAGGGATCCCAGGCAGTGGGCCTCTAAATGGGCAGTCAGTCTAGAGTGGGGGTGGGGGGCCGGCAGCCCCAGGTGGCAGTGTGGGGCCTGCTCATGCTCTGTCCCAAGGCTGTGTCCCTGGCCTCTTCCCAGCCCTCCATCTCCTGGTCTGTGGAATGAGTCCCCCACCTGGAGGAGCTGGTACTGCTGACCTCACTGGCTACGGGCCTGCACCCCTCCCACTCCCTTGGCTAAGCAGCCCTGCGCTTCCTCACAGCAGGGGTTCCCGGGCTCCGGATGTGAGAGTTTCCAGAGAGAGCTGCGGCCTGGCGGAGTCCAGAAGACACCATTGGTGGAGCAAAGGGAGCAGAGATGGGGTTTCTCTCTCAATGGGAGGGGTCTCGCAGAGGGGGGCCTGCAGTCAATGGATGCATTGAGTTATGGTGCTGGGGAAGAACATGGAAAGGGGGGGGGGCGTAAAAATACAAAAAAAAGAACATGGAGAGTCCTGTGGACTGCCGGAAGGACAAACACTAGCCTCAGAAGGACAGCTAGAGCACTCCTGAGAGGCTTTGTCCAACCTGCTTTGGACGTGGCCAGGAGAGACTGGTCCATGAAGAAGGACACCATGGCTGGTGAAGTGGAGGGGCGGCGGAAAAGAGAAAGGCCCCAGATGAGATGGACAGACACAGTGGCCACAATGAGGGGCTTGAACATCAGAATGAATATGGGGACAGCGCGGGGCTGGGCCTGGTGGCGTCTGTGGGGTCGCTAAGAGAGCCGGGCCGGTTCGTGTTTGTGGGGTCGCTACGAGTTGGCACCGGCTCGATGGCATCTCACACTGATCACCACAACCTGGGACATGCAGATAGAAGGAGCTCAGAAGCTGCCAGCACCCAGACTCTCACCACCAGCCCCCGGACCCCTTGCTCACTAACCCAAAGAACTAGAACAGGAACTCTGGGAGTGTGGTCCTTCTCATCCAAGGGCTAGTGACCCAGAAAGACCTGTCCACCACACCCCAGGTGTGCCGGGTGAACAGGGACAGGGTGAGTATCACAGACCATCGGCCCAGGAGCCCTGGCTCACAGAGCCCCCCTTGTGTCCCAAGGGGGGTAAGGTCTCCCTCCAGTCTTTCTTCCGAGACCCCTGATGTGGAGCCTGGAACTCCAGCCTCAAGCCCAGGAGCCCAGCCTAGCGTCAGGACACAGTGGGATGGCTACATGCATGGGCAGGGCAGGGCTGGCCTCAGGTGGATGAGCAGAGGGTGAATTTTGATGCAGCAGCTGGTTCTGAAAAGAGGCTGCCTGCCGGGCCCCCACCTGGGCCCTCTTTCTGCCACCCCACATAACCCCGTCGGAGCCAGTGGAGATCAGGCAAGCCCCCACCTGGGGACAGAGACCATCTGAGACCCAGCATCCAGCCTGCTGCCCAGGGGCCAGACAGGGGGAGCCCTGAGCTCCTCTCCACTGGCTTCTAATTCTGATGTTAATTTATTTTGACATCCTCACTGCTGTGGTGTTTAAAACTCATTATCCCACCATTGAAACCGGAAGTTAATTAAAGCCTTTGCAGAGCAGAGGCAGCTGACAAGTGTCAGGATGCCCCTGGGGGGG
>NW_022106189.1:47488208-47490920 GCF_000313985.2 Echinops telfairi
GGGCCGCAGCAGCTCAAAGCTGCGGCCCCTCTGGATTAGACCCGGGTGAGTGTCCCTGGGTGGCCTCCCCCATGCTGCTACTGCCACGCTATGGGACTGGCCTCTGTCTCCTCTTCTAGAACTTGGGGATAAGAAACCACACCAGGAGGTGTGTGATGAGGATGTGAGACCACCAGACCCAGGCCTGGCGCCAGGAGGACCTTAGAGAGGAGCATGCAGGCAGGTTCCCGGGCCAGTGCCGCTCAACGCCCAGGAAAGGGGCTGAGGGCGGGTAAGGTGCAGCCAGGCCTGCGGAGGCCCTGGGGCCACAGGGCATCGGGCAGAGTATGGGGCTGGGGAAGGCCTTTGGACCACCTTAGAGGGCACCCTCCCTCGCCTCTATTGTGGGGTACACTGTGAAGCCCAAGCAGAGCCGTGGGGCTTCAACCCCTGTGCCTCTGAACGTGACTCTGTGTGGGAACAGCGGGGCTTCCTCTGTGTGAGAGTAAGCAGGGAGGACTCTCAGCCCTCTGACAATAGCTCAGAGGGGCAACTGGGCAGACAGAGCCTATAAGAAGGAGCAGGGACAGAGGCTGACACAGGGGCCCTCAGGGACCTTTGAATCCATGTCCCCCTCCACCCCCATCCAGGGCAGCCCCACAATAGGGTGCTCCCATGTGACCCCACACGTTTCCTCGGGAGCAGAGTGTCTGGGCTGACTCCAGGGCAGCCCTGACCCTGACACCCCCCAGCCCTGACCCTGACACCCTCCAGCCCTGACCCTGACACCCCCCAGCCGCTAGCTTGTGAGGGAACAGGAGCCAATCCAATGGATCAGCCGTGCAGCTGGGGCTAGGCTGAGCTCCAGCAAGCAAGACCCCTGTGTCCCCCACACGGCCTCCCACCCCCTATGAGCCCAGAACCAGTGCTGACGGTGAGCCAGGGGCCAGAGCGCAAGGCCACCCTCCCTCCCCACTGATGATTTTGATGAGGGGACATGCCTACTGGGATGGGGGAGGGGGATCGGGGCTCCTGGTGCACAGCGTGGTGGAGGGGAGGTGGCCAGTTGGGTGCCGCCTGGATGTGTGGGCCACACCTGCGCCCTTGGCAAAGCCCCTCCTCTAGTTGGCCAGCCCTGACTTCCTCGGGTGGAGGTGGTCTCCAGGAACCCCCTCAGGCCCTGTGTGCCCCCACCCTGTAAGCACGCTCCCTCTGGAACCCTGGGACAGGCAGGTCTTCATGCTAGGGGTCTTGGGTCCCTGGGCTGTGACCAGTCAGAGGTGATCCCATCATCCCCAAAGGGGAGGGGAGTCTGCTGGCAGCTGGGCCAGGCAGGGAGCAGGGAGGGGTGACACAGCAGGGCACTCTGGCCGCAGGTCCCCTGGCGGCTTCCTCAGTGAACATTGGTCTCAGAGTGGTCTGGGTGTAGACTCCATTCTCCTGTCTTGCCCAGAGGGGCAGATGGGCCAGGGAGAGCTCCTGTCCCTCTCCTGTCCCGTGAGGGGAGGCGCTGTGTGCCTTAGCGACACCTGTGCTGCAGTAGCAGGCAGGTGGGGCCTACGCCTTCTGCTGGGGTATGGGGACGGGGCCTTGAAGTCCAAGCCAACAGTTTTCAAAGTCCCACAGCTCCACTGGGGAGAGTATGGAGTCGGGGTGCTGCAGGTGTGGAGGGGGCCCCTGGGGGCCCCAGAAGAGCCCAGGGAGCGGGCGCCGGTCTGCCCGCGCACGTGGGGCGAAGCAGCTTAGTTCCCGGTTTCTGGAGGCGGGGCGGGGGGGCAGGCAGGAGTAAGGGATCGCCAGACCCTCCCCCGGCCGCCAACGGGAGCGCCCTCCAGAAGCAGGCAGCCCACCCAGGAGCCTGCCACGTGGGCCGCAGGGGCTAGACGGCCGGTTTCAGCTCTCCCACCAGCCCGATCTCATCCAAGCCCCTGCGGTTTGGGGGCGCTGCCGCCTGCGATGGCCGACGTGTGGAAGGGTTGGGGGGTGGGAGACACACGGGACCGAAGGGGAAGAGAAGGTATTGGGATGCGCGCATGGAGTCAAGGTCGGAGTCCCCACCCCATTCCCGAGGCCCGCTCCACACCCCAAGGCTATCTGGGATAAATGGGGGGCGTCAGGCCACCGCAGAGGCAGAGGGCAGCCAAGCGGAGGGCCTCCTGAGGGGCGGGGTTATACATAGAGGGGGCGTGGTCTGTAACTGGTGAGGGAGGAGCCACGGCGGGGGCAGAACTAGAGCGTCCAGGTTGGGACCTGGCAGAGCCGGGCTAGGGGCGGGACCAGAGAGGCCTGGAGCCTCTCTGAAGGGAGGAGCAGAGGCGGGGAGGCCGTTCAGGGCTGGGCAGGGACCTGAGGGATCAAGGTTAGGCCGGGGCGAGGCCTCGGGGCGGGACTAGTCCGGAAACAGGGCCAGGCCGGGGCCTCGGGGCGGAGCTGCAGTGCAGTGGGCTGAGCCTCGGGGCGGGGATACGGTGACAGGCAGGGGCCTTGAAGCCGGGCTACAAAGCAAGAGGCCCGGACCTAGGGCGGAGCTGTCCCGACGGGGGGCGTGGCCGGAGAGGGGCGGGGCTACCGTGACGGGGGAGGGGCCAGTCTGAGAGCGGGTCAAGGTGAGGCCGAGGCCTGCACTGGGGAGGTCTCGGAGGCCTGGTGCGACTGGAGGCACAGCCGCAGGGCCGAAAGGAGGAGCTGAGGAGATGATTAGGCAGCAGGGGCGGGATGGGGGCGGGGCCTACA
>NW_022106189.1:47491593-47508747 GCF_000313985.2 Echinops telfairi
CCCCCGCGCCGGCGATGGGGCAGCGATAGGACGGCCCGATCTGAGCTGCGATAAAGTTTAAAATATTCCATTCTGCAAGTCCCATCCTGATAAGATCGCTCCGTCGGGACGGGTTGAAATTGTGATCTTATCTCGGGCTCGACTCTCCCAGGCTTGGTATCTGAAGGGAGCAGGCGACCTGGGAGGGAGAGGGGGCGCCGCACCGCGTGCAGGGCGCCGAGGGGGCCGGCCCGCACCTCCACGCCTGCCGCTGGCCGCAGAGCCGCGTGGCCAGGAGGGACGGGACCGCTTGCCGCAGCCGGCGCGCGATGGCTGCAGCCACACGGACCCCGCGCGCGGGCACCGGGGGTCTGCGCCGAACGCTGCCTTCGCGGGACACCTTTCCGGAGGCCGGCCCCCTCCTCGTTCCTGACCCAAGCTGGCAGGCGCTGGACGCTGGCCCATAGGCAGCAATTGGTAGCCTCAGATGCCCGCGGGCACCACAGTTGGGGGCGCTTCTCTGAGTGAGGAAGGAGACCCCTAGGAATCGTCCCGGTTTGGGGTCTGAATTTCTGGTCTGTCTGGCCCGTGGGCCGCGCCCCAGGTCCGGGCGGCCACCTAGCGTCCTCTCAGCATGCTGATGCAGAGATAAGAGGCCTGCCCAGAGGGAGGGGAGGAGGGAGCCACAGGAAGCCACCCCTCCTCTTCCACGCCAATAATAACTGCGGCCAGGCGGCCGGGGCGGGGGTCTTCCTCTCAGGGCCACCCCCCCATCCCCGCCAGGCCAGACGGACATTCCCTGGTAGCCAGGGCTACCGGGAGGCAGCTAGGGGCCCCAGATCCACTCCCCCGCCTCTGTTCACATGTTCGCCTCCACCTGGACCCTCATGTGGGACACCTGGGGGTGTGGCTACTCCCGGGGTCTCTGGAGTAAGGGAAACTCCTAACCTGACTCCCCCACTATACTAAGGGGCCCTGCTTTCCTAAAGTTGTCTCAGATCTATTGATCGTGTCAACCAAGTATCAGGAGCCCCCACGCCCAAGTCTGCGTCCGCTCGCCGGCCCCTTCCCTCCTCGGCTTGCGTGTGTGCGTGTGTGAGTGTGTGTTTCGGCGCGATGAGAAATGTAGATAGTGCTGGCGAGGAGATGGTAGCTTGGGAGCGATCGCCAGCGCAGATAAGACACCAGAGCGGGGGCTAGCTCCGCAGCGCAGCTAGTCTAGCTAGCGCGCACTGGGGACCGAGACGTGGTGGTGCGGTCACCGCCCCCCCACCCCCGTGCCCACCCTCAGCGCACCCCACGGCCATAGGCGGGAGCGGCCCGAGCCCTGGGGGTGGGACCAGGCGCCCTCCCCGCAGCTGCGGCCCGGGACGCCTCCTCCCCACTGCAGATCTCTGGTGCGTTAAGATGGGAGAGCAGATTGTCACCTAGCGGCGGCGCCCGCCCTCCAGCCCTCCCGCCCTCCGGCGGCGGCTGGGGATGCGGCCCTCGCTGCCGCCACGCGGGCCTCACCTGCGGCCGGCCGGGCTGGCGGGGAGGGCGGGGAGGCGAGAGGCCGAGCGCGCAGGGCTGCCGCCCCCCGCGCCCCCATCAAAGCCGGGGCGCAGCTGCCCGCGCCTCTGTGCGCCTTT
The DNA here is from genome assembly GCF_000313985.2 of Echinops telfairi. Lineage (NCBI taxonomy): Eukaryota > Metazoa > Chordata > Mammalia > Afrosoricida > Tenrecidae > Echinops > Echinops telfairi. Next base: position 47,493,204 of record NW_022106189.1, read on the forward strand.
TGTTCTGCGCGGAGATAGATGTGCCGCCCTGATAAGCGCGCTACTGATGGCGACTGAGATAGGCCCTTCCATTTATTAACTTCAAACGTGGGAGCAGGGGAGGGCGAGGCGGGAGCGCGGCCTTGGCCGGCCAGATGGCGCAGGCGATAGGCCAGGAGGCGCGGCCGGGTGGGAGAGCGCGGGCCGGGTGCAGTCAGGACCCCCGACGCCCCCGGCCCACCCCGGCTTCCCTCCGCCTGCGCCGATGGGAGCTCCAGATAAGCGTGGGGTCACAGCCCGATGGCGATCGCCAAGAGCGATAAGAGGCCTTATCTGCGGCCACCAGGCCTTGCCGGGTTCGGCAACACAGCAGAAGGCGTCGCGGCCCAGCGAGCTGGGGGCCTCGGGCCCGGGGCGGGCGGGGCGGCGAGGAGGCGCCCGCGCGGTCCGCCTGGGCGAGTGTTCTCCCCAAACACACTCCATTGCCAAGAAGTTGGGCCTCCCCCCACCCCGCCGGCGGCGGTGGTACAGTCCGCCAAAATGAAAGGAAATGGGCTTCGCGCTGGGCGGGAGGGGGAGGACGGAGCGTGGACACCCCCTCCCCTGGCGCCTTCCCCCACCTGGCAGAGGGGCCAGTTCTCCAGATGGTGCCCGATAGCGGTGTGTAGCTGTGTCACCTCAGAGAGAGGTGTTTGCACCGCCCTGCCGCAGCAAGCTGCTGGGGGCGCCTGAACAGACTGGTGTAGTCTGGAGCTTCCTTCTGATAAACAAAAATTAAAGTCGTTTGGGGGGAGCTGGTGTGTGTCTGTAGCAGGTCCCCCAAGCCTCTGACACCCTGGCCATGTTTACTGAGCACGGGTGGTCAGCCCGGGAACTAGGGGGGGAGAGGACAGATGCAGGAGAAGGTGAAAGAAGATGGGACCCAAGGGATGGACGGACGGACGGACAGGAGCCTCAGTCTCCAAGGTTGAAAAACAGACAGATGCGCCATTCTGTGGCAGTGACCCTAAGTGGTGGTGGTGGTGTGGTGGTGGTGGTGGTGTGGTAGTGGTGGTGTGTGGTGGTGGTGGTGTGTGGTGGAGGTGGTGTGGTGGTGGGGGTGAGGAAGGAAACTCAGATAGGGATCAGACACAAGCTCTGGACTGGACTGGAAAGCACTGACCACGCTGGGGTCATCAGGAGCCCTTGGAGACAGGAGTCAAATGGAAACAGGCAGCCTGCGAGCCAGGAGCTTCCAAAAGGAGGCGGGACTTGCCTGGCCCCACCTATCCCTCAGGAAGGCACCCTTACCCCTCTGGGAGTTGGATCCAGCTGTCCCAGGATGACTAAGCACCCACCCACCCCAGACAGAACTGAGCTGCCACAAAGGTCAGACTCACAGCCACGGGCCCCTTCACCCCCGCCCCTGAGACAGAACCAAGCTGTCCATTCTCCCTAGTGGTAGTCAACTACCCAGGGGCCTCACCTGGTGATACCTCTTCAGAGGAGAGCCCCCACTAGGCTGGCCCCCAGGAGCCCCTGAACCCTCAGGGAGGGTGTCCTTATGGGACCCTAACAAAGGTCAGAGGGACTCTGGATCTGGACCTATCCACAGCGCCCTCCAAGGGTCCCAGGCTAGTGCTTAACACCCAGGATCTGCCCGCAGGCCCACTGCCCATTGCGATGGCCTCGGGCCCACCGGGGTCTCCTCACTTGCCACCACCTCAGTCCCCCCCCCCACACACACACACACAAAAATGGGCGTGGTTATCTGCTGCTCTGTTCTCAGCTGGCACATGGGTGATGCTCTCTGTCATAGGTCCCCTGGGCAGAGGGGCAGGGCTTAGAGTCCCAGGTCTGGACACCTGCCCATGAGCTCCCCTGCTATGCCATCAATCCTAGCTGCAGTTTCCTCTGGGTTGTCCTGGATCTCTGGGCCTCAGCCCACAGCACTCCTCCTTCATCCCAGATGCAGTTCAGTACCGGTGGTGGTGTGTGCTGCAGCAGGAACCGCCCAGCGCTCAGAGAGAGAGAGAGGCCTGATAATCTACTCCCATGACGATGACAGCCACGTGTGTGGGGGGGGGGCGTCGTCTATGAGTCTGACCCCATGCAGGAGCTCACCATGGTTACAGCGCGCAGAGCATGGGGTCTGCTGGCCCCTGTGTGAACTTAAATCGGTCCCTTTTACACCTGGAGAAACTGAGGCACTCTGCGCAGTCACAGGACTTGCCCACGAAAGGGGCGGGGTCCGAGTGGAAGCCAGTGCCTGGCTCCACACACACGCCCTCCAATGCCCTTTCCACCTCTGTTGGCCTCCATGTCCACATCTGTGAAATGGGCCTTTCAGCCACGAGGCCCCCTGCCGGAGTCTTTCCCCAGGGCCGCAACCCAAGCTCTCCTGCTGCCTCCCTCCTGGACAGCGGTGGCCCTGGAGGTTCCACCTAGCCCTCCCCAGGGGCCTGAGCCCCACGCCCAGCCCCGATGGCCAGCAGGCCCCCAGAGGTCACCGGGAGCGGAGCGTGGCATGAGTCCGCTGGGGATTTAAATGGGTCAGTTGGAGAAGAAGGGGGGAGGGAATGTGATGCCAGTCCCCATGCCCCTTATCTCCTGTTTCTATGCCAACCAGACGGCTGGGAATAATACTCCCGCAGCCTATCTGCACCTGGCCTGCCCAGGCAGCCCGGCCCAGTGGGCCAGTCTCACCGACCCCAAGCCCTGGAGCTGAGCTGTGCTGGCAAGCCCTACAGGACTCCTGTCTGCTGCCCACCAGACTGGGCTCCCTGGAGCCTTCTAGCACCTGCCCCCATTTCTCAGAGTGGGACACTGAGCCTTGCCCCTCAGCTCCCACTCCAGCAGCCTGACCAGGGCCGAGGGGACCTGGCCTCTGAGGGATGGGCTAGGGGCTTGGCTCCTCTTGGCCCGGTTCTGTGTTCTTGCAGGCCCCTGCCTGTCCTAGGTCCCCAGCCCCCAGCTGTAGCACAGGGAGACAGGTGACCTGTGAGCAGCCTCCAGTTGCAAGTGACGTGGATGGCCCTGTGTAGGAGAGGCCCAACACTCGTGGGGGTCTCCCCGCTCAAGGCCTGTGTTCCAGCTAAGGCAGGGGTGACCTCTCTGGCTCTCGCTGTCACCTGGAGGGGTCATGTGCTCTCCAGTCTCAGGATCCCCCCCTCCCCCACAAGGTCCTGGCGGCTCTTCCATCAGCTGTGGGATGACAGGGTGACCAAGGACCTCACGGGCCCACAGTGGGAACCATAAGGGGTCCCATCTGGGCATGTCTGTGCCTCAGTTTCCCCATCGGAACAACTCCCTCAGGCTTTCAGAGGTGTCCCGGGGTCAGCTCTGGGTGGGCACCGGGCCAAGGAACCCTCTGGCTGTGTGACTCATGTCATTCTAGTGCCCACCCCACCCCCACCATCAGGAAAGTGGAGGGCATGAATGGGTGGGGCATCGCTAGTAGCCAGCCCTTCTGCTCTGCCCACCACCTCACCTGCTGCCACAGTCCTCCCACCTGCTGGCCAGCCAGGAGCCATGAACCATGAGCACAGGGGCACAGGGGCAGTTTCCGAGGGCCCAGAGGTGGACAGAGGTTCCCCTGGGCACTAGTGAGGGAGACATGCCACATCCCCCTCCTCCTCCTCGGGTCTGTGCCACTGGCATGGGTCTGGGCTGAAGTTCCCCATCCTCCTGTGCCCAGGTCCACCCCCTGAAGGGGGTGAGGCTGGCTGTTGGGTCCCCAGATGGCAAGGGACCAGTGGACTGCAGTGGGGGGGGGGTCCTGGCAGAGCCCACTTTCCCCTGGGACCAGGCAGCATTGCAGGCAGGCTGTGCCTCAGTTTCCTTGTCTGCACAGTGGACACATGCTGCCCACTGCCCCCAAAATGACAGGCATGGAAGAATTGGGGGTCAGGCTGAGCAGGACCTGGTTCTCACTCTCAACCCCCTCCCAGCCTTTTCTCTCTAGCCCCATGGATTAATGGGGAGTGGGGGGGAGGATGTGCACAGGAGCCTGGGCACCACTGAGAAGTCCTCAGTGGCACTCAGTGGGTCTGTCCCCTGCCCAACACCTCGTCTTCTCTGCAGGATGGAGCAAGGCCGCCCTTGAGGCTTGGTATCAGTTGGCACTTCCTGAGCTCTGCCCTGGGGGCCAGACTGGGTCAGGGTGAGGCTCTGTCGGGGCTGTCCACTGCTCTTTGCATGCTGCTATACAAGGTGGGGACCCCCACTCCATGTTCCCCATGGGAGGGGCTCACCTCCCCAGGCCCCCTCTCACTGGACTTTGAGCCCCGGCCAAACCTTGCTGTGACTCTGCGCCTGACCTCAGCCTCCGTGTCCCCCTGGAAACAGGCACATCATTAGAACAACTCCCTGGGGCTTTCGGAGGTATCCTGGGGTCAGCTCTGGGTGGGCGCCGGATCGGGGGACCCACTGGCTGCATGACTTATGTCCTTCCAGCACCCATCCCAGCCCCACCATTGGGAAAGTGGAAGGCATGCATGGGTGGGGCACCCCCAGTGGCCAGCCCTTCTGCCCTGCCCACCACCTCACCTGCTGCCACAGTCCTCCCACCTGCTGGCCAGCTGGAGCATGAGCACGGTGGCAGCTTTCGAGAGCCCAAAGGTGGACAGAGGTTCCCCTGGGCAGTGCCTGCTGGCCCCTAAGTGCCCACCCCTGCTCCTAGCCCCTGCCCAGGGCCTCTTGTCAGCCCAGGGTCCCCCCTCCTCCAGCAGCCCCATGTTCTGGAGAAGGCTGAGGCCTCTGGGGCAGGAATGTGGCGGCCGGCCTTGGGCCGGAGCCGGGGTAGACAGATAAGGGCGTCCCCTCTCCCCCTCACTCCACGCCACCTCCCCCACCCACTGCCTGTGAACTGGAAGCCCCAGACTCCCCACCTGGGAGGGGCGGTGGAGGGTGGCCAGAGTTTGACCCCTCACCTCCCTCAGGCACTGTGTCCGCCTGCTGCCACCCTTGATCCCTCCTGCAGTTTGAACCTGCACCCAAGGATACTGGGGCGCAGAGAGGCGGGCTCCCAGGCAGAGCACCCCACAACCGAGGGCAGGCCTCAGTGGCACGGCCAGCGGGCCATCTGCTTCAGTGGTGGCTGCTCTCTGGGACGAGAGGCCCCTGTGGGACAGGACAGGTCTCTGCTCTGTGGCCGTTGCCTGTCCCCCCTAGCCTTTGTCTTCTCTCTCTGAGGGTTCGAGTCTGAGACCCACTAGAGTCTCTGACAGCCCTGCAGTCTTACCGCTAATGAGTCCTGCTGCTGGGCTTGGGGTCTGGGTGGACTTGGGGAACAGGGCCCTGCAGACCCGCATGGCAGGGCCATGTTTCCACCCTAGTCCCCCACTGACGGTTCCTGTCCACCCCCACCCTGGGCTAGCCCAGACACTCCAGCCTGCCCACCACAACAAGACCCCACCCTGAGAGGAGAGGGTGCCCCCACTCTGATGGACAGCACCCTGGCCCCTGGGGACTGCTGGCTGGCTGAGCCCCCAGGAGTTCTCCCTCCCTCTCGGCCGCTGCCCGGCTACCCCGCGCTGTCTCTGCCGGGCCTCTGGCGGCGCAGGTTTCAGCTCTCGTGATAACTCGGAAAGTTGAACTGGCCCCATTACCTCGCCGTGATGGTTGGCGAGATACGGCTCGATAATGGGGGAGATAGGGGCGTCTCCGTGGCGAATGGCCCAGGCTCTGCTGCCATTAACATTCCCCACAAGCGATCCTCGCCTCTATCTGCTCTGTTCCCACTCCTCCCCAGATAAGGGTGGAAATTCTGACTTCATAGCTCACTGATTAAAGTGTCTGGATTTCTTGATAATACGCAGATAAATTATGTTTTTGAACAAGAAGGTAGGGAAGAGGGTGGGGAGGGTGGGGGCCCTGGAGGGGAGTTCTCGGCCGTTGTCCTCACCCTCGTTGGCCTCCCCTGGCCCCGGGCCTGGCTGTGACCACAGAGCGTCTGGCACACACTGGGGCCTCTGATGGCCAGTGGCCAGTGACCAGAGCTGCCTGCTGGTGGGGCCAGCTGTGACAGTGATATGGGAGGAGGGTCATGCCTGGGTGGGAAGGGGTGAGGGAAGCTGGGCCCAGCTGAGAGAAGAGCCTGGGTTCCAGCTCCGTGCCTCAGTTTCCTCATCTGTCAAAAAGGCACAGAAGCGGTGTCCGCCCACCTGAGGCAGAGAGTCATCTTTTCCTGACCCTGCAGGGACTATGCCTAGTGGAGTGGCCGCTTGCCCGCGTCCAGGAAACAGACTTGTCCCTTCCCCAAGTCCAGGTGGAAGGGGCAGGTCCTACGGGCCCCAGCTTCCCATCCAGAGGCAGGCAGGCTCCCTAGCCCGGCCACCCGGCCCACAGCTCAGCCCCACTGTCAACTTGACAGGTAGCATCCGCCGAGCCTCAGGTGCCTGCGTGGCGTCTGTCTGGATAAAGCCACCTCCTTCAGCTGATCAGAGATCAGTACTGATGGGGAAACTCTCCTGCTTAGGGTTGCACGCTAATCCTCCTGCTGAGGGACAGGTACCGCACCCGCCAAGGTGCACGTCCTCGGACAACAGGGGAAACTGTGGGCCAGAGGCCCGCCAGATGGGGCTGCCACGGCTCCCAGAGGGGACAGGCAGCTAGCCTCCCACACCCCTGTTTCTGAGTTTATTTTTTTAAGGGCCTTGAAAACTGAGCTTCTCTGGGGCCCCTTGGCAGGTACCTGGTAGAACCTGGGCAGCAAGGTTCCCGGGGTACTTCAGGGCACCCCTGTATATAACCCTCGAGGTGCCTGTTGTTGGGTAATGGTGGGCACTTGGAGGTGAACCTGGACCCACAGGGCAGCCCTCCCCACCCATAGAGGGTCCAGGCTGCCGTCTACGGGCATGGGTCTGCACGTCTGTCTTCCACAGAGCCTCTGATGTCACTAAGGCAGCAGACTTTCACAGCCCCGCACTTAACCAGTTCTGCCAACACGGCTCCCCCATCAGCTTTATTGAGCACTTGCTGCTTGGCGAAGTGGCTACGAGTTGAGTCAGCAGTTTGAAACCATCAACAGCTCTGTGGGAGGAAGACGGGGTTGTCTGCTCCCATAGAGTTACACCTCGGGAACCCCCAGGGGCAGATCTGCCCTGTCCTGTAGGGTCACTGTGAGTCAGCATGGACTGGACAGCCGTGGGTTTGGGTTAGGGACCTGTTCTCATTAAGGAACCCTGGTGGCAGAGTAGGTTACATGTGAGACTGCTGGCTACAAGGTGCACAATTCAAATCCCCCAGCCACTCCATGGGAGAAAGCTGAGGCTGTCTGTTCCCCGACAGAGTTACAGCCTCGGGAACCCCCAGGGGCAGATCTGCTATAGTGGCGCTGTGAGTGCCGTGGACTCTGCAGCCGTGGCTGTGCTTGGGTTTGGATTTGGGTTCTGATATCAGGCTTGGACATGACCCTCATCAGTCAGTGGCCCATGTCTGGGTCTCCACACTGGCTGAGGTCCTGGGGGCATTTGCAGCCCTGGACCAGCCCATCACTGCCATCTCCCACAGGGGGCTGGCTTCCTGTGGTCCCCAAGAGTCAAACCTCGGGAGACACACACACCCCCTTGTCACTGGGGCGATTGAGTGGTTGGGGCAGGGAGAAATCTTCCAGGCCCCATGAGGGGACAGTGGGAGGGCTCTCAGGCACTTCCTGTCCTGAGCCTGCCTTGTTCCGTGGACACGCTGAGGGGCAGCCGCAGCCCTGCCGTCTTTTTGCCCATGGGGAACGCATGCTGCCCGGGTGACAGTGGCCATGAGCTGCTAAGCTCTGGCCTTCAGCCCCAAAGTAATTGCCACCCAGCCCACCCTGCACCCTGTCTGCTGGAAGCTGGGGTTCCTACTCAGGGGGAGGGGTCCTGCTTCATAAAGAAGGATGGGAGGCCCTTTTCCCTGGCTATACAGTGAGGCCTGGACCCTAGTTTTCCTACTGCCCCACCATCCGTCCCCCTGAAGCAGAGTGTGCTGGACACAGGGAGAGTCGAACTGAGACCTGGAGAGGGAGAGCGGGCAGGGGTGGGGTGTGCCTCCCTCCTGGTCTCCCACCCACTCCTACCCCACAAAACAGAAAGAGTGTCTGCAGGAACAGCTGCCTGCCTGTGGTGGGAGTCACTTCGGTGCACCCGCCCGCCACTCCTAGGGTGGTTTGTTGTTCCCTTGTGGGCCCCCACCCCCACCCCGCCCCCACCGACACACACATACACACACCCAGGGCCAGAGGAAGGGAATGAGGACGGATCTGACACCCTCATAGCGGGAGTCCCCTAGCCACAGCTGCAGACAGGGCTCTGGCTGTGTGGTCCTGGTCAGTCTCTCACTGGCAGAACCTCCATGGTGAGGGGCGGAGTGAGGGGGATGTCTCTGAGAGGGAGGGAGAGAGAGCCTGTGCTGTGGGCCATACCTCCCCAGCACCAGCACCAGGATCACCCTCTCTGCTTGCCCCAGCCCACTCCCTCAAGGTGAGCCCCCGAGGCCCCTGCCCCTCCATCCACCCCCAGTGCCCCACATCCCTACAATCTCACCACCAGCCCCTCTGTTCCCACCAGATCTGCCCACCCATGGGGGGTCAGCAGCTTCCCTGCAGATTATATCCCATGTCCAGGGACACCCCCCCCCTTGGCAGACACAGAGGAATATGCAAATGCAAGGGTCATGAATCCCTTGAGCTGAGATGCTGGGGTGGGGGTGGGGGGGGACACGTCTCCTGGGAAGCCTTGAAAGGCCCCTGGGGGAATTGGCCTTGCCCGTGCCACCGGGCTGTTCCTCGATGCCCAGAACCCCACGGCCTGCATTAGTGGGAGAGGTGTATCACAGTCACCCTGTCCCCAGATGGGAGCCCACGTTCAGATGGGACAGGCCTGCTTGAAGCACCCACCTTCTAGCCAACCCCCCAGGGCTGGCCTCCCCAGACCCTTACCCTGCTGTCCCCTGGCCACTGTCACTCCCAGGGCCTCTGCCTCCCCACTGTGTGTGCCCCCAGCCTGTCTGCCTAGGTAGGAACCTGGGGGTCAGCAGACTTCCCGCACTCTAGCTCTGAGATGGAAGGAGGACGGGGCGGGGGTAGGGGGGTGGGGTGGGGGGGTGAGGTTTCGAGACGCGCCTATGAGTGTTATGTCCTCTGCGGGGTGCGCCCAGCAGCCCAGCCTGGGCCCCGGGGGGCCAAGGTGGGAAAACCAGCCCTGTGTGTGGGTGAGTTTCGGACCTGCCTCAGTGGAAACACAGCAAAGGGTTAGGAGGGGGTTGGGCCAAGATCTCAGGAGAGGAAATTGGGGAGGGCAGTGCATGGGGGGAGCCCCGACCCATCAGCTGGGGAGACAGGAGTGCAAAGATGGGGGTGGTGACAGCCATGGGCTGGGGTGTGACCATCCAGGCCTCCAGGCAGAACCCCTGGGCCTGGGGCCTGTGCTGGGCACACAGCACGGGCTCCATGAACACTGGGGAGCAAGGTTCTGGGGCTACCCCAACCCTGCCTGCACCCCAAGGCCTGCCAGATCTGGCCTTCAGCCCATGGGGCTGCACTCTTGTCCGTGATTCTGCCTGCTTGGGGACCAGGTGGAATTTTGGGGGGCCCTGTGTTCTTGCCACTTGTCTCTCCAAACACGAGCTGTGTGCTCAGCCCTGGACCGGGGCCTGGGCCCTTCGATTTGACCTGGCCCTGGCCCTGCGGAGCTCCAGCTCTGGGGGACATGTGAGAACGGATACAAAGAAGTGGCAGGGGGACCTGCTTTAGTTGGGAGGGGGTGGGGAGACAGCTAAGCAGAGACTTGAAGGACGGGGCCGTGTCAGGCAAGTGGCTGGCAGAGAGAACCAAACCAAAAATAAACCCCCCAGCCATCAGGCAATGCTAACTCACAGAGACCCTACAGGACAGGGTGGAACTGCCCCCCTCGTGGGTTTCCGAGACAGTCACTCTTGACTAGAAAACCTCCTCTTTCCACCGAGAAGCAACTGGTGGTTTTGAACTGCTGACCTTGCGAATCACAGCCCCATGTGTAACCACTGTGAAGAGGGGGCTGTGAGGTCATCGAGGGGGTGGCCAGTGTCTGTGCTGGCCAGCAAAGCCCAACGGGGTCTCCTGGCCCTCAATCTCTCCAGTGTGGATGCCAGCACCTCCTTCGGAGTGTGGCTCAGCCATCCAGCACCTGGTTCGGTCCAGAGGGGTTGTCCACATCCTTCCTTGTGTGTGCTGGGCAGCCTCAAAGGGCCAGGGTCAGGGGAGAGGGTGAGCCAGGCCCAAGGGAGAGCTAGCTGCTTCCTGTCCCCCTGCAAGACACACTTGGGCGCCGAACTTCGCAGCTCCTCCCTCCACCTCCTCACTCCTTCGGGTACCTGATTCTTCCTCTCCACCTACTCTATCCTGCCCGCCTGCTGCTGGGCCTTCAGGTCAAAGTGACGCCCCCTGCCTCCCACCGGCTAGTCTGCTGGGCCAGCCTGCATCCTCAGCCACGGGGTACAGACCACAGGGGTCCCACAGCCAGTGCTGGGCTGACAGCCTGGGGCAAACAGTCCCACCGGGGTCCTTCGGTTCCCTGGGGCTGGTCACCCAAACACCCCTGCTGTCACTTCCAGGAGGCCTGGGGGTGCCGGGCATTACTTGAGGGTCTGCTAACCCAAAGTTGGTAGTTCAGACCCACCCGCCGCTCTGCCTCCAGATGGACGGACAGCCTCGGGGCAGCGGCACGATAGCAGCTGAAGTGTCTACTGTGGGCTCTGCTTGGAGAGGACGAGGAGGCCAGGAGACTGGGCACCCCGGTATGCTCATCACTCAATGGGGCTAAAGTGGGTTTGCCGCTGGGACCCAGGTCACACCCACCAGGGCCAGAGGCCACTGAGGGTGTGACCAACCCGTCTGTCCCTAGACAGCGTCCCTGCGGGCCTCAGGGAGCTGTGCAGACCTGGGTTTGAAGCCCACTCACCACACCCCATGGTGCACCTGGGACACCCCAATCTAGCGGTGCACCCTGGGCCCTGGCGCCACACGCAAGAATCAAACCCAGAGATGCAGACTCTCGGGGCCTCGGGCTCTTCCGGACGTTGGGGCGGGAGGGTCCATCTCTCTCGGCCTGTCCACCCCGTGGTCACCAGCTGGGATGGGGCAGCACTAGCCTCTGCGGGCGCCCACTCTCCCTCCCCTACCCCCTGCGCTCACCCTCCAATCAGATGGCAGGGTCTGTTACCAGGGGCTCATCCCTCTATAGGACGGGCAGCGGGAGGACGCCATCGGTTGTCCAACATTGCCCGTCCCAGTCCCCCACTCCAGCTGCCGCCGCTGTCCCAGCACCCACCCCAGCACTGTGGCCTCGCTGTCCCTGCCACCCTGGGGGACCCCCACACCCACCCGGCTAGCCCCATCTCAAAAACCCCTCAGGGCCTTTTGGCCCAGTGCAGGCTGGGAGTGGCCCGGCATGAAGGTGGCGCCAGGCACACCTTGATAAAGTTCCACAGCTCGGCCAGCTGACTGTGGAGTCCCGGCCACCCGCCCACGAGGGGATGTGGACTTAGCAGACCTGCCACTCCCGCTGAAACCAATCTCCGCATCCAAAGCTTTCTCTTGAGGCTCCTGGAGCCAGGCAGGTGGGGCGCTCCAGCCTGGGAGCCCGGAGCTGGCCCAGGACGCCGCGAGAGAGGGCTGCCCGGAGGTGGTGGCAGGGAGCCACGGGTAATCCTGGCGCCCTGCTGGGCACCGACACTGGGCCGGTGGCCATCTCAGGTGTCCAGAACACACCACACGGTGGGGGGTGCGCGGTCCTGCCATGGGGACTTCATACCGGCCCTTCCTGCGGCTGTCTTCAGGCAGTTCCCCATGCTTACATGCCATATGGTTGGACCAGGCACCTGGATGGACTGTCCCTCACTCGTGGGGACAGCTGCCACCCCCTGCCCTGCACAAGCTAGTTTTCCTGTGCCCATTTGCCCATGGGCAGAGCCAGGTCTGTCCGGTGCCAGGTTGAGGGCTGCCAGCTGGCCAGCCCACCATTCCTGCCCGGCTCCGTGAGTCCCAGGCCTGGTCAGCCTCATTGTAGCCCCTCATTTTCTCTTCTGTGTGACGAGGGGCCCTCGTTGGGGCTGGGCCTGAGGGGCCACTGCTCCTGGAGGGAGGGACACAGAGGGGACCGGAGGGGACGAGCTGCCCAGGCCATACCACTGCCAAGCTGCCCTAGGGAGGGTGGTCAGTGAGGAGGCAGGCACACCCCCATGATGGGGACCCATGGGGGCATGGCAGGAGCAGCGTGGGCTCCGGCCATCCTCCGTCTGTGGGGAACCAGGAAGGCAGGCTGAGGCCAGCGAGGGGAGAGGCCAGGCCAAGGGCTGCAGTTGGGGTGTTCATAAATGGGGTGCCTCGGTCCCCATCTGTACACCAGCTCGCCACTGTGGCCCCTGCCTGCCTACTGTCCCCAGCAAGGGTGCTGCAGGATTCCATGCACGGAGGACAGGGTCTGCTTCCAGTTACGATTATCAAGGCCATTGTCACCTTCTGCCCCAGGAAAGCCACTGAGGGTCCATACATGGAAGGCAGCAGCAGCCACAGCCCCAGGGGGACCAGCACCGACCACAGGCTGGGCATGGCCGTGGTACAGGGAGGAGGAGCCCCAAATTCCGCCGTCGGTTACTGGGCTGGCCACAGGAGGAAGTGGCTGGGGCTGGGGCTGGGATATGAGTGGGGGACCCCTCCCGGGCCCTGTACCCTATCTCTCCACATCTCATCCTCCCAGTCTGAAGCCCCAAACCCACCCGGACCCAGATGCCCCAAGGCGGAGATGGCCTCGCTTATCTGGGCAGCAGGGGCACCTCTCTGTGGGCACCCCTGATAACTCCCCAGCTCAGACCTAAGCCCAAGTCCCTGTGACCCCACCCCTGTCCCTGCTCTGTGACCTGGGACAGCGACAGCCACAGCCAGACCCTCTGTGAACAGCCTGTTCCCAGCTCCCACTCCCCCTTGCATCCCCCCGCCCCCCACCCCCATTTGTCTCCTGCCCCTCCTGTCCCCCGTGCTGACCAAGTGCCCTCTTTGCAGGAAATGCAGCAGGGGACAGAGGGGACAGTGGTCCCAGGTCCCCTCTCAGGAGGACCACTTCACCATAGTGGTCAGGGCGGTGGTGGGGTGGCAGTTGTGCCGGGGTGTTAGGGGTTATAGAGAGGCCAGGACAGCCTCCCGGGAGGGCACAGTTGAGATGCTTGAAGGGAGCACCAAGTGGGTACCGAGGAGACCCCGGGACAAAAGCAGAATGGTGAGGGGACCAGGGGGACCAGGGCAGACCTGCGCTTTGCTGGGCTGCATGGCTCCTGTGAGGGGTGGGCTTTGTTCCTGGTGCAATAGGCAGCCGTGTAGGCAGCAGAGGGCAGGCTTAGAGGTCGAGCCCGTGGGGACAGTAGGCAGGCAGGGGCCACAGTGGCGAGCTGGTGGTAGCAAGGGCTTCCCTGGGGCAATGTCATCTTGGGGGAGCCCTGGAGGAGGCATGGGGGCCCCCCGGGAGGGAGGGACGGGGGTAGGGGCGGCATCTGGGCCCTGCGAGACGGTGCTCAAACTCACCATGCTGGGCCTCCAGGTGGTAGGGTCCCAGATCGGTGCTGGAACACCGAGCCACGCCAGCATAGCCCTTACTCAAAAGTCATAGGGGGGTGGGGGTCTCAGAGCATATCAGGTGGGCGGCCCTGGCCTGCACCCACGCCATGCCATCCCTGTCACACCACTCAAAGGGAGTTCCTTCCCCGCCCGCTGTCTGCACCTTCTCTCTGGGAGTTGGTCAGAAAAGGGACACAGAGAGAAGGGACTGCAGGTGCAGGGGGCGGGGGGCGGTGGCGCTCTGGTCCCTGGAGCTGGGGAAGTGACAAGGACAGGGGGCCTCTGTGTGAGCAAGATCTGAGCACTTACTGGTCGGGGACGTCGCTGGAAGGGGGTCCCAGGGATGTGACTGCACGGTGTGTGTCTGTGCAAGTCTGGCCGCGTGGCCCTGGTTCAGTTTGGGCCCCCTGTCCCCCCACACCCGAGTTTCCAATAAGCACGTGCACCCTGAACAGCTGAGCGGCAGGCATGAAAGACAGGCCGCGGCACTTGGAAGGGCGGGCTTGTGGGAGTGGGCCGGGCCCCAGGAGCCCTGGGAGCCGGGAGTCGCGAGCCTGCTGCCTGCAGCTGGCAGAGCGGCCGCCTGCTGGGGCCATGGGGACCTGGGTGCACTTCATTTTGTCTTGTCTTTTTGGATGCTCTTCTTGGTCACCCTCCGAAGGGCCTGGTGGAGAGGCGGGGGAAGTGGGAGGTCAATGGTCTCTGTAGGACAGCCTTGGTCACTGACACCTCCCAGGGCCTGGCCTCGTTCACTCTGGGGTGTCCATCTGACCCCCAAGGCCCAGCCTTGTCAGGGTACACAGTGTAGTGGTTGCCATGGGGGGTGGGGGGAGAAGTGGCCGAGGGCGTGAAGTGCAGCACTGAGAACTGGGTCTGAGGGCGGAGGCTCAGTGTGAACTCCCCGTCACAGGGTATAGCCAAGCCCCGCTCCTGGGCTGACCCACGAAGGTCTGGCTGCCCAACCCTGCCTCCCTCTCCGCTGCTTCTAGCCCCTCTTGATTAGTTGAAGTGGGGGGGGGGGGCGCAAGGGAGAGGCTAGGACCACTCCCAGTCTCTCCCCAGCACCCTGTTGGTGATCTCTGTGCTGTTGCAGGGACTGACCTGGAACTGATGGGCATGGCCCGGGCCAGCACACAGGCTCTGGAGGCCCCGCTGCCCCCCAGACACCCAGTCCTTTGTCAAGTTGGGACTACGTTAGAGTGACTTCCCTTCCTTTCAGGGGGGGGCGCTGCACAGACACAAAGCGGGGCTCCCCAGGCCTGCACCCCAGCACACTTCAGGCCAAGCCGCTCCCAGTCCCTGCTTCCCGGTGGGTGCAAAGGGGTGTGAGGCCATGGGGCCCCTCCCAGGCTCCGAGAACCCACAGCCCACAGCCAGCCTCAGCGCATCTTTGTTCCCCAAGACCCCAACCCACAGGTACTGCTGTCACAGATCTTCCGGCCAGAGAAGAGCCGGTCCTGGGGGTTCTGAGACCCCCTAAGTCAGCGGTTCTCAACCTTCCTTTAATATAGTCCCTCACGTTTGTGAGCCCCCCAACCATAAAATTATTTTCGTTGCTACTTCATAACTGTTATTTTGCTACTGTTATGAATCATAGTGTAAGTATCTGATCTGCAGGATGTATTTTCATTGTTACAAATTGAACATAATTAAAGCATAGTGACTCATCACAGAAACAGTATGTAATTATATATTGTGAAATATTTATTTCTAATGACAAATAAATGAAATTTTGTCTTGTAGCATTGTGTAGCATGCATGGGTAACAGTCTTCACGCAGGTACTCGTATGTGGGCGTATCTGCATGTGGGCGGACCCGCCTGGAGACGGATAGAGGAGCGGTGTCTCGGTTCCTAAGACCATTGGAATATGTTTTCCAATGGTCTTAGGCAACCCCTGTGAAAGGGTCGTTCAACCCCCAAAGTGGTCATGACCCACCAGTTGAGAACCTTTGCTATAACACAAGAACTAGATCTGGTCATTAAAAAAACCCAACATCAAAAAGTCTGGGACCAGATGGTT
>NW_022106189.1:47509542-47513167 GCF_000313985.2 Echinops telfairi
GTGTGTGAGTGAATGAATGAAGGAGGGAGGGAGGAAATGGGCAGTAATGAAAGACAGGTCTAACAGGGCTGGGTCCCCCAGGTGGCCTGAGCTACAGGAGGCTGGGGTGTGGGGGCAGGGCCTGCTTTCATTCTCAGGGATGGAGCCTGGGTGACCCTGCCCTTGGGGGGTCAGTGGGGAGGGTGGTCCTGAGCAAGATGGCACAGTCACCTTTCTGATTGGGGCCAGTTTGTGGGTGCCGGCCCATGTGCACAGCCATGAGGGCCGGGTGGGGGCTCCCCAGGCCTTGGGGAGCCTTGGACACTGCTCGGAGCTGCCCATCCTCTCTGCTGGAAGTCTTGGGGACCCCTCCCTCATTCAGGCCATCCACAAGGAGACTCCCACTGCCTCCTCTCAGAGCCAGAGAGAGTCGGGGTCTCCCCCGCCCCACTGAGCTGCCTTGTAATTCAGTTTTAAACCATGAAAAAAGGGAGTTGATGAAATCCCACTATCAGCGCTGAGCCAATATGCAAACTATCTCACCCCCAATCAAATAGCTATTATGTTTTCATTTCTATTTCGGCGTCTGGCTTAATGAGCAGGGGACGCACTGGGTGTCTGCACACCCTGATAACTGAGGGGCCCGGGGCACCGGGGGCCATGCCCAGCTCAGCCTGGGCCAGCCCAGCCGGAAGAGGAGTTCAGGGGAGGCACCACAGCCTGGTACATGGGGGCGGGGCGTGTCTGGAAGGGTCCTCTGTCCTCCTCTCCCATGTTCTGCCTGTGCCTCGGTTTCCTCCCCTGCGGACTGGGTATGACTTGGCCTTAGGGTGTGGAGGGAGGCATGGTCTGCCGCCGCCCCCTTTTGCCCACCTGCCCTTCCCTGTGTGCTGCGACCACTGACCCCTGAGCACACACGGCCTGCACAGGCTGGGCCCAGGGCCCCACCAGTCTGAGCTTGCCAACAAGCCCCCCACTCTCCGGTCCATCTGCCATGTGTCCCACCCAGGGGCAGCCCCTGAAGTGGACCCATACCACATGGCCCCATGCTTCCGTTTGTGGGAGGGGCACCTGAGCCATGAGAGTAATGACATGTAGCTGGCCCATCGGCCGGCTTGGCTGTGGACTGCCCAGCTGGCTGTCTATAGGGGTCTCTGGACAGAGACTGGGGAGGGGAATCCCCCAAGAGGCTGGCGGGATTAGGGGGTCTGGCTTAGCATATCATCACAGAATCCTCCCTGATCTGGGGGGCCGGGGTGCACGAGGCAGTGTGTTAGTGGCATAGCCCTTCAGCCCCATCCCATGCACAGCACAGTGAATGCTGGCTGGCAATTGTCTCTCGCCTTATCGGCGCTGTAATTGTACCAGAGCTGGAATTACGGCGTCAGAATAAATTGCCGAGCAGCCCGGCGGCCACATCCTCCATGCGCATCATGGTTTGTGCTCCGCCATACGCCCGCCCCGGCCGGCTCCCTGGGTGGGCACATGCACCTGGGTGGGCACCTCGAGCTGCCGCCCTCCAGGGGTATCAGCAGGCATGCAGGGTGTCTGCTGCTGGGCCCAGCACTGCCCAGCCTGCTGGGTCCCTGTCAGCGATGGCCGAGTCCATTTCACGGACCAGAGGGGGCAGCCAGTCAGGAGGAGGTCGCCCAGACTTGTCCACAGCCAGGGGAGCTGAGCAGCAAGGGCTCTCAGGAAACAGGTCAACTCTGGCCCTGCTTTCCTCCCCTGACAGGGCCAGGGAGGTGAGGTCACTGTGCGACGCCAGCCTGATGGGTGTGATCCAGACCCTGAGACCCCCTGTGGCCCTCTGTGCTGTCCTGCTTAGGGCCTGACCACCCTCCCTACACTCACTACTTCGACAGATCTTTGGTCAGCTGGTCCCTTCTCAGCCCTCCTCACCCGGAACCCCTGGATTGGCTCCCCCCACCCCCCTGAGCTTTTCTAGCATATAGCTGTTGAGGGCCACTCCCTGTTTCTTGACACACTCAACGTTGGGGGGAGGCTTGGAAATCTCCCCATGTCCTGGATGCGGGGGTCAGTGCACACAGCCACAGGCACTGCCTGGCCCCGCACCACCCCCAGGATCCAGCTGGGAGAGGTACCCCAGGCTCTCCGCCAAAACAGGCCCTGGCACCACTGCTCAGGGATTTAGCCATGGCTCACCGGGCCCCACTGCAGGGGCCTCCCTCACAGGACACTATCTGTGCATCCACGGCTGGCAGTGGGGGGGCACCATCAGCACCCTGTGGCACGCAGGCAGAGCACCGATGAGTCCCATTGTCATCAAGCCCCACCCCCCAGGGTGCTGGGGGGTGTCCTGAGCTGGGCGGTGTGGTCCCGCAGCCCCTCATGCATTCCCCCTGCCCCTGTATCTGCAGGGTCCTTCGGAGACATGGAAGCCGGAGAGGAGGTGCAGGCCGAGGACTTGGTCGTCGCCAAGAGGGAGTCCCCAGCACCCGAGCCCATGGGGGAGCCCGAGCCTCCAAGCCCTTCCAGTAGAGGTGAGTCCTGACCCCGAGCCCAGCCCCCCGCCTGGTGGCTCCTCGTTCCACATCTGTGAGTGGAGTGCCAATGGGGGCAAGGGAGCACCTGGTGGTCCCAGAAGTGGCCACAGGAGGATGAGCAGCCCCTTCCACGGTGGGTCCAGGAAATCCAGGCCTGGAGTACGGGTGGAAGGAGCCCTGGTGGTGCTGTGGGTTAAGCTGACCAGAAGGCCAACAGTTCCAACCCCCCAGCTGCTCTTCAGGAGACAGATGGGGCTGTCTGCAGCCGGGAGAGACTGACTGCCTCGGGAGCCCCAGGAAGCAGTGCCGCCCTGTCCCAGTGGGCCACTAGGAGTGCGCACTGACCCCCTGACAGATTAGGGAACTGGGGAGGGTGCCCTCCTCGGGACCTGTGTCAGCCTCAGCCCCTGGGGCCCTCTGCAGGCCACCTCCTCCCAGGCCGGGGAGCGAACGGCCTTGCCCACCATCACACAAGAACCCACCCGGAGTGGCCATCTGTGGCCTGAGCCCCTCGGGGCCTTGGGGCCACAGCCGGGCACTCAGGTCTGTTAAGCCCAAGACCCCCAGGGGGGTCTCATAGAGAGGGGTCACCAGAGGTCACATCCATTTTCCTGAATGCGACTGAGTCTAGGGTGGCAGGGGGCATCTGCCCGGTCAGCCCACAGTCTAAATTTCCCCTCACCGCAGTAGGCGTGGGTACAGCGCCGAGGGACACTGGGGTGGGTACAGTGTGGTCAGGAGTGAGGGCACGGGCCCTTGGAGGCGGGCCTGTCCCAGGAGGCAACTCTGCGCAGAAGTGGGAGGGAGACTGGGCTGGTCATGTGCAAAGGTCCTGGGGCAGATGGGTGGGCAGCAAGGCAGGCTGAAGACATGGACGATCTGATCCCCCTTGGCATGTACTCAAAACTGGGGGTTCCCCTGGGGAGCCCACGGCCAGGCACGGAGAGCCCAGAGAGCAAGGTCAGCACGGGCTGCCTCCGCTTTCTTACCCTCTGCAGGGAAACATGGAGCCCCGGGTGGGGCCAGGTGGCACTGCTGCTCCAGACCACCAAGTGGGCAATCGGAGCGGCCCTCACTCCTGGGTCCCCGACACTGGGCTGGCCTCACTCTGGGTCCCCGACACTGGGCTGGCCTCACTC
>NW_022106189.1:47514092-47538701 GCF_000313985.2 Echinops telfairi
CTGGGTCCCCAACACTGGGCTGGCCTCATTCCTGGGTCCCCAACACTGGGCTGGCCTCACTCCGGGTCCCCGACACTGGGCTGGCCTCACTCCGGGTCCCCATCACTAGGGTGGCTTCACTCCGGGTCCCCGACACTGGGCTGGCCTCACTCCGGGTCCCCGACACTGGGCTGGCCTCACTCCGGGTCCACGACACTGGGCTGGCCTCACTCTGGGTCCAGCAGCCTCACAGACGGGGTCGCTTAGGCCCCAGTGAAAGGGAGTGAGGTGGAGTCATCAGGGCGAGGACCCAGGCCCAGGGCACCCTCCGCCCAGGGCGACTGATCAGGTACCAGCGTCCTGGGCCAGTTGCCCAGGGCTTGGGTGACTGGCGTCATCACGTCATCCCATGTGCCACCCTGCCGAGTCTCTGAGTCCCTTATCACCGCGCATCATTAATATTAGGAGCTGCCCAGCAGGAGCGGACTGGGCGGGGCACAGGCTCTGGCTGGAGGTGGACTCTGCCCCAGCCGCTTATCTCAGGGGGAGCGGGTTCCTGGGGGTGGGCCAGGAGCTGCAGCACCAGCGGGGCTGTACCTGGCACAGGCAGAGGTGATAAAGCGCCGATGGGCCTGATAAGGCGGAGTGGGGGCGCTGCTGCGCCCGGACGGGCCCGGCCCAGCTTCCACTCAGAGGCTGGGGCTCCAGTGCCTCTTTGATTTATAGCCAAAAATAATAGGACTTTTATACTCTGCGAGATTGATTTATTTGATGTTAATCGCAGCCCTTATCGCCTGTATTAATAATCTGCCGTGCGTGTGACGTCACCAAGTGGGGGGGGCTCTCTGGGGCACAAATCGATTGGGGACCTATGCTGGTTATCAGGCCTGGCTGGGAGGCAAATATGCCCTTTGGGCCGATGGGGGGCCGAGGGCGGGGGAGCCGGCTGGTGCGGCAGCCAGGGTGGACCGTCTGTCCGAGGGCTCTAATTATTAACAGCGGCGGGAATCGCAGCTGTTAATGAGGAGCTGGGTGGTGGAAGCTGAAAGAAAGCCGGGGGACTGTCTGACCCCCCTCGCCCCCCCACCTCCCACCAGCTGGGGCTGAGAGCCAGGAGTTGGGGGCTGGGGAGGGGGCTATGTCCTGGGGGCGGGGCCGGAGCGACACGTGGTGCTTTTTCTCTACAGACGCAGAGCCGCCTCCACCCCCACCCCCACAGCCACACCCCACACCCCCAGAAGGCCCCGGGGAAATGGAGGGGCAGGAGACGGAGACCCAGCCAGAGGAGGCCTCGGACAGCACCTGGAGTGGACCAGGTAACGCAGGCGGGTGGCCCTTGGGCCTGCAGCTGAGGCCGGGTGATCTGGTCAGCCACCTTGCTGGTGGGCACCTGCGTGGCCTCTGTGTGGCAGGGCTACTGCAGCCGGCTGGCGGAGGCGCCCCAGAGCAGGTGTGCCGGTCCTGTGGGAGCAGGCAGGTGGCAGGAAAGGCTGAAGCAGATGGTGCAGCCGGAACAAAGGCACCCCAGAGGAGGCCATGTCATGCCACCCAGCCTCAGACCCTTCAGTACACGTGGGGAGGCCCTGTCCAGGAGTCATCTGTCCCTGCCTGTCACCCCACACTGGACACCCCATCCACCCCTTGCTGTTCCTCAGGATTCCTGTGGACCTCCCACTGTCTCCTTATCATAATTAACCAGGAGCTTGCTCCCTCGGTTGCTGGTCGATGCAGCAGGATGTGGTGGGCAGCCCAGCCCAGCCCAGCCGTGGTGGCCCTTGGGTGGAGGGCGCACAGAGGCGGGCAGCATGTATTGACAGGTTCCCTGCTGCACACAGGCATGTAGCCCAAGGGGAACTGCCTACGTGTGACCTAACTGAGGACAAACAAGGTTTGGGAGGCCTGGTACAGTGGAAGCAGTCGGCTTTCTGGGGGTACAAGGATCCTGCTTCTTTAGGGACCCCAAGAAACCCAGGTGGGAAGGGAACACATGGGCTCCTGGCAGCTTGTCTTCCAGCGGCCTGCTCGCTGCTCAGTGCTGACATCAATTAGTGATGTCTGCCAAAGGCACCCAAGGTGGCTCCTCACTGGCCCAGCACAGGGGCGCTGTCCCCACTCAGCCGCTCCAACCTGGGCAGGAATGGGGCAGCCTCCAGTGGACAGACCAGCCATGGGGAGAGCATGCCGGTTGTCCTCATATCCTAGGGACCCCTGCCAGGAGGAAGGCCGAGGCAGCGATGGAGCGAGGCTGGAGGGCTAGCTGCTGTGGACCCAGCGAGGGCTGGCTTGGTGAAGAGGTGGCGGCGGCTGTGGCATTCGGTCCAGAAGGCCCGTGGCCCCGTTTGCAGATGGGGAGGTGAGCCCCAGCCGCAGAAAGGCTGGGCTGAGGTGGGGGCTGGGAGCTTCCAGTGCTACTTGGACCCTCCCTTCCAGGCTAGGAGGACAGGGATTTCTGAGCCGTGGGCACCATAGGGTGATAGCAGCAGCCCACCAACCGCCACGCGGCCTATCAGGCCCCCACAGGCCCCTTATCACCCCCGGGACTTTGGAGGCTTATCTCAAAGGGCTGCCCAGGCCTTGGGGCACAGGGCTCTGCGGCCGAGCAGGGCCAGTGGCTGACAGGACAATGACCACTGTGACCAGAGGTGCACAGGGTCTCGGTCTCAGCTGCCTCTAGCCCTCTGTCTCTCCCTCTCCTTGTCTCTCTGTTGTCTCTCTGGCTCTCACCCCCACTCCTCATCCTTGTCTCTCCCTGCCCAGGACCCGTTCCCGGGGACAGCCTCTGGGGTGTAGGGGGAGAGGAGGGGAGGGGATCTCCCAGCAGGTGCCTGATGGCGGAGCAGGGTCAGACACAGCCCAGGACTCAGCACACACTGGGTACCATGTGATGCGGGGATCCACAGGCCAGCCCACCTCCTGGTTCTCCACCTGCAGGGTGCCTAAGACCCAGCCTGCGCCTTCCTGCAGGTGGGCAGAGGGAAGCTGTGTCCAGGTCAAAGCTGGAGGGGAAGTCCTCGTAGCCCCCTACAGAAGGAGGGTGAGCAGGGGCTGGGGCCTTGTGAGCTGTGACCCACTAACCCGGGGTGTGCATGGTCACCACCACTCCCCCTCCCCTCAGCCTCTGGCCCCTGTGGCCCAGGCCCCCAGTACTCTTCTGTGGCTGCTGTCACCTTGAAAAGTGACGTGGGCCTCAGCTTCCAGCAGCCCCAGCCTCAGCCTGGCTGCTTCCATCTGGGTTGCTACTGACCGAAGGCCTCGGGCAGGCTGCCTGGGCGCTTGGGCCTCAGTTTCCCTGTCTATCCACAGACATGAGGTAAGGGAGGCAGCCACCTGGTGAGCTGCTGTCTGGATGGACGTGCAGCAGGAGTGGGGCGGGGGCGTGAGGAGAGAGCCCAGCTCAGGGCAAGGTCCCTGTCTGTCCACAGAGGGTTAGAGGGCCAGGGGAGATGGACACAGGGGCCACGGGGTGGAGAGGGGGACACAGACTGGGGACAAAGGATATGGACTCAGAAAGCCACAGACACCAGGCCGGGGACAGGGGAAATGGACATAGGGTCCTGGAACACCCTCGATACCCCCTCCAGCCTCACCACCCACTCCCTTCTGTCCACCCCACCTGCAGCCTGGAGGAGGGTCCGCATGCCGAGGGGAGACAGTATTTTTATCTTTGAAATGACCTTGTTCGCTGTAGGGGCTGCCTGTTTAAAATTCCGATATGCAAATTGGGTGATAGCTGTAATCTGTAATCCTCGGCTCAGAGCCAGCTTTTCAAGGGCGGGGGTTCAGAGTGGACTCAGACGAGGGCCAGCCAGGGACACCATGTTGACCCTGGGGGCCTGTGCCCACCCTCCTTCACATCCCAGCCGTGAGGCCACTGAGACCCTCTGCAGTGCTGGCCCAGATCTGGCCACCCACTCCAGTGCTGGGCTGGGTAGAGACAGGGAAAGCCCCCAGCCCTGTGGTCCCTGGAGCAGAGCTCAGCTTTTGGGGAGCAGTTGCAAGCTCCTCAGAGCTCCCTGGGTCCTTCACACAGCTTCCCTGTCCTGCTAACAGCCATGAGGGCCGCCAGGGGCTGGTGCCGTTAGGGAAACTGAGGCTGAAAAGGCAGGAGGAGATGCTGGGACATGGGTGGGGCTGAGTCTGCCAGGATGGGGGTTTCCTTGTACCTCACCCCCACCCACGAGGACCACAAGTCTCCCTCCTGGCTGTTCCACCCCCAGCATGCATCACTGGTGGCCACGAAGAGTCTGGTCAGTCGTTGGGCATGCGTCACTGTCTTGCCCAGGAGAAGGCCTGGGAAAAGGCCTGTGGGCAGTGAGGGCCCTGAGCCATGGAGGTAGACCAGAGAGTGGTGGAAAGGATGGCCGTTCCAGGGAGGGGCAGGGGTGGGTGCAGACCAGCAAGCCCCCTCCACCCACCCAGGCAACACTTGAGGCCCACGTGCTGCCGGTGTCTGGGGCGCCAGGGTTCACGGCCTCTGTGGGTGAGCCCTGGGGTTGCCCCGACAGTGCCTGCCCCCAATTCAGGCGGGGGCGGGGACTGTGAGCCTCGGAGCCCCGCCCCCGTCCGGGTTGGCAGCTGGGGGGGCCTCAGCCCAGTGGGAGCAGGCCGACTCTTATCTGGGCCCCGCCCGCTGACTTATCTCCCCGGCCCTGGGCCTCCGAGTGAGCTCAGGCTGGTTATCGGCTGCGGGGCGGCCTGGTGGCCAGGCTGATGGACAGTGAGCGGGGAGATGATCCGATAGCCGGCCGCAGCCCCGCCCTGCAGCATGGCCTGTGTGGGTGGGAAAATCATTTCAGCTATTTCACTTTATCGCCGCCGATGCGGCAGCCAGAGCCCCTATTTGCCTTAGATTAACGGGTGGGGGCTGGGATGGAGACGGGACGGGACAGAGAGGTGCCGGGGGTCACCCTGGGGTCAGCTCAGACCTAGAAAGGGGGTCCACATGAGCAGTACCTAAAGCAGCGGTTCTCCAACTCCCTAATGCCAAGACCCTTTCATACAGTTCCTCATGCTGTGGTGACCCCCCAACCACAAATTATTTTCGTTGCTACTTCATCGCTGTCATTTTGCTACTGTTATGAATGGGGCAGCCCCTGTGAAAGGGTCTTTCGACACCCAACCCCCCAAAGGGGTCTCGACCCACAGGTTGAGAACCGCTGCCCTAGAGCCTAACCCCAGCCCTCCGCAGCCCCTCAGAGGACACTCCCACAGGAGCCCCCTTCACATGCTACCCCTCCCCAGCACCCTTGTCTGAAAGGCTGGGAGACTTGGGGGTTATTACAAGAGGGGGAACAGACTGGGGTCTCACACTGATCCCCTCACCTCCTGGGGCCCCAGGCACCCACTCTACAGGGCCTGTGTGTTGGCTTCTGCGAGGCTTTCTGGTGACTCAGCAGTTCAGGTGTTCGGTTACTAAACCAAAGGTCAGCAGTTCAAACCCACCATCCACTCTGTGGGGAAGGATGAAGGGGCATGCTGCCCTGGAAGCCCCTGGGGCAGCTTTGCTCTAAGCGGGTTTGGGCTCCAGACAGGGGTCTGGGTTGGGTGTGTGGGGTGGGGGGTTGGGGCTGGCATTCTGTTTAAGAAACTAGATGCCAGACAGCAGTGAGGGGAAGACAACACACACACACACACACACACACACACACACACACACACACACTCACCCACCCACTAGACTGTGAGAGAAAGGCCCCCAGGCCTAGGGGAGAAGGTACTAGGGACAGTGGCTAAGGGGGTGGTGGCAGGGAGTGTGGCCCGGGCTGCCTGCTGTGGCAGTGGAAAGTGGTATTTGGATGGGCAGCCGCCAGGTCCGGCTATGGGTGAAGGCAGGGGTCTCAGAAGCAGGCTTTGAAGGGCAGTGGTTCCTACCAGTTTGGTGGGTGGTAGTGGCTGCTTATCATAACCCCAGGTACTTCCCCGGCCCACCTGGAGGCCAGAGGCCGGAGCTCTGGCCTCACTCATCTTCGGAGTTCAGAGCTGCTAGCTCCACCAAGCAGAGCTTGGCACAGGCCCCCGCCTCCCCCCAGACAGGCCACAGGCACCATACACCCACTGGCCTAGCTGCGGGCCTCCACGCCCCCAACACAGTTCAGCCCTCCTGGCCCACATGCAGGTCTCGCCGGCACTGCCTGTTTGCCAAGGCTCTCCCCCCTAGCTGGAAGGGAAACCGAGGCACCGGCTAGGCCACAGTCCCCAGAAGCTGACTGCTTAACCCTTAGCTGCCCCTTGGTGTAGGCATCGGCCCAGCCTACCCTGGCCCTCTGGTAGCCATCATCATGGTCTGGGCTGGGCTGGGACCTCCACCCTCACCAAGGGTTCTTGGGCCACAAGGCCACTCACAAGACCTTGGGGGACCAGAAGCCAGGATGGTCAGTGAGGGTCACCATTGTCCTGCCAGACTGCCCATGGGGCTCCTTATTCCCACACTTGCTCCTTCACTTTTGAGCACTGACTGTGTGCAGTCTCTGTTTCAGCACAGGGGACAGCAGTGAGCAGGCCAGACTGGCACTATCTTCCAAAATCAGAGGGCCTGATGGGCTGAGCTCCTCAGGGTCAGCAGTTCAAAACCACCAGCAGCTCCACAGGAGAAAGACTGGGCTTTCTACTCCCATCAACAGCCATCGTCTCGGACATCCAGCCCACAGGGGTTCACGACGAGTCAGCCTTGACTCGGGGGCAGTGAGTCTGGTGTTTTGATTTTAACCCTGAGTGAGAACCTTACAGACCAGACGTGAGGGGCAGTGGGATGGTACCAGCAGGGACCAGGGGGTCCCTAGAGGAGCTGGCATGCATACTCTGGCTTTCAGGGAGCTCTGTGCCAGGCAGAGGGGTGGAGCTTCAGACAATAGGAAAACCGGCCTGCAGAGCACAGCCGGACAAAGGCCCTGTGGGCACCCATGTCTAACGAGCTGGTGGCTATGGTAGGAGAAGGGAGAGGTCTGGGGTCCATTGAGCTCAGAGGCTGACTCCGAGGAAGGGAGCCTACCGATGATGATCAGGATGGCTCCTCCGGGGAGCTGACTAGAGGGGCCGGGGCAGGCATTCTCAACCTTCCTGATGCTGCGACCCTTTCATACGGTTCCTCATGTGGGGTGACCCCCAAACATAACATGATTTTCGTTGCTATTTCATAACTGTAATTTTGCTACTGTTATGAATCATCATGTAAATATCTGATAGGCAGCATGTATTTTCATTGTGACAAATTGAACATAATTAAAGCATAGTGATTAATCACAACAACAATATGTAATTATATATTGTGAAATATTTATGTGTTTTCCGATGGTCTTAGGCGACCCCTGTGAAAGGGTTGTTCAATCCCTAAAGGAGCCTCCACCCACAGGTTGAGAACCGCTGGGCCAGGGGGACCTGGGAGCCCCTTGGAAAGGCTGTGGTGCAGACTCAGGACGAGAGTTGGTTGGTTAGGCAGCTAGTGGGCAGGCAGTGTGCGCCTCCCATTTTATAGATGGGGAAACTGAGGCCCAAAAAGCTTGGGCAGTAGCCCCACCACAGCCCCACCTCCTGGGGACTGATCCTCCTGCCCTCTCTCCTCTCCTGCCCCAACCCCAGAGTCCCTGGGGGTTCCCCAGGCCCTTGCTCTTGGTATGGACCCCCTGACTACAAAGTGTGAACAGGCAGTGAGTCTCTGGCGAGGAACGTGCTGGGGGCCAGGCCTGGCGGCCTGCCACACACCACCCACTGCCCTCGCCTCACCTTCCAGGAGCAGCTATCAGCTGCTGGGCAGCCTGTCTCGGCCGCAGGCACTAATCGAACCAGGCTTCCTCCTCCGCCCTCCCGCCGGCTTCCTGCCCTGGCCAGCGCATGCCCTCCCCCCGCCCCCCACAGGACCCAGTGTGCCCAAGCGTGTGTGCACGGGTGTGTGCATACATGTGTGCATATGCATGCATCTGTATGAGTACATGCTGGTCTCTGGAGGTCGGTGTTGGTAGTGGTGGTGCCCCAGGGCGCAGGCCACAGGGCCCCTGACCGTTCCACCCTACTCGTCTCCAGCCCCACCCCCACCTTTTTGTGCCATCTCCTGACCTCCAGCGTCCCTTCACCTCTCTGAGCCCACTGCCTCCTCTGCAGAACAGCCCCCAAAACCTGCTAGTGCTGGCCCCACCACCGTCTCTAGACCTAGTGCTGACTGTGTTTCTGGGGCCTGGTACCATCCCCACAATGTCACTGTTTCTGTGAGTGCAGCTGACTCACTGTAATGGGCTGTTAGCGGACCCTCTGCAGCCGGCCTGCCATTGTCCACTGTGGCCACCCCTAGAGCTCCAGAGGCTGCCGGTTTGGGGGCCTTCCCACTGCAGCTGTGCTGCCGAGCCAACAGCACCTGCACACACACCAGCCTCAGGCAAGCCAGCACTCACATGGGGAGTGACCCGGCATGACCCATGACACCACACAACCCAGTGAGTCGGCCGGAGTCACAACGGCCCTGCCCAGACTGTCACCCTTGACGGGAGCAGACAGCCTCATTGTTCTCCCTCAGCGCAGCTGGCGGTTTCAAACCGCTGGCCTTCCGGCATATAACCACGGTAGGACCCTGCTGGTGCTTGCCCTCATGTAATCCCTGCCTGGCTGTCCTGGGATCATCACCCACCCCCACCCCCCCCACACACACATCACACCCACTAGACAGCTGGGGAGACCGAGGCTCAGTGAGGTCCCACAGCTGACCTCGGAAAGCTCCAGGTTGGAACCCAGGACCTGGCTGACCCCTGACCCCGACCCTTGCTCGTGCCCCCTCAGAGGGGATGCCCAGCTGTCTTTCACCCACCCCCCACCCGCTGGGTTTAACCCTTTGCTCCCTGAGAGCCCCCAACCCCCATCAGCCATGGGCAGTCCAGTCCTTATTTATTTATTTATTATTCCTCCATCTCTTTGCGTAACTTTTTATTTCCTCGGCACGCTTTTCCATTATGGCAGCGCTGGGCGACCGTGATAAGATCGGCCCTCGGAGATGGGACAAAGGGGCTGCCTTCGGCTCGAGGGCTGGTCATATCCTGCCCGGAGGACCGAGAGGCCTGCGTGAGATGCGATGCTATCTCTCCCTGGGAGCTTATTGTGTTTCCGCAGGGGGGCTCGCCCACCCGGCCCCTGTCTCCCCCAGCCTCAGTTTCCTTTTCAGTCCCTCCCCTCCTGATAGGAACTGTGGTGCAGAGGGTCCAGGGAGACTTCTAGGACCTGATCCTGGACCGCACACACACATGCTCATGCACATAAACATGCTCGCTCACACACACCTGCACACGCAAGCTCATGCACAGGCACACATGATCATACACACACGCTCACACGCACACGCATGCTCACGCACACACATACTCAGCATGAGCACAGGCTGCAGTGGCAGATGAGCAAGGGCTGGAGAGGCCCCTGTGCCTCAGACCCCCTTGCCGGGCTCATGGGCAGATGGGATGTGGGTGCACAGTGGAGAGAAGCCGTGGAGATGGGACCCACGTGTGGCCAGTCACCAGCTCTGGCTGGAACAGGGGTACAGTGGTGGATTCAGGGTGGGTGACGGGAGCCCACTGCTTTGGTTGCTTGTCTTGTGTGGCCAGGTCCTTTCTGACCCTCAGTCCCCTCATCTGTGAAGTGGGCTAATCAGTGTGGTTAAGATGGCATGGGGTTCTGGGAACCAATTACAAGGATCTACATATAACCTCCTCCCTGGGGGATTGACAACAGAAAAGCGGGTGGAGGGAGACGTCAGACGGAGTAAGATATGCCAAAATAATAGTAGTTTGTAAATTATCAAGGGTTCACGAGGCAGGAGGGAGCGGGGAAGCAGGGGGAAAAATGAGGAGCTGATACTAAGGGCTCAAGCGGAAAGCAAATGTTTTGAGGATGATGGAAACAAATGTACAAATGTGCTTGACACAATGGATATATGTATGGATTGTGTTAAGAGTTGTACGAGCCCCCAATAAAATGATTTAAAAAAAAAAAAGAGGGCATGGGGTTCAGTGGATTCCAGCAACTGTGGTCATCACTGCCCCTGTCTCTGCCCACACTCACCTGGCCGGACGCTGGGGACTTCCTGGGGGCGTCTCCCCTCCTCACCCAGAAGCCCCTCCCTCAGGACTCCCAGCGGGTGCTCAGAGTGTCCACTTTGCTGGAAGAAGCCTTGTTATCTGTAAAAGGACCCAGGTGCCCTGGGGGGAGGTGGGGGTCAGCCTGTTCTTTGTAGAGGGCTGATGCCCTCAACAGCCCCCACCCAGGACCCAATCCCACCCCCTCCTCCCCAACGTGGACACACCCCTTTTAGCCCAGCTGCAGGGCATGCCCCTCCCTGACCCCAGCCCCAGAGCAAGGTGAGCAGCCTGCTCCAAAGATGGCAGGAGCCAGGGCTGGTGCTGGGGACAGGGCCTGGTACCAGGGACAAGGGCCAGTGCCCGGGACCGGGGCTGGTACTGGGGTCAGGAGGTAGGGCTCAGTGCCAAGGATGGGGGCTGGTGCCAGGGACAGGTGCCGGGGACAGGGGCAGGTGGTTTGAGAAAACACCCCCTGTGCAAACAAGGTGTCCATCACAAGCCTCCTCCTCCACCCTCAGGGCCAGTGCCAGGCTCTGGGGCTGACGGGCCACTCTCCCCACTGCACAGGTGGGAAGGCCGAGGCCCAAGAGAGAGCCAGGCCACAAGCTGGGGTTAGTGGGAAGGCTCAGTCTCTAAGGCCCCTCGGGGAGGTGGGGGCAGGGGTGTCCCATCTGCTGGCCCGGAGAGCTCAGCTCTCAGCAACCCTATGGGACAGAGCAGAGCCACCCCCAGCGTTTCCACGGCGAGACTACAGGAGCAGACGCCTCATCTTTCTCTCTCCATGGGGCTGCTGGCTTGGACCCAAGCACTTCACAGTTAGCAGCCCATCAGGGTCTTAGCTGTGCAGGGTGGGCAGAGGTGTCTGTGACAGCCCCCAGGGGCCACAACACGGTTCAGAGAGGGTGACCCGACCAAATCAAGGCAGGCACCCTACAGAACCTCACCAGGGCCTGACTGTCAGCTCCCTCGGGGCTACGGGAAGAGCTCCCCCGGCCCGGCCACCCCCTGCCCCCAGGCTTAACCGCTGCTGGCCCAAAGGCCCTGGCTAGGGGACCTGGGCCCCACCCAGAGCTACTCGCACGCCGCCATGAGCCCATTAGTCGGGGCCAGGGTTCAGCCTGATACGATGGGCTGGTGTTCTGTGTCAAAAAATCAATAAGCTCAGAGATGGGCCTCAGAGATAGGGAGCAAGTTCACAGGCACCAGCTGGTGTGGGTGGGGGAAGGGGGAGGGGTGGCCTTGCCCTGGCTGCCTGTTTAGGTGGGCCTAGCCAGAGCAGAGGGTCGCAGCGCGGGTGCCTGGCCTGGCATCCCACACTCCCTGTGCCTGGCCCCCGGCCTGGAGGCAGGGGGTGGCTCAGCTGAGGTGGCAGCTGGAGCCCAGGTAAGAGGAGGTGACTTCTGGCTGGGAGAAGAGACACAGAGCAGTGCGTTCTGGGCCAGCACAGCCCTCTGCCTGGACGCCAGCTGCCCCTGCTCCCAGGCTGTGGGCGGTGAGCTCTACTGCGTGCCTGCTCCCATGTCCTGGTCCCCACCCGGGTTTGGGTGGCAGAGGCCACCTTTTTCCAAAACACTCGCCACGTCACTGGTCCTCAGCCTTAAGTGGACGGTCCAGTGGGCCACAGGTCAGCTCTGGGTTGCACTGAAGGTGGGAGTGGCCAGGGCAGGGAGGCACGCAGACGCGGGCCAGTGAGGAGGGGCCGTTCACACCCACTGCACAGATGGGGAGACTGAGGCTGCAGTGGTCAGGACCACCCTCAGCCCCCAGCAGCATGTGGGTCAGTGCTGCCCTGCAGCGCCTCCTGCTGTCAGCCCCCAGGAACTGCCCCACTCATGAGCTTGGGGGAGGGGATGGCTGGTGGGCAGGTGGGGGGCGGAGGGGGTCCTGTGATTGGTAGGCGGGGCAGGGCGTCTGTTTAGCGGCTGCTCCCTGGCGCCCACTCGTCGGGCATACCAGCCTTCCTGGCCAGCCAAGGAACCTTCTAGAACCTTCCAGGGCGGGGCCTGCTCAGATCCCGGCTTCCCTCCCCTCTCCTTTTTCTTTCCTTTTTGTGACTTTTATCAAAGGCAAACAGTGTGATCCCCAGATAAGCCGGGGCCAGCTGGCCCCCGAGCCACTGGGCGGGCCAGGAGGAGCGATGGCTGATTAGATACGGGGGCACCGAGGGGACCCGGTGGGCTCCCCATGACGACCACAGGGCCACCGTTTGGGAGGGGCAGCCAGCGCCCGGACTTTGAACCCAGGAGGCCACCACGTGCAGGGCGTGGTGGGGCTGGCCCTTTAAGAAGAGGCCAGCTGGCGGGAGAGGAAGTATTGGTTCAGGTGGAGGCAGGCCTGGGGCAGGTGGCCGCCCTCCTTCTGGGCGGCCCCCGAAGGCCCACTCCAGCTCCCAGCTCCCGGACTCTGTCCCCAGCTGCAGAGCCAGGCAGATGTCCATGTGGGAGATCAGTATTGGCAGGAGTCAGGGTCCATCACAGGCCCAGGGAGAGCCTGTCCCACACGCTGCAGTGTGGCTCTTCCTGGGGACCCCAGCCAAGCCAAGGGCAGGCCCCCCAGATAGTCCACCAACCCAGGGAAGAGGCACTGTGCAGGGGGCCCTTGTGGGGTCACACTGGAGTGGCAGGCTCAGCAGTGAGGCTCAACCGCAGGCAGGGCTGGCATCTCTTAGAGGCCCCGTGGGAGGGGCGGGTGGGCAGGGGGAGGGGGCCAGGCCAGGGGACCAGCAGCTCAGAGGCTGTTTCTGGCTGGTTCCCTGCTGGGTCCCCGCTGCATCCACTTGGCCATTCAGGCGGGACAGGAGGAGTGGCCACAGAGTGTCCCTCTCCTCTCAGCTGCAAGCCCATCAGACCAGGTGGCCATGTGGGATGCTCCCTTTACAGGTGGACAAACTGAGGCACAGAGAGGGTGCGGGCGGGATGCCCAAGCAGGGCCTCACCAGGAGACCCTGCCCTCTGCCAGGGCTGACCGGCCGGTGCAGTCCGCAGAGCCCTTGCTGAGGACTGTGGAGAAGCTGAGCCCTGGACTTGTTCTGAGAACAGCACTAAATGGGCCAGCCCTGTCCCAAGGCTGGGTTATAGGGATGGCCCTGGTAGCCCTGGGCTGGGAGCTGGCCCCTCTCTCGGAGAAGAACCACCACCACCACCACCCCTCCCCACCCCCGCCTGCTGGCCTCCATCTCTTCTCCAGCAGCGCCCTCCCCTGGTTCTCCAAGCCTCCAGCTGAGCCGGCTGACCACTGCACACCCTTAGGGCACTAGCTTGCCCTCTCGGGCCTCAGTGTCCCCCGTCATGTGGGTTGCAGTCATCACCGTCCGGCCCTCCTGCCCATCCCTGTCCAGGCTGGCTCCCACCCTCTACTCAGCACCCTCTGAGAGGCCTCTCACTCACCGCAGGGACTGCACACATCCCACCCCCATGCGCACCCGCCTTCTGCTCCCCCTTTGCTTCTGCGTAGTAGGGGAGGGTCTCGGTCTACCTGGGCTCTAAGCGGCCTGGGATAGGCAGTGGGGACTGGAGATTCAAGTACCCCCAGAGCCTTGGAGGACGCCAGGCAGCTGTGTCTGCAGGAGAGGTGTGAGTGGAAGCACATGGTTATGAGGTGTGCACACACATGTGGTTGTGGACAGGTGTGGACAGAGACATGAAGCGGTGACAGGTGTGGACAGAGACACAGCTGTGGCAGGTGTGGACAGAGATGGCTGTGACAGGTGTGAGCAGGGACATGTGGCCGGAGGGGTGTGGGTGGACCCTGTGGAAGGGCAGCGTCAGTCAGCAGCCTGGCTGGAGCCCCGGCCATCAGGAGCTACCCCTTGGTACGGAGGGCGGCACATCCACCCCAGACCTCCTTCCTTCCACCTGAGCAGCAGGCAGAGGCAGAGCAGGCCATGGATGGACGGACGGATAGACAGATGGAGGCACAAGGGGCAGGTTGCCCAGGGGAACCCAGCAGGGTATACGCAGGGACCCGCGGCGTGGGGCTCGGTGAACTCTCGGGCCTTGCCGTCCTCACTGTTAAGGCCAACTCGGAGGTTGAGTGAATCCTCAGGGCAGCGTGTGAAAGCCAGGCCGCCTCCCTGCCCACACGTGCAGCCCTCCACGCCAGAGCCCACTGGGTCAGGGCAGCAGGGCACACACACACACACACACACCCCGTATCCAGTGCCCAGCCGTAGGCGGATGGATAGCGGGGTGCAGAACCCCCAGCCTCCTCTCCATGTGGTTATTGGTATATTGCCATCTTATCTGCCTGGGAAGACAAAGGCCCAGTTAGAGCGTTTAAGCAGGGCCTCCCAGCGAATTTACATGCTATCGCTGCCATTAGCTGAGCTTTATCTGATCATCAGGCCCATTAAGGCCACAGCCTGTCGAGGGAGCGGGGCTCCAGGAAGTGGGGCCACTGCCCAGCACTCCGGCCAGAGACCATGCCAGGCCAAGGGAGGCCTCCAGCCTGGTAGCAGCGACCAGAAGGCAGGCGGTGTGGCCAGAGGAAGCCCCCCTGAGAGGACAGGGAGCGGGCCCCACCCCCACCCCCTGGTCACCGAGCCCTGTGCACATAGCCCAGGGGAGGGTGGCCAGCAGGGCCCATGGCCACAACTGCGTCCTGGGAGGCCTGCACTGTGGCCACTGCCCTGGGGGGCTGCCTTCTGGGACCCAGGACTTAATAGAGGCCCCAGGGGAAGGGGGCATTCTGGCGTCGCTGCCCCCTGCCAGTCACCCTGACCAACTTAGTTCTAGTTTTGCTCAGCTGAACCTGCCTCAGTTTCCTCACCGACCTGTCACTCAGCCTTCACACCACCCTGAAGGAAGGGAGGTCCTGAACAGTGGACCCAGAGACCCAAGCCTCGCTGGGACTCTGAGGGGCAGTGGGTCCTGACACCACAGAGGTCTGAAATCAGGTGCCAGGAGGGCCACGCTCCCACGGAGCTTCCAGAGGGGCACCCTGGCCTGTGGCCACATCATGTCCCTCTCTGCTCTGTCTTCTCGTGTCCGTGTCTGTAAGGACACAGTGTGACCCTGGGCAGCCTCGCTCTTTCCTTCCGTCCATCCTGGGCCAGCTGCCCTGTGAAGACCGTTTGCTGGTACAGCCATGGTCCAGGTTCCGTGGACGTGGACATGGCTTGGGGACACATGGACCCAGAGCAGACAGGACAGATGGGTGCAGGCAGCAGAGAGGCCTCCTGTCCACCTTGATGCCCACACACCAGGTCCCCTGACCTCCAGCCCAGGCCCAACAGTCCAGAACACAGCAGCCAGGGCACAAGTTGCCTGCTTGCCCGTGCGGGCCCAGCCCAGCCAGCATCCCGTGGCTCCAGAAGGTCACCCCTCTCCTCTCACCCGCTGTCTCTGCAGACGAGTTGGAACCAGTACTGCAGGACAATGGGCAGCAGAGTGTGCGGGCCCGGCAAGGCTTGGCTGCCGGCATTTCCTGGGGCCCGTTCCCTGGCAGCGTCCACCATGAAGCCTCGTCCCCCCAGCAGGGGCAACCGGTAAGGGGATGCAGACTCGGTGGGGAGGTGCTTTCTAGAGGGTGGGGGACGCAAGGGGAGGGCCTCCTGCATGGGATCTTTAGGCAGCACCTGCACACCTGAGTTGAGGCTGCAAGCGGAAGACCTGGGTGAGGGGTCAGTTGCACACCGACCTGACCGCAGAGGGCTGCGTGCACCTGGGAAGGGGCTAGCCGGGCCTGTCTGCCCCTAGGAGAGGATGATGCCCAGGGTGGGGTCCACCTGGGGTCAGGGCAGCCCAGGACTCTTGGCCTGGCTGGAACAGGGGTGTGGGGACAGCTCTGGTGGACAAGGGGCTACACAGGTGCCCGGGGCGTCCACCGCACCTGGCACTGCCCGTGTCCCTGGTCCTTTGGGTGTGGTGAGTACCGGGAGCCACAGTTCTCTGGTACAGACTGAAGCCCGGGAGGAGGTCAACTGACAGCCAGTGAGGGTACCTGGGTGCTGAGCGCAGAGGGCAGCGGCAGGATTGTGGAGAGACTGCTGTTTGATGCTGACTCAGGAATTAGTGGACTCATATAAGCAACAGGGCTGGAAGGGGAGGTGAGTGGGCGGGGGGTTCTGGGTTCTAAACGGGGTCCACACCCGTCCTCAGTGACTGGGTGAAGACTGGGGTGGCTGAGTTGGGGGCTAGGGCTGTGGGCGTGTCCCCTCTCAGTCCAGTCCAGCTCCACCCAAGCTGGACAGGATGTGTTCCAGACACGCTGGGACACCCTCACTTTCTGACCACCCCCAGCCCAGTGAAGCAGGCTTCTGCTCCCATCTCACAGATGAGAAGGCTGAGGCTGTCAGAAGTTCAAGCACTTGCCCAAAGCAGCCAGGAGAGGCAAATGGGGTTCTGGTGGCTGCCCAGCCCCAGGAGGCATCCCTGCCTGGTCTAGGCTAGGTCCTGGCCCAGCTACCCAACACCCCCTCCTTCTTTTGGGGTGCATGTCCTGTCACCGGGGAGCCTTGGCCCCAGCCTGGAAGCTTCCCAGGGCTGCGAGGGGCCGGCACTGGGGGCCTCCAAGGAAGCCCGGCTCCTTCTCGCCAGGCTTTATCTGCTGCAGAATTAAACCCTTGGTTAACCCTTATCTCCCCGGCATGGCCGCTATCTCTGCCTCGGCGCCAAGTGTCCGGACTCAGGCACAAGATGATTGATTTCGCGGAGATACGCAGGCTGCCCTGATACTTCGTTTATTGTCTAAATATTTTTGCTAACATTTCAGCGGGCCCCTTATCGCACCCGGCTGACGAGGCCCAGCTCTCTCCCCTCCCCTCCCTGCCGGCCTTCCCCAGATACCCTATCAGCCCCTGGCCCATCTGTCTCCGCTGCTCCAGCGGGAAGGAGGGAGGGAGGGGCTGCGGATCGGATGTGGCCACCCTTCCCCACATAGTCCTCCCCACCCCTGGGGGCCTGGAGGGCAGGATGGCTCCAGAGGTTCACCAGAGGTCAGGGTGCACGGGATTCAAGGATGTCCTGGTACAGGTTTGGCTGCTGTGTGGCCATGGACCAGGCTTCCCCTCTGTAGAACCAAGGTCCAGCACATATCCAAGCCAAGTGGGCTGTGAAAGACACCCCTGGTGGGTGGTAGACAGGGTGGTGGGCAGGTGGAGGGGTGGACAGGGACAGATGAGTAGCCAGATGGACAGAGACACAGATGGGTGGATAAGCGGGCAGAGAGATGGACAGGGATGGAGGGATGGAGGGATGGAGGGATGGATGGATGGATGGATGGATGGATGGATGGATGGATGGATGGATGGGTGGGTGGGTAGGTAGATGAGTGTGTGGATGGATGGGCAGGGAGCTGAATGGATAGATGGGTGGGAGGGTGGGCAGAGGAGTGGACTGATGGGTGGGTGGGTGGATGGCCAGCTGTGAGAAGACAACACTGCTGGAATGGGGAGGGTCATCACCAAGGGATGGGAGACCTTGCTGGGTCTGGGAGTAAGGCAGGGGCACAGGGGGGACCTTGGCCACCAGGTATGAGTGTGCACATCTCGGGCAGGTGAGGCCAAAGTAAGTGGGGGAGCCGCCATCAGCACCTACCTCAGCCCATCCCCATATGTCCCTCCCCCTTCTGTGGCCCCTGGGTCTCAGTGCTGCCGCTGAGCCCCCCACTCAAGCCGTCAGGATGGTCACTCCCCAGCAGGGTCGGGAGCCAGCCCACCACCCTACCTTCAGGGATGCGCCCCCGTTCCCACCCCCAAGTTGTCAGATCGGATGCAGTGGAGATGGGGTTTCTGATGGTATCTCTCCCAGCGGGCAGCGCACAGTGACCTCTTTGTTGGGGAAACAAGGCAAGTTCTCAGAGCCGTGGAGAATTTAAAGTGGATGCCGTACCGGGGCAGATCAGCTGGGGTGGGGGGCAGTCAGGGCGAGGGAGCCAGGCCACACAGGGCCCTGAACTTGGGGGTGGCCAGGCTGGGAAATTAAAACCACACCCCCATGCCTACAGCCTGGGGCCTTCATGCTGGGGGGCGGTCTGAGCTAGGACAAGAAAACTGCTGGCCTGGGTGATACAGTGTCCATGCCTATGGCAGAGCCAGAGGCTGCTGCGGCCGCCTGCTCAGAGCCACAACAGACTCTGGCAGGGGACCTGGATGATTTCTGAGGTCTGCCACCGGAGAGAGGGCATGGAGCTAGCCCACGGACCTCCTACTTCCAAGGGCAGGGCTGGCCTCTTCCACAATGATGGCCAGCACCCACAGGCAGAGGGACATGCAACACCAGCCCTGCCCACCCCACCGCAGACCAGGGCCATGGGTGGGAAGCAGGCTGGGGCCATGGCGCTGTGTCCTTCAAACAGTCTGGCTTGCTCCTCCCGGCCCCAGCCCCCGTGCATGTTCAGGGCAATGGGGGGCACAGCAGGTGGGTGGGGCCTCCCCCAGCTGACACAGAGCCCGGTGGGTGCCACATGCATGTTCGGACAATGGGGGCACAGCAGGCACCTCCCCCAAGTGACACAGAGCCTGGTGGGTGCCCAGTATGTGTTTGGGTGCTGGGGGGCACTGCGGGCAGGCGGTGCCCCTTCTGCAGTGTCAGCAGTGTTGCTGGAGTCTTTATCTTGCTGCGAACACTCTGCTCCCGGAGTGATAAGCGTTAAACCGGCCGGCAGCCTGTCAGGCTCAGTTTGAGGGTTTAGAAATATTGGGACGAATAATTAGATTTCATATCGTTACCGCAGCAGCCATCCAGGGATCAGGCAGATTAATTTTTTCACCCTCCTCCGCTCATCATTATTCATTAGTGCACTTGGCGCCGGAGGCGGAAGTCCAGGCTCCACCGCACGGGCCGGTGAGGGGTCCGGGCCACAGGCACTGGGCTGGCCCAAGGGCCCTGTTCTGTGTCCGGCTGTGCTCCACAGCCCTCTGCTCTCTGTGGGGGTCCGAACCCCGAGGGCTCCCTGTGGCCTGCTTCACTTGGGAGAGCGGGCCCAGCCCTTACCCGGTGGGCATGAAGCCCCTGGGCACAGCAGGCGGGTGTCCCCCTGCACAGGCCTACCTGAGATCCCTGCACCCCAGTGCCCAGGGGACCCTGCATCATAGGCAACAGCATGAGGCTCCCAGCAAACAGGTGGCAGCACCAATGCTGGGCTCTGGCCTGTCCCCCATGTCAAGACGGCTCAGGGCCTCCCCCCTCCCCCCACTGCCCATTGGGAAGGAACTGGGGCTCAGAACAGCCCCTTCCAGGTGGCTACAGGCAGGACCACCCCAGTCAGCTACGAGGATGAAAAGTCTTTTGGTAGATAAGGCGGGAGCAGGCTTCAGATGCTCGGAACAGGACATCTGTCTAGGGGTGCTGGGCTCTAGGGAGCGACCAAGAGACTGGGGGCAGGCAGTGCAGGTGGCCTAGGGGAGCGTGGCACCCGCTGGATGGAGCCTTTCAGGGCTGATGTGGACCACAGCCCACCAAGCTTTGTTTGGAGGTCTGGAGACCTCGCTGGAGGAGCTGAGGCCAAGCCGGACCCCACCATCACCCCCAAAAGGCTGCCCATCGCTCTTGGGGCTCATGGGGCCCAGTGAAGGGGCTGGGAGTGTCCAAGAGCGTCCACTAGGTGTGGGCCCCGGCTCAGCCCCAGACTGATATGTGACTCCGCACTGGCCACTGAACCTCTGGGCTTCCCATCTGTGCACCCCCAGTGACCCTGGGAAAGGACAAGCCCAGCCTGGGGTCCTGGGGTGATTTGGCACCGCTGATGCCCCAACTGGCTGGCGCGATGGCCGCACAAAGAGAAGTGCCTGTAGGGGCGGGGCCCTCCCTGTGTTGATGACGTCCACAGTGGGAGGGTGACCGCTGGGTCCCTCCTCTGCAGAGCCCACCCCTGACCCTGCAGCTGGAGGACGAGACCTGCTGGCTAAGGACACTGCCCCGGGCCAAGACGGAGGCCGAGGTCAACACACTCGTCTACAGGAAGGGTTGGTGTCACGTGCCGCTTCCCCGACCCTCACCTTCAGGACCGCCGGGGTCACTCAACTCACCAGGGCCGGCCTGTAAGGGGGAAGCAGCCTGTCAGCCCAGGGGCTGATGGTCCCCTTTGATGGTGGGCCAGGGGCCTGTCCCGTCTGGCCTAATGGGGTCGTGTGGGTGGGGGCATGGGTGCAGGAAGGGGACGCCTGTTTACTCTCTGGTCCATGTCTGTTCTCAGGCACCATCAGGGACTCCCGAGTCCCCAGGGGGAGAGTGTAGGGCCCCCACCGCCAGGGAGGGGTGAACCCCAGCCCAGCTTCCTGTGGGCAGCTTCTGCCTGGACCTCTGCCCACCCACAGAGCCCCAAGGGGAAGGGGCTGGGGTGCAGGGCTTGTGGGCGCAGGACCTGAGATTGCCCTCGGCTTCTCTGGGGCTAGTGCATCACCCCCAAGCCTTCATTTCCCCCCCTGTGGGGGGGGTCTGAGCACAGGGCCAGGGCTGGTAGTACTATGGGTTCCAGCCCCTGGGTAAGTGGGATTCTGGCCATGCCAGTCCAAATGAAGATGGGGGAATCCACCTGCCCAGACACAGGGTGATCTGGGTCCTGGGGTGTCCCATGCCCACCCTGCTCCTGAAGTGTGGCCTCCAGCAGCTGGAGGGACACAGAGGTGCCAGCCTGGTCATGCCTCTGGCGTCTGCATAGGCCCTGTGCCCTGGAGTTGCTGGCCAAAGCCGCCCCCTGCAGGCAACATCTGGAAGCTCCATCTGAGCAGCTGGTTTCTCCAAATGATCCTACTTTCTGCCCACTTCCAAGTCTTTCCTAAAAAGTGGGCTGCTGGGTTGATGGGGTGGGTGCCAAGCCAGGGAGCACCCTCTGTTGGGGGGGTCACCAACAGCCCCTCACCCAGAATCAGACCCCAGCCTCCATGCCCGTATCTCTAAGATGGGGCTGAGCAGAGGGGCGCAGGCAGCGAAAGGCCTGCCCCTCCTCACACTGCTACCTCTCTCTCCACAGATGGGGCACTCTGGTGCAAGATCACCAGGCCTGTGCCGGCCGGTGGGCCGCTGACCGTGCACCTCTCAGCTGAGCCTCCCAGCGCCCCCAGCCCACTCAGGAAGAGGGAACCGGAGGAGGCCAAGGGCCAGGCCCCTGCCCCCACCCCCTCAGACATCCAGCTCCTGCCTCAGCAGGCCGGCATGGCGTCCATCCTGGCCACAGCCGTGGTCAACAGTGAGTACACACTCACCTGCTTGGAGCACCCCCAACCACAGAGCCAGCTAGGCTGGGGCTGTAGACATGTCTTCAGGGTCAGGAGCCAGAGAGTCCCCAGGAGGGGGCCAGGCCAGGTCTGCAGATGCTGATGTGGGGGTAGGGGACCTGCCGCATGGGTCTTCACCAGAGATGGGGACAGGAGCTCAGTGCCATAGCCCAGGGTGTCAAACCAGCAAACAGGCTCTGGCCTACACTACCTGGCTGGGTGGGCCAGAACCAGTCTACGCTCTGCCTGGCTCTGGGGCTGAGCGGGCCTTCTCCAGGGCAGCCCTACTGACACTGGGGGTGTCATGCCCCCTCCACATGCCAGCAGCACCCCCTCCTGACTGTGACTAGCAGAAATGCCCCTGGGTGTCACTAAATATCCCCAGGCTGCCTGTTACAAGGACCCTCCTGGAGTCTAGGGGTTGCTGTGAGAATGTACTCACACTTAGCCAGTGGCCCCAACTGAAAGCCCCTGGCGCCTAGGTCTGGCTTCACCAGGGTGGCAGTGCCAGCAGGAACCAGTGCCCTCAGGCAGTAGCTCTCAGCTCCTGGAAGGGTAAAGAGCTTTGATGCAGAGGAAAGCAGACAGGACGGGTGTGAAGCGGCCCCTTCACTCGGGCCCTCAGGAACCCGCTCGGGAAGATAGCAGTGTCTCTGGGCTGGGAGGTGGGGTGATGGCTGGAGGCTGTGTCCAGGGCAGGCTCCGGGCAAGTGGAGGCCTGGGCATTTGCACACCTCGTGTGCAGGCTCCCTGGTTGCCTGGGCAGGCCTGTCCACACTCAGCCCCCAGGGACCACCACCACCCTCTGTAAGACTCAGAGCTGCAGCCAAACTCTGAGTCCCCACCTTACCCCCCCCGACCGCCCCCTGCCCCCCCGGAGTCCCAGCCAAAAGCATTGTCCCACCAGTGACCCTGAATGGCCCAGGCTCCAGCCGAGGCCCAACCTGGTCGAGAACCCCGCTGTCTGGAGGCTGTGTCCTGAGTACAGCAGGTCTCAGAGCCTGATAAGCCCCCCAGGACCCCAGAACCCTGTACTCAGGGCCCAGATCAGAGACCGCAGAAGCTGGCTGGGGGCAGGTGTCCAAGCCAGAATGGGCCTCTCCAGGGAACTCCACACAATGCACACCCCCACCCCCCAGCCCAATGACAACAGCACCTTCAGCAAGCCCACCAATGGAGTGCCTGGTGCCATCGCCATTGGCAGGTGGCTGGAGCCAAGAGGTCCGGTCAGGTGGAAAACAGGAGGGCTCTCCCTCTGTCCACTTGGCCAGAGTCCTGTGCTCACCCTCCAGAAGCCCATCTGGTGCTAAGCGCTTACCCAGTCCAAGCTTGATGCCACCCAGCCACAAGGTCCCTATGCTCCCACTCACCTGGGCACACCCACTCCCACCTGCCTATCTGTCCACACCCCCCTTCACTCTCATGCACCTGTTCACACACACACACACAGAAAGGAGGGGTTCACAGTTCCACGAAGGGGAAGGGTGAGAGAGAACTGGGTGGGGGGCTTCCAAGGTGGTGGGGATAGAGGGATGGCAGACTCAGGCCCCAGGGGCCGAAGCTCAGCGGCCGCATGCTCTCGCCCCCAGAGGACATCTTCCCCTGCAAGGACTGCGGCATCTGGTACCGCAGCGAACGCAACCTGCAGGCTCACCTGCTCTACT
Source organism: Echinops telfairi (assembly GCF_000313985.2). Lineage (NCBI taxonomy): Eukaryota > Metazoa > Chordata > Mammalia > Afrosoricida > Tenrecidae > Echinops > Echinops telfairi. Next base: position 47,536,940 of record NW_022106189.1, read on the forward strand.
ACTGTGCCAGCCGCCAGGGCGCCGGCTCCCCCGCTCCCGCCCCCGCCGAGGAGAAGCCCAAGGAAGCCTACCCCAACGAGAGAGTCTGCCCCTTCCCACAGTGCCGCAAGAGCTGCCCCAGCGCCAGCTCCCTGGAGATCCACATGCGCAGCCACAGCGGTGAGCCGCCCCGCTCCACCCTGCGTGCGCGCACACAACGCCCAGCCCACTGGGAACCCCAGGCCCTCCCCCCCTTCTGCAGCTCCGCATTGCCCTCTGCCTCTGTCCAGCCCCTCCCCCTGCTTTCTTCTCACCTTCCAACACTGTGGTGTCTTTAAAATCCCCCGGGCCGCACACACTACACACACACACACACACAGGATTCTCACCAGGCGGTGCACCCCTAAGAGAGCTATCGCAGCAAAGCCACTGGGAGGGGTAAAGGGAGAGGTGGGGGCTGGGTGCGGGGCAGGGGTCCCCGCACCCCCCTCACGCATGCCATGTTCCAGGAGAACGCCCCTTTGTGTGCTTGATCTGCCTGTCGGCCTTCACCACCAAGGCCAACTGCGAGCGGCACCTCAAGGTGCATACCGACACCCTGAGCGGTAGGTGGGCGGGGAGCGGGTGGAAGGGCCAAGGGGGGACACCCTCGCCCAGTCCCTGACAACCATGGGCCACTGCAGGTGTGTGTCACAGCTGCGGCTTCATCTCCACCACGAGGGACATCCTCTGTAGCCACCTGGTGACCAGCCACATGACCTGCCAGCCAGGCTGCAAGGGGGAGCCCTGCTCCCCAGGTGCAGGGTACCCCGCTGCCAAGGCCCCCGCTGGTGAGCAGCCCCACCCGAAAAAGAGGAAGCCTGGGTCTGGCCTGAGTCACCATCCACTCAGGCTCATAGCAGGACAGGGTACGACCGCCCCTGTGGGTTTCCCAGAGCGCAGCAGTTTCCCCTCCCCTGTGCAGACAGACCGGTCTTCTTCCCTCCCTGGGCCTGGTGGTCTCCACTGCTGGCCTTGGGATTGGCGGCCCCGCAGGGGTCGACGTTCGCCTGGTTCCAAACCCCCTCTCCAGAGACCCAGCTGACCCTCTTCTTGCCTCCCATGCCCCCCTGCCCTGGCCCAGCTCCGGCCTGATAGCGGCTCTGGGGTCTTTTCCAGATGGCCTGGCCAGCTTCCCACAGCACCCGGCCTTACACGGCCCCCTCGCCCCCGCGGATCTGACGCCCACCGGATTCCCAGGCCTGGAGAGGAAGGAGGCCTTAAACGGAGAGGCCTGTGTGGCCACGCAGAACGGCGGTGAGCCCCCCGCAGTGGCCCCAAGGATCAAGGTGGAGGCAGAGGAGGAGCCCGAGGCCGCGCCCACGCTGCCCAGGGCTCCCTCGCGCACGCCATCGCCGCCGCGCAGCCCACCACCGGTGCAAGTCAAGGCCGAGCGCTCCAGCCCGTCGCCCGTCTGCAGCCCAGCGCCCGGGGACCTGGGCGCGCCGGCAGGGCCGCTCTTCCTGCCGCAGTTTGTGTTCGGCGCGGACGCCGGCCCGCAGGCCTCGGAGATCCTGGCCAAGATGTCCGAGCTGGTGCACAGCCGGCTGAAGCAGGGCCAGGGCGCCCCGGGGCTGTTCGCGGGCACGCCCACCCCCAAGGGTGCCACGTGCTTTGAGTGCGAGATCACCTTCAACAACATCAACAACTACTATGTGCACAAGCGCCTCTACTGCTCCGGCCGCCACCTGGCCGAGGACGCGCCCGGCGCGCGCAGGGCCAAGGGCCCCGCGACCCCCGCCAC
>NW_022106189.1:47539673-47541278 GCF_000313985.2 Echinops telfairi
CGCCTCCCCGGCCGCTGCTCCAGCCCACAGCCTGTCGCCGGGGCCACAGCCGCGCACACCCCCAGCGCACACGGACAAGGGCGCACAGGCCACAGGCAAGGGGCCCCTGGCGCCGGCGCCCAACAGCAACCAGCGGTACTGCCGCCTGTGCAACATTAAGTTCAGCAGCCTGTCCACCTTCATTGCCCACAAGAAGTATTACTGCTCCTCCCACGCAGCTGAGCATGTGAAGTAACAGGGCTGCCGCCCAGAGGGCTAGGACGCCCCCAGCGTTGCCCTCCAAACTCGGCAGCTGAGGACTGCTGGAGCACGCACACCTGGACCTTGGCACTTAATAAAGACGTTCAGTTTGATGAGCATCGTGGTGGATGGGCCTCGTTCTCTGGGTAGAGAGGCAGGGGGACCCAGGAGCCGGACTCGGCCAGCCCTGGGCACCCAGCACTGTCTGTATGGGGGTGCCGGATCATGTGGGGGGCAGGGTGTCCATGGTCAGCACCACCCCTGGTGCTCAGGCCAGTGGGCCAGAAGGGATCAGTCTGAGGCCCCACATGCCCGGGACCACTGAAATGGCGGCAGCTGCTTCCCTCCAAGGCCAAACCAGAAACACAGGCTGTGCCACCGGATACTAAGGGCTTAGTCACAGCTGCCACCAGCCCCTCCATCCTGCTCGGACCCAAGTGGCGCCTGTCCACTGTTGGATCTCAGGTAAGGCCTGGGAGGGTACAGAGGATGGAACCTGGGGCCACAGGGGTGGCAAGGGGGTGGGGCTGGGCTCAGAGCAGAGGCCAGTGAGCCACACATGGTCCCCAGAGCTTTCTTGACAGTTAGGGACCAGCTCCTGACCAAGAGACAGCATCCCAGGAAGGCAGGTGGGCATGGCCGGCATGGGTGCTCCCAGGCCGGTGCAAAGAATGTGGCACCAGCCTGGAGAAAACTAGGTTGTCATCCTGCCCTGAGCTTGTGGGTAGGCAGTCAGCTGCTGTGCCCACAGCCACTCTGCAGTCCAGCTCGGGTCAGAGGCAGCCCAGGTGGGTTGGGCGGAGCAGCCCTAGTGGAGATGTGCTCCTCGTTTGCATTGTCCTGCATGGATTTGCATAGAGAGCCCGCCCTTGCCTGGGCCCCAGGTTATCCTGATTGCAATCACAGGGAGTCTGCAGAGCAGGTGTCAGGGACCCCAGGGATGCGGAAACCCCGGGCTCCCTGTGGGAGACACCTCCATGTCACACTATCACGTGTAACAGCAAGGCACATGCCACGCTCCCTGGCGGGCCCCTGTCCACCCCTGCAGACAGGGGTGAGGAGGGGTGGCCTCCGATCGCTCAGAGCTCAGCACACAAGGCAGAAGCCACCCTGTGACGCCCACCTCTGGCCAGGCTGTGTGAGTGGTCACTCTGCACAGTGTCCATGCTGCCTGAACCCCAGGATACTGAAGAGACAAAGGTAAGGTGACCAGATGTCCTGCTTTTGGCGGGACTCCTGATTTTGAACAATTTGTCCCGCGGCGTTTTTAAAAAGTCCCAATTTTTGGAAAGAATGCACGACAAGCTAGGGTATACGGTTTTCGGCTGCCATGTGGCTATTTCGCCAGGATATGAGTTTTATCCA
>NW_022106189.1:47541826-47542967 GCF_000313985.2 Echinops telfairi
CGGCCCATCAGAGAGCCAGGTGGGCGTGGCCTGGGGTCCCCCCTCTCTAGGAGGGGAGGGAGGGCAGACCAGAACCATGCCTCCCACCACCCCCTGAGTCCTGGCCCCGCCCGCTGATCCAGAGAACCCAGGACCCCAACCTCGTCCGGGCCCACCTGAACCTGTGTGTCTGTATAAAACCTGCGCTACGGCCATAGAGAAGATCCTGCCCTTGGCATCCCTGTAGGGCAGGAAGTGGGGCTGTGCCCGGTGATTCCATGGCTGTGGGAGCAGAGGGCCTCATCTCTCTGAGAGGAGAGGGCTTGGGAGTTGAGCCACCCCCCTTAAGGTTAGCAGCCACTCTGCAGGAGAAAAACTAGGATCTCTGCTCCCGAAAGAGTGCGTCTCAGGAACCCACGGGCAGTCCCACCCTGTCCTGCAGGTCATTCTGAGCCAGCAGCTACTTGACAGCCGTGAGTTTCGTTTTGCGTTTTTGCGCGGTCCCATCCAGTGGTCTGCAGACTGGCTAGGAGAGCCAGGTCAGGGATGCGCTGTACCACACCTTTCTTGGCTCCGTGCCATTTTACCGAAGAGGAGACAGAGGGTCTGAGTGGCAAAATGCCACCCCTCCCTCCAAGGCTCTGTACAGAGCTCTGCAGTTGCTCTATAGCAATGGGCCCCTCTGGCTGTTTGTCACCGGTGCTCCTTAGGAGATAGGGTGGTAAGGTGTCATCTCACCTACTTGGGACAAGGGACCGGAAGGGACTGGCCTGGAGACGGACGTCAGGCTTGGTAAATAGGGGCAGCTAAAGGAGGACGGCCCTTGGTGAGAGGGACCGACACTGCCTGCAGCAGGGGGAGGAGGACGCGGGAGGGGGCGCTGTCCGCTCTTTTCGCCATGGTCGCTGGGAAGCAGAATTGCCTCAGCGGCACGTCAGTGTGCGGAACGTGCCAGGGAAAAAGGAGACTTGCTGGAAATGTCAAGATGGATGGATTTGGGCTGTTGGTCTCAAAATAGGCCGCATGTGAGTTTGTTCCACGGAAGGCAGCCCTGCAGTCTCGCCCCGTGGCGGCTCCACAACAGGGAGTGGTGCTGTTTGTGACGGTCCTGGGGCGCCGGGAGGCAGATGAGGTCCTCCAGGTCAGCCCCCCCCCACCTCCA
>NW_022106189.1:47544016-47562176 GCF_000313985.2 Echinops telfairi
AACTCGAAAGGCGAGGCTTCACCACCCATTTATCCCTCCACCTTTCAACCAGCACCACATGTGATTATCGGCCAGGCTGGCACAATTAACTAACTTACACGCCTTCCAGGCAGGTGTCAGGGCAGACAGTGTTCCATCTCCCCATGCCAACCCCAACTCTGCTCACGTGGCAGGCACCTTCTGGGCCCTGCAGTCTCTTGCTTATGGGGTGGGCTCACTTTGGGGTACCCTCCCCCAGCACGCACTAAGCCTGCTTCCTCTCTGCCCCTGGGCCTCAGAAGCAGAAGGCCACCCGAGTGGTGGGCCCTGGGAGGTCCCTGGCCATGATCCCATGGAAGTCAGCAGTTGTCTGATGACTTACCCCAAATTCAGCCCTATGCAGCCCCTGACACAGCCTGCCCAGCAAATTGCTTCCAGAGCAGGTACTGGACACAGCCAAGAGACTGGTGGAGAGGCCAGGTGGGAGGGGCAGGCACATCTCTTCTCCGCTGGCCTCTGGAGCGCCAGGTGTACCTGGCAGCACCTACACACCACCCTGTGGAGAGCTGCAGAGAGCATCCCTCGCCATCCTCTCTCAGTGGCCTCATTAGCCGGCTGGCCTCCAGGCTCTTTAGCCGAGCACAGGGACACAGCCCAGAATGCCCAGCCAGGCAGAGATGCGAGCACCAGCCCAGACCACACAGGGGTCAAGGCACTACATCACCCAGCAGACAGAGGGACAGTGTGTCCAGGCCACATGAGGGGCCACTGGCAGGGGTGCAGCTGAGAACTCAGCTCCGGGACTGCGGGTCCCCAGCTTTGCTCCAGCTGACCACCCCCATGCCCACTCTCTTCCCCTCTGGCCACCAGAGAGGTGGTGAGATACGCAAAACATGGAATTCTTCCTGTCGTGTAACCATGCTCTGCTGTCCACGGGTTTCCAGTGGCTCATTTCTAGAGGCAGAATCACTAGGCCTTTCTTCCTCGACTCTCTTAATTTGGAAGCTCTGTGGAGGCCCGATCCGAGGCTCAGCCCTCAGGGAGGTGGACCCACACAGTAGGCTGTGACACGCAGGGCGGGACGAGGGGCAACGCTGACTGGACTTCAGTTCGTAGCAGCGTGTATGTGTGCATGTGTGTGATATGTGATTTAACTGTGTCCGTGTGAGAGATATGTGATGTACCTGTGTGCATGTGTAAAAGATACGTGATCTAACTGTGTGTGTGAGAGAGAGACCTGGTCGGAGCTTACAGGACAGATCGCCGGGTGTCTGTTCAACAGTTCATAGTTTTGTTTCCTGCCCGGACTGCAATCCTTGGTGGACCAGCACTCACCCCACTCCTCCCTGGGTCCCTGTTTCCACCACCCCACCCCAGCCCGGCCCCCTGGGCTTCTTCCTGCAGCCAAGCTGCCCTTCTGACCTCAGAGGCCTGGTGGTTGGGGGCGTGCCTCCCCCCTGCTCATGTTCCTGGCTCCCCTCCTGAACCTGTTGTTTGCCAGGAAATGAGGGAATGGGGGGGCGTACAGAGTGGGCTAGCTCCAGGCCTGTGGGGGATGAAGGGCCCTAGTCTCGGGGTTCCACCGCTCCCTGTCTGACCAGTCAGCCTGGTTTCTCACGCACCTGAGTGTGTCCCACGTTTTCCTCCCACTCTGCCCAGGTGCTTCTAATGGAGTCCTCTCAGAGCAGCTGGTGGTGGGCGCCGGCACCATCTAGTGCCTCTGGTCTCGGGGCCGTGGGTGCTGACGCTTGAGGGGTCCCTCCGCCTCCAGGACGCCTTGTGTCCGGGTGCTGTCTTTGACTTTTCTCCCTCTTCGTGGCTCTGACAGGGAACCCCCTGGCTGTGCAGGGATGGCTGCTCAGCAGGCAGCTCCGCTTTGCTTGCCCAGGTGCCCCTCCTGTCTTAGAGGGCAGGCCCCTTGGGGGCAAAGGCTGCACCTCAGTTGTCATGATCAAGCCACAGCCCTGGCTCTCCGTCACAGCTGAGGGGTGAGGGAGGGGCATTTTGGCCAGACACAGGGACGACCAGGGGCCCTCGGTCTTTGTGTGCCCCGCGCCCCCACCCCCATCCCCCCAGTCCTCGCTCCTGCGAGTGTGGGCTGCCACAACACCAAGGACCAGCTTAGCAACCTCCCGTGGAGAGACCAGCGCATGGGTGGAGACAGGACTTAGATCTGGGAGCCAGGACTTACCTTTGTTGTTGGCTGGGACGGGGACACCATCACACGCACACCTGAAGAGACATCTGGAAACTGGGCAGCCAAGGGCCTGAGTGAGGGGCTCTAGGGGCAAGTCCTGCCCTGTCACCTGCCTCCCCCCCCCCCGCATGGGGCTGCCCAGATCAGCCCCAAAGGATGCTCTGAGGCAGGGGCTCCTCCTCCAGGGCCCCATCTCCCACAGCCCACTCTCCCTGCCATGGGGGGCAGCTCTGGCTTGGTCCATGGGCCTCCCTCTCAGGAGTGTGTGACCACTGGAAGCAGTCTTCTCTGAGCCCTGGTTGAGCCCCTGCCTGGGCCTCTCTCTAAGGGCAGCTTCAGAGACACAGTGAGCTCCCCTGGGCCAGGCTGACCAGTGTCTGACTGGGATGACCAGAAGCCCCTGATGAGCCAGGAGGGGCAGGAAACCCTGTTCCCCACCCCCCAGCGCGCGCGTGCGCACACACACACACACACACACACACACACACACACGTGCCTGGTTGCCACGGAGACAGTGGTGCAAAGACATGAATTACGACAACAGTTGCAGAGTTTTCCTGCTGGTCTCTAGGATGGTGCTTTCTTGAGGACAAAGGGACAGCTCCCCACCCCCTCCCCCTGGGCCATGCACCGCTGTGCCAGGCACATCCCTGCTAGGCACCCTCTGCTGTGGGCATGTGTCCAACGTCCCCAACAGCGCTCAGCCCCCATACTGCCTGCAGGGGGTCCCCCCACCTGCTAACGCTCCCTGAGTCACTCGGAGCCGGAGGGGCCTGGCTGCCAAGGCCTTCAGATATGCCTGATATCATTCAGGCTGAGAAAATGGCCTCTTGCTCTGCGGGACGGGAAAGGGTTGGGGAGAGGGGGTGCAGGTGGCATAGGGGTGGGGAGCGCTCCCTGCTCGGGTCAGTAGTTTGGCAAACGCTAGCACAATGGGCATCTAAGGTGCAAGTAACTGTTGTGGAGCAAAGGGTGACGAAGATGAAATACACAGGAGACACGTAGCCAGATGGACTTGTGGACCGAATGGGCCCAGTCTCCAGGACCTGAGATCAGAGGCACTAGATGGTGCCCAGCCACCGCCAGCCAGCTGCTCTGAGAGGGAGCCCCTTATGAAGTCCTGGGTGGAAGGAAAAGGGGTGGGGGGGCGGCTTCGGGTCACAAGACAGGCCAGGCTTCCTGGTCAGACTGGCTTGGAGCCCCTGTGTCTGTGGCCCCTCATCACCACTCAGGTCTGGAAAGGAACTCACCCCCTGGCTCAATTTCAGCCACACAACAGGCAGGCCTATGGGGGGTTGCCAATCATACCTGGAAGGCACGCCCACCTGAGCCTAACCTGCCTTTGAGATCAGAGGAACCGCACTGAGCAGAGGGCAGAGTTCAGAGGATCGGGAAGGAGGGGGCGTGGGAACAGGTACACAGGGAGGAGGAAGTGGGGCACATCCGGGCTGGTGCCCTGAGCAGACAGGCATCCAGGACAGGAAGAAATGTGTCTGCATGATTTGCCTGGGGAGTCCTCTGCTCTACAACACCCCTCCCCTCCCCCTCCCCACTCTTAGAGCCCAGTGGCTCTCGGAGGCCTGGGGTAGGGCACAGGTGGGGGTGCCTTTCAGGACCCTGAGTGGATGCAGCCACACACCCTGTCCTCCCCGCCTGCAGGGGCAGCTCCAAGAGACAATGGCTTTGAAGGGACTTTGAACTGAGTCTTTTTTTTAAAGGATGCTCTAGAGCTGGGTTTCCAGCCAGGCTCCGTGGGGACATCGGTCATACTCTACTTGCTTCCGTTCCGGTGGTTGTGGGGTGCCCATCTCGCATCCCTGCCCCCACCAGTCTCATTTTGTTTCCAGGTCATCACTGGCCTCTGACTTCTGACCTGCAACGTGATTCAATCCGTGAGGGAGCTCCGTTTAGTTTGCAATGCAGGCTCTGCCCCTGGGGCCGAATCCGCCCTCTCATTACCATAACCTACTGCCCCCAAAGACTGCCCTGGTGGCGCCGTGGGTTACGCATCGGGCTGCTAGCAGCAAGATGGGCGATTCAAACCCACCAGCCACTCCGAGGGAGGAAAATGAGGCTGACTGCTCCCATAAAGTCTCAGAAATGCTGGAAGTCGCTATACGTCAGAATCGAGCCCATGGCTCCAAAAACCCACTGCCCTCGAGTCAGTGCCAACGTACCAACCTATGAGGCAGGGTAGAACTGCCCCTGTGGTTTCCCAGATGGCAACTCCTTACGGGAGTAGAAAGCCTGGTCTTTCTCCCGTGGAGCGGCTGATGATTTCAAACTGATCACCTTGTGGTTAGCGGCCCAGAGTGTAACCACTGCGCCTCCCTGAGCCATGGCAGGGCACTGCTCTTGCTTTCAAGCTCCCATTTAATCTTCCCAGTTGCTTCGGGCAGTCGGTCCTGTATAAATCGCTCTTCACCTAACAAGGCAGTCCTTTCCTATCTGCTAAGCTGGGTGCTGCGCCAGCAAAGGCCAGGGGCACAGATCTACCCGAGGCACCTCGGAAGAAAGGCCTGGTGACCGAATGCCCTCTGGCCACCATGAGTCCACAGCGAAGCTACAGCAACTGTCTGGTGGCTACAGACGCTGGGGGCCTCAGGCTAGGAGGAAAGGCAGGCTTTGCCCCAGAGTAGGTTCTTAACAAGAGTCTAGAAGGTTCCTAGCTGCTCAGGACACTGGTCGAGGGGTCCCTGCTCAGGAGATGGGGTGCAGAATGCACCTTCTGGAAGGTGGGCTCCTCAAGACTGACCCCTCAGGCACCCTGTGGAGCGGCAGCCCCACGCTGCCCACTGCGGGTTCTGGGTTTATGCAAATTAAGCCATGTCTGAGTCGGCTCTGCCTTGATGGTGGTGTTTCTGTGCTGTCTGATTAAACCAGAAGTTCGCAGACCTTTCCGTCTCAGGGGCTCCTGCCACACGAGTCTGACTTCTCTAGTCACCGGAAACAGCACAGGGTGGCTTCCACAGACAGAAAGACATTCTCTCAAAGCCTCGCAGGCCGGAGTCCAAACTGAGGGCACCAGACCCAGGGCAAGGCTTTTTCTCTGTCAGCTCTTGTGGTAGACCCTGGTGACCAACTTCTCTTGGGTCTAGGAGGGTCTCAGCATGGGACTCATGGGGGGAACACACGGTCCCCTCAGCTCTCACTGCCAGGAACCCGCTTGGTTAGCGGCTCAGGGGTTAGGACTGACCGCACAGGGGACAATGACATCAGATCACCACATGGAGGAGGGTACTATCCTGTGTTTCTGGGGCTCGATGCCATCTATAGCCACACTGTGAGCACCCCTGAGAGGGCCAGGCCCTGTCACTGCTGGGGGCTGCAGCTCTGGGTACATACTGCGCCAGCAAGCAGAACCAGAACTTTAAAGCATTTCTTCCACTTTCCAATCAGTCATAAACTATCGCATGTGAACATGATGCTTCAGGGGGGAAAAAAATTAATGGGTATTTTGTTTTTTTCCCGGCTTCCCTGCAGAGAACAACATTGTGTTGTATTTTTTTTTAACGTCTCTTTATTGTCTGGCTTAATAGAAGTCAGCGGGGCCCTAGTTTCTGTTCCCCGGCACACGCTGCTGCAGCTTGTCTCTGTGGTTGAAGGATATGGGGAAATATGGCCCCAGAGACACGACCAGAGTTAGAAACCCAGCAGTCGTAGTTCAATAGCCGTTTCAGGTCGCGGGGCTGCTCTCTGTAAATATTCCACCTCCACTCAAGTCACTGGGGGGTGGGGGGAGGAGTGCGCCGGGAAACACAGTTTTCACGAGACCCGGATTTCCCAAGGTTCCTTGCTCGCCGTGTTCCCAGGACTAGGCTCTGAGTGGACCTGCCCCACGGGGTGTCCAAGGGCGGGTCTTTTCCGGGAGCAAACTGCCAGGCCTTTCTTCCGCAGCACCGCTAGGGGCTTTGGACCACCACATGCTCAGTTCGCAGCTGAGCGCTTAAGCATTGCGACACCAGGGCGTGCAGCAAGTCGGGGGCCGAGGTTCCCCGAACGTTCCTCATCTCTGCAGCAAATGCTGGCGCCGCTGAGACGGGTCGCCCCTGTGATGCCCACCCGGCCTGCCTTCTGAGCCCCGAGGAGAAGGCTGGTGGAGGGCACCGCTCCCCGCTCGCTCGGGCTTGGCGCCCTGTCACCTCTTCTTCCTGGTTCTCACGGTCACTTCCTCCCTGGGGATGGGCGGGGTCCGGGCGCCCCCCAGGCTGAGCCCACGCTCCTGGCTGGCACAGGGGTGTCTGTCCTGCGCCAGCGCCCCGGGACAGGACAGGTCGGTCCCCGCAGGGCCACATTGCGCAGCGAAGGGTCAGGCGGAGGGAGGGCATCCTCAGACCGGGCTGCCGCGGCTCCCGCTGCTGGGGAGGGGGCCCGGCGGTGCGGCCGCCCGGCGGGGTCTGCCCCGGGGCCCCCGCGGGCCGCAGCGGCACAGCCGCCCGAAAGCCGCCCGGAACTTCCGCGACAGGAGGCTGTACACCACGGGGTTGATGGCGCTGTTGGCGTAGACGCAGGTGCGGCAGAAGAGCAGCAGCCAGGGGTCCAGCAGGGGCCGAGCCACGAGCGAGTTGACCAGCACGAGCGTGCGGTAGGGGGTCCACAGGACGGCAAAGAGCACCACCACCACCACCAGCATCCGGGTCACCTGCGGGGGGCGGGGCGGTGAGGGCGGGGCTCCCCCGCCCCAGGAGAAACCTGCGGGCGGGCAGCCCAGTTCTGAACTCGCTGTCCCCTCTTGGCCCGACAGGGCCCATCCCGGGACAGCCCTACAACCCGTCTGCACGTTTGACGGCACTCCTGTGACCATGGCGTCCGTCGGTCTCGGTGAAGGCCTTCCTCTTAAGAACTGCTAAACGGCATTCGCTGAATTAATGAATTGATGGGGGGGGGGTGGACGGGGGTGGGATGCAGTCTCACATCCCGATGGGTCCTGAGGGGCGGTTGTGTGAGTGCGGGGTGAATTTAAGAGAACAAGGCAAGGCATGCAAGGGCTCACCTCTACCATGGCGACCAGATCCAGAAGAAGGCACTAATGCATTCTCCCGTTTTATATAATCTTGGGCGGACATATGAGCCACGGTAAGCACAGATGCACGGAACAGGAGGGGATGGGTGAGGGTGTACATGCGATGGAAGGGGAGGCGCTAGAGGCATCCAGGTGACAGGAGGGTACGTACATAACAAGACGCCCGGGTTCTAGAGTCAAGATGGCAGCCTCACCTTGGTTGACTCTGGCAGGCTTGACCTTCGGTGCCCCTGAGCTCTTCTCCAGGGGAACAGTCTATAATCCTTACCAGAAAGGAGTGGGCCCTACTTAGGGTGGGACAGACAATAGGGTCTGATTGCTCTTGATGGCAGACCGCCTTCAGGCAAGTAGCCTTCAAGCAGTGACCTTCCAGCGTCTGGAGTAGCAACCATGTGCTTGCAAGCACCTTAAGATTGGCATTATTGGGGGGGGGGGGGGGTTTGACATCGTGAGGAATAACTTTTAAGAGAATGTGACTGGAACATATCTCCAACCCACAAACACGAAGGTCTCCCCACATGGGAGCCCCAGTCTCCCAAATTCCTTATATAGAGAATTTGTCCGTATATACTCTCTTCCTGGTTCTGCTTCCCATAATGGGTAGATGGGTAACAAGCACTGTGGATGGGTGGGTGGATGGATGGATGAATGGATAAATGAGTGGATGGGTGGGTGGGTGTTGGCCCTGCATCTCATCTCTGCGAATCCATCTGTGGCTGGCCTATCCCGGCTTCTCTGCACATGGACATCTGCCTCTCCTCTCCAGCTCCCCACCTGCCAACCCCCCACCTAACCCCAACATAGACCTGCCTTACCAGCTTCCGGGAAGACAGGACACCTTTTGGCTGGGGGCACCTGCTGGTCACTCCCTGGTCCTGGGTGGGCTGCCCCTCCTCGTTGCCCTCTGGGCTGGGCAGGTGGGACAGGGTGCTCCGGAACAAGAGTTTCCCAATTCTCGCATAGAGGACCGCAGCCACCAGCAGGGGTGTGACAAAGAAGACGGCGAAGTCCAACAGGTAGATGGGCAGGTAAAGGCTGCGCGACACCTTGTATCCACACTCCAGGGTCCGGCTTTCACCCATGTGGACGTCCACCAGGAAGGGCCAGAGCAGGCAGTAGATGGCCGTGAGGCCCCAGACACCCGCCACGATGCGTTTGGCCCGGGCAACAGTGCACATGGCCTGCGCCCGCATCGGGTGGCAGATGGCGATGTACCTGCAGGCCACAGCACAGCCATGTTGGCCCCCTGGCTGAGAGATCATGTGACCCACATGGTTCGCATCTAATTGGACAGCAGGAGGAGCACCTGACCAGGCTAAGCCAATCCGATTCTCTTAACCATCAGCATGGGGCCTAACATTGTTCGACCCACTCATGGGAGCAAAATTTGAAGGGCAGGAGGCTGTGGCTGTACATCATACAATGCCTTTTTTATCTGGTGGTTTGTTTTTTACATAATTGACCTTGTTGCTGAGAACATACACAGCAGATCATGCACCAATGAAGCTGTTTCCACATGAGACATTGGTGACGTTTTCTGAGGCTTGCAATCACGTCTCCTCCTTAGATCTGAGCTGTTCCTCCCCCATAAGCTAAACTCCTGCCCACTAAGGAGGAGGCCTGGTGGCACACTGAGCTACTAACCACAAGGTCAGGGGGTTGAATCTACCAGCCGCTCCTCAGGAGAAAGATGAAGCTCTCTACTCCTGTAAAGATATAAAGTCTTGGAAACCCACAGGGACAGCCCTACCCTGTCCTAGAGGGTCCCTATGAGTTGGGATCAACTCCAGAGCAGTGGCTTAGTTAAAAGTCACAAGCCAAGCTCACTGCCATCAACAGTCTGACTCAAAGGTTGGAGGCACCAACTGCAAAGCCAGCAGTTCGGAACCACCTGCTGCTCTGCTGGACAAAGACAGGACTTTCTGCTCCTGTAAAGAGGGACAGTCTCAGAAGCCCACAGGGGCAGCTTCACCCTGTCCAGTCGGGGCCCTGAGTCTGCATCCACTCCAGTGGCAGGGAATTTGGTATTTTATTTTGTTTTATTTGTGGTTTTCTGCTGTGTGGTCTGGGGGAAGACTCTTAGTCTCGGGGAAAGGGGGGTGCTTCTTGCCCAAGCCCCACAGCTGGTAAACGACCTTAGGTCCATGGGCCCCGCCCTCCAGTCTCCTTCCTCTCTGGCTTTAAAACCCAAGCTTGTGTTCTCTACGACTTCTCATCTCCATGGATCGAACTGACAGCTGCAACCCAGGAGCGTAGATGGGGGCTCTGGGGGCAGAGGGTTGATTGTCTGGGGGAGGAATGACTCAGGGAGGGAGAGCACCTGCGGGCCTGTACACACACACACACACACACACACGGCCACGTTGGCATGTGCTCTGCCATGCTGTGTAAGTTTTCAACAACAAAACAAAGTTTAAATTTTTTTTAAAAATCACCTCACTGCGAGAGACCCCAGAAGAAGCCAATTTCCCAGGTGGGACGTGGAGGCACACGGGGGCTTACCACCTCCCATCCCAGCTGCCACAGAGCCCAGACGAAAGCCCCACTTCTGAATGCTTGCCCTAGTCTGGGCTCCCCAGGGTTTCCCCAACTCAGGACCTGGGGCCCAGCTTCCTGGCCCACCCAGGACCCTGGCTGGGAAGTTCCAGCCGCCCTACCTCTCCACGGTAAAGGCCAGGATGGAGCAGGAGGAAACGTTGATGCCCAGGTACTGCAGGTAGGTGATGCCCAGGCAGCCGGCACGGCCGTACACCCACCGGCCCGCCAGACTGTAAGACACATTGGGCAGCCCCGCGGCCACCAGCACCACGAGGTCAGCCAGGGCCAGGCTGACCAGGTAGCAGTTGGTGGGTGTGCGCATGTCCCGCGCGGTCATCACCACCAGGACCACCATGGTGTTGCCCACAATGCCCACCACACACACCAGCAGCACCAGGAAGATGGAGACGGTTGTGTATGCCGAGGCCAGGGCCACACTGCCGGCCATCCACGAGATGTGGCTGGGCCTGCTGGGCTGCAGCCCTTTGCCGTGCCTGTGGGGCAGAAAGGAGGAAGTGGGGTGTCCAGGCACGCCAGTCAGGCCCCAGGACAGACCGGTGGGCACTGCCTGCTGGCCAGCCTAGGTGCAGCAAGGAAGGGCCTTCTTGTGAATATCACTGATGTCACTTCTAGCACCTCTGGGATCCATCTCCTCACCTATAAATACCACAGTAACACAACCATGCCCACCGGAGCTTTTAGCCCAGGAGATGAGGGGAATAGAGCTTCCACCAAGGCCTACACACACTCACACACACACACACACACACACTGTTGTTAAAAGTCACACCGCGACCCCATCTCTGCTCGGGACAGTGCCTCAAAGACACCTGAGGGGCAGGTATGGGGGTGTGTGGCCCAGCAGCTCTGTGTGAGCCCAGGGTCACCATGGCCAACCTACGGAGACGTCCAACAAGGGGGGGCTATGTCCACAGGGCCTGGGGCTTGGTCAGAGGGGATGCTCAGGGATTCCCCCCAATATCACACAATGCACACTGCACCTTTCACATATATACTGCACACACTACACCATATCCACTACACACCATACCACACGTCTCACACACACGCACCACACACTAAAGACACGTACAAGCACATCTCCCACCTATACACAAAGCACAAATCACATCATATCACACACAGCACATGTACGCAGGACCCATATCTTTTCCAGCCTGGTCCCGAGACAGCCACACACAGCACCCATGCACTCAAGTACCAGGACCAGGGGTGCCCTAACACACGCAGACACCAGGGACACACACACACAGACTCACATAAACTCGCCCCTACACCCAATGTCCCCAAACTCGTGACTTCACACACACACACACACACATAGCAGAGCTGTACACACATATCCTCTGCAGAGACCCAGACACACAGGTGCACACCCCACCCATGTGCACTGCCCCACCCCAGCCCCTCACTCTCCTGGGAAGGACCCAGAATGGACAAGCTGGGTCCCTGCACAGCCATGTCCCCCATCGCAGCCCCTCCTGACCTTTAGCTTGGGCTATAGAGCATCTCCAGATGAGAAGACACCCTTACCCCTTGCTGGTCCCCCCAAAACACTTCCAGCTCAGGAAACTTACCCTCAGAATCCCTGAGCCCTTTTGTCCTCCTCCCAGACAGAAGAGATGAGGGACAGAGGGAAGGGGAGAAGGACAGGGAGACAGAGCAAGAGTGAGAAGGGACAGAGCTGAGAGAGACAGGGAGGCCAAGGGCGAGAGAGGAAATGGTCCTTGGACTTCAGTCACGGCACAGCTGAAGGCTTCCCGTTCTCCCAGCAGGCGGCAGTGCCATAAATGTGTGTGTGTGTGTGTGTGTGTGCGCGCCCACGCCCACCCCTACAAGTGCACGAGCATTAGCTCAGCTCTGAGCCCAGCCAACTTCTCAGCTCCACACGCCTGGCCCCTCCCCCTGCTGGAGAAATAAATGGGTCCCCATTTGGGAACAAACTGGGGGAGGGGGGACCTGTCAGCCTGCACAGCAGCCCTGCCAGGGGAAGTGGAGTAGGGAGAGGTGACAGAGGCCCCAAGAGTTGACCCCGACTACAGTGAGTGAAGAGCCTGGTTCGGGCCTGGGGTGGGGGCTTGCGTCAAGGAAGGAGGGCAGGCAGGGCCGCTCTCCCACAGGGCCGCTGGGACCAGGCCTGTGTCGCATCATTGGGGGGCGGGGGGGGGGGGGGGGGGGGGGTGTTGTAGGAGCCCATCCTGCAGAGATGGAGGCTGAGGCTTGGCAGGGATGCAGAGTGACCCGTTCAAGTGTGTGAAGGCACCAGGGTGGCGCCCAGCCTGGGGCTCAAGGGCTGTGCTGCTGCCGACCCTTGTGAGACCTAGGCTGGGCCACCAGTCGCGTCCAGGACTGTGGCTGGACACACAACCCTACTAACAGCGGAGTGGGGGTGGGTGCCCAGGATTCGGTCTTCAGGGAGCAGCTCACAGGGTGTTCTCCTTAGGGGGCGGGGGCGGAGGGAACATGAAACCCATGCCGACCCACAGTCATCCCATAGGAGAGAGACACCCCCCCCCCATTGTCCTGTAGAGCCACCAGTCTCTGGTTGTGAGTCAGGCAGGGGCCCAGGGTGACAGAGGTGAGCAGAGGAGCAGGCAGTGGGGGTGGGGTGGGGAGCAAGGGAGGCCCCTTTCCACAGCTCCAGCTCCTCAGACCCCTACCCTGCCCACCTGGGCCCATGGCTGTGTGCTCAGGGGGAGATGGGAGAGTTCATGGGCCATCCTGGTTCTCAGATCCGTGTGTCATGTGGACTCAGGCTCTGCAGAGATAGTCCCCTGGCATCTGTCCCCTCCCTCATTCCCCCCACTCGAGTGGGTTCTGCTGAGAGAGTCTGTGAACAGCGCCCTGGCTGCTGTCCTCCGTGATGGTGCTGAAAACCTTCATGACCCCCCTGCAGCCAGCTTCAAGAGGAAGCCCTAGGCATGGGAAAAACGGGTGAACCTGGAAGTGGGGGGCTGCAGGGCCATCCATCCAGAGCTCTGGGGTCCATCGAGGGGAGGCAGTGGTGGCTGAAATTCGCAGAGCACTTTCTATGTCTTGAGCACACCCACCGCCCCCCTCACCCCCTCCACTCCCCCCACCCCCGCTCCTACCACCACCACTGTGGAAGGCCATGCTTTGATCAGAGACGGGGCGCCTCCACAGAAGGTCAGTGGGATGGTGCCCCTGCTGATGAGACAGGGACACATCTCATCAAAGCCGCTGCCATTCAATAGAGGCTGGCTCCCTGCGGCCACTGGCCATGAGGGACAGCAGAAGCACTCTGCAGCTCTCCAAGACCAATCTTTATGGACGCTGACCGGACAGCATTCTCGCACAGTCAAGGGCTCGGCACTGTGGTATAGCCTGAACCTGAGCCCCAAGTCCGTCCTTCCCCGAAGTCGGGACGGCCTCTCCTGCCTCCCCTCTGTCCGCACGGGACCCTCTGCCCCATGCGCCCCCCGCCAGGGAGAGAGCGCGGGGCTGGCTCACCCTCTGCTGGCCGCTCGGGGAAGAGCAAGCACGTTCCAGGACGAGCCGCTCGTCCTGGGTGAGGAGGTGCCTGTGCCTTCCTCCCACGCAGTGTTGAGCCTGAGTCGCTTGTATTGAACAAACTCCCCCTGCTCCCCGAAGACAGCCTTCAAAGCTGGGCAAACACATGCAAACACCCAAGCCTCGGGCATCCATCGCCCTGCAGGACCTGGGGGAGGTGAGGGGCAGATTTGCAAATGGCGCCTTTGCAGATGGAATTGCTAAAGGGGGCATGAGGTTCTACAGGAGAGGGGCAGGCTTGTGATTTAATTTAAGGGCCCATCCCAGGAGCAGAGAGGCACACGAAGAACAGTGGGCGGACAGAGCAGAAGGGAATAATGGGGTCACAAGCCAAGGAAAGCCAGAGCTGCCAGAGCAGGGGGCCCTCCCCCAGGGTCTCTGCAGGGCCACAGCCCCTCTTAACACCAGCAGAGTGTGAGAGCGGTGATCTCACGGCCCGCCCACACCCTGCACTTTGCAGTTCTTTGCAGAGCACAGCACTGCCCCGTGGGCTGTGGTCAGGCTGGAAGCCCAGCGTCATGCCCTGAGTGACATCAACAATAGCCTGAACCTCAGTGGATGCTAATGAGTGGGCACTGCCAGGGTTTCCCCCCACCCCTTTTCAGAAGATATTGTTAGAAAATTATATCACATGTCACAACCCACATCAGAGAAAATACAACCGTTTCCCAGCCATGCACCAGGGCTCACAAGACCTGCACTGTGCCAGATGCATGCGGGTCATGTCTGTCCCTATGGCACCCTGTGGGGGAGAGGACTCCATCTGTCTGTGGCACAGAGCAGGGTGGGGCACCTACCACCCTCGGGCACGAGGATGGGGGCTTTCTGTGCCGTGGGTGGGAATGGGCTGGTCTAGGAGTGTCATGGTGGCCACGCAGTGTAGACCTTTATCGGGGACTCACTGAGCTGTCGAACACCTGGGACCTGAGTTCGACCACATGTAGAGTAGGGGCTTCCAAAAGTTTCTGAGAGAAAGGCATTAAAAGGTATGTGATTTTCCACAAACAGAAGCATCCACAATTCTTCAATAGAGCTTTTAAAAAAACCCGCCCCTCTTCGCCCCCATTTCCCACTCCTGAAATGCAGCTGTTTGCAAATCTTCGATGGTGCCCTCTGACTCCTCCCTCATTCCTTGAACCATAGTCACACTGCTGTTTGGGGTTTTTTAAATGGTGCCAAACTATAAGAGGAGGATTCTGCTCCTCTCACACCCAGACCATCCAAAATTCGTATCCTTAAGTTATAACAGGATTGTATTAAATATTCAAAAGCACACCAAAAAAGATGTCACGATTAACAATAACCAGGTTAAAAGCAGGACAGTCCCAGACTCCACCATCCTCCCCCCTCTCCAAATGCCCTCATGTCCCTTTATAAAGGAGCTCAGCCTCATAGTGGCTCCTCATTGGGCTGCTAACCACAAGGTCAGCAGTTAGAAACCACCAGCTGTTTCTTAAGAGAAAGACGGGGCTTTTTACTCCTGTAAAGAGTTTTGGTCTCAGAAACCCACAAGGTAGTTAGTTGTACCCTGTCCTATATCGTTCCTATGAGTTGGCATTGACTCGATGGCAGAGAGTTTGGGGAGGGGGTGTAAGATGTCAGGCTGCTGACCACAGGCTGGTGATTCTAGCTCAACGGCCGGGCGTCCCTGGGGAGAAAGCTGACGCTCACTCGCTGCTCCTGTAAAGATTTACATTCTCAGAGGCTTGCTAAAAGTCAGAATCTACTTGATGGCAGTGGGTTTGGGGGGTTATCAATGCTTCATTCCTTTTCATGGGTAATTCATGGCCCATTAAGGGTGAACGAAGAGGTGTTCTACCCCCATAAAGAGTTACAGTTCTACCCTGTAGGGTTGCTCTGGGTCAGAATCCACTCGATGGCAGTCGGTTTGGTTTAATAGCCCAGCATATGCATCTACCGCACTGCCGCATGTGTCCCTTCCTCCGTTGATGGACACGCGGGCTGTTCCCACTTCGTGACCACGGTGAGTGGAGCTGATACGGGCATTCCTGCACACGTCTGTGGGGGGATGTATGCCTGTGGGTCTCTCAGAGAGCGAGGAGGGGCTCGGCGGCAGTGTATTCACTGCCCTCACTTCCTCACGCGGACATTAATTCTGAGAACAGGAGGCAAACATCTGAGTGCACACTGAACGTCAGGCAATTGTATCTGTGGAATGAATGGGGGTAGGCTCCTGCGCACCCCAATTAGGAGTCCATCCATTGTGGGGTGAGAAGTGGCCTGCTCCCCATCACACTCCAAAACCCTTCCTCAGCCCCTAGAACTAGCTACATAGTTCCCAAGACCTGGTGTCGCAACTAAACTGCACAGCTCCTGGCTCACAATGACTAAGACGGCAGCAGCAGCAGGGCACCTAACAAAGGGGTCCCTTCCAGGCTCAAGGCCCTGGCTAGCCCAGACAATCACCCTCAGAGCCAGCGGAGAGGATTCCCAAGCTTCCTTAGTCTCCCTTCCTGATACCATCCCCATCCCTGTCCCGCTCCGTGCTGAACTCCAGCCAAGCTTTACCTTTAATCCAGGTTGTTCCTTCCTGATCAAATCAGTCACCCTCTCCATCGCATCAAGATTTAGCTGAAGCACACACATTTTACGATAGCTTGCCACCCTGTTTGAGCACGGACTGTGTGCTAAGGGTTTCTCTCACAAGTGGGGCCCCCAGGCTAGCTCCAGAAGCAACAGGGAGGGGAGAGTGCCCCAGAGACACCACTATGCCTCCAACCTTTGGTTTTTCCAACCACCTGCATAAATGAGCCCTGGTGGTGGAGTGGGTTAAGAAGCAGGCTGCCGACTACAAGATCAAACATTCCAATCTACCAGTAGCTTGGCTGGGAGAAAGATGAGTATTTCCATTGGACCCTAAAGGGAACTACTTTCTCCTGTCCTGTAGTTCAGTGGTTCTCAACCTTCCTAATGCCATGGCCCTTTAATACAATTCCTCATGTTGTATGACCCCCAACCATAAAATTATTCTTGTTGCTACTTCATAGCTGTAATTTTGCTACTGTTATGAATCATAATGATATGCATGATGTATTTTCATTGTTACAAGTTGAACATAATTAAAGCATAGTGATTAATCACAAAACAATACACAAGTATATATTGTGAAATATTTATGTGTTTTCCTATGGTCTTAGGCGACCCCTGTGAAAGGGACGTTCGACTGCCAAAGGGGTTGTGACCCACAGGTTGAGAACCGCTGCTGTAGTTGCTTTGAGTCAAAAGGCCTCAATAGCAGTGAGTTTTGCTTTGAGTCATCAGAAGCCCTTAAAAGTGGATGAGAAGCCGTTACTTCTGGAGGTGGAAAAGGTGTGTGTGTGTGTGTGTGTGTGTGTATGGATCTTGGTAAGTACTGGGGGAGAGATATCACTCTCGTGTGTGTTTGTGTGTGTGTGTGTGTGTGTATCTTGGTAAGTACTGGGAGAGAGATATCACTCGTGTGTGTGTGTGTGTGTGTGTGTGTACTGGGGGAGAGATATCACTCACTCTCGTGTGTGTATGTGTGTGTGTGTGTGTGTGTGTATCTTGGTAAGTACTGGGAGAGAGATATCACTCGTGTGTGTGTGTGTGTGTGTGTGTGTACTGGGAGAGAGATATCACTCACTCTCGTGTGTGTGTGTGTGTGTGTGTGTGTACTGGGGGAGATATATCACTGGTGTGTGTGTGTGTGTGTGTACACTGGAGGTGAGATATCACTCACCCTGCCTTCCCCCTTATCCATACCCTTACCAAGACCAAACCAAACCCCTCAGCACCGAGTGGACTCTGGGTCACAGGCAGGGTAATTAGGTTTGTGCCGCTGTAAATCCTTATGGGAGGAGAAGGCCTCCTCTGTGTCCTAGAGCAGCTGGTGGATTTGAACTGTTGACCTAGTAGAAACCCACTCCACCACCAAGGGGACCACGCTTTTAATGTCCCCAATTTACGAATGGGCACAGAAAGGGTAGGTGCCCTGAGTGACTGTCCCAAGACCAGACGTGGGGAGATGAAATGTAAGACATCCCTCTCCCGGGGACATCGACGGGGTGGGGGGAGGGTCGGCGGCTGGTGGAAAGGTAACTCTTTTTGGCTGAATTCACAATCAGCCTTTGAGCTGGGGCGGTGCGGGGGCTCCTTCAACGCTCAGGTACTCATCTACGCATTGGGCATCCTGCTCGCCTCGCTATTTTGCAGGTTGGCAGTGATGAGAGTCAACGCGGAGCGCCAGTGAGAGCGGACATCAGACAAAACGCTCCAAGTCCCCGTACGATGTCGTCGAAGCTCCAAAAGGCGAACTCAAAGCTGGGGCGTTGTGTGGTTCGACGACGGCAGTTTAACGTGATTGAGCTTTGCTACTGAAAATAAGCACAGTTTTTATCCAGAGGCGTGGGCCCGCGAAGGTGCGGTAAAGTAACAAGAAACCCCACTCACTCCCACTCGCCAGAAAAACTGGCCGCGCGCGTCACGTGGCCGCGCGCGTCACGTGACATGGCGCGCCTCACCCTCGCGGGCGGGTTAACCCCTTCACGCAGGCGCCGTCGGGAGGCCTGGAGGAGAGCGCGCGCTCAGGGCCCCGCCCCTGGGGCGGGGCATCCCTGCCGCGCCTGCGCTGTACAAGGCTCGTGCGGCGGCGGGGGCGGGGCCGTGCGGAGGCCGGAAGGAAGAGGCTGCCGGGCTGGGCGAACGAGGGTAGCCCGCCTGCCTCTGAGCGGCGTCGCGACCTGATGACGTCGCACAATGGCCGGCCCCCGCGGGTAGTGGAGCCCGTTTGTTCCGCCCGCGTCGCGACTAAAGCCGGAGCCTGTGAGGAGCGGAAGGGCCGAGGGGCGTCCTCTGCGCGCCGCCCCAACTCCAGCGGAGCGGCGGCCGGC
>NW_022106189.1:47562652-47565706 GCF_000313985.2 Echinops telfairi
GCGGCTCGTGAGGGAGCTTGGAGCTCTTCGGGGTCACCTGGAGCCGCTCCCTGGCTTCAAAGCGGAGCCCCAGAACGCAGCCAGCTACTTCCTTGTCTCTGAGTGACCCTGCGGATGGCCGCAGTATGGGCTCCTTGCAGCTGTGTCCCCGGAGGAGCCCGAGACTCGGACCGAGGCACGCTCGCCCCCGCCGGCCGCTTCACCACCGCCGTTTCCCAGGGTCGTTCGAAGTCAGCTGAGGAGCACACTCACTCACAGGACGAAGGCCGCACTCGGCTCCACTTGGCGGAAACGGGAGAAGGGACTGTGGCTGGCGTCTGCAAGCCCCTGTAGGGGTGTAGCGAGACTCGTCTCCTTGCACTACACAAAGTAGCGGTTCTTCCCTGAGGCAGGGGGCTGGGCAGAGACAGCTTTCCCGCAAGCAGGACGACTGCAGATTGAGCCTTACAGTAGCACCCAGGTAGGTCTGCAGCCAGTGGGCCCTGTCTCTGAGCTGGGAGCCCTGGCCAGTGTTAAGTGGGCATGCTCACAGCACCAGGGAAGGTTGGAGTCATGGGACCGCCATCTGTAAGCTCCAGCCCGGCCCTGCGTGAAGCAGTTTTGCTTATCACTAGCTCCAGGTGGGTGCCCCGTGAGTTCTTCACCTGTGGCCCAGCGTCTGCTATCAGCTGTTGAGGGGCTTTCCTTATGCGTCTGCAGTTGGTCTGCACAAACCTGAACTTAGGCAGTTACCTGGAGCTGCCTCCAAAAACTGTGACTGTATCTCACTGGAGGAGCCCTGCTGGCATAGTGGTTACTCGTTGGGCTGCTAACAACAAGGTCAGCAGTTCAAAACCAACTGCTCCTCGGGAGAAAGATAAGGGCTTTCCACTCCCAGGAAGAGTTGCAGCCTGGCCCACCCACAGGGACAATTAGACTCTGTCCGGTGGGGTCATTGTGAGTTGGTAGCCGTGAGGCATTTCACTGGTGCTCCTCTTTGCTAGACTCTCCTGCAGCCTGCTTTGGTCATGAATATAGGAGGGGGTGCAAGGGGTTCAGTGATAAGGTCTGTTATCTTTTTTTGTTTTTTTCACATGAGCTTTTAAAATGCTAGTATCTCCTCCACTCCACCCCATCGTGTTAGCCGTATGAGGAGAGCACCTGCACTCAGTGGTCATACCCTGTATGTGACCGCTACTTGTCCTGCCTGGGCAGTCACTTTACTCCCCAGTCCAGGCTCCTGGCTACTTCTGGCTGATTCTTCTCATAATCCAGTCCACTTGGGACAGGAAGAGTTAGCTCCTTTTCTGCAGCTGGTGTCTAGTGTATCCTGAATGCCAGGGAGCTAGCTCACTTACCTTTCTGGTCCCTGGTAAGCGACAGGTACTTTCTGAAGTTGGGATTTTTGTCTGTTAGCTATTTATTCACCCTTCAGCCCAGCAGCCTGCCAAGTGAAGACAGGACGCTGGAGGCACAGTACACCCGCACTCAGGGCAGGTTTGAGATCTTGGAGGAACAAAGGCCAGAGGTTTAGATCTAGGTTTAAGTCCTACCGAGAGCCCCCCCACCCACCCCCACACACACACACACACACACCTCCCCGCCCGGTGGTTGTGAGAAGCTCCTGCTGGGGGGACAGAGGTGCCTCCTCCTAGCACCCTACATCAAGGACATGCCCAGCCAGGGGTCCGTGGAGCAGGTCTCAGACCAGGACACGGGTGCCCAGAGAGACTGTGACAGGCAGGTGGATAGTTGGCTTCTGGGAGGCGGCCAGCCATGTGCACAGCCGGGGATTTGAAGTCCAACCACTCTCCCAGGGCAAGACATGGTGCTCTTCCTCAGAGCCCCTAAGGCTGCCGAGGACCACCCATGCATGGCAGTTGTCACTGTGGCCATTGCCCTCTATATCCACACGGACTAGGTGGTAGCTCTGAGCGCAGCCCTTTCATGCTCATCTTAGGATACAGGGGAGTCAGAACCCCCCACTCAGCCACATCATTGGCCAGCCCGCTCCCCAACCCCCCCACCCCAGATTTCCCACACAAATGCTGCAGTACGCAGCTGTGTAGCAGAGAGACAAGCAGTGTACCGAAGGCACCCAGTCAGACCTCAGGATGTTCCAGAACTCTCCAAAGGAAGGCTCCCATGTCACTCCTGTTCCGGGGACCTTCTTAGGTCTTGGGGTCCAAGACTCAGACTCCTGGTGTTTGCAGTCGGCATACAGGATGTGAGCCGGTGATAGTGTCTGTGCTGGGTACCGAAGGGCTGAGGTTGGGGTCAGAGGTGAGGAAAGAGCAGGTTGGGGTGGAGGGTGGGTGAGCTGGCCCGGGTGCATGGGTTACGTGGAACCGGAATAGCCTTAAGTCAATGCTGTGCCACCCTCCACTTGCCCATTCTGTGGCCTCGGTTTCCCCTACTCTGAAATGGAACCCTATGGGGGAAATGAGGGGTGTCCGGTGCCTGGCATAGAGCTGTCTCGAAACTGGCAGTAGCTGGTTGTGTTATGGAAGGCATCTGGCCTTGGGCGCCTCCTGGCCATCCTGGAGTGCATGTCCCGCCCCAGGTGCCCCAAAACCCAGCAGGAGAGCTAGTGAGGGCACCATGCCCAGCCCCCCATCATTGCGTCTCAGTCTCCCTTGTTGTGACCCCAAGGAGCGCATGCCCCCTCAGGCCTGTGTGGTTATCAAGCTTGGGAAGCAGTCAACTGGCTAGGGTTTGCATTCCAGCCAACCAGCCTAGGCTGCATGCCCTCTCCACACGCCTTAACAAGCAAGCAGCACGTGCCTGCACTGCATTTGAGGCAGGACACTCTGTTTTTTTCATTAAGACTTTTAATCTTTTGAACCCACAGTGCACCCGTCTACCCCTGGGCCTCAGAAAAGCCTGCTGCCAGGCCTTCCCTGAATAGGGGTGGTCCCGGGGCAACAAACTTTTGTCTAAGAGACTCATGGACGCCTCACCCTTGCCCCTCACCGCTGCTCACCACGGACTCGCAGCACCAACACCCCATTCTCACTGCTGCACCTGTAGCTCTTAAACCACTGGCCCTCAATTTCCCATCCCCCTTGCTGCCAC
>NW_022106189.1:47565822-47585747 GCF_000313985.2 Echinops telfairi
TCAGGCACAGCACCCGCACTTGGTCTCACTGGCCTGCAGGTTGGACCTGGAGACACAGGCAGCAGCTGTGCAGGTGCGCACTGCAGAGCTCGGTGGTGGTGTGGCTTACAGCTGGCCAGGGCCTTGGAATTTGCATTCCCTGTTAACTGGTCTGCAAGGTAACTTTGTTTCCAAGGCTGCCTTTAAAGTGTAGTGAACATTCAGCCCGCCTGCCCCTTCAGTGTTTGCAGCCAGCCCCCTGGGCCCTCTGGCTGCAGGAAGGCAGAGGGCCCCTGGCCTTTGCTGGAAAGAGTCTGTCTGTGCAGCGCAGCAGCTATGCTCCAATAGCTGCTGGCCTCAGACCAGGCCTTCAAGCTGGTTCCCTGCAGTCCTGTCCCAGAAACCAAACCCAAAGCCTAGTGCCCACAGACTGGATCTGGTTAGGATGCAGCTCCTGATAGCGTCTGTCTGCCCCGGGAGGGAGGTGGAGCCATATTGAAGGGTTTTGCAGGCCTCTGCACTCTCCCATACCTCACCAGTCTGCATCTGAAACAAAGGCCCCCAAGGCATAGTGAGGCATAGCAGCTGAGTCCTGTGTGGACGGAGAGACGGGCGGCACACAGCTCAGGCATGCTGCCCGGTCAACCCAGACCTCGGCCCTGGCACTGAACGTGCCCACCTCGGATGCCCGCTGGTGAGGTCTAGCAGGCATCTTGGGACACCAGGTGGTTTTCTGGGGCCGTAAAGACCACAGGCCCCTAGGTGAAGCCTACCTCTAGCCGGGGTACCCCACTGGATAATGGGCATCTTCTTGAGCCTCAGGGGTTGCTCACAAGGGTGAGCTGCTCCCCATGACCCCAACTGGAGGAGCAGACCATGCTGGGTGCTGGCGGGGGCTAACCTGCTGTCTCTCTCCCCAGTGGACGGCCGGCAGTGGGGAAGTGCCAAGCAGCCGAGCAGCGTGGAGGTCCTGATTCTCCTCACCAGGTCAGGGGCGGGGCGGGGCGGGGCGGGCGGGGGCCAGAGCCAGCCCCACCTGTTCGGCCTCTGAGCCCACTGATCCCTCTCTTGCAGAGCCGTGGGTCCCGATGGATGCGCCCGAGAGCCCTGATCGGGGGCCTCACTCTCCAGAAGAGGAGGAGGAGGAAGAGGAGGCGCCGCAGGAGAGGCTCTCCGATGATGACATTCTGCGGGAGAGTGGGTCTGAGCAGGATTTAGACGGAGCTGAGGAGGAGGAGGAGGAGGAAGACCATACTGCCCCCCAGGGACTGGGCCAGGGGGAGCAAGAGCGCTCCGAGGAGGACGAGGACGAGGAGGAGGACGACGACGAAGAGGGCCCGCCTAGTGAGCCCCATTCTCAGGATCCAGACTCAGAGGCCAACGAGCTGAGTGGGGGCCCCGTGAGCCCCCAGTGTGCCGAGGAGGGGCGAGCCAGTGAGCTTGGAGACGAACATGAACTGGATTATGATGAGGAGGTGCCTGAGGAGCCCGCACCCGCGACCCAGGAGGAGGGGGGCGAGAGGGCCGCCACCGAGGGAGACGAGAAGCCGGGCGGGGTCCCCGAAGAGGGGGCGGGGGCGGGGAGTGAGGAGGCCGGGAAGGAGAAGAAGAAAGAGGAGGACGACGGAGAGATCGATGATGGAGAGATCGACGTGAGTGGGAAGGGCAGAGGGTCCCGCCATCGGGGCGGAGTGGGCCTTAGCAGGCCATCCTCGGAGACGGTGGCTGAGGGCGGAGGGCTCCTGGGAGCGTGGATCGCTGCTCTCACTAGAGGATCAGTGATGAAAGCAGACAACGGGGATTCTGGAACTTTCCCTCCTTGGCCCTGGGAGCCACTGCCCAGGGCCTTCCCTTGCCCCCTGGGCTGAGCTAGACTGGGCTGACTTTCACCTGGCCCTCATGGTGCCCACACAGAGCCCTGCTGGTGGAGGGCTTACCCATTGGGCTGCTAACCACAGATCATCAGTTCAAATCCACCTGCCCCTGTGCAGGAGAAAGATGAGGTTACCTGCTCCGACGGAGACTTACAGCCTCAGGAGTCCACCAGGCAGTTCTGCCCTGCCCTGCAGGGCTGCTGTGAGTTCAGTCACTCAGTGGCAGTGAGGGGACGAGTGTACAGTGTCAGAAACGCATAGGGAGGTTTGCCCTGTCCTGCAGGGCCTCAGGCACTTCTGACGCCGAGCCTCTGGGTGGGGGCCTTGCTAACATCAACGCATGCCTGGCCACCAGGGTTTTCGAAAAGGTCCAACCTGGGGATGGGGAACCTTTTTCTGCGAAGCGCCATTTAGATATTTATATTGTCACTCTGGGCAGACAGGTCCAACATCCTACTAACTCGTTCTAGTGTGATGGCTGGCAGAAAGATGGGGCTTCCTGCTCCCGTACAGAGGTGCAGCCCTGGAAACCGACAGGGGCAGTCCTACCCAGTCCTGTGTCCTGTTGACTCGGCAGCAGCAAGTTTGAGTGCCATATGATGGCTGGAGCTGCTTCTCTCTGGGGAGGTGTGGGCTGTCCCAGCTTCCCACCTCTGTCTTGGGCCCCAGGTGACGGTGAGGGAGCTGTGACAGGCCCGGGCTCAGCCAGGCTCCTTGTGTGATGCAGTGTTGCCACGTGGTGGCCTTGCCTTCGTGGGCACCTTTGTCACTGTCGTGGCAGTAGCGCACATCCTGGCTTAAAGGAGGAAGTGAATGGGGTGAGCGGGGCCGTGTTCCCCGCAGGGGCAACCCCTGCTTTGGCAGCAGCAGCTTTTTTTCTGGGTGCTGCCTGCTGGCCTTGTTGCACCATGCTGCGCCCTCTGAGATAGCCAACCGGGCTTGGGTAGGGCTAACCTCACCACCCCACGGCCAGGATGGGCAGAGGTGGTTTGGCATGGACTTGATGGGGGTCATGAAGCCAGCAGCCCTGCCCCCTGGGAACTGCTGCTGGAGAGAGGTGGTGGGCAAGGGGTCCAGAGAGTGAGGGATGAGGACAATCTGCCCCATTGCCGGCAGTTTGGTATGTTCTGGGCACTAGCCAGTCACGGGCCCATGTGGCCCTGCCAGCTATTGCCCAGTAGTACCTGGTAAGGCGGGGGGTGCCTGGGGCCCAGTGGTTTGAGTCCTGCCCCAGAGGCGTCCTCAGCACTGAGATCTGTGTCCCTGGGAGTGAGAGACGTCTTGTCACCATGTAAGAGACTCAACATCTGGGATTTTGCTGAAGTGCTCGCAGACATAGACAGTCGGGTGTGCTCAGTCCGGCGGTGGGTGCAGATCCCGGCAGGAGGCTGCCATCGTACCATCTGCCTAGTGGCTCCCCCTCACTCTCCGGGGAGCCTCTTTTTGTTGTGTCTCCTCACTCCCCTCACTCCCTTTCAGGATGATGACCTGGAGGAGGGCGAGGTCAAGGACCCCAGTGACAGGAAGGTGAGACCTCGTCCCACCTGCCGCTTCTTCATGAAAGGTAACTCTTTAGGCACCTGGAGTGGCTGCGGGGGGGCTGCACAGTCCGTGTCTCACCGGCCACCACAGCAGACTGGTGTGGACCGTGGGGGCGTGCAGGGTCAGGAGCTCAAGGCCAGCACTTTGAGTGTGAACACATGCCATGGGGAAATGGGACTGCCAGGAGGGTGGCTGGCTGGCTGTCCCATGCGTGGATGCCGTGTGCCCAGCAGCTGGGCAGGGGCAACGTGAGGAGGGCCTGGTGAGGTGCCTTTTCGAGGGCCCCGTGGGGGTGAGGCTGCACGTGCGATTGGAAGGGACATGTCTGTCATCCCTGGCAGGTGGCAGCCATGCCCTCCTATGCCCCACTCAGCCCCGCAGCACGGCCCCAGCCTCACGGTGTTCTGTGTGCTTCTCTTCCAGATACTGGGCCACCTCTACCCCTTCTCCTTCCAGCACACACCCCACCTCTCAGAGGCCAGGTCCAAGGTACACCCAGGCACTCAGCCCTCCCCAGGCCACCAGCCTGCTCAGCACAGGACGGGCCTGGGGCAGGGGTCAAGCACCTCCAAGCTCAGAGACGGCCCTGGGCCCGCCTCGGGCTGCAGAGAAGCATCAGGGCACTCGGGGTGCAGACTTCAGGGTGGGGCTGCAGCAGGACACGGGGTGTGGGCTGCAGAGAGGTAGCAGGGAGCACTTGGGGTGGGGCTGCAGTGGGACATGGGGTCTGGCTGCAGGGAGGCTACAACTGGGGCCAAGGGTTGTCTGGGAAGGCTGGGCCGTGGGCGAGTGGGTCCTGCATGTGGACTGGCTTGTCACTCTTGCTGTGCTGCGAGACGGTCCTTAAGGAGTGGTGAGGGAGGTGAAGCTAACTGAAGGGGCAGTAGGTGCTGGGGTGGGCAAGATAGGTTGTGGGGGAAAGGGTTTATGAGCCTGGCAGGTGCGTGGTCTGCTTTAGGAGGAATAGAGTAGAGGTTTCTGAGGGGCAAGAACTTCCCGGTGCCACGGCCCTTTCCCATCGTGGCTTGGAGAGAGCAGAGGGGAACCTCGAGGGACCCGGAGGGCGAGCAGGAGCTCACAAGTCTGCCTGAGGGCCTGCCCAGCAGGAGTGTGTGCCCAGGGTTGGTGTTCAGGAACTGACTGATGGAGACAGGAGTGGAGGCGTGACTGGAAGCTGCAGGTGCCTGTTGCTGGACGAGCCAGGGAGACCCCGTGAGGTGTGGACAGCGGGGGAGGGTCTGGAGGGAGCCTCGGCAGTGGGAGAGCAGCAGGGGTGCCGGCTCAGGCTCCCAGGCTAGGTCTGCTGTGGTTGGCGTGTCAGGAGCAGTGGGCTGGCTTCCGGTAGAGATGACGCATTTCTGACTCCTAGAGGGCCTGTGGGACCAAACCCAGTGACTTCCTTCAAGACTGTCCTGACTGGGGGCCGGCAGCGCCCTCCTGAGCGTCAGCTAGGGCCTTCGAACCCCGACCCTGAGGTTAGGAGTGGGACCACCAGGGCTCCTCAAATCGCCTGAGCAGTGATGAGGCAGTGGGGCGTCAACCTCTCGGTATTCGCAGTGGGCCAGACACACCGCAGCGTGGATGACCCTTAGGCCACTCACCAAGGACACATACCTGTGGTGGTTCTCTGTCCTTGGGTGAAAAATAGGCACGCCACTGCCTGGTGAGCCTTACAGCAGCAGGCTGTGGGGTGCAGGGGCAGGCACCCTCACACACCTTGGTCTATGAAGCTCTGCTGACAGACACCCCAGGTTGCCCGCCCTCCTTCCCGCCCTGCCATGGCCTTTGGTAGCTCTGGCCGACCCAGACTGTCTTTCCTCTCTGAGTGAAAGCTGTCCTCAGAGTGTCAGACCCACCTCAGCTCCCTGGGGTCAGAATGACCTCTGTGGCTGCACCAGGTCCGACTCCCCGTCCAGGGGACCCTGTGGATCAGTGGTCACAACTTGGGCTGCTCCCCGCCAAGTTAGCAGTTCAAAACCACCAGCTGTTCTGCAGGAGAAAGAGAGGCTCTGCTCCCTTACTGAATTGCAGTCTTGGGGATCCACACGGACAGATGGACCCAGCCCGGCAGGGTCGCTGAGAGTCAGACTGGCTTGCTGGCAGTGGGTTTGGGTTGAGTTGCCGGTTGCCCACCCCTGCATTTCCGCTAGAAGCACCAGCTTCGCCAAGGGATTCCTTGGTGCAGCGAGAATGTGGCTGGTTTTGTCTTGATAACTTATTGTTGAGATTACAGGGCTGAGCATGCCCCAGGTGGCTGCCGCATGTGCAGCTGGATGCCACTGCCCACTGCATGGCACGACCACCCTCCCTCCTCGACGCCACCCTTCCTTCTGATCAGTGGAAACCCAGAGATGGTCTCAGGGAAGCAACTTCTACTTTCTCATGTCGAAATTCAGATCTGCCTGTGTGTATTGCCTGCCCCCCACCACACACACACACACACCCCACCCCCAATCAGGAAGGAATTCGGATTTAATGAGGTCAGAACGGGGCATAGTTTCTTAAAGGAAAGCTTAGTATCTTTCACATACCCTGAGACTGGCCCAGAAGCCCCTGCTGAAGACCAGCAGTCTGCTCTCAGACTTGTTAAGGAGTTACTTTGTCATTTTAAGTATATTTAGCGTTTAATTTTGATCAATATGTTATTTTCTGCTGAAAGTTACTATTAATATAAACTTAAATGCTCACCGTGTCTCAAGGTAAAAATTATCCTCTGCCTCCCCTTCAGCGGATTCTTTCTGATTGTTTTGTGTCGCATCAAGGGGAAACTTGAGTCCTTGGCGTTGGCAGGCGCGCTCGAGCAGCTCGTCGTGGCAGGGAGAGTAGACGCTAAAACACGTTTGCAGTGTGGTCTGGGAGCCTGCCTGAACACTTGGAGGCGCCACCCTTTTGTGTCTGGGGTTCTGCACTGGGCTGCTCACTGCACGGCACAGGCAGGAGTCGGCCCACTGGCGCTCAGCGGATCAGGAGGACGGGAGATGGGCCTTCTCCGGGGAGTTACGGCCTCCATAGCACAGCAGTCCTTCCCTCCTGCGGGGTCCCTCTGAGCCAGAGGGCAGCGGGTCCTTTGCATTTTTCCCGGTGGGTGTGTGAGAAGGTGCTGCATCTTGCAAAGGTGTGACCGGCCCAGCTGAGTCACCAGCGGCCTTTCCTCCACGTCCTGGAGGACTCCTGTCTTGTGGCTGTGCTGCCACTCTCCAAGGGGCTGGTGTTCTCCAGCACCCTGTCCTGATGGCCGGCGGTGCCCTGAAGGGGGCTGTGAGGGTCTGGGCAACGAGAGCTGTTGCAGGGGCCTCTGAGGTTGTTCGCAAGAGTTGCGGTCCTGTGGCTCAGTGTAAAGTACGTGGCTGCCCCATGGGCCCCAGCCTTGCCCCTGTGCCCCCTGGCACTCGGCCTCCCTTTCCTGAAGGGGAGTGCAGCCCTCAGCCAGGCCCAGGCTCGGCCAACCCACCCTCCTGGGCTGCCAGAGTTTCTGGGCCTAGACAGACCATCCCGGCGCGCCCCTTTCCCCGCGCCCCGCTCCCCCCTAGGTCCTGGATCATGGTCAGTCACTGCTGGCCCCCCTTTTGTCCCCACAGGGAATTGCACCTGGGGGATGAGCTGCCGGTTCGTCCACCCCGGTGTGAACGACAAGGGCAACTACTCCCTCATCACCAAAGCTGAGCCCTTCCCACCCAACGGTGCCCCGCCACTCGGCCCCCACCCGCTGATGCCTGCCAATCCTTGGGTGCGTGTAAGCTGGCGGCAGACTCGGGCCTTGTCTGCCTCTCTAAAAGCTTCCCCAGAGCAATGTGGCCGCCGTGCGTCGTGTCTCGATTCTGAGATGGTCTTTCCTCCTTTCCCTTGTGTTTTTAACAGGGGGGACCGGTCGTGGATGAAATCCTGCCCCCACCCCCGCCAGAACCTCCGACAGAGAGCGCCTGGGAGCGAGGGCTGCGGCACGCGAAGGAGGTGACCGAGGGAGGGAGGGGGTGACCCTGGGCGGGAGAGGGGCCCCAGCCACCCCAGCAGCGGGCCCTCCCCGGTGAGCCGGCACGTCAATGTCCTCTTGGTCACCTGCCATGCTCAGCTTCCTTGGACTCGAGGGGCCTCCTGGGGCACACACACACCCCACTTCTCCCTCTGCCCACCCCCAGCCTTGTCCCAGTG
The DNA here is from genome assembly GCF_000313985.2 of Echinops telfairi. Classification (NCBI taxonomy): domain Eukaryota; kingdom Metazoa; phylum Chordata; class Mammalia; order Afrosoricida; family Tenrecidae; genus Echinops; species Echinops telfairi. The sequence goes on from NW_022106189.1 coordinate 47,573,367, forward strand.
GGCACTTCAGGCTTAGTTCATGGCTGAGGCCTGAACAGGAGGTCTGGGGTCTGTAGGTGTGGGTTATGGCCCAGTCCCTGGGGTGCCGGCCAGTGACCATCAGGCTCTGACTCAGGTCCTTTGACTCCTCATCGTGTGTGGCAGGTGCTGAAAAAAGCCACCATCCGGAAGGAACAGGAGCCCGACTTTGAGGAGAAGCGGTTCACGGTGACCATCGGTGAGGATGAACGGGAGCTGGACAAGGAGAACGAGGGCTTCCGAGACTGGAACTACCGTGTCACCAGGGATGTCCGAGACCCAGCGTAAGGAAGGCAGTGTGTGAGCCCCAGGCGGTGGGCGGGGGTTGGGGGGGAGGCAGGGGCTGTCTCCTACCTGCGCAGTGCAGGTCCCTCAGCGCAGGGCGGTGCCCCGCCCCTTAGGGACTGTGTGACATGGGACGTTGCTGCCGCTCTCCCACCCCTGCGTCAGACAGCCAGGCCATCTCTGTGGCTGGCCAGCTGGCTTCCTTGTGACATCATGGGGTCTTGGGGCCTCTTGCCCACACAGGGATCTGACCTGTCAGCAGCCGGGGCTGTAGGACCCCCCCAAAGCCCTTCCCACTCAAAGCAACCCTGTGGAATAACGTAGGGTTCTCCCCGGGCTGGCTGAGGCGGTGGCCCAGTCTTGTTTCAACTTTGCCCTGAATCAGAGGACACGTCACATCGTGTTTGCCTACAGTGACTTGTCCAGCCACCCCTTGACATTCCCTGCTTCCCCCACCCTCTGGGACTCCTGTCCACCCTCCAGCCTGGGACCTCCCCCAACCCCAAGTCTGTTGCTTCTGAGACAGAGACTGGTTTTCATCTTTATGTATTTGCTGGTCTCATGCACTCTGTCCTTTTGTGTGTGACTGGTTTCATGTGCAATGACACACACACCCCCCCCATTCTGGGTCACCCTTGCTCTGTGGCACCATGTGGTCCCGCTTCCCGCTCCGATGTCCCCTGTGGGGTGCCTCCTTTTGCTCTCTTGACAAGTGCCGCGATGGTCACGGGGAGCACCTCTCTGTCTGTCTCTCTGTCCCTGCTGTATCCTTATTTCTGCTCACTGCCATCAGTCCACCCCACCTCACAGGGACCCTTGGGACAGAGCCCCTCCCCCCTCCCACGTGGGTTTCCCAGGCTATGGCTGCTCAGGAGTAGGAAGTATCCTCTTTCTCTCGGAGCGGCTAGTGATTTCAGACAGCTGACCACACAGGTTGCAGCCCAAGGTGTAACCACCTCTGTCAGGCATCGAGCCAGCGGCACAATCTCCCATTTGCTGGGGGAGGTGCCTAAGTCCTCCCACAGGTCTTGGTGCCCACATCCCGTGGCAGTGCCCAGGATCCCAGTCTCCCGCCACCCTCTTCTGGCCTGGGTAGCTTTCTGCTCTTTTGATCTTGGCAACAGTGTCTACAGAGCCAGCTCACTACCTTGGTGTGCGGGGAGCTTGTCTTCCTGTGTCTGCCCGCCTCCTGTCATCGTGGTGGCCTGTCTGTCCTTGTCTTCTGCCCTTGGCTGACGTTGGCCTCTTGCTTGCTGAGGTGTTGGTGTTCTGTAGGTTTGCGATCAGTCGTTGGTCTGATGTGTCATTGCCGTGTCTGCGGGCTCTTTCCCCAGTGGCGTCCTCTGTGAGCATTGTTTGGTGTGATTTCAGCTGACCTCTGGCCAGCCAGCCCCTCAGAAGCTCCTGTGCTGGCTGGAGGTCTTTGGAGGGTGCCAGCAAGGGCCCGGGCAAGTGTGTCCCTGAGAGGAGAGACCTGGCTGCAGCCGCCCTCTGATGCTGGAAGCCGTGCCATGGCTCCCAGGGAACCGCTTTGGCCTCGCGTGGTGCTGAGCCTCCGCCCCCTCCCTCTGGTGCAGACTTGAGCCTTATGCCGACCCTTACTATGACTACGAGATGGAGCGCTTCTGGCGTGGGGGCCAGTATGAGAACTTCAGGGTGCAGTACACGGAGACGGAGCCCTACCACAACTACCGGGTGAGCTGTCCCTGTTGGCCTGGGGCTGGGTGTGTGCTCCCAGCCTGCCCGTGCTGCCCTTACAAGCACGCAGGCTGCAGGCTAGGCCTGCCTTCAGGTCGCGAGAATGCTGCTTGTGGGCAGGGGTCACACATTGGCGCGGACTGTCGTCACCCCCCCAGCCCTCCCCACCCCGTGACCCCTTTACCGATCCTGTAGAAGGACCCAGTCAGGCACCCTCTGGCCGAGGCCAGGCCGCAGAGCAGCCCCCTTGGGTGGCCTGTCCCATGGGTGGTGCGGGGACACCTTGCCCTGGCGCCCCTCCCACCTGTGTCTCACTGTGGCTTTTCCCCAAGGAGCGGGAGCGCGAGCGCGAGCGGGAGAACCGGCAGCGCGAGCGCGAGCGGGAGCGGGAGCGCGAACGGGAGCGGGAGCGGCGGCAGCAGCGGGAGCGCGAGCGCGAGCGCGACAAGGAGCGGCAGCGGCGCAAGGAGGAGTGGGAGCGCGAGCGCGAGCGGCGGGACGACAAGGAGCGGCCGCACCGCGAGCGGGACAAGGACAAGGAGAAGCCGAAGCCGCGCTCCCCGCAGCCCCCCAGGTACGCACGCAGCTTCTGTCTCCATGGTCAGACGCCAGAGGGAGAGGAGCCAGCCGTGTGGGCGTGCCTGGAGGGAGAGGCTTCCTGGGGTCCCGCCCCTCACCTGTCTCGGGGCTGTGTTGGATGCTGTGCTCTCAGCGCGCAGGTGCCGAGACAGAGCCCCAGCGCCCATAGGGTTGGGCGCTCCACCCCTGTTCCCCACGTTAACGTTGGTTCCCAGTGTCCTTTTTGCCGCGTGCTCCTGGTCCAGGGCTAGGAGTCCTAGCCCTCGGTGTCCTGGCAGCTCCTGGGCACAGACCTGCTGGAGGGGAGACCTGGTCTCCCAGGTGGAGTGACAATGTTCAGTTGGGGCCATGGGAGTGTTTGATGCGCTCACTGTCTGTACCCCGCATGGCTTGCCGGGAGTGGACACAGGACTGGGCCAAAGTGTGCTGCCCCACTGTGTGCTGTCCTAGGCTGCCCAGAGTCAGGCCGCTGCCCACTCATGGCCTGCTGGGAACTTCCCAGCTGGGAGGAGCCGCTCCCCTCCACAGGACACCTTTGGGGACCTTTGCCCGCCCCTGTCCCCGGGCTGTTTTCTGGTGGAAGCTGGGTCTGTGTAACCCGGGAAACCTCCTGCAGGGGCGTGGCTTTCCAGGAGCCTCCCTGCTTGAGGCATGCGAGCTATAAATAGCAAATAGTAGTGGGGCTGGAGCTGCTGCCTTCCTGGCAGCATGCTTGCACCCCGGGTTCCCCAGTAGGCCATCTGCCAGCTCACCTCCATGTGGAGGCAGCACCTTCTCCCAGAGAACCACACCAGTCCTGGGACACTGGGTAACCCTCTGCCCCCGATCTGGCTGACAACCATTTGGAGGTGCTGGGGCTTAGGAGCCCCAAAATGAGGAGAGCCTCATGCCTCAGGGTGTCCTGCACCCATCTCCCAAGGTGGTCTAGAGGGGTGTTGGACTTGCCCCCCTCTCCGGCATGAGTGAGGCTGGGGGCACGTGAGACTGCGGTCCTCATTTCCTGGGCGCAGGCCGCTCGCTCTGATTTCTGGAGCGACACGGGCCCTTGTAGCATTGGGGCCAGACAGTGATCAGTGCCTCCCAGGTAACTAGCAGAGGGTCAGGGGCACATCGGCCTAACCCTCATCCTACTGACACCTGTTTCACCTCTGGGTGTGTCTGCCTGTGGCCATGGGGCTCTCCAGGGTAGCGTGACGGGCAGGGCGGCCCACCTCCCACGCCAGTCCCCATGGCGCACGCTCTCAGGCTCGGATGGCAGCCCTGCCCCAGTGGAGCTCCCCAGCCTGGAGGCCTGAGCGCACCCACCAGTGGACTGCTTCCTAAGAGGCCGTGGGGTGAGGTGGACCAGCCTTCAGCGCTTTGTGCAGGAGTGCCTGCGAGCAGGTGGCGTCTTGTTTGAATCAAGCCTCGTGCAGTCAGTTCTGACTCGTCATGACCCCGTGGGGCTTCCAAGGCTTTCGGTCTTTGCCAGCAATGCTGGCGGGGGTGGGGTGGGGTGGGGGGTTCTTGCAACTGGCCTCCTGGGCAGCAGGCTGGAGCTTAACCCTGTGCTTCACCAAGCCCTGCTTGTGAGGCGCCCGGTGTGGAGAAGCCAGGGTGTCTGAGCACAGGGGATACCTTCTTAGTTTTCCAGATTAGAGTGTTGGAGCGTGGCATCACATGCCAGAAACCCACTTTGCCATATTTCCACTTTCCGTGGGTGGGGGCGGGTGGGCTTGGGATTCTCCAAGGGCCAGTGGGAGCTGCATGGCAAGGGGTCTGCTGTCACCAAGACCCTCTGCAGAGTCAGACGCAACTGCTGGGAGGAGGCCTTGGGGGCTGGATCCCCGTGGGAGGTGCTCCACGCCTCAGGCATCAGCCCAGCAGAGGAGCCCAGTGCCCTCAGCTGGCCTTCACCAGGCAGCCTTGTGGGGCTGGGAGAGCTGGGGTTGGCCTTCACCCCTCCCTGCAGCTGCTGGCATGGAGTTTCCAGGGGCCGTGATGGGTGTGAGGTATGCTGATGTCACAAGGAGGTGAACTTTAACCCTGGAGAATCCCATGGCCCTAAAGATAATTGTGTTCTAGCCATGCACGCCATTTCCTGTGTTCCTCTTGCCAGGGGCAGGCCCCCAGCCTGGTGCTCTCTGCACACGTGGGTTCCGGGTCTGGGTGGGTCTGTGTTGGGGATAACTGTCACATGGTTCTGATAACCGAGTGACAGGGTCAGTCAGCAGGGTGCTTCCCCACCCCAGAGGCCCCAAGAGCAGAGACCTGGTCCAACTAGGACCCGTTCTAAACCACACCACACCCCACCCCTCATGCCAGGTTGGATCTCCTGGGGTTCCTGAGGGTGGCAGAGCTAGTGACAGATGGCAGCAGTAGGAGTGGAGGGGAGTGGTCTGGCAGCAAGCCCCTGGGTTGGAAGTGAGGCCTTATTCTCTCATGTGAGAAGAAACCAGGAGCCTGTAGGTCTGGGGGAGGTGCAGTAGGCAGAACCCATGTGAGAGCTTGGAGACAGCCTGCCAGGAAGCGTGAGTGAGCAGCCCTAAGGAGGGAGAGGGGGCAGTGGGCTGGAGCAGCAGCAGGAACCAGACTTGGCCCGTGGAGAGTGGGTTTGTCACCCACCACCTCTTCCTGAAACTTAGCAGGTAGCCTGAGCATGCACCCACTCTGCCTGGTCCTGGTGGCCCTGTAGGGCGGAGAGCTGTCCCTGTGGGTCCCAAGCAGCAGCTGATGGTTTCCAACTGCTGGCCTTGCTATTCCTTCCCCACAGGATCAGCCGAAGGCTCACAGTCCCTAAAATCCCCAAGCTTATTAGAAACAGACAGCAGAGAACTTAGGAAAGGCAAATGGCTTGTAAGCACAGGCAGGTGTGCACAGTGCACCTCAGAGAGGCGGCCCCTGCAAGGGCCTGAGAGCTGGTGTTCCTGCCCTACTGAGCCTGCTTCTTAGGGACTGGCCTCCCAGATCCCAGGCATCCATCCATGAAAGTGAGTGTCCAGGTAGAGGTGCCGTTGTGGTGCGGCGCGCAGCCCTGTCCTGTTTGCCTCTTGGGTGGATGCAGCATCGGGGCTGAGCAGGCCTGACCTGGCCCGGAGCCCATTCTTGGGACCGCCTTCGTAGGTCTGTCCTCTGGCTCTACCTGGGCCTGAGTGGTCTTGGCTTCCTGCTAACAAGGCCACGGCCCACCAAGTCGTCTGTCTTGCAGCCGGCAAGTTGAGCCCCCAAAGAAGGAGGCAGCCTCCACAGGCCCCCAGGTGAAGCGAGCAGATGAGTGGAAGGACCCCTGGCGCCGATCCAAGTCCCCCAAGAAGAAGCTGGGTGTGTCCGTGTCCCCCAGCCGGGCCCGGAGGCGCCGAAAAACATCCGCCTCCTCGGCCTCCGCCTCCAACTCATCCAGGTAAAGAGGCCGAGGGGACGGGCCGGCATGGGCTACAGCCACGTGGGGCGTGCTGGCACCAGCATCAGCCCGACGAGTAGGAGGCTGCAGTGTGCCCTGCAGGCACAGTCCAGTGCTCTCGGCCGCTGGGCAGACTGAGGGAGCGCTTGGGACCTGCACCAAGTCGGGGTTTCCCCCAGAGGAGAGTAAGCACCAGGAGCACAGCTATGCCCAGAAGCCCAGAGATGCTGAGCCCGAGGCAGCAGGGCGCACCTTGGTCCCCAGCACAGGCCCACCTGAGGCCTGGTCCTGCCCAGCCAGCACGCACCTCCTGTTTGTGGGCATAGTGGCGAGGCGCCCATGCTCTGGGCAGCGCCCGTCGCCTCAGCGGCGTGTCCTCCCGCGACAGGTCGTCCTCCAGGTCGTCCTCCTACTCGGGCTCGGGCTCCTCGCGGTCCCACTCCAGGTCGTCGTCCTACAGCTCCTACTCCAGCCGCTCCTCCAGGCGCAGCTCCTTCTCCGGCAGCCGCTCCAGGTGCGCCCGCCCGCGCTGCCCCGTGGCCTTCAGGGCACCGCCAGAGGGCACCTCTGCCCAGCACACCTGCCATGCTGCGTGAAGCCTCACTGCCCCTCCGCGCACAGGATGGCCTTCCTGGCCACATCAGGCAGCAGGGGTCCGGGTGGAGTCCAACCTTTGCCCCCCACCCCGCCCCCGTTGTCTGAGCAGAGGGTGGGACAGTTAGTGTAGCCTTGTCTCCTGGGTTCCCACAGGACCTGTCCCTGAGGGGGGGGGACTCCCCATCTTCTCCCTGCCCTTGATCTCCTTGGCTGGGGCCTAGACCCTGCCCAGCACCTTTCCAGGGGGCTGTGTCAGATAGCCTTCACGCAGTGCTCCTGGCCAGGTGCCCGGTCCCCAGCACATGTGGTCACAGTGGATGCTGTCTACTCACTGGTGTCCAGAGGCAGTGATACACACACACACACACACACACCCCTCCCTCCCTCCCTCCCTGCCCACCCCCAGTTGTAGTTTCTCCCTGGTCCTGAACAGTGTCCCCCCTCCTCCTTGGGACAATTTTGGGAGAGGATGTCGGGGGCCGATTGGAGGCCACTGGGCCACCAAAGTGCCTCCTGTGTCCCACGCCCCCCCCCCCTGCTTGCTCCATCAGAGCCAAGGGGGAGGCAGCACCCCCACCCGGGAAAGCAGGGTGAGTTGGCAGGAGGCCCGCAGTGGGGGCTCCCGCCGTCACAGGGTCAGTGAGGGGTCATCCCCGAAGCCGTGGACCGAATAAGACAGCTTTCCTGCCTATGGAGGCAGGGTCCCGGGGTGAGGAGCTGCGGGCCTTGCCAAGTCTGAGCCCACCCTTCACAGGGAGAAGCTGGTGAAGAAGCCTGCTGCACCCCCGGCTCCGCCTCCGACCACCAAAATCACGGCCCCCACCCCCGAGCCGCCTAAGCCCGGGGACCCTCGAGAGGCCAGGAGGAAGGAGCGGCAGGCCAGGACGCCCCCCCGTAGGTGAGAGCTGGCTGGCAGGGTGGCTGTGTCTTGGCCCTCCCTGCGGGCTGCCTGGTCTGACCCCTCTGTTGCAGGAGGACGCTCAGTGGCAGCGGCAGCGGCTCCAGCTATAGCGGCTCCAGCTCCAGATCCAGGTCATTGTTGGGATCAGGGCCCCTGGGGCTGCTGGTGGGTTCAACCCAACACCCCCCACACACACACACCCAAGTACCAGCTGATTGTCTGCAGAGGAGACACGAGACTGTGCTGTAACGTCCAGGGGATCCCCGGGTGCCCACTCGGCTATGACTGAGGCTCTCCCATCTGGTCCCCCCGTAGCCATGTGCCCGCCAGGGCTCGCTGATGAGAGCGGCCCCCTCTACCCACAGGTCCCTCAGCGTGAGCAGCGTCTCCTCAGTGTCCAGCGCCACATCCAGCAGCAGCTCTGCACACAGCGTGGACTCGGAGGACATGTATGCCGACTTGGCCAGCCCCGTCTCCTCGGCCAGCTCGCGCTCCCCAACCCCGGCCCAGACCAAGAAGGAGAAAGGTGCCGCCGGGCAGATTGGGCAGGGAGGTGCCTGCGTCTCCCGGGGCACCCAGTGACCGAGGGTCTGTCTGCGGGACAGGCAAGCCCAAGAAGGAGGACGCCCAGAAGGAGGAGAAACGGAAAAGGGACTCGGCCACACAGCCCCCCAAGTCTGCCAAGCCCTCGGTGGGCGGCAGGGCCCCGCAGCAGGTGCCGCCTGGCCAGCCGCCCCAGGCTGCCTTTGTCCCCCACAAGGAGATCAAGCTGACGCTGCTTAACAAGGTGGGTCCCGCAGAGACCCGCCCGCCACCCCTCCCTCCGCTCCTGAGCTGCACTGCCCACCCGGGATGCTGCATGGGCCCAGTCACCAGGGCCCGCCCTCCTGTCAGCGGTCTGGGAGCCCCCTCCTCCACCTTGCCCACTCTTCTGTCACAGGCCGCAGACAAAGCCAGCAGGAAGCGCTATGAGCCCTCAGACAAGGACAGACAGAGCCCGCCTCCTGCCAAGAGGGCCCACCTATCCCCGGACCGAGGTGAGAGGGTCTGTTGGCCAGGGAGGCTGCCGCCCACACCTGCCAAGTCAAGCCCGAAGACATCACGACTTTGTCTGTGTTGCAGGCTCCCGGGACCGGAAGTCAGGGGGCAGGCTTAGCTCCCCCAAGTCAGAGCGGCAGCGAGGTCAGAACCCCAAAGTCTCCATAGCACAGCCAGACAGGTGAGTACCTACCTGTGTTGGTCATGGAGGGAGGGGGCTGTTGGGCAGATGGCCGTGGGCCATCCTATTCTCGGGGGATTCGGCGGTACTCATCCCCACTCCCCACAGGAAGCGCCAGCTGTCCCCCCAGGCCAAGGGCACCAGCAAAGTCACGAGTGTGCCGGGCAAGGCTGCAGAAGCCAGCACCCCAGGCGCCAAGCCGGGCAAGGCCAGCACGCTGTCTCGGCGTGAGGAGCTCCTGAAGCAGCTCAAGGCCGTGGAAGACGCCATCGCCCGCAAACGCGCCAAGATCCCCGGCAAGGTGTAGCGGCCCAGCCACGGCCCGCCCTTTTTATACATTTTAAAGAGGAAAAGAAGTTTCTCAGCTGGAAAAGCAGCCCCATCCCTGATGGAGGGCACTGCTTCCCTGAGCAGGGCAGGGGTGCTACTGGACTCGTCTCCCAGGGTGGCCGTCCTCGCCTAGCAGCCCGAAGGCGCCGCCCCTGCAGCGCCCTCTGCCACCCTGGGATCAGAAAATATATATATTCTTGACGAAAGTCTGATTGAGAAATCCCTGTCTTTTATTTTAAGCATTGAATTGTTTGTTGATTTAAATGGAAAAATTTCAGAAAAGACCAAAAAAAAAAAAAAAAGGCCAAGGATATATTGTTGGGACATCTGATGGAGGGTCTTTTTGTGGGGTCTCCTAAATAAAATATAAAATATTTTGATAAGCAGGTATCCCGCCCTTTTGGTGCGCCGACTGGTGGAGGGGTGCTATCAAGCTCCCCCGCCCAGCAGCAGCTCGGACAGCGGTCCACAGGACAGTCCCCGTCTCCCAGGGCCTCTCCTCCATAGTGGGGAGGCCGACCAGCCTGGCCCCAAAAGTCTGGGTACCACTGCCCAATGGAGCAAGACCACCTCTTCTTGAGGGTCTGTAGACCTCCGCGGAGAAGCCTCATGCTCCACTGGCCTCCCCACATGGGACCACCTCCACCTGGAAACCCCTGGGGGGGGCGGGGTCACCTCACCCTCAGCACTTCCTGGCTGCCCGGCTGCACCTGCCCCTGGGGGAGGTCCTCACCCCGCAGGCCAGCTTGCTCTGTTAGCACCAGGACTCCACCAGGGCCCACCCTATGAGCCCAGGTGGAGGGGCTGGGCAGGGGGTGTGCCCCTAGTGGGGCAGACTTGGACTGTGCACCCAAACGCCGGCAGAGGCCTCCACAGACCTCCTCCTGTGAGCAGTCCGTTCCCCCAGCCCACTGCCAAGAGGTTACTCCAAGTCAGAGACCAGACCTTTAACACGCAGCGCCTGCTTCTCCCAACACCTGGCAGCTGGTGGGCCTGCTGGTGACCTTCCCCTGAGCCAGAGCTCCTGCCCTCCTCCCCCAGCCACAATGAGCACCACGGAAGGAGGGCAGGGGTGTGGTCCGGGGCGGGCCCGCCTCCTTTCCAGTCTTGCCCAACCCAGGACTTCTGGCCTTGTAGCTCCCTCAGCCAGCCTGCATCCTTCCGGCCGCCTGTACCCAGTGGGCCCTGGGTTCAGACCAACCCCCGACCAGGGCAATTTCTTCCCCTCCGGCGGCGGAGGCAAGTCCTGCCAACTGGTCATGTTGACCCCATCGGTCAGTGAGACAGGCCTGCTCCTGGGGCCACGCTGCTGCAGCAGAGTGACCCAGACAGGATGAAGGTCCCCTTTCTGTGCCTGGCACTGACCCCTAGGCGACCCCTTTCTCCACTCAGCTGGCTGGCTGCCCCCTGCACTGGGCTCCCAGTTGGAGGGAGGGGGCTGTGCTCCATGCTGGTCCCCAAGGAAGCCCCTCTTTCCCGCACAAAATGAGGCTGCCCCGCCCAGTTTCCTAGTTCTCCTCAACCCTCAGCATCACCACCCAAGTGCTGCCCACTGACTCAGACCCAGAATGTGGGTCACACCGGAAGGGTCATGCCCCCACTCCCACCCACTGCTGGAGTTCCCCTAGGGCCTGGAGCCAGCTTATCAGGTGCCCCTAGAGGTACCCATCACTACAGGCCCCTATGATGAGACTTCCTGGTGGCCCAGTGCCTCTGCCCACCACAACCCCCCACCCCAATGGTCCACAGGAGAAGAGACAGAGCCACTTGGCAGGTTGGGGACTCAGAAAAGACAAGGGGTTCTGCTGCCCAGGGCCCTGTGACCACCATCCTTGAGCTGACCGCTCCACCGACTCGCTGCCCCTCTGGGAGCTGGCAAGATGCTGTCCCCATCGGAGCTCAGTCCTCTCCATGTCACTGACGGAAGCAGGCCCGGCCTGCGGCCCTGGGCACTGACAGCCGCGTGCTGGGCACAGGGACTGCCCCTGGCCTTTGGGATATTGTGGGATAGGCCGCAGCTGGAGCAGCCTCTCCTGTGCCCTGCTGAACATAGCCCCAACACGTGCTTAAGGCCTACCCTGAGCTAAGAAGGGAGCCTGTTTGGGAAAGGGGCTCAGGTGAGCTCACCCTGGAGTCAAAACCAGAGCAAGCCAAGCTCACTGCCAACTGTCCAGTGGGTTCCAAGTCACAGAGAGACACCCGTTGGTTTTTTAAAAGCTGATAGCAGCCTCTCTCCTGCCAAGCGGCTGGTGGGTTTGAACTACCAACCTTGTGGTTAGCAGCCCAAAGCTCATCTGAGCGCACAACCGAGGCCTAATCTCAGCCAGTATACTGGGGACGCAGAGGTCTTAGTGATGACTGTGCACCCGGGGTGCCCAGGTGGACAGCTGCAGCCACTAGCGACGGACAGACACAGGACAGTTGCCCCTCAAAGCCTCCAGGGGACCAACCCTGTGACGCCCTGGCTGTGTCCTCCAGGGCCATGCAGGTAGCTGTCCTCCTGTTTGGTACCCAGTTTGTACAACTTGATACAGTTGACACGTTTAGGTAGCGTGCTCCCATTGCAAAAGGTAAGCGAGCAGAGCTAGAGCAGCCCCAGGTACTTGTAAACGCTGCAAAGCACCCTTGAAAACAGCCCCACATCACATTTTCTCATCTGCGCCCTGAGGGCAGGTGGAGGGAAAGCTGGTCCTCAATTACATGGGCAGGCCCCAAGGAGGCCCAAGTCACTTGTCTGAAGTCACACCACTGCAAAGTGAGTGTAATTAATGCCATTCAATGTCACTGATGGATGGCTAGGATGGCAAGTCTACCTGCCACAGTGAATCTCCAAGTGTTGACCCGAACCTCCTAGGCTGACGAAGACGATAAGCCAACTCGCTGCCATGAGTCCATGCCCATCCTCCCCATCCCCCCCTCACCAGCCCTGGAGGACAGCAGAGCCAGCAACAATCCGAGAAGACTAGTTAGATGACCGGACCCCTACAATTAGACCCCTATGTGCCTGAAGATCTCACCACGCGTGAAGACAGTCCCCGGGTAGGAAAAGGGTTTGGGCAATGACATGTCAAACAAGGACTCTCTCTCAGGCATTACAGGAAACGTCTGCACCTCAACAACAGAACTAATCCAAACGGAACGGACCGTTCACCAAAGATGATGTCCAGACGGCCAACATGAGTCCAAACCGATCGGTGCTGGCCATCACACCTGAGCAGTGAGATGCTACCACGCACGCACGCACGCACTCACTCACGCTGCCGAGGCTGGAGCCCTCTCACAGATGTCAAAGCGGAGCAGCCGCGTGGAAGCATGGAGCTTCCTCAACCCGTTGGGAATAGAAAAATCCTACGACCCAGCGATCCCTCCTCTAGG
>NW_022106189.1:47585864-47596645 GCF_000313985.2 Echinops telfairi
AACACCCAAAGAGCTGGAAACCACCTGAGACTGCGTGCCCAGCAGGGAAGGACGGGTCAGCCAGAGCGGCTCCACTGCAGGCCCACAGTGGACTGGGGCGCAGCTTTGTAGCCTGAAGGTCCGTGAAACCTCTCTGAGGGGATGAGCCTGGTGGGGGCCGGGGGGCAGGGAGGAGTGGTGCCTAGTGAGGAGGATTGTCCAGCACAAAAGCCCAGGTAGTGTTGAGACCACTGGTCTAAAAAGTCAAGATTAGGTCTCTACTCTCAGAAAACTCATTTGATGATTACAGGGCAGGAGGAGTGGTTGCAGTGCAAAACCAGCTCCACCAGGAAAGATGGGCTCTCTACTCCCAGAAACAATTAGTCTCGGGAACCCACAGGGGCAGTTCGACCCTGTCCTACATGTTCACGGTGAGTCAGCAGTGCGTGAGGTGGGAAAGGAAGACGTCAGGGGCTGGAGGGTGGGCGGGCACGTGTTAACCTGGGTGAAGGAGGAGGCAGTGCACAGAGAGGGGGCGGTTGGGAAAAAGGGAGGCAGAGAAGACCTTGGGAGGTTTACAAGGGGCAAAGGCAGTCAGGAAATATCTTTCCATCCACACCCTGCAATCTTGGGATCTCCAAGCAGATGCTGGCTAGGCATCGTGCTGAGGTGTGGGAGGGAATGGGCGTGGCTACATGCACATATGCAGATTTAACAGGGTATTTGTATATATGTATATTTTACCTTTGTGCAAATACATCCACGTGGTGGCGCATGCCAGGTCCAGAGTGATTGTGGACACTCCTCAGACATCACCAGACACCCTGAGGGCACAAGTCACTGGCCCTGGCCGGGGCAGCAAGGCCTGAGTCTCAGGGATGCCATTGGCACAACACAAACACATGTTGGATATCCTGCTTTGTGCAACTGGTGGTCTTCTCTTCCCCCAGAAGAGAAGAGGGATGGAATCCAAGGGCAGGGGGAAACAATTAGCCCCATGGTCTAACAGACCACACAGACTTTGCCTTCTACCCGCTACCTGCTGCTCTGACGTCACGTGGGAAGGTCCTGGGTAGAGTGGGAGAAAATGTGGAGCGGAGCTCAGACTCCTTCCAAGAGGAGACCGGGCTTCCTGGCAGGACAGAGACTAGTGGGAGCCCCTAGGCTAGGAGTTGACCTTCAGGTCCGGAGCTGACCTCCCTCTGACTTAGAACGTGAACAATTCGGGGTCAGACGGGCAGCCTGTGGCCAAGGACGAGGCTCGGGGGGTCAGGAGAGGAGGCGTGGGAGCAGGAAGCACAGGGAAGAAGTAGACCCGAGATGGTCCCTCTGGAGACGGAGGAGGATGAGCTGGATCTGAGTGTGTCTGAATTGTTTACCCACTGTGAAGCCACGGCCGCTCTATAAACTTCTGCCTTGTTCTCTCTCAACATTTTTTTTTTTAAGAAAATGAACTCTGTTGTGTTACCCACATGCACAATTGTGCAGGCTCTGCGTGGTGCCCGTCAGCCAACTACCTCTAGGCTCACTGACATCGAGTCACCCTAACCACTGACCGGGCCCCTATAGGACAGAGTAGATCTGGCCCTGTGGGTTTCCAGACTGCTGGTGGGAGTAGAGCCCCATCGTTCTCCCTCGGAGCGGCTGGTGGTTTCAAACTGCTGACCTGGCAGTTAGCAGCACGGCTCCTCTCCTTGTAACCATTATGCCACCAGGGCTCCAGTCGGGGAGTGGGGGTGTCTCTGTCAATCAGGCTGCTTGTGGCCCCAGTGGGTGGGGTCCCACAGAAGATGAAACACGCGAGCAGATGCAAAACCAGTGAATTCACAAGCAAGGGGAAGGTACAGGGACTAACACCGCTGTGGAAGATTCTCGACAGTCTGACGCAGGTGACTGAACGGGCTGCCCCAGCTGAGCTGAGGGGATGGAGTGGGGGTGCTGACCCTGGAGGAGGAAGGGACAGTCAGGGAGGAAGCGGTGCTGGGCACTTCCCCAGGAGGAAGTGGGGCAGTGCTGGGTTTTCCACAGGTGTGGCCCCAGGTATAAAAGGTGCCGCACAACTCCTCCTCCGCCAGGTGCGCAGCCAGGTGTGCTTGTTCACGGGAGCCCAGCCGCCTCCTCCCAAGCTCTGCATCCCAGGTGCTGGCGCCACCACGATGGTGAGCACTGTGGCACCTGGCTCCCACCTAGGCTATGCACACCTGGTCCCAAAAGGAGAGATCTAGAAAGGCCCCCCAAATCTTCGGGAGGAAGGGCAAGCTGGGGTAGGGTCACATGGCCCTGCACAGGCCCTACTGACAGCTGTCGCCCTCTGCCCCCAGCTCCTCTCAGGTCTCCTGCTGCTGCTCTGGCTGCCCGCCAGCTTGGCCCACCACGCCACCCCGAACAGGGGGGCCACTGGTGCCCAAGAGACCTCGCGCTGCTACCTGGCCCACGAGCTGCCCCTGGGGCAGCCCCCCAGCCACCTGCTGACTCGCGGCGTCAGGTGGGAGCAGGCCTTACCGGTGACCCTGGTGCCCGGCCTGGAGGAGGCGGGTCAGAGAAGACACCACAGGTCGCTGGCCAGGCCGCAGTGCCCGGTGCTCCGGCCCGAGCAGCTGTTCACGGCCGAGGTGCATGAGCGCTCCATCTCCCCCTGGAGATACCGGTGAGCCCCCGGCGGCCTGGGCGCTGGCCTCTCCCCGCTCGGTGGGCCGCCCCCGCCCAGCCGCCCGCCCAGAGACCTGGGTAACCCAGGCCTTAATGGGGCACCAGCCTGTGGTTCGGGGGCGGAAGGGGGCTCCCTGGAGGAGGGAGAGGGGGTGCGAGCGCCCGGTGTCCCTGCGGCCTCCACTCACCCGCCTCCCCGCCGCCCGCAGCATCGACACGGACGAGAACCGCTACCCGCAGAAGCTGGCCTTCGCCGAGTGCCTGTGCCGCGGCTGCATCAGCGCGCGCACGGGCCGCGAGACGCCGGCGCTCAACTCGGTGCAGCTGCACCAGAGCCTGCTGGTGCTGCGGCGCCGCCCCTGCGCGCCCGACGGCTCGGCCGCGCCGCTGCCCGGGGCCGTGGCCTTCCGGGCTGAGTTCATCCGCGTGCCGGTCGGCTGCACCTGCGTGCTGCCCAGGTCGGTGCGCTGAGCTGGCCGCCTCGGGGCGCTCCCCCTCTATTTATGCGTATTTATTGGTTATTTATGTGGGCCTGGTGGGCCCGCCCCCCACCCCTCTGCCCCCCGCCGCCCTAGGTCTGCAGCAGAGGTGGGGCGGTGGAGGGGGGGCGGGTGTCTCTGCGTTGCCCCACTGCCCCCAGCCTCAGTTGAGCCTTTTTTCCAACATAGCCAAGAGGGATGAAGGGCCTGATTTCCTTGTCAAATAGGAAAAGTCACTGGGTGCGGGTTCCCCCTGGTGGCCCCTCAGGACAGGTGGCCCTCTTATTTTCTTAATAAATGATTTTTATCGATTTTAAATTTAAATGTGTGGTCCAATTGATAATCATCCTCTGGGGACACAAGGGGACCTTTTGTGAAGTTGCCTCCAGCCCACCCTGACTGCGGGACAGGGTAGAGCTGACCCTGTGGGTGTCTGAGGCTCCTCCACTGGAGCAGCCTCCCCTTTCACCCTCAGGAGCAGCCAGTGGTTTTGAACCGTTAACACTGTAGCTAGCAGTCCACTGTGTAACCCAGTAGGTTGCCCAGGTTCCACCCCTCACCAAGTCCAGATTATAGAGTGCTTCTAGATCATTCTGTGCCCCAACAAGCAAACACACCCAGGGGAGGGGCACCTTATCACAGTGGGGGTGGGGCAGGCTCCACTCCATGGATCCTCTCTCTGCCCTGGACAGCCAGTTCAGAGGGCATCTGAGGGCCCCCCTTAGAGGGCAGTGAGCACTCTCATGTCCAACCAGGACCCAGGCAGCTGAGGGCAGCTGCTCCAGGGGGCCTGCTGTCCATGGGGTCTCTCCAACCACTGAGACCCCACCAGGCCAAACCCACCCACCCCAGGACCAGCTGAAGGCAGAGCAGCATGGGGCTGGGGGGCTCGCTGGGACCACAGTGGGCAGCCTGCATGTCGGGCAGAGTGAGGGTAGAGTCCTATGGCCACTGTGGAGGGGCTCTGGAGGCAGGAGACTGTGCTGTGGAGGGGGAGGCAGGCCTCAGGGCTGGCACTGAAGGGGCGGGGACTGACTGGAGAGGAGTCCTGCTGCGCCTAGGAGTGACCCTGGCAGGGTCAAGGTCTTGCCAACCCCAGCCATGAGAGGGCCCCTTAGTTCTGAGAGTGAGGCCAGCAGTGGGGCAGGGCGTAAGGAATGCTCAGACCCATGGGGGGCAGGTCACAGGAGTCCCACCAAGGAGGACAGGGCAGGCAGGCTGGGGTGTGTGGATGTGCACCCTGTAGATAAACACTGGGAGGGTGACTCAGGCTGCAGGGGGACAGGCCAGAGACCCCAATAACAGCCAGATGTTGGGGACACTAGAGGCCTCCCTCACCTACTTCACCTATACGCTGAAAACAGCTCTCCACCCCCATCCCGTGTGGCCATGGCTGTGCCCCCCTGGGGTCTGAGGGATGAGGTAACAAACACCCCCCTCCCCAAAACCTGGAAGGATTCTAGGTCCCTCCCATGCATGGCCATGCACCCAAAGGTCAACTGTCGCAACCTCCCCAATTCTCCCACAAAGAAGGGAGACCCAGGCAGCGCTGCTTGGTCCCTTTATTGCTTGTGGTCGAGGGTGCCACCTGGTGGCTGCGGCGGGGAGGGGAGTGTTACACAACCTCGTCGGTCACCGGGATGGGGTTGGTCTGGCCGCTGTCCCCACCTGGGGGGCCCTCCGCCTGCCCTTCGCTGGGCTGCTTCTTGCGGGCTTCAGCTGGGGGCCGGGGCGGCGGATTGCTGGGAGGCTGCTTGATGGTGCCGCCCACCTGCGGTGGGTCCTTGGGCTTCTGCTCGATGGGGGTCCACTGCTCTCCTCGGATGGCTGCCTGGGGACAGGGTCACGCAGGTCACCCACCCCACCTGCACTGGTGGCCCAGAGGCTGAGTGCTGCCCCCCAGACCACAGAGCAGGACGGGCCTCCTGACCATCAGGCAGGTCCTCTCACACTGGTGTGGGGATTCCGGGAAAGCCCTGGAGGTCACTTTGTGGTGTGAACCTCTCTTTCTTCACAGGTCAACTCCAAGGGAGGGAACGGAGGAGGGGCAAGCCAGGGAGCAGGACCCCTCTTCTCCGCACTTGGCCCCCTCCGCACATGGGGGGTGCAGCAAGTCCCTAACAAACCTGCCTCCGAGTCATGCAGGGGAGGCTGTGCATCCTTGCATGGGAGCAGGGAGCCTCATCTTTCTCCCCAGGGGCTACGAGTGGGTTTGAACTCCCAGCCTTGCAGTTGGCAGCCCACTACCTAACCCTCAGCACCCTCAGTGCTGCTGGGGAGGGTCTAACCTAAAAGGCAGGCTCCACACCCCAGAGCAGTCGTTCTCAACCTGTGGGTCATGACCCCTTTGGGAGGTCAAACAACCCTTTCACAGGGGTCACCCGATTCATAACAGTAGCAACATTACAGTTATGAAAGAGCAATGAAAACAGTTTTAAGGTTGGGGGGTCACCACCACATGAGGAGCTGTCTGAAAGGGTCTTGGCATGAGGAAGGTGGAGAACCCCTGCCCAGAGGCTCAGATTCAACTGGCTGGGGCATTTTGATTTTGTCTCTGTACTATTTGATCAACACAGGCAGGCGTGGCATCCAACGAGGGGGACTAAGAAAAGTTAATGGACCCCCACCACCACACACACACACACACACATACTTTGAGCTTCTCATGCCCTGGTGGCACTGTGTTTAAGTGCTCCGCCCCAGCTGAGAGGTGGCAGTTTACATCCACCAGCCGCTCACTCCCCAAGAAGTGGCCATCTGCTTCCGTGAGGGTTAAGCCTCGGAAAGCTGCCTGGGTGGTCAGTTCTAAGCCACGCCGACAGGCTCGGCTTCTTGGTGCTGTTGGTTCAGTTGTTTACATACTTTATGGGGCCGTGGAGGAGGATGCCATGCTTGGTCAAGTGGAGGGCAAGAAAGGAGGCGGGCCCCGGACAAGGGGGATGGACACAGGGGCTGCAGCAGTGGACCCGAGCCCAAGGACGGTGGTGAGGACCGTCCTGCTGTGCAGAGGGCCGCTGGGCCTGGAAACTGACTCCATAGCACCTGACAACCGAGTGTGAACCAGGCGACTCGCCGGGCTGCACCCGCCAGGCTGGTAGTCTGAAACGGCCAGCCACAGCCTTGGGGAAAGAAGAGGCTGTGTCCCCCCAGAGACTGAGGGAGGGGTCCTGCGCTGTCCTGTGGCAGGGGTGGGGTGGAGTGTGATCATAAGATGACCTTCTGGGACCTGCACCATTTTGTCTTGAGCGAAGTGGACAGAGGAGAGTGTAGGCGCCTACTTCTGCGGCCCAGGGCATGAGGGGCCTTTTACAAAGCAGAGACCATAAAGCAAATACTGCAGATGGACGGATGGACGGACTAACAGACAGTGGTGTCCTGTTCAAGGAATACCTTCGAGGCCAGAGTGGCCAACCCTCCACACAAAGGCCTCCTCCCACAGGGTGACAGTCCCATTACTTCTCCCACACCTGCTTTTGTGTGCCGGCCACTCCCCTGTTAAAAAGAGGTTGTTTTCAAAAAGCACATCAAGATGACAAAACGCGCCCTGTGTGGGAGGGAGGGGTGGGCACAAGGCAAAGCTACGACGGTAATAGCAAAGCTGCCTGTGGACTCCCTGCGCTGCCAACAAGGAACGCAGCAAGGCCCGCAGGGGGCGGGCCAGGCCCAGGAGCAGGGCTCGCCAGGAAGAGGAGAGCAGAAGCCCGCGGAAGTGTCCACACTCAGCTGGTCAGAGAAGCAAGTCCACACCGGCCCTCGCAGGTCAGCTGCAGAAGGCCCGGGCTGGTGCAGAGGCTGAGTAGGCCCAGCAATTCCGCTCCAAGCTCAACCCAGGGACACGGACACGCAGGTCTGGAGGGAGGGCTCCCTGTGGCCACGCACGGAGAGCTGGGACGAGGGGGTGGCCCTAGGAGGGTGCAGAGCTGCTGGAAGGACTTACCAGCGCTGGGTGGAGAGACACATGAGCAGACATCAGAGACTTGAAAAACAGGACTCCATTTATATAAACACAAATGTGCACAAAGCAACGGCACATTTCACAGGGACACAACATGCATCTGCACACACAGATACACACGCACATGACAGCTGCCTGCCCTGGAGATATAAAGGGAAAAACAGACAGACCCAAGGACCTGAGCCTCGCCCTGTCCAGGCCTGCTGGGAAACTCCCGAAATTCCGCCCAGCTCCGACCCGTGTCCCAGGCCCTGTCCTCAGCGGCACCTAGAGGTCCCTGTGGGCACTCACCCGTGCTGCCCTTTCAAGGATGAGAAGGCGCCACACAGCCACAGCCTTCCTCCTGCCGTGAGGCCATTCTAAGGCTCAGGCAAACTCAACTGTTTGCATCAGTGCTGCTAACAAGTGTCTGCCAGAGGTCTCCCCCACCCACCCAACACTGGAGAAAGATGGTCCAGAGGGCCAAGGAGCCCCATAAGGTGGGTTCAGAACAGGCCGTGTGAGCTCCCGAGCTTCTAGGCAAGTGTCTGTAGGGACAGTGGGGCCCAGCCCTTGTCCTCTGCTGGGCAGGCAGGGTGAGATGTGGCGAAGGGCCCGGACACCTGAGATGTTCACGAGGGTCCTCCGCAGGACCCTGCCTGCTCCTAGCAAGATCCCCACGAGCCCCGGCCGGCCTTGCCTCAGCCTGAGAGCAGCTGTGAGGAACAGGCTGTCACGGGCCAGGGCACCACTTACCAGCAAGTAGATGCCACTTGCGATGGCCAAGCAGGCAGTCCCCAGGATGGTGGCAAGCAGGAAGCCTGCAGGCACGGACAGCCTGGGGAAGGGCAGGGTGCAGCAGGAAGGACAGTCAGCAATGAACTGGAAGCCCCACTCCTAGGGTAGAGGCTTCGAGATCTCAGGACAGAACCGTAGTCATGTGATGTCCCACGGGACTCCAGACCAAAGGAATGCCTAGCCCTGCCAAGGTTTGGCTGTAGGCCACTAGCCCATGGAATCCAGCCACCATGATGGGAAGAAGCCCAAGCACCCATGAAGAGGCCTCATGTGGGATTTGGACCTTGGATGAGCACTAAACCACCCAGCACAGGCAGAGATGCACTCGCATGCCCCACCAGCAGCAGTGCAACTATGACTGGCTCAAGCCTGCAGGCTGGGTGCATTGACACACAGCAATAGGACACTGAGAGAGAGTTTGGGAACCCCTGTCCGAGCTTGAGGCTTTTGTTGGGAAAAACAAATGGGTAGGGATGGGGGTCTGACTTGGCCCGGGGTCTCCTGCCCAGGTCACCCGACTAGTAGGGAGTGCCTGCTCGCCAGCCTCCTGGTTCCCAGAGCAGGGCAAGGGCAGTGGTAAGGACTCACGCGAGGTGCAGGAAGGCCCGGATGTAGTAGTTCCTGGTGAGAGGCCCGAACATCTTCACAACAGGTGTCATATATTTCTGTCCACTAGGCGGAGGGCAGGGCCAGGGGGACAGGCAGCAGGGTGAGTACCCGTCCCACTCAGGACTTCCCGGCCCTCCTCCAGGAACCCCAAGCCTCTTTCATCTCAGGGACCACAAACTGAGTTTGTCCAAGGGACAGGCTCCTGCAGGGGCTGGCCAAGCGCTCATGCCTGTGCACGGTGCTGGGCCAGCACCTCCAATGGACTCCTGGGCACTGCGGGACTCACCAGCGCTCCATGGTCGACCCCTTCTTCCTCTTCCCACGGGGGTACTCCAACAGGCAGATAAGGACCCCCGCCACGCTAAGCACTCAGTTAAGGAGAAGTAAGGGGGGGGGGGGGGGGGTGACAGACAAGCAACACAACAGCTCATGGAGAGGGAGAGTCTCAGCCACCTGGGGTCACTCGGCCAGGACACAGGTCTGACCTCCCCCCCACCCCTCAGCCCCATCCTGCTCCCTCCCATCCTCAACCTGCCCTGGCTTCCTGTGATGAGTGTGCAGGGGCTAAAGGCTGGACCAGCTGGGCAAAGGAGGACAGGGCCAGCCAGGGACCCCAGTGTCTTCCCCCTGGGGCTGAGGACTGCGCCATCGCCCGCTGGCCTGGGTCAGGGCTGCAATCACCCTGTGTGATGACTGCAGACATCATGGGTCCACTTGGGCAGGCCCGCCCTGCCCCCGGTGCCCACTGCAGACCCTGCTGTCCTGAGCTCAAGCTCTGTAACCTGAACAGAATGGGGTGAGAGCACCCTCAATGATGGTGAGCCATACCCACTGTGGGCACCCGCTGCCCCATCAAGTCCCACTGCTGGAATCTTCAGCCACGCCCGGCCCGCCGGCACAGGGTGGCTGCTGCAGGCAAGGATACATGGAGTACGCCCCGAAGTACCACTGGGTGAATTGGCCAGCCGTAGCCACAATGCCCCCTGAGATGAGGACTGTGGGCAGAGGAGAAGCTCGTTAGTTAGGGAGCCCCCCTGCCCACTGGGGGGCCCTCCACCCAGTCTGGTGGCACACGGAGGGTTAAGAACCCAAAGGTGGCCCCCAGAGGCACATCAGCTTCCGAAACTTGTGCATAAACAGGTGCCATCACCAAACGGCAGAGAAGGCAGCACCTGAGAACATCCCCCAGGGGCACAGGGAGGCTTGTCCCCATCACCACCCACCCTGTTTCTCAGTTTGGCCTTTTTATGGGAGACAGTGGTGGTGTTGGGTGATTCCAATTCAGAGTGACCCCACAGGGCAGGGCAGAGCCTCTCAGGCTGCAATGTAGCACCAGGGATGAGGCCTTGGCCTGCTGCCCACAACATTGTTGGTTCAAACCCCAAAGCTGCTCCGAGGGAGCAAAATGTGGCTGCATGCTCCCGTAAAGACAAGCTCCCTCAGACACCCTGTCCAGCATCTGAGAGTCTGAATGGGCTCTGGCCGCCAGCATGAGCCCGCTCAGTGCTCTGCCCGGAGGCTCCTCCCACTTCTTATCCATAGTCTAAGTCGGGGCGCAGCATTTGGGGGCTGAGATGCAGAGCTTGGCTTTCTTGGGTACCCATGGGCCCACTGTTGGCCTTCATCACCTTTGGGGGTGTCGGGTCCCCAGCTGTGTGGTCTGTCATCAGTGTGTGTATGTTGGGGAGGAGTGACACACAACCAGACTAGCTTCAAAATGCTGGGAGGGAGGGTGCTCAGTGCACCCTGGGCACAAGGCTGGGAGCACCTACCCCTGAAGGCTGTCTTCAAGGTAGCTGGGGGCTGACAGGGGCATTCAGGGGGCGTCTGGGAGGATTATGGAGAGCTGAGACATGGTGGGGGGGTCATGGTAGGAGACAGCTGGGGCTTGGAGACTAGGGCAGGAGACACTGGGGCTCAGGGGTGCGCCACCAAGTCCAGAACCCAGGAGACCTGAAACACGTCGACCCCCCCAACACCAGCTCTTCCCCAACAACGCCTCCCCCTCCAAACCCGGGCCCCCGCAGGCCTGTTCTTCCCTTTTCCCGCCTAACGCCTTTGCCCCACCAACACCTGGTTCCCCATTGCAACTTCCTCTCCCGGCGGAGGGGTCCCCGCGCGAGCGGAGGGTGAACCGCCCAGAGCGGGTTGGGGGTGGGGAGCTGCGGCGCAGCCTGGGGGTCGCTGAACCCCTTCTTCCCGGTCCGCGGCAACTCGCGGTCTTTGAGACCGCGCCCCCGCTGCAGCGCGGTGTCCAGCCTCCGCGGGCCGGGTCTGCAGCCCGGGGTCGGGACCCGCTCCTCTGGTCTCCAGCAAAGCCTTCCCCCAGACTC
>NW_022106189.1:47597784-47627445 GCF_000313985.2 Echinops telfairi
TGTATGTGTGTGGGGTGTATGTGTGTATATGTGGTGGGGGGGTGGTATATGTGGTGGATTCACCACCCCCACCGGGGGCCTCCCAGGGGTCCAATCCTAGTGAAGAGAGCAGAGGCGGGATCGCTACCTTGGGTTTATTCTCACTGACAGGCACAAGGTAGTGGCCCCATAGAGCATCTTCCCCCACTTTGGTGCAGGGGGACAGGGACCCAAGCCCCTACATGGGGGCCCCTCTGGGTCTGGGGACTGTGCCTGCACCAGAACCAAGCTGGGTCCCAAGTCTCGGCAGGGCTCCCAGGAGGTTTCCTGAGACCCCTGTGTCCCACCACCAGGGTGATAGTTGGCTGTGCCAGTGCTGCAGGGGCAGCCCTAGCATGGGGACAGCAAGCCCTCCTCAGCCCCCACCAGGTCTTTGCACCCACCCCACCCCATCCCTCAGGGGGCTGCTTGTCTGTCGCCCAGCATGATGCCCGGTGTGCAGTGACCAATGCAATGCCCACTGCCCTGCTCGGTCACTGCGAGGGCCCCTGGCTCAAGACGGCAGAGGGCAGCCCAGGGAGGGGCTTCCGGCGGCTGGCTTCAGCAGACCATCAGGGCCCAGGAGATGACAGTCGGGATCGTCCAGGACTTGAGGCCCCGGCCCTGCCTGGGGGCAGAGAATGATGTCAGGTCACCCCACCTGCTTCCATGGCTTTGGGGGGCTGTAGGACTCCTTGGGGCAGGTTAGAGAGAAGGTCAGAGCGGCCCTGCCCCCACTGCCCTGCAAGACAGGGGGAGCTGATGGTGACCCTGGGCCCTCAGCTCTCTCTCACAGTCCAGCACCCAGTCACCTGTCGGAGATGGAGCACTCGGCCCTGGTTCCTGTCAGCGGCCCCTCCCTCATTGCTGTCCCCAGCCTGTCCCCCCCAGGACCGTACCACAGCCACACACTGCACTCAGGCCCCCAGTTCTTCTCACGAGGGATGCAGGGTGCAGGGGTGTCGTCCGGCCTCACCTTTGTAGCGATAACATATCGGATGCGGCCAGGGGTCGGGTCCAGGGCCAGGGCGGCCTTCAGCTCATCCGAAAGTGTGACTGGCCTCACTGGCAGCCCCTTCAGGAACCTGGGCAAAGGCAGTGGCTCACTCTGGCCCTAGCTCCCAGTCACCACGCTGGCACCCCCCAGGCGGCAGAGACTCAAGGCCAGGCAGCTTTCCCGGACTCCCTGACAGGAAGGGGACTCAGGCCCGGTGGGGCCACAGGTTGTCCCCGTCGGGGAAGGATGGCCCCGGGGCCCCCACTCTCAGATGAGGAGATCCCGGGGACACAGGACACAGTTCACCAAGCGGGCAGAGGAGATCCAGTAACTGCTCACGGGAGTGGTCCTCCCTAGGGGACCCCAAAATGCACCACAGCCACCCAGAGGTGTCCCCACACAGTCAATAGCAGCCCCACCCAATGCAGCCTGCCTCTGGGGGCCATCCATGCCCTGTGCTTGGCTTGGCAGGAGCTCCCCACCCCACCCCAAGAAGTGCTGGGGCTGCCACTCACTTGTCCCCATTGGACTCCGGGGGAAAGCAGTGCCTCAGGGCTGCCACCAAGTCCTCCAGGGAGTCCTCCAGAGTGAAGACCACTGCATTGGGGCCCGCGTCAAATGTGTACGCCGCCTGCAATGCCGGCGCTGCTCAGCCCGCGCCCACCGCACCGCACCGCCTGCCTCCCACATGGAACCCACGGGCCCGCAGGGGAAGGGTATGCTCTGTGAGCCCCGGTACCTTGGTCTGTCCGTGGTGGGCATTGAAGCGGTGGACCAGGTGCATGATGGCCCAGGAGGTGTCGTTGAGGTAGGAGATGGGCGGAAAGGTGTCCAGGCAGGTGGCGTGGAACTGGTTGCTGTCTTTCATGGTCAGCTCCCCAAACCCGGCGAAGTCACGCTCACGGACACACCGAATCATCTCTGCCATGCGGGCCGGCACCACCGATGTAGCCCGGAACTGCGGGGCCGCCTTTGATGAGATCCTGCTCTCCGGCCCCGCAGCGCCCGCCCCTGCCCCAACCCTCTGCCCCAGCCCGCAGCCCCTCACCTGGAGCAGGGCGCTGGTCTCCACGCTGCTCTGCATGCCCACCGTGCTGCCCATTGGCTTCTGCTCGGAGCTCACCTACAGCCCAGGATGTCTGTGCTGTCTCCACGCACACGCCTGGGCGGCTCCCATCCTCCCCCGCCCCCACCCACCCACTCTGCTGCCATGGGGCTCCTGTGTGGGGGCAGCATGAGGCTCCCAGGCTGTGCTGAACCACCAAGGAGCAGCTCTGGGCACCACTGCCTCACTCACTCACCACGAGGACAAGGACCCTGAGCTCTGGCCAGTGTGACTCGGGGGCCACCTGCTGGGCTACGCTGTCTCTGCCATCCGGCCTCTCCCCCATGTGCCACTCCACAAAGCCACCGTACAGGCTCCGACAGGCGCTGCCTGAGCCGCGACGGGCCACCTCTGAGAGCTCGGCCTCCACGCCATAGACTCGGGCCAGTGTGTAGGCTGCAGGCACAGAGGCGGGGCTCAGACACAGCCAAGCGGGGGCCAGGTGACCAGGCCCAGACACTGCTGTGCCCCATGGGCCAGGTGCCCAGGCCCCCCTGGCTGTGCCCCATGGGGAGTCCACCACACAGAGACCCCCGAATGGCCTAGCCACCAGCTTCAAGAACTGGCGGTTACTGCCCACTCGAGCATCTGCCCACCGTCCTCACACTCTACTCTGCCCGCCAAGTCCTGCTCTGGACTGGGACACAGCTGCAGCCTAGCCCAGCCTAGGGGCTCAGTGGTGTGGGGTCCTTGAACCTGTGGAGACCCGAGGCTGAAGAGTCTTGAGGAGTGACAGCTAGGCACCTGAGTGGTCTGGGGGATGGGGGGTGGGGGAGTCTCCAGAGGTGTCTGTGTGTGTGTGGGGGGGGGGGTCTGAGCATAGGCATGCATGGCACCTCCTTCCCTGCTTCTCAGTGCCAGTGCCCCCAAGGGTCCGCCAGCCCCCAGGCCTGTGATGTTGGCGTGACTGTGGCTAGGTGGCTAGGTGGTGGGTGGCAGGCACTGTGCTGCTGCGGTTGGACCACCAGGCAGTGAGCACACAGGTGCTGCTGGAGCCCCAGACCCTGCAGTTCCACCCCACAGTTGGGGTGGGTCTCTGTCCCAGCTGGGCAACCAAGGGACTGGAAGGTTCTAGCATGTACACTGGGGCAACACTAGGGATGGGGAGGTCAGAGGCTGGGGTGGGGCACACCCACCCAGGCAGGCGTAGCCCGCAGCGGAGGATGCCAGACCGGCGGCCGTGGGGAAGTTGTTCTCTGAGGCCACGTGCACCTTGTAGCTGAGGCGAGGCGGCCCGTCCCCATCATCATCTGAGCTCCTGTGCTTCTGGGCCAGGCGATGGACTGCAGGGGGCCAGTATCAGTGACCAGGGAGCTGCCCACCTAGGCCCAGACCCTCCCTCGGGCTCCAGAAAGCAGGGGAGGGGTGACCCCAGGACTCACTCTCCCTCAGACAGGACTGCAGGCGTGGCTGCCCCACGTCCACCTCCATGCCATTCAGCCAGAGCCGGTCCTCCGTGAAGTCCTTGCTGATGGCGGCAGTGGTGGTGGTTCTTAGCTGGAAGGGAAGCGTTGTCACCAGGGGCCAGAGCAGAGTCCAGTCCAGCACCCCTCTCTGCCAAGACGCCCCTCAGGAACAGCCCCGGGGGCGGGTGGCTGGGCTGGCAGTGGAGATGCTGAAGGGGGAAAGTTCCAAACAGCATGTGGCCATTATGGAGGGGCAGATGCCCCCAGGGTTCTGGGGTGTATATGCACTGGTGTGCACGTATGTAGGTGATGAAACCCTGCCTGGGGCACATGTACGTGTGTGTGCATGCATGCACGTGTAGGAAATGAAACCCTAAGGAATGTGTGTGCACCATGGCATGTGTATGTGTGCTGATGGGTGTACACATATATATATATGTGTGTGTAAGACCTTATACAGTGGTGCAAGTGCTTGATGTGTATACAATGGCATGTGGGGTGTGTGTGTGTGTGTGTGTGTGTGTTTGCTGCTGAGGCCTTAGACTCCAGGGTGTGTACGTGTGCATGTGTGCACATGAGTAAATATACAGTGGTATGTGTATGGTGTGTATACAATAGCTTGTGTGTGTGCCTAGACCTGAAACTCCAGGGCGTGCATGTATGCGTGTGTATGTGGCGAGCGCTCAGTGGACAGGGGACAGCTCTGCAGTCAGCCAGGTCCGTGTCCCTGCTGAGCCCTTACCCACCCTCACAGAGCACCACCTGGCTTGCTCCCGGCCGGTGCCCACCTGGTCCTGGTGCAGCGTGACGCTCAGGGACGAGTTGAGGGGCAGGATCAGCTCCTTGTCGCGCTTTCCCCCTGGGGTGGACAACCACAGGCAGGGTCTGTCTGTAGCCTTTCCCCCTCCACGGCCGCCCCCTGTCCACTGCCTTCTTCTAAGGCCTCCTGAGGCTGGGCATCCCACTCCCCCTCATGGCGACCAGTGTGCACTGTGCCCCACAGGGCTTCTGGGCTGCACGCTTGATGGAGATGGGTGGTCAGGCATTTCTTCTGCAGCACCGCTAGGTGAGCTTGGCCCAACAACAGCTGATACTTGCAGTCAAGTGCAGACTGTACCACCGATGGAGTTCAGAGACCCAATGTCTATATCTTGTCTGTATCAATGTAAAGACCCTGGCTGCTATGATGTTCCATTGTTACATTGCTTTGTTACATCGCTACATTGTCACTAGTTTTTCAAGAATTGAGTAAAGGGGACCTAGGCCCGTGTGCCTCCAGTGAGGGCAAAACAAAAGGCCCAATTAAATGGAAACAGAAAAAGCTGGGGACCTGGGTGGTAGGTATCTCAGGTGACCTGGGCAGCTTGCCAGTGGGCGCAGGCGGTATTGGGTAAGATGCTCCCCAACCTGTCCTCCTAGAATGGGGGAGGGGACAGTTATCCCAAGCACTGCCAGCTGTGATAGGACAACTCCCAATCGGCATGTCCCAACATCCCCCTTGGCCCCAGCCTGGGCATGACGCTTGGAACTGCTCTGGGCCTCAGTTTCCTTATCTGTAGATGGGAAGCTAACAGGACCAGCCGGGGATCAGAGTGTGGCTGAAGAGATGATTGGGGGACACAGTGGACAGTGGCTCACAATGGCCACCACACACACCAGTGCTAAGGTGATTCACAGTAGGAGCACCACCAGATTCTCAGCCACCATATTCCCACACCCACTTCCTGCCTGCAAGGTCAGTGAATAGCAGACCCCATCCCACCTCTGACCCTGAGCAGGGTGTGTGGACCCAATGACCCCTACCTCACACCCACCCTCTGCGGGGTGAGTGGACAGACATGGTGCTCGCCAACCCAGCTGTCACCATGCCTGCAGACCTCACTCCACTTCTCTGCACGGTGAGTGGTGGCCTGGCTGACCTTTGCCCTCCTGACCCGCAGCCCCTGAAGGGTGAGCGGTGGTCAGGCTGACCCCCGCGTGGGCGCTGATTCCGACCCCCGTGGTGGGCGCCGGGGCGTCTCGGGCTGCCTGCCCGCACCTCCTCGCTACTCACAGTACTTGATGACGGCGATGTTGACGGGCGCGGTGCAGGTGACCATCCTGAACGGCTTCTCAGAAGCCATGGTTGAGCACTGGGCATCCGAACTGGCAGCTACGCCGCGCCGCGCCGCGCCCCCGGGCCGCCGACTCCTAGCCTCACGCGCTGCGCCGCGATTGGCCCCGGATCCCGACTGCCCGCGCGGCGACCAATCAGCGGTGGGTCCGGCCCACGCGTCACCCCTGAGCCAATGAGACGCATCGGACGATAGAACGCTGACGTTGGGCCCGCCTCTCGCCGCCCAGCCGGTGAGTCTGCGCAGGCGCCGAGTGTGCGCAGGCGTCGGTGCACTTCCGGCGAGCGGGCTTTGCAGTGGGGAAGCTGCTTGTTCCGGGCTGGGCGGTGCTGAGCGGCTGACCGTGGGGAAGTAGGGGCCCCTGGCCCTCCAGCCCCGCAGCCAGCGGTCTCCCCGCCGCCTGAGTTCTCCCTGCAGAACTTAGCCTGGGATTCCTCTGCTAAAGAGCTGAACGCATTGAAGATCGACGTTCTCAGAGCCCCGCCCATTCTGGAATGTTTTTTTAATGAGTCGTGTTTAAGAAGACGTACGAGTTTGGGCACCTGGCCCGCCGAACCCCAGCTCTGAGCCGACCAGTCCCTGGAGTGTCCGTTGGTGTGTGTGTCTCAGCCGGATAGGCTGTGTTGCGCCATGTGTCCCCGCCTTGACTGGCTCACGGAGACCCTGCCCAGTCCCAGGGAGACAACACCCCTCTTCTGTCCCCTGGAACGCTGCGCTCCCTCTGGCAGCCCCTAGATGCTGGGTGCCAGCGAGCTTGTTACCATGGTTGGCCATCGGACACGCGCTTGGAGCAGATGTGGGCATTTCTGGAGGAAAATGCCCTAGAAGAGGAAGTGTGTATGGGCGGGTGGCGGGTGCGCACCCCTTACTGGAGTCTCAATCTTCTCTCTGTACCTTAAATGGGTATCTCCGAGGCTGAGTATGCATTTCCACAGCTCTCGCAATCAGTTTCTGTTGCTGCAACACCACTTGGCCATCGCCAGAAGGTGGCCAGAGCCATCCCGCGGGTCACGGAGTGCCCTGCTTGCTCTAGCTCGGAGGGGGCAGTGCTGAGCAGAGCCACCAGTAAAGGTTGGCCAGCAGTCCATCGCACCCAAATTACAGCCTAGAAACCTCTCTGGGCAGCCCTCCTCAGACTCGAGTCCGGTGGGAACAGCCTGGCTGTGGGTACCGAACCACAACCTCAAAGAGGGACCGCTCCTCATGGTTAAGAAAACTCACTCCCTGGGAGGCAGTCCTGAAATTCTGACTCACACTCTACAGGACAAGATAGGGTGGAACTGTCTTTGTGGGTTTCTGAGACTAACCCTTTAAGGGAGTTAGGTTAGTCTGGATGGACTAGAGAAACAAATTCCTAGACTCTCATGTGTATTAGAAAGAGCTTTCTATAAAAGAGCAATTGTATATCGAAAACACATCCCAGCCCAGTGCAGATCAAGTCCTTAACTTCGATATTGCCCAATATGTCTGATCCCAGTCTATAAATTCCTCTTCAGACACACAACACATGAAATGACGCCAAATGCAGGAAGATCACAGGCCAGTGGGTGGAAAGTCTTAATGATCCAGTGATGGTGGAAGCTTCTCAGGGCTAACATGGGTCTTCAAGTGGCTCCTCCTGCCTCAAGGCTCTGGTTCCATCAGCTTAGCTACAGGTATCTTGTCAACAGGAAGATGGACAGAGTGCCCCCTCCAGGGAGGAAGACAGGAGTTCCCAGAATCCTCAGGAGAAGGCCACACCACACGGAGGCCTCCTTGGCTATGACCTGATTGACAGGCTAGACTCCACCCCTTTGCAAGTTGACAGGAGATGATGTAACTGCTACATCTTTCCCCCCCTGGAGCTGCTAGTGGTTTTGAACTGCTGACCTTACAGTTAGCAGCCAGCAGGTAGCCCACCGTCCCCCAGGGCTGCTCTCCACGCGCCATCATCGGGAAGAAAAAAACAGTGTGCTCCAGCTTCCTGCTGAGCCCCAGGGGCCACGTTCAGATCTGTCTGTGCTTCTCCTCCGCTGTTCACAGTCCTTTTGTTCAGAGATCACCTGCCAGCAAGAAACACGGCTCTGTATTAGTCTGGGTACTTTAGAGAAACAAATCTACAAAAAATCATGTAAAAGAGAGTTTTATATAAAGGTTAACTGTGCATCAAGAAAACATCCCAACACAGTGCTGCCCAAGCCCACAGTCCAATATTCACCCATTAACCCATATGTCCAGCACCAGTCCACAAAGTCCTCCTCTATCTCACAAAGCAGACACAATGATGGTGATGCAGGAGGAAAGCTGAGTCAGTGAACGTGTGAACATCTCAGCGCTGGCAGGGGTCTCCACACAGGTGCTCCAGCACCCAGGGCTGCATCGGGGTAGGTCCATGTGGCTTCCCCTTGGGGATGTCTTGCAGGAAGTCAGTCTTGCAAGCTGAAGCAGGGAACTGGCTAAGGCAGCTGCACCCTGGTGCGACCATCACAAAGCAAGAGACCTGAGAACTAGAAAGGTGAGGCTCATGGAGCCATTTATCCCTCCACCCTTCAATTAATCCCACATGTGTTTATTGGCCAGGTTGGCACAATAAACTAACTCAATCCACCCCTTACCAACCTGGCACCTGTATATAATTCTTTAGCATCACAATTGCAATTAAGGAACACCTACGCCTTAACCCTATAATCCTGTGAATTTTTGCCCCCACCTATGAAAGTTTGTAAGCCAACCACTTCATGCCTTTATCTCCCCCAATTTTAGGTATCCAATTTATATACTTCCCACTTACATCAACCCAGTTCTCTGAGAAGACAATCATGTTTTTCAACATGAAGAGTCTTCATTCCAGTTGGACCCTTGTGAAGTCTGCATCCATAAGCAAAGTCAAATCCGGACAGGCCATCCATGAAGTCAGCAACAATATGCACCAGTTCACAGGCTCAAAAGTCTCCAGCTGGTCGGGTTCTGGTCAACTCACTGTGGGCTGCCTCACTCAGCCTCCACAAGGTGCCCATTGGTCGCCTTGCCTTTAGACCATGGGCTCTCACCAATACTCAACAAGCCTAGCCCCCTCAGGTTAGGTCATGAACCTTAGACCAGTCAACCCGCTCTCATCTTCTTTTTTTTTTCTCTGTAAACCAAGTCCACAGGTGTCAGTGGCCAAACCTGTCTCTTTATTGCTGCATTTCTCCCACGTCCACTCAACAAGTAGATCCAGGTGGTCACCTAGCAAGCATTTCAGCCTGCTCACAGGCTCCCTTTAACATTCCGTCCCAGAGAGGAGTTTTCTTCATGGTTCCAGATTTTTTCCAGCTGCTGACAAAGACTACTGGGTCCTGAGAACTCCAAAGCACTGGGTGGGGCATATATTTTCAAAGCTTTTTATAGCTATGGCCTAAACCCATTTAAAGATCAAATTTTAATGACTGAAGCAAGTGGACTTACAAACTCTCTATTTTCCCACTTCCCATATTTTCCCCAGAAAAGCAACCGAGTAAATAGTGTGGCTTTATCTGACCTCTGGCTAGACAAAGAAGGAAAACTTCCATGAGGGAGAGGTCAAACAAACATCTACTCTCCATCTTATGATTTGTTTCTCCAATACCCCACTCCCAAGGTACCATAATGTATTAGTCTGGGTACTTTGGAGAAACACATCCACAGAAACTCATGTATAAGAGAGAGTTGGTAAGTGCGCATCAAGAAAACATCCCAACCCAGTGCTGCCCAAGCCCACAGTCCAATATTCACCCATTAACCCATATGTCCAGCACCAATCCACAAAGTCCTCCATCTCACAAAACGGACGCAATGATGCTGACTGCAGGAGGAAAGCTGAGTCAGTGAACGTGTAAACATCTCAGCTCTGGCAGGGGTCTCCACACAGCTGCTCCAGCACCCAGGGCTGCATCGGGATAGGTCCATGCGGCTTCTCCTCAGGGTGTCTTGCAGGAAGTCAGCCTTGCAAGCTGAAGCTGGGAACTGCTAAGGCAGCTGCACCCTGGTGCGACCATCACAAAGCAAGGGACCCGAGAACTCAGAAGGCGAGCCATTTATCCCTCCGTCCTTCAATTAACCCCACATGTGTTTATCAGTCAGGTTGGCACAATAAACTAACTCAGGCTCCTTGTCTGCGCCAGCCACATGCTAGCTTATTCCCCTGTCTGGTTACATCTGGATCTGCCACTGTCCTGGTAGACAGTCTGGATCCTGTTCACAGCTGGGCCTCGTGGCTGCAGTGTATCTGGTGACAGGTGTGTGGGCAGCGGGGACCCTATTGGGTAGGAAGGCTCAGATTCCCCACGTCCACAATGGGGACACCTGCCCTCCTGGACAGTCGCCTGCCCATGAGAAAGGGACTGTGGCTACTCTTCTTGTGAACTAGCAGTGTGACATCCATATTTTCCCCTGCTCCAGCTTTCTCTCCAGTGAGTCTGGTGGCACAGTAGGTTGAGCAGTTTGGGTCACCTGGGTGGGGGCTGCCAACCAGAGGGCAGAAACACCACCCTCGTTTGAAGTGCTCAGTTACAACGCCTTACAAAGGCCATGGTAGGAGGGGCAGGGACTTGGGAACACAGGTTGCAATTCAAGGCTACATAGCCAGACCCCCGCCCCCCTCCCCCGAGACACCCCCCACCCTACCTGCACAGGCCGGAGAAAGTGTGGGCCGTGGGTTTGGGCTCATCACGGGGTCTCGTGGAAGCCATTCAGGTTCTAAGTCGGCGGATCCAGTCGAAGCAGAAAGGCAGAGTTTTAAGGAGACCGGAGGGGGTCCCCACCTCCAGGATGTTGATGTGGAATCTGTCAGCCCAGTGCCCCCAGAGACATGGGGGGCTCCGTCACAAAGCAGCACTGGGGGGCCTGCAGCCCATGCGTGCTCCCTTTGTTCCCGATACATGTGGTTAAGCATGTCTCTGCCTCAGACAAGCTCTCCAGGTCAGGCCCCACTCATTTCACCAGGGGGGGGGGGGGGGGGGCCTTTCAAACAAGGCCACCCACCCCCCCTCATTCAAGGCAGAGGGGCCACTGGGGGGAGCACTCCAAAGGGATCATCTTGGCAGGCTGTCCCAAGGACGCAGGACAGCTCCGAAGGAGGACCTGTTTATTCATTCATTCATCAATTTATTTATTTTAACATGAATGAATTAATTTTCTTTGAAGGAAGACTCTTTAACAAAATGGGAAACTGAGCTGTTGGGACAAAGGCCCGGGGGCTTTAACCGTGTACTTATTTTACAATGAGTTTGTTTGCTTTCGACAATCTCACAGATGCACAAAGCACGTCTCAGACACTGCGGTAGTTCCATCCCACCAGTCGGAGGCGCTCAGCCTGAGTCACCACAGTCAACCCCAGACACCCCTTCTTCCTCCCGGCTGTCAGCTCTCAGGTGCCTGCCAGTCTGCAGACACAGGAAACCGCACAAAAGCCGAAACACCAACCAACAACCAACAGCAGCAGTGCGTGCAGAGCAACTCACCGAGGAATCTTGTTCCATGCAGGTTCTCTGAGGGCAGACTTCCATTTGTTCTAAAAACTCAAAGGAGCCCAGCTGAGCCCCTTGGGGATGAGGACGCCCACAGGGCTGCGTGGACAGGGTGAAGGGCGGGCACAGTGCTCTGGGGAAGGGAGAAGTGAGCCGGGTGGGAGCACTGTAGCTCACATTGTGATGTTGGTGTTGAATGAGCGCATCTGTGATGTGTGTAGCATTGCCTCCCATGGGGGATGGTCTCTGGGGGACCCAAACCTGTGTGCAAATATGTTTCCTGATGGCTGGAGTCTCGCTTCCCGGTCTCTAGAATGGGAGCAACACCCCCAGAGGTGCCAGGGGACCCCGGTAGGTGCTCCTCCCCTTCCTAGGGGTGGGGAGATAGGAACTGGGGCATGGTCAGCAGATCGAACCCACCGGACACTCTGAGGGGGAAAGATGAGGCTTTCTGCTCCTGTGAGGTGCTGTAACCTGGGAAACCCCCAGGAGCAGTGCTCCCCGGCCTTCAGGGTGGCTGTGAGTCCACTGGGTGTGTCCTGAGCAGAGTCTGACCTGGGCTGGGCTCACCTGAGCCTCTATGCAGGAGAGCTCCGGGACCTTCCATGTCGACAGGGGACATTATCAAGTGTGGCCAGGGGGTGGGACTTGGCTGCCAAAAGAATGGAAGAGGCAGGGTCCCTGGGGGAGACCTGGGGTTTCCCCTGACCCTGGGTGGGGGCCCTGACTTGAGGTAGGGTCCATGACCTGGGGTGGGATCCCTGATCCTGGATGGGGGCCCTGACTTGGGGTAGGGTCCCTGACTTGAGGTCAGGTCTCTGACCTAGAGTGGGGGCCTGACCCAGTGTGGGGTCCCTGACTTGGGATGGGATCTCTGATCCAGTGAGGGGTCCCTGACCTGGGGTGGGAGCCTGACCCAGGGTGGGGTCTGGGTTAGAGGGTGCGGCCCTGGACCAGCAGGGGGTGCCAGAGCGCAGGGTCTGTCTGTCTTCTGGTCCCTGAGAGCCTCCTGCTGCTGTCAGAATTAGGGGGGGCGGGTGTGTGTGTGTGTGTGTGTGTGTGTGTGTGTGTGCTGGGGCCAGAGTCCACCATTCCCCTGTTCTTACGGGGCGGCAGGCCTAGGACAGGTGACCGGTGGCAGATGCCTGTAAGCACTTGCCAACCCCTCAAGCCCCCATTTGTTGAGGTGGGGGTACCTGCCTTTCCAAGACCAGGTCCCCATACCCGCCCTGCAAAGAAACATCAGCACCCCATTTCTACCTGACTGTCCTTCCCCAGCCAGCCCCGCTGAGTCTCAGGAGGCCACAGGTACCAGGCTCCCTGAGCTCACATCCACACATGGCCATTCCCAGAAAGCCCCTGCGGGCCCACTGTGTGTCCCTGAACTGGCTCCTCCTCCCTGTCATACCGGGGGTCCAGGCCCCCTGGTCGGAAGACAGCCTTACTCGCAGCTGACCTTCGGGGACAGACGGGGTCGACGAGGGGGAGAGGTGAATGCAAAGACTGGGGCAGGGGCGTGGGGGACCTAGAGGTGGGAGTCGGGGATCTGGGCTCCAGCTGCCCCAGGGGAGCGGGGGCGGGGGCTGGAGGGAAGAGGAGAGGATGAGTCCACTTATAGAAGTCCCAGAATACAATCTGATGTACAGGCTGTGAGCCATTCGGCCCATGGAAGCCCTGCGGACCCGATGGCGGAGGGGGGCGGAGGGGGAGGGCAGCAACCTCAGGGTCGCAGCCTCCTGCACCCCACTCCTTGCACCCTGATGGGACTGCGGGAGGGTCAGGAGAGCTGGAGCTGGGGGGTGGTTTGAGGGAGCAGCCTCAGGCTCAGGCCAGCAGGGACTGCCCAGTGTCCTCAGGAGCCCTGGGGGGGAGGCTGCGGGTTTCAAGTCCAGGGCCTTTTTGAAAACCCGCAGGAGCCCTGGTGGCCAAGTGGCTGAAGCGCTCTGCTGCCCACCAAGAGGCCAATGCTTCAAACCCGCATCCTCCATCTCCTTCCTCACCTGCACACACCCCCTCCTGCTGCCCGGGGCCTCGCTCTCTCTGCCACCGGCCAACAAAGTGGCGAGGACATGGCCCGTGGCTGCTGGATTTGACTTCCAGAGTTCCCCGATTTTGGCCTGGACGCGGTCACTCCTCCCCCCACCTCCCCCAAGACTGGGGAAAAGGCAGCTTGACCACCCAGCCTGGTGCCTGGTTTCTGGTCTGTGCGGGGATGTCAAGGTGAAGCGGCCGATAATGTGAGGGACACGAGAGCCGGCAGCAGCCTTGCCCCATCCCTGCTGTGCTGCCTGGGATGCCGGCTGACCTTCCCTGGACCTGACATCGGGGCCTGCCAGGGACACCCTCAGTGAATCCCACATGGTGCTTTCTTGACGCAAGCCAGCCAGTTACCGGGTGAGACGTAACGGGCACCTCCAGTGGCTTCCCAGTTTCCAAAACAAGGTCCCACACCTGTTACTGCCTGGCCAGCCCCGAGCCCTGCCAGCGGGTCCTGGCCCTGGTCTGGCTAGCTCAGCACCGGCCGCCCACAGAAAACATTTCCCTGACGTGCTCGGCACCTGGTTGGCAGGCCTGGATGGATGCGTTCTGCCTGATAAACATGGGCTCTGGCTTACCTGGGCCTCGGGGGCCAACACCGGACAGCCTCTATGTGCCCAGAGCACTTGCAGACCCCCCCAAGGGCGGCATAGTTACCTCCTCAATTCACACCCAGAGTGCCCGGAACACCCCAGGAGCTGCTCCGAGGGGCCGGGTCAGCCCTCGCCTCGACGTCAACTGGGTCTGCCTTGACCTGATGCCAGCTGGGCACTGGGGGTCCAAAGATGAGATGGAGCGGAGTCTTGGGGCGATGAAGGTGGCCTCAGCCGTGCTGCCCAGGAGGCTGGACCTGAGCTGTGAGCTCAGTGCCTGCGGTTTCTTGTAAGCTTCTCTCTGGGTCAAGTGCAGCAACAAGCAGCTCCCGTTGTCCTCTCATTTCCAGGCTGGACAACGGTCACCACCACCCATTCCCAAGGCTTCCCCGTCCCCGGCCCTCAGACACCAGGTGTCCTCAAGCCTGTGCTGACTCAGCGATGCTAGAGACAGAGCAGAGCTGCCCCACAGGTTTCCAGAATCTTCCAGACAGACCAGACTGCGCTGGATGGAGTTCCACCCCAGAGGCTCCTTAGAGACTTCGCCTCTGTGGACGTCAGAGACTGTGGACATCGCTCAGCGTGGACGTGATGCTGCTGCCACGAGTCCAGGCTGACTCACAGCAACCCGGCAGGACGGGGTAGCGCTGCCCCGGGCGTTTCAGAGACTGTCACCCTTCACGGGAGCAGAAAGCCACCCACCCCCCCATTTGGTCAAGGCAGTGGCAAAGAGGAAGGCCCCGATGAGACAGATGGACACGTGGCTGCAACAATGGGCTCAACCCTCACAATTGTGGACCTGATGGCTCCGAGGTGAAGCACTCACGTGGCCGCCAATCCCAAGGTCTGCGGTTCAAACCCACCAGCACCCCACGGGAGAGAGACGAGGTCCGTTTGCCCCTGTGCAGATGGACAGCTCTGGAAACCCACCAGGACAGGGTTGATGCAAGTCAGTTAAAGCAACGGAGGTGGGTCCTGGTTTTCAATATGAGCAGGCGTCAAAGTCACAGAAGCCGCCAGCTGCTCTGAGGGACAACGTGAGGCTTGGGGAGCCTTGGGTCCCCGGGGCATCCTGCTCTGTCCCACAGACACAGCGTCTGAACTGACTTGGGGACTGGGGTCTGCCTACAGTGAGTGGATGTTATGTTGGCTTTATACCCCTGCCAGGCCTACCCCAGTCTGTGTCAACTCCTGGCAGCCTAAGCTTCACATCACACCCTGGCCCTGCAGAAGGAAAGCAGGAAGCCCATGAGTGCCGCCCAGACCCTCCTTACCTCACCCCTCTCCTCCGAGAATGTGCCCCCACCCCCACCCCAGCCCACACTGAGACCTGGAAACTTATGTTCCATTGAGCTGGGCCAGGGAGCTATACTTAGACAGCCGTAGGGCCGGGCGGGGCCCTCTGGGTATAGATAGAAACAAGTGGGCTATTTTCAGACACCCAGAGAACCCCAGGAGGTCCTGAGCCAACCTGGGCTTCTGGTGGCAAAGCCACACCCGGTGGGTGGGCCAGGCGGAGTCAGGAGGCAGCCTCATGCTCAGCTGGCTCCCTGGTCCCAGGTCCCCGGTTCCCCTCCCGCCACCCTTGGAAGCTGGCATTCCTGGCCCATGAGGGGTGCTCAAAGGGTCTCTGGGAGGGGTCTTGACTCATCCTGTGGGGAAGACCGAGGCCACCCAGGCCCTTCCCTGCAAAGGGCTGGAGCAAGGGGTGGGGGACAGGGGTGGGGGGCCTGGGGGACGGCCTGTGGAAAGTCGTTGACCCGTGAGCTTGCACTCAGATCACAGTAGCAAGCGTGTGTATTTTCACCGCACTAGGTATTTCTAAGATAAACCCCTCAGGAACAGTAGTGGGAGTAGTGACATCATGAGGGGAGGGGGTGGCTGGGGAGGGGGAAGGGAGAGAAAGGGGGAACCCATCACAAGATTGGATATATAGCCCCCCCAAAGAGGACGAGTAACAGAAATGTAGGGAGACAACAGACAGTGCAAGATACAAAACATTCATAACAATATATACTTGATCAAGGATTCACGAGGGTGGAAGGGTGGGGGAGGGGGGGTAAAGAGGAGCTGACCCGAAGGGCTCCAGTAGAAACGGTTTTGGAGATGATGATGCAACCTGTGTGCAAACAGGCTCGATCCCACTGCTGTAAGGAATGTTGTGAGAGCTGTAAGAGCCCCCCCAAAAAGGGTTTTTTTAAAGACATCCCTTAGGGCAGTGGTTCTCAGCCTTCCTAATGCCTCAACCCTTTAATATACTTCCTCATGTGGTGGTGACCCCCAACCATGACATTATTTTCGTTGCTACTTCATCACTGTCATTTTGCTACTGTGATGAATCGTCATGTAAATCTCTGATATGCAGGATGTATTTTCATTGTTACACATTGAACATCATTAAAGCATAGTGATTCATCACAAAGCCAATATGTAATTATATATTGTGAAATTTTTATTTCTAATGACAAATAAATGAAATTTTGTCCTGAAGCATGGTGTAGCATGGGTAACAGTCTTAAAATAACAACCGGAAACTACGTTGCTACATTTTGCGGCAGTATGTGTAAAAGGCCAAGGTTGAGAGAGCTTCTTCCTCACCAGATCAGCGTATCTGCACGTGGGCGGACCGCCTGCGGACCGCCTGGAGACCGATAGAGGAGCGGGGTCTCGGTTCCTAAGACCATCGGAAATGTGTGTTTTCTGATGGTCTTAGGCGACCCCTGTGAAAGGGTCGTTCGACCCCCCAAAGGGGTCGAGACTCACAGGTTGAGAACTGCTGCCTTAAGGAGAAGCAAGAGAGGAGGGTGGGAGGTCCAGGGAAGGGACACCCCAACCTCGGCCCACAGAAGGCAAGCGGTCCTGCCCACGCTTGGCAGAGGGAGGGTTCACTCCGCTCAGGGGTGTCTGGTCCTTAGCGAGGTGGCCCTGGCCCACCCTGCCCCAGGAAGCCCACGTGCTGGCTTGTCTGCCATCGACTCGGTGTCTGCTGGCTGCCGGGCTGCCCTGTCCTCCCCGCCCACCTCCACTCCCCTGCCCTCTGCAGCCTGAGATAAATATAAGAGCATTTTCCATGGCCACTCCGCAAGGAAAGCATTCAGCTTTATTTTCGGCCTGTGAAATTCCCTTGCTCTGTGCCCAGCAGATGCAGGAGCCCCATTTAGCTGCTGGCGCCCAGGAATAGTGTGCCTCTGACAACGAGCCTTCCTCCAGGCAGCTGGCTGCAGGCTCCGCTCTCACATGCCACAAGGCTGGCCAGTCCTCCCGCCAGCTCTGCCTGGGCCCGCCCAGGCCAAGGCTCCCCCTCCCAGGCTGAGGGCCGCCCCCCAGATCCAGGCTCCCTCCCAGGCTCAAGCCTTGCCCCAGCCCCAGACTGAGGGCTGTAAGCAGAGGTAGTTGAGGGAGTACCCCACCCCCTTACCAGCGAGGCAGAAAGCTGTCCTCACTGTTCCCCGAGGCGCTACCTTGGGTTCCACGTTTAGCCTGGGGTCAGCCGAGGGGGACAGAGACCAGCCTCCCAGCAGCAGCTTCCACAGGGGAGGCCACTACAGGAATCTCTGAGGCCGTGCCGGCTCAGATGATGCCCACCATCCCGGCGGCCATGAGCAGTTGGGGCTCAGCATCCCTTGCTACAAGCTAAGGAGCCTGAGGGCACAGTGGTTGTGCATTGGACTTCTGAGACGTCAGCGGTTCAAACCCACCAGCCCCTCTGGGGAAGAAAGATGAGGCTCCCTGCTCCCACACAGAGTTGCAGTCTCGGAAACACACAGGGGTAGCCCCAAGCTGTCCTGCAGGGTTGCTGGGCTCAGTGGGTGAGTAGCTCCAAGCATGAGGTACCCTGCTGCCAATTCCCGTTCTCATTAGCTGGGCACCTGTCTTCCATCCCCACCATCGCTGCGGGTGGCTCTGAGCCCCGGCCTCTGAGGACAGCAGTGACGCTTCGCCAGCGCCTGCACCCAACCCTGGGCTTGGGGTGTGCAGAGAAGCCCAGGATCAAAGTCCACTTTCAACAGGATGTCCCTGAGGCCTCTCAATGACCCCCACCAAGCCAGCCCCTGGCCTCTCCAGCCACCTGAGATAGTGGCTCAGCCCCGGCCAGTCCTGTCCTTGGCTAAGACTGACCCTGGCCGGTGTGCTGTGAGCCCCGGCCGGCCGGCCAGCCCTGGCGAGCATTGTAAAATATCCTCTGACAGGGAGCTGGTCGCTCCAGCCCACTTGGTCCATGGCTCTATAAGGTGCCAGCCACGAGTCCTGGGGCCAGGCCAGCGTCCTGCAGAGCAGCCAGTGTGCCCAGCAGCTGAACTGGGCCCAAGGACTCCACGGACCCCTCGTGCTGGACTTTAAGGCCAGGCCCAGGCCTGTGAAAGGGACCCGAGGCCACCTGGTACGGGGCGAGGGGTTGGGGGGCAAGGAGATCAGGGCTTCTTGGTGTTGGTGAGGGTCCAGGACACCCAGACACACGGCCTAGGGGCTTGCTTGGTGCTGGTCGTAGGTGCCCCATGGCCTCCTGGCAGCCCTGAACCCATCCTGCCAGCTCATTGGCGCATCAGGCTCCTCTTTCCCTCCTTCAGCCTAACCCCCTTCACCACATCCCCCTCTGGTCCACGCTGCCCCCGGGCAGCAGAGCCCCCCATCCAACACGGGTGGGCAAGACCAAGACTCTGCACGTGGCAGTGGGGACTCTTTATTTCCCCAGCCCAGCCCCTCTCAGGGCCAGAGTCCAGGGGCTGAGGCTCCCCTGGACAGTCCGGCCACAGGGACCAGCTCTGAATGTCCTGTGCCATCTCAGGGAGGTAAATGTGCAGGCCGGCAGGGGACAGTGAGGCCCAGTCCCCAACCACAGGCTGTCTTAATGGTGAGCCCACACCAGATACCCCTAGGGGAGCCAAGCCTGAAGACCCTTCCAGAGCTGCTGGTCGCCCCCCAGCCCCAGGAGGCCAACCAAGGCACAGCTGATACAGAGTGCTGGTTTGGAGGGGTACCTGTACAGGCCGCCGCCAGGGGCAGGGGCAGGGGTCTGGATGGCAGCCCGGGGGCATCTGACTAGAGGCAGTAGCAGAGCCGGAGGCAAGGGGCGAGGCAGGGGAGGTGCGTGTCCAAGGGGTACACCAGCCTGGGGGGTGCCCCCTCAGTGCTCTTCAACACTCAGGGGCCCGGGCAGCAGCCTGACTCCTTGTGACGAACCAGCAGGGACATCCGGGAGAAGGTCTTGGCACAGCCCTTGCACTGGTACTTCTTGGTGTCTGAGTGTGTCTGCAGGTGGGCCCGCAGGTTGGATCGGTCGGCAAAGGCCCTGCTGCAGTACGAGCAGGTGTAGGGCTTCTCACCTGTGGAGAAAGATGGGCAGCGGTGGGCCGTCTGTCAGGCACAGCCCAGGGCTGTGGGGGACGCTCACAGCAGCACACACAACAACTGACAGTTTCTGCCCTACAGCTCAGCCACTGGGACAGCATTCTGCGAGCCCACCACGCTCACACTCCCCCCACTGACACGCATGCCGGCCCCCGCAGGGCCCCAGCTCATCTGTCCGTCTGCTCTCCCATCAGGAGTTCTTAAAAGAGCACCCTGTTCAAGGCAGACGTGTTCTTACAACGCCACCAACGGTTAAGCTGAACTGCTTTTGTCTGTAAGTTTAAAGGTGGTCTCGGGCCATTGTTTCGGCTCATCCAGGCGCCTGGCTTGAGAGGGGCTGGATTCAACCAGCGTTGGGAACCCTGCTCCACAGGCCCCCCCACTCTCTGATCAGCATGGAGAGTGGCCAGGCACCATCCAGTGCTTCTGGTGTCAGGACAAAGGAGGCGTTTACAGGCCCCTCTTGTAAACCAGTTGCCAAGCGGCAGTGCCGGGTGCGTGCCCTGAGGTTGGCAGTTTAAGCCCCCCTGTGCTCTTCAGGAGCAAGAGGAGTGTCTCTGCGGCTGTAAAGATTTACAGTCTCAGAAACCCTTTATAGGGTCGTTATGGGTCAGAATCAACTTGATGGCCGTTGGTTTGCTTTCTTCGGTTACTCTCTCTCTCTCTTTATTTTCTTTCGGTTTTTCTTGTCAACGAACAGCTTCTCTCTCTTCTCCCAAGGGCTCACTCACCAGCCTTGCCCTGCCCCTGCCTAGGAGGAGACCTCAGACAACCCAGAGGGCACAGGGGTGGGGGTGGGGGCGCTGAGGACATGAGGTGCTCGGGGCAGGGATTCCGAACATGCGTGGGGCAATGGGAGGAAAAGCAAATGGGATTTTCCCATGGACTTTCCAAAGCCCTTTCACATCTGGAACCTGCCACAGAGGCCGAGGGCACTCCTTCCACCTTGTCTCTGCTCAATGCTCCTCTGGGGTTCTGCATGCCCCCCCCCCCCCCCCGCTCCATCTCCATGGGGGTGACTCGGCATGCCAGCCGCAGGGCCCTGACCGCGGGTCAGGAGCCTTAGTTGCAAAAATGTGTGTGTTGCAACTCTTGCTTCTGAGAGGGAGACCTGCCTCTTACACCAGGACCAGCCTGGTGAGCAGGTGGGCTGGGGGGCAGTGTACCCCGCCTTCTCGTGGGCTTGGTTCCCGCCTAACCTCCCAGGCATGTTCAACAAGAGGCTCACAACTCCCCA
Source organism: Echinops telfairi (assembly GCF_000313985.2). NCBI lineage: Eukaryota > Metazoa > Chordata > Mammalia > Afrosoricida > Tenrecidae > Echinops > Echinops telfairi. The sequence goes on from NW_022106189.1 coordinate 47,618,106, forward strand.
TCTTCTGCTGCTGGCTCTCACTCCCGGAGCGTCTCCCACAAACAAGCCAGGTGGGGCAGTGGCTGGAAGGGCTCAGCTAAGAGCCTAAGGTCAGCGGTTCAAAACCACCAACCACTCTGTGGAAGGAACAGGAGGCTTCCCAGTAAAGAGGGGTGGCCTTGGGAACCATGGGCAGCTAGCTCTAGGCTGTCCTGCAGGGTGGCTGTGAATTGGGTGGGGGTGGGGTAGGGGCCTTGTGGGGCTGGTTGCTTTGTCTCCTTTGCATCCTGTGGCCTTTGTCTCCTTGCTCGGCTTGAGGGTAAAGTAGACTCCCAGCTGCTCTCCCTGCCCAGTGGCTGGGCCTGGCCACCTTAGCATGCCCCCCACCCCCACCCGCTAGCCCCTGCAGCCCTGGGCAATTCCTGTCAGCAGGACCATCGCCCGGCCCCTGGCCACCACAAGGGCTATGGCCCCTCAGGGCCATGCTGACCAATGTGTCCACATCACAGTGCCTGTCAGGGCTGTGCTGCCCTCTGTGGCTGGGCAGCAGCCCCTGTGGGTGGTCCACCACATCCCTGGGGGCTCCTATCCCCCACTCCCCTCCCTGCCTCCAACTTCAATTCCTGGACAGAGGGCTCCTCCCCTCCCCTACCTACCTCCTGCTGGTGTGGGCTCTGCTCATGTGGACCCCTACTGCCCCCGTGGGGTCCCCCCCACCCCGATCCATGCCCATGAGGACCCACTTGCCCGTAACCCCTACCCATGTGGTGCCCTTCCCACCCCCACCCCTGCTCACTTGCCCCTGGGTGCCCCCTCTGCCCAGCTGCCCGTCCCACGCCCTACCTGTGTGTGTGCGCACATGTCCCTGCAGCAGCCAGGGCCGGGAGAAGGCCTTGCCGCAGAGCGTGCAGATGCAGGGCCGCGTGTGGGTGCGCAGGTGCATGCGGAGGGCGCCCAGGCTGCGGTACTCCTTGGTGCACTGTTTGCATCCGAAGCAGCGCCTGGGCAGTGGCTCACGGTGCAGCTGCAGTTGCCTGGCCAGTCCGGCCGAGGCCTGGAAGTCCAGGTGCTCAAGGCAGCCAGGGGGCCGGGGGGCCCCCACAGCCACACACAGCAGTCTGTCCAGAGCCCTGTCCCCGCCAGGGCCAGGGGTGGGCAGCCACCGTGTGGGCAGGAGCAGCAGTGGGCGCAGGTTGAGCTGGTTCAGGCTATCCCTGAGCGGTGTGCTGGGGGCTCGGCCAGCCCCTGGGTCCACCAGGCTGACCCCCAGGGGGCTGGGGCTGGCAGCCTGCCTTACTCCATTGTCATGCGGGAGGGGCAGAGGGAGGTGGGGGCCGGTGGGGGTGCAGTCCCAGGGCCGGGGCAGTTCACCCAGTTGGGGGTGGGCCTCTTTGTCTGGGAGGAGGGGCACCCCACAGGTGGAGCAGGAGCCGCTGGTCTCTAGAGGGAGGGGGGGCACAGTGATCAGTGAGGATGAACCCGCCTCTGTGGAGACCTTCCCCCACCTCGAGGGTCAGCCCCTCACTGGGGATGGTCAGGGCCGGGGCTACCATGGCCGCCAGTGCTGAACGGCCTGTAGGGGGTCTTCAACAGACCCTCCCTTCTAACAGGCCCCCCCCCCCCATCTCACACTACCTGCCCCACTGCCCTGTGGGGACTGCCCTTGTCCCCATCCCCCGGACCCCCTCCACAATGTGAGGGCCTCACAGAGGTGGGAGACCTGGCCGCTCACTGCTGAGTGTACCTCAGCCCACCCACCAGGCTGCCAGTGAGGGTCAGCGGGGTGGTCAGAGACCCTTTCCACCACCAGGCTCCCTGCACTGCGTGGTGCTGCAGTTTCGTGGCGCTGTGCTGTCCACCAGGACTGGCTTTTTGAGGGAAATCCAACATGTTCCAGAGGCGGCAGGCTGCTCTGAAAGTCCGAGCTGAATTCTGGTCTCCCCCTGCACACTGCCAAACCACATGCCACAACCAGGGTGACCACCAGGGTGACCACCAGAACTACAACCAGGGCCACAACCAGGGCGAAAACCAGGGCTCTCCCACGCTGCTGGTGACCATGCCACAGGTGCGGTCACTTTGGAAAGCGAACCCCCTCTTTGCCATGTGGCCAGCTATCTAAGCGCTCGGGGGTGTGAGCCCGCACCCAGAGAGGAAGGGAGCACTGGGCACCGCGTGGTGACGAAAGGAGACAGTGCTCAGGGGTGCACCACCGGCGGTGGGCAGACACACGGGAGCCGCGTGGTGGAATAGCACCCAGCCGTGAACAGGAAAGAGGCATGAGGAACCCTCCGAGACCCTGTGCTGAGTGGGAGGGGCCAGGTAAAACCGGTTGGAGGGCACCTGATTCTGTTTCTGTCCCCCGCCGGGGTCAGTGAGACAACAGAGTGGAAGGCAGGAGTTGCCAGGAGCAACGTTGGAGGTCACAGCTAAAGGGGGTGGACTTGGCCCTGGGGCTGAAGATGAGACAGTGACGGTCACACAGGCGCCCTGGTGCAGGGGGTGAAGAGTCGGGCTCCGCCTGGAAGGGCAGCAGTTCACACCCACCAGACACTCCTCGGGAGAAAGAAGAGGCCGCCTGCTTCTGCACAGCCTACAGCCTTGCAAGCCCTCCGGGGAGTGGGGCTCCTGGGTCCAGTGGTGTCTCCATGAGTCAGCATCCACTTGACGGCGGCGGCTGTTGTCCCCGCCTGTGAAAGTCCAGGGACCTCACCACTGCGGGAGCAGGCTAACGGAAGCAGTGTATGGCACGTGAATCATGTTTCCACAAAGCCGTTAAAACACAACCCAAGCAGAGAGACTGAGGGAGCTGGCCGGCGTGCCGTGCGTGCGTGCGTGGGAGGCCTCCGCGCAGAGACTTGAAGACCTTAGGCCTCCATCCCGCCCGGGGCCAGAGTGGGCACACAGCGGCAGTCAGTAGGCAGTTTGCTGGACCAAATGAAGGGTGCAGAGGTGGCTGGTACAACGGTTCCGACGACAAGGCCCGTGGGTCTCATCCACCCAGAGGTACCGTGGGAGAACTGCCTGGCAGTCTTGGTCTATTTCCATCGCTGAGCCCGCAGCGGGCACCTTCCATGCTGACCCTCGGGTTTCTTGCTGCAGCTGCCCCTTTGAGGGTCTGTGATGCGAAGCACAAGGGGACGTATTCCAGACCCTCCTACCACACCCAGGAGCCAGCTGGCCTGCCCCAGGGGTGAAGGGGCCCTGGGAACCAAGAGGTATTCTCCGGTGAAGATCTCCCCAGCCTTCCTCCTGTGGCAGTGACATCATCTCCTGCCCACCTGAGCGTAGGGGTGGGGTCTAGCCTGTCAATCAGATCACAGCCAGATGTGCTGATTTGGAGGTGTGAAGGAGATAAATAGCTCACTGGGGGCCAGACCCACTCTCTTTGCCTTTCCCCAGAGAGTTGGAGGAGACATTGGAGACCCACGCCAGCGTTGAGACGCTCCATTGCCACTGGGTCCTCAAGACCTTCCACCCGGCCTGTGATCTTCCTGCATTCGGCATCATTGCATGTGCTGCGTGTGTCTCAAGAGGAATTCCTGGACTAGTATCAGACATATGGGCTAATATCAGACTTATTGCCTTGATCTGAACTGGACCGAGCTGTTTTCTCAATATTCAATTAATTACTCTTTGAGTATCTCTGGGTTTGTTTCTTTAGTCAACCCCGCCTGACACACCTCTGTCCCGGGCAGCTGGGCAGTGGGCAGCAGTGCGGGAGGGATGGGCAGAGAGGACCAGCATCTCTGCATCCTACGTGAGGGCAGGAGCCTGGGGTTCTCCTAGCCTGCAGGGACAGCCCGGCCACCAGAAGCCAACTGCTGACCAAGGGTCAGTCTGAATTCACACCCCCCCCCACCACACACACACCTTGGGAGACAAGGAGAGGGGACTCCTTTCCTTCTGGGTCTCTTTTGCTTCCTTTTTGAAGAACCACCTCCCGCACTTCTCTTCCTGTTCCCCTTTCCCCCAGGCCCACCCCTTCTCATTAACCCCACAGCCCACCATCCCCCCCCTGTGCCCCCCCCAGGACCTCATATCAGAAGGAGCATTGTGCCCTACTGCCCCCTCCCTCAGCCTCCCTCTGTCTTCACAGGCTGAGACTAGTCTGGGCCCTCTCAGGTTATCCACATTCCAGATTTTTGGGGGGTCTTGCTCCAGAGAGTGGGAGGCAAATTACTGCCCAAGGAGAGGAGTGCCCCCATCTTGGCGCCATGCCCCCAGCCCAGCCATGGTTGCCGAGCCAGGGGCAGTCACGGGGGGCAGATGGGTGGGGACACGCCACAGGGGTGTGTGGCCTCCTGATGAAGCTGGTGCTGTCAGTTTCATTCCCTAGCTGCTGGGCATCTCTTGCTTATAAAATTCATTCAGAAGCTCTGATTTCTGTGCTAAGGGACTTTTCGGGACACTCTGGCTTCCAGAGGGTCCCTACAGCCCACAGCCATCCACCCCATAGGACAGAGTAAAACTGCTCCTGTGGGTTTCTGAGACTTGACAGGAGCTGACAGCCTCATCCTTCTCCCGAGGAGTGGCTAGTGGGTTCAAACTCCTGCCTTTGCAGTGAGCAGCCTGAGTCCTCACCCACTGCGCATGCACCCCAAGCTCCACCGAGGGCTTCCCTGGGGAGCCTCAAAGAGCACAAAGGCAACGCCACTGAGTCAATGCCTACTCACAGCGACCTTCTAGGACCGGGTAGAGCAGCACTGCCTGCCTGTAACTGTGCGAAAGCAGACTTTCTCCCTCAGAGCGGAGCACAACGAAGCCTTCATGTGAAGGACAGAGTGGGGGCCCAAGTCTTGCCACCTGAGGTTCTTTCAGAGCCCTGCCCTGGGGCCACACAGAGCATGCTAGAATGGGCTGCGTGGGTATGCAGAACACCAGCCCCTGCCAGAGCAGGTCTGGCCAGAGCACAGGTCACACCTAACGAGGTGCCACCAGGCCCTGAGCAATGACTGGTCTTTACACAATGGTCCATGTAAGGTCTTGCTGCCGCATTGCACACGTGCACGCCTGACCCTGGCGGTGGCTCTGCTGGCTGGGAGGCCTGGTTACACTGTTCCCATTTGAAGGGCACAGCCCTCGAAGGTGCCCCCTGGTGGCCACCTTGGCAGCCCTCCCGTCCTGGGTGGGGTGGTGGAGGGGTGGGGCCGATGGTCAGGGACTCCCGTTCCAGGGAGCCTTGGTTGGGGGCCTGGTCTCATTCTCCCGGTGCCCTCCTGCTGCTTCTCTGTCCCAGGGCCACTAGCAGTCCCCCAGTGGGTCCTGGTCCCAAGGGACTGCCAGCTCTGGGTCTGTCTTTCTGGAGGGTCTTGGGCACCCTGTGGCCCTAGCCAGCAGGGAGGGGTGGGGCAGGTAGCCTAATGCATTGTGCCCCCTTCTCCACCAGGAGAGGTCCCAGTGGGCTAGCTCTCATGCCCAGCCCTGTCCAAGTGTCCACGGGCAAAGGAGTGGGCTTCCCCAGAGAAGGATGGGCAGATGTTGGGGTCCTTCCCCAGCTGAGCACCCGAGGGAGCCGCTGGCTCCTTTGGCCCACCATCCCAAGCCAGGAACTCTGGGAGTCCTATGGACCAGGCCATGTAGCTCTCTGTCTCCCTGCCTCCCAACATGGTGACCCAGGAATAGGGCCCTGTGCCCCCTTAGCTAGACTGCCGTTCTAGGGAGGGTGGGCAGCGTCCACAGGGAGAGAGATTTGAGGACCCAGGCTCCCTCCAGTCACGGAGAACCCCCAGAGTCAGGTGAGGCGAGGTGAGCAGTGCCCTGGCCGCCACATCCGCCACCAGTCTGGCCTCGGCCCTGCTGGACCCCCACTTGGACACACAGATGGCCCTGCTGCCAACCTGCCCCTACCTCTCTGCGTCTCCAGCTGCCCGTAGTTGGGGACTTTGTGGCTGGAATGCGTCTTCACCAAGAAGGAACGCGGCATCTTCTCCTCCGGGCTGGCGGCGCTGGGACGCGGCCCCTCCTTGCCCCTCTGTCTGTCTGTCAGTCCGTCTGTCCGTCGGAACACTTGATCAGCCCGCGGGCCAGACCCGCGCAGAGTCAGGTGCGGGCAGGGTCAAGCTCATTAGCATAGCGCGCGAGCTCCACCAACCAGCGTGCGGCGCGAGCGGGGCGGGGCTGCGAGCCTGGAGGGGGGCGGGGCCACAGTGGGTAGGACGTATGTATTAGCATATTGCGCCGATTTGGCCAACCACAGCCCGGCGCTGGTGGGGCGGGGCCGAGGATCTGGGAGGGAAGGACCAGGTTTACTACCGTGGCGCGCCGCCTTGGCCAACCAGGACCCGGCGCAAGCATAGGCGGTACTTGGCGGGCGGGGGCGGGGCCTGGAGGGCGGGGCCTCGGCGCCATGCCCAGGACAGGTGCGCCGCCACGGGGGAGGGGCGCGTGGCCGCCGTGCCCTCCCCACTGGACTCACTGGCGCGGCGCCGCTGAGCCCCCACGCTCTGCGGCCCGGTGCCTCTTGTATAATCTAGGAGTCCCGAGTTCCAGGATGCCCCGGGCGAGGGGGGCTCTCCCAGGCCTGACAGCACCCGGTCCCTCCACTAACGTGGGTGGGGCTGGGGGTGTCCGCACTCTGGGGAACTTGGCCCTCACAGTCTGGTGAGAGCCCCTCTTGGGCTTGGGGTAGCGCAGTGAAGGCCAGGAATCATGGGCAACAGCCTGCAGAGCCCAGGTCTGCCTCCTGCTGTGCGTCCTTGCCCCACCTGCTCTGCAGGCCCCATCCAGGGCTGATCACAACACTTGGGCTAGGCTCCCTGCCTTCCCTTTGGCTGCTGACACACCCACGCGGCGCTCATTTCCAAGTCAGGACCTGCTTTCGGGGTGCCCAGATGCCCCTGGGGACATGGAGTACAGTGGGAGCCATGGCTTGTGCTGATACAGGGCAGACAGCGTGTCTGTTGGCATTGTTCCTGCGGCCCCTGCCTGAACCCCACCTGACCTGGGGTCCCCAAAGCCCACAGCAAGCGTTTGGACAGGATCTTGGGAGCATCATGGGCGGGGCCTCTGGCTACTGGTCACTTCTCAGGGACTGAGAGGTAGCGAGCACCTAGAAAGTGGCCTGGGCCTGCTGTGGGCAGGAGACGGCGTGGGGATGTGAGCAAACCTGCCCAGGTGGCCTTGGTGGGCATGGTCACATCCTATGACCCCTCCTGAAGCACCAGCCACCAAATGAGACCTTCTGGATGCAATGCTGGCCCAAGCTGTGACCAGCAGTGGGGAAAATGGGGACTTCAGTGTGTGTGTGTGTGTGGGGGGGGGTGTCTCTGGGGGACATTGTGGTTGTCTGAGGGAAAAGCCAGCTCTGGGCCTCCTGGTGAGGTGTGGGCACAGGGTTTGGGGTGTGTGGGGGGCATCTGAAGGCAGAAAGGGTGATCCCAGAGGAGCCTGACCATGGAATGAAACCACCACCAAGCTTGACTGTAGATGCTCTGAAACCTTTTATTTAAACTTTAAAAAAGACAGCAATAATTTATGCATGAAGCCCGTGCTTCCTCCCTTACCCCTGCACTCCGTCCCTCTGAGCGGGGGTGGGGAGCCAGAGGACAAGGCTGGGGCCCTGGGCTGGGCTGGCTACAGCTCTGGCGGGCACAGGCGAGCGGCTCACTTATTCCACGTCATTCTCGAGAGTGAAAACCACCAATGACTGGACAGGGAGGGCCTCCAGGGACAGAGCTGTGCCACAGACCCGCCTGGCTGCCCCTTCCCCAGTCCCAGACAATGCTGCGTTTTGGTTGTTGTTTTTTTAAAAATATAATCTTGTAAATGCTCCATAAAAATAATATTATTCCTAGTCAAACACGGATACTGCGGTATGAGGAGGCAGCGTCTGCTTTCACTATAAAAGGTGAAAAGATCTCACGCGGGCGCTGTAGAAAAAGCCAGGCCTTCTGGGGACCACCACCAGTACCAACGGCAGGAAGGCAGGGTGCACAGTGGGCGGGGCCTTCTATGGCAGCCCCAGTGCTCCCCAGCCTTCAGGTCCTTGTGGCTTTGAAGGATGCCACCTCCTCTCAGTTACAGGCTGCCCCACCTGGCCCCGCTCCGCTCCTTCGGTGACCCCTCATCTCCCAGAGGCTCCGCCAGGGAGCCGTCCTCGGGCGTGGAGGGGCGCGCAGCTGCACTCTTGTGGCCGGGGCCTTCAGTTCTCAGACAGAGACAGGGCTAGGGCTGCCTGGAGGGCCGCCTCCTCGTCGATGCTGTAATCCTGGGGGCAGGGCAACAGCAGTGTCACCCAGACCCTGCAGTCACTCGCCCGGGGGCTAATACGGAGAGGGAATAGCTGAGGCCCAAGAAGTGAAGGGGGTGGACTTAGGTCTGGGGTTAGGTGTGTCCATCGCCCTTGGAAAGCAGTGGCTGAGGGCTTCTTCCTGGGGTAGCCCTGTGGCTAACTCCCAGAGGGACCCATGGGCCACAGCAGAGTGCTGGGCGGAGCTCTGCAGACAACAGCCTGTTCCCTCTGCTGGCCACTCGGACTTTCCACTGGTCACACACACCCTCCCCCGACGCCCCTCCCACAGAGCCTTGCAGAAAGGCTGTGCCTGCCCAGCTTTCTGGGAAGGTTTGGGACCCTCTGGCTGGGTGATAGCCACAGAGGTGGGAAGGAGGGGAGGGAAGGGCTACGTGAGGAAGTGAACAAACCATCTCATTGCCCGGGCCCCTGCAGGAAAGGACTGTGCTGCAGTTCCCGAGACACGAACCCTTCATGGGAGAGGGCAGCAGAGTAGCTGCTGGTTTTGTGGCTTGGGCAGGGCGGGGGAGTCTACAGAGAAGGGGCGCAGGGCCACCCACCACAAAGGTGTCGTAGGAGAACTTGTGCCGGTGGAGTAGGTGCTGCAAGAAGTTGGCACTCTTGTAGCTGGGGTCCCCCCAGGGCATGGCCGAGCAGATGGGGCAGACCTGGGCAGAGAGAGGATGTGAGGGAGGGGCGGGCGGACCGGCAGGTCCCCCGAGGGCAGCATCTGGAGAGCGTGGTTTGACCTCACAGCCCTCACCCCCCACCACGTTCAGGGGGCCCTGGGCCAGGGCAAGAGACGCCAGGGGCCTAAAAGGCCAGGGCTCACCACGCGGTTGGGGTCACTGCGGTGGTTCTCCACACAGTGCTTCACCAGCTCCTGCTGGTCTAGGTTGCGGGCGCCGCAGTACGGGCAGGTGAAGGTGGACCTGTTGGGGATGTTGCTGGGGGCAGGGTGGAGGGGAGTGAGCCTGGCTGGGGCCCTGGAGTCTGGCAGAGCTGCCCCCTGTAGCAGCAGCCAATCTTGGTGTCCAGAGAACACCCACCCCACAGGCCTTCCTGAACTCCGGCTGCATGGCTGCCACCTAGTGGCTACATGCGTCACTGCAGCAGACACAGCCAGGA
>NW_022106189.1:47627545-47631549 GCF_000313985.2 Echinops telfairi
GAAAACCACCAATGACTGGACAGGGAGGGCCTCCAGGGACAGAGCTGTGCCACAGACCCGCCTGGCTGCCCCTTCCCCAGTCCCAGACAATGCTGCGTTTTGGTTGTTGTTTTTTTAAAAATATAATCTTGTAAATGCTCCATAAAAATAATATTATTCCTAGTCAAACACGGATACTGCGGTATGAGGAGGCAGCGTCTGCTTTCACTATAAAAGGTGAAAAGATCTCACGCGGGCGCTGTAGAAAAAGCCAGGCCTTCTGGGGACCACCACCAGTACCAACGGCAGGAAGGCAGGGTGCACAGTGGGCGGGGCCTTCTATGGCAGCCCCAGTGCTCCCCAGCCTTCAGGTCCTTGTGGCTTTGAAGGATGCCACCTCCTCTCAGTTACAGGCTGCCCCACCTGGCCCCGCTCCGCTCCTTCGGTGACCCCTCATCTCCCAGAGGCTCCGCCAGGGAGCCGTCCTCGGGCGTGGAGGGGCGCGCAGCTGCACTCTTGTGGCCGGGGCCTTCAGTTCTCAGACAGAGACAGGGCTAGGGCTGCCTGGAGGGCTGCCTCCTCGTCGATGCTGTAATCCACAAAGGTGTCGTAGGAGAACTTGTGCTGGTGGAGTAGGTGCTGCAAGAAGTTGGCACTCTTGTAGCTGGGGTCCCCCCAGGGCATGGCCGAGCAGATGGGGCAGACCACGCGGTTGGGGTCACTGCGGTGGTTCTCCACACAGTGCTTCACCAGCTCCTGCTGGTCTAGGTTGCAGGCGCCGCAGTACGGGCAGGTGAAGGTGGACCTGTTGGGGATGTTGCTGGGGATGGGCTGAGAGGTGGGCACCACGGGGACGAACTTGGGGCAGTTGGCCATCTGCTCTTGGACCTTCACGCAGGATGAGGCATGGACTCGCATCTTTGCCAGAGCCACCTAGGGCAGGGGCAGAGGAGGTGGGCCTGAGAGCCAGGGGAGGGGAGCGGCTCTCCCAGACTGCAGGTGGGGCACCTGAGTGACCTGGGGGCTGTCCTTTTGTGCCAGCAGGGGGTGGGCTGAGGCTGTGGTACAGTAGAGGGATCCTCCCATGCCTTCACAACAAAGGACAAAGCACCAGCAGCCTCTAGTGCCCTCAACTGGGGGTGTGGCCACACTACCCTGAGAGCCCAGAGTTAATGCCTAGTATCAGCTGGTCCTGGACAGAGGGGCCAACTGGAGCTACGAGGCCGGAGGACACCAGAGGCCACAGGTCAATGGCAGAGGCCTGGTGAGTGGGATGCATAGAGCAGCAGCTCCACACTCAGGCACCCCGTGGGTGGGTGGGGGCCTGCAGGGACCATGACATGATGTGGGGGACCCTCCAGGGACTGGTGGGCACAGGTCATCAGGCAGCCAGCAGGTCCTGTACCCCTCCCTCAGCCCTAGCACACCCTTCCTGTGAGAGGGATGGGTACACATGCAAAAGCAGAGCCCACCAGCTGCCCGCCAGCAGGCTGAGCAGCCAGGCATGGTAGGTGCCACAGGGGGTACCTTCTTGTTGCAGCCACGGCAGGGAGCTTTGTAGGACGAGAGCTGCTTCTCCACATGGGTGGCCTTGTCCACTTTCTTGGGATCGAAGGGTAGGCGGCAGAGCGGGCAGAGGGGGGACGGTACCTGGAGGCAGGGCTGGAGGCACTCCCCACAGAACCTGGGGGTGGGGCGCACAGGCCTGAGTGACTGCTACAAGTGGCCTCTCTTGGCCTTAGATCATGGCCTGTCTGGGGCATCTGCCCGGGGTGTCCAGGCCTGGGCACCGGAGCTCTCCCCACCATCCCCAGCGGGCAGGCAAGGCTGTAAAAAGACCCACCAAACCAAGGAACTATATGTGACCTCCTCCCTGGGGGACGGACAACAGAAAAGTGGATGAGGCAAGATACGTCGGAAAGGGCAAGATATGACAAAATAATAATTTATAAATTATCAAGGGCTCATAAGGGAAGGGGCAGTGGGGAGGGAGGGGGGAAATGAGGACCTAATGCCGGGGGCTTAAGTGGAGAGGAAATGTTTTGAGAAAGATGAGGGCAATGAATGTACAAATGTGCTTTACACAATTGATGTATGTATGGACTGTGATAAGAGTTGTATGAGCCCCTAATAAAACGATTAAGAAAACAACAACCCACCAAACCAATCTCCTTGCCATCGAGTTGAGGCCAACTCATAGGGACCCTGTAGGACTGAGGAGAACTGCCCCTGTGGGTTTGTGAGACTGTTTACTGGAGTAGCAAGCCCAGTAGTTCCCCCATGGAGCTGCTGGTGGTTTTGAACTGCTGATTTCTTCACACGACCCAATGCATAACCACACCTCCAAATCAACTTTGCAGAGAGCAAACACTTGGGGGGTGGGGGGAGGGCGGTGGGGAACTCAGGCAGATATAAAGAAGGCATCTGTGGGAAGCGTGGGCACCTGTAACTTCCTGTGCTCCTGCAGGTAGGCGCCCCCAAGCAAAAGGCAGGGGGGCAAGCCCAGACAGCAGCCAGCTGGAGGAGCTCCAGGTGAGGCGTGTGCTGGGCTGAGCTACTCAAATCTCAACTGCAAGGAAGGCACTTCTGAGAATGAGGAAGAGGGGTGCTGAGTTGCACAGGAGGCCATCGCCCCGCAATGCACAGGGGTTCCTCTAGATGAGCCACCCCCCAAAGCCCACGCAGGCAGCATGGGTGCCCAAACTAAGTCCCCAGCAGCCTGGCCTCGCCCTCAACGCCTACTAGTGGAAGGACAGCTCTCCTGGAGACGCCTACTCACCAGCGTTTACAAGAAACCAATTCTGCTCCAAGGGGATCCAAGCCACCCAGTCACTAGCCTTCTGAGAGCTAGGGAGCAGCCCCCTGCGCTAGATTAGCCTGCTCACGCGTTCCCAGAGCGGGCAGGCCTGCTCTGGACCCTGACCCTGACTCGCTCTCTTTCAGGGCCCGCAGTCTCCGAAGTCACCTGCCTTTGTTTGCAAAATCTTTCAGGACCTCCTTCCTACCTGGCCGGTCCCCCTTCTTGGGGCGGAAGTCCTGCCCCCTCAACCGGCGGCCCACAGCCCCAGACTGGGGCTCTATCCCCTCCGCGTTTCCCGCTTCCCTAATTAACAACGTCGGTCAGGCACACAGCTACCCTATATGGCAGTGTAGAACTGTCCTTTTAGGGCTTCTGAGACTACGTGTTTACGGAGGCAGACAGCGTCATCTTTCTCTCGCGGAGCAGCTGGTGGGCTGGAATCGATGACGTTCCGGCTAGTTTAGCCGCTCAGTGAGTAACAGCTGAGCTATTCCGCCGTTGGGAGAGGCCCAGAGCAGGCCCGCAAACCGCAGCAAAATGCCTGGCTCTGGTCCCCTGCGGGCCAGCCTGCCCAGTGTGCCCCATTCTTCTTCGAAACAATTCCAAACAAAACAGCGCTCAACTCCAAACAAGCCCTTCCCGAGCTTTGGGGCGCTCCGCTCCGAGGAGCGAGACGAATGGGCGGTGGGCCTGGACGCGAGGCGGCTGCCAAGCCGCCGTCGTGTACCACCGCGGCCGGCGCCCAGCATCTATCCACAGTGGCGTCGGGGAGGGCGGGCGGCTGGCTGCCTGCGGGCAGGGTGCGCCGCGCAGGAGCCCGAGCCCGAGCCCGGGCCCCGCTGCCCGCCAGGCCGGGCGCACTCACGTGTGGCCGCAGCTGCCGATGGCCACGGGCCGGTGGTAGACCTCCAGGCAGATGGGGCAGCTGAACTGCGCCTCCAGGCCGTTGTCGCCGCCCGCGGGCCCAGCCGCCGGCTGCCGCTGGTGAGCCGAGGCCACCAGGCTGCGGAACATCGCCATCCCGGGGGCCAGGCCCGCCGCCCGCGCCGCCGCCCGCCCCCCGTCCCGGCCCGGCCCGGCCCGACCGGAAATGATTTATTTTAAAAACTCAAAATATGATAGAATTTAGACTGACATAAAAGAAACCTTCAAATCAAAAACATGTGCGTATTTAATCTCTCACTGAGGAAGTTAAGGAGCTTTATGATAGTTTAAATGTTAATTC